>NC_133512.1:67002500-67627500 GCF_049354715.1 Callithrix jacchus | reverse complement strand
TCACACTTGGGAAAAGTAGAATAAAATAGACATAGCAACAGCTCAGAGCTGATTTTCTAACAAAGAATAAAGCTTCCTCCACCATGTCCACTAAAACATATGGGGCAGCACTGATACCAAACAAGAAATACAACGTCTTGCCTGCACAGCAATTCCGTGGCAAACACTGTGCCAGCCATGGAACATTAAGGATTCATAATGTCAGTGTCTACTGTCTTCCTCACATCACTGTCATCACAGGTGAGGCAAAATTCTCTGAATCCCCTTGGGCTTACAACCTACTCCGCCCTGCACTGATGCATAATTTGTTTTGGTCTTGAATAAATCCCCGGATAATTCTTTATTCTTGCAGAAGTCTCCGCTACACAATTGAAATTTGCCTTTAATGGTTTCCAAGAGGACAGAAACTCTCGGTTTGGTGTTTCCAAAGATGCAAGTAAACTCTAATAATGGAATAACTAAACAGAGTATATGACAAAATTGGTGAGATTTATGTCGTATGAATAAAAAAATACAACCCCAAATTTTTGTAGATTTTAGTGTATATATTCAATAATTTAAAATGTTGCAAATTCATTGTCCACACACACACACACACACACACACACACTCAGACACACAATGTCACAGACACACAGAATTTAGAAAACTCATTAGTTTTGTAAAAACCTCACTTTAAAGGTTAGGTTGTCAAGTCTCCATTTGGATCTAGGAGAAATTGGTAACATTAAAGAATAAGATACATGTATGTTATGGTTTCTTATAAAAGTCCTAGTATCTTCACCTTCTGGCATAACATCAACTATTGATTTATATTTAAAAACTCTTTCCATGATAGTTTATAGTTTATTGTAAGCATTTAACTTAAATATTCTCCATATGACTTCGTAGTTATCAGTGACCTTGGTTTAATTTTGTCAGTATTATCAACATATTATTCATTCTTACCTCCCTTCCCAGCATCACCCCACAAATACACATTTAAAGAAGACACCCCATACCTAGAGTCTTCTTCCACTTTCCAGGTCCACTGCTTATCCACCAGTCTCCAGCTTGAGAATAAGGGAGCTCAAAATGTTCTGGACAGAGTCTAAGCAGACGTTTTTGGATTATCAGCCATATTAGCTAGCTTTCTCCTATTCTAGGTTTTTGGGGGATTTTAAAATAGAAATTTTGACTATGAAGTGGGAAGTACATTTCAGTAACTGTTTGACAGTAAGCTTTACCAATAAATAGTCTTTTCAGTCATATTTAGATGTATGGCTCTGGAAATGAAAACAAAGCCCCAGGCTGGGCACAGTGGCTCACGCCTGTAATCCCAGTACTTTGGGAGGCTGAGGTGGGCAGATCACTTGAGAGCAGAGGTTCAAGACTAGCCTGGGCAACATGGTGAAACCCTGTCTCTACAAAAACATACAAAGATTAGCCAGGGGTGGTGGCACACATCTGTAGCCCCACCTACTTGGAAGGCTGAAGCAGGAAGATGGCTTAAACCCAGGAGATGGGGGCTGCAGTAAGCCAACATTGCACCCTTGCATGCCAGCAACAGAGCCAGACCCTGTCTCAAAAAAAAAAAAAAAAAGAAAAGAAGAAAGAAAATCAAAAGACCCAGCCCTTCTCACAGGACCCACTGAGGTCTGTGGAAAGCAAATCCAAGCATTGCTGAATCAGTCAGTGATTTATCACGAAAACACAGGCATGCTTGGATTTGATGACATCAGGGTGACAAAGTCATTTTTTAAGTATTTCAACTATGAGGAAAGAGCCTCCAGAATAACTTTTATCCAGTTTGTAAATGTTCCTTAGAAGAAATTAAACTGATGATGTTTTAACACTATAAATTCCTTATTCAGTAAACCTGAAATTTGGAAAGAAAAAAATACTATACAGCAAACAAATGCAAATTATACGAAATATTGAAATATGCAGGAGTGGGGAGAGGGGTAAGGCCTTCATCCCTCCTAACATAAATTTCAATATCTGATTAGAACAAGCCAAGTTATCCCTATTTTAGAGAAATGAAACCAGGAAATAACACAAATGCCAGGACTAAGCAATAGGCATTAAACAGCCTCTTACACTGCCACCGATCTCGCACCTTTAAAACACTAGGCAGGCCAAACACAGAACGTCTGCAGAGAGTACACAGGCTCACAGAGTCCAGTGACAACTCCACTGGAGATTCTAAGTTGCCATAGGACACAACTGTGTGTATAAATAACAACAATAATAAACGTAATAAAATGATAAAAATAACGTAGTACTTCATGCATAAGGTTAATGATGCCCAGGCAGCAATCAGGCATTCACTTTAACTGTTGTTACTAAATTGTTGGTTGATTTCCACAGATCCATACATGCCTCTCACGGCAGTTCTTTTCCCTAGGCCCTCTTTTTTTGGAAGACTGATAATTGGAGACAAAAGCCCTTCTGCTGACCTGAGAAGAGAGGACAGCTCTTTAACCCACACAGAAACGAGACACAGGGTGACCCTATTTGAATTGTGCTGTTGATTTTCCCAAGCACGCTGTTTCACAGTTATTTAAAACAGGATTTTAATATCATAAAAATATGAAAGAGAATATTGAAATCCAAGAGTTTTCTCATTCATAAGCTAACACTTTGAATAACAAAGTGGTTTATTTTCAGATAACTGAAGGTAACCTTGCAAACCCAAGTCAGTAACATTTTTCTTGCACTTGTTGCCAATTGAAGAATAATTTTTCCATATATTGAGCACAATACAAAATGTAGCTGCATCTCAAATTATAAAACAAAGCATTGATGCAGTGGATCAAAATTCTGCTGTAGTACCATTGGGGAAGAATAGGTGGTTCTTTGGACACAGTGATGAACAAACACCTATCCTAAATATGCTCAAATGAGAAAAAGGCCAAAAAAAAAAATCCCCTCTTAAAATTCGACATAGATATTTTCTCAAGGTGTCATAAGAGCGCAAAGTAGAAGCACCATACTTGGTAGATGTAACTGGGATAAAAGACACTAGGAAGTAAGCCAAAAAGACAGTTACCCTGTGTCTTAAAGAATAAATGTTGGCCAGGCATTCAAGGAATATAATTTGTCAAAGGATTCTGGATATATGAACTTGTAGAAAAAAAGAATTAGGAGAAAATAAAAGGCATAAAATAATCTGGAAATGAAATTCTTTGCAGGATCATTTGGCTTACTTAAAAAGCAATGGAATTCTTTGCAGGATGATTTGGCCTGGTTAAAAATGAGGCTGAAAAGACATGTAAGAACCAGATCATAAAAGTTCAATTTTGGGCCAGGCCCAGTGCCTCACACCTGTAATCCCAGCACTTTGGGAGGCCGAGGTGGGCGGACCACAATGTCAAGAGATCGAGAGCAACCTGGCCAACATGGTGAAACCCAGTTTCTACTAAAAAAATACAAACATTAGCTGGTCACGGTGGCATGTGCCTGTAGTCCCAGCTACTCGGGAGGGTGAGGCAGGAGAACTGCTTGAACCCGGGAGGCGGAGGTTGCAGTGAGCTGAGATCACGCCACTGCACTTCAGCCTGGTGCCTGGTGACAGAGCAAGACTGTCTCAAAAAAAAAAAAAAAAAAACGAAAAAGAAAAAAGTTCAATTTTGACTTACTAAAGAACGAAAGGCATTTCCTTGGCTCTTACCTTCTTCATGTGGTAGCATTATCTTTAACACATCATCTTTGGCTTTGCTAACCTCATAGGTACAAAATTGCTGGACATAGAGCTGAAATCACCCTTGTCGTCCACCCAGTGGGAGAATAAGGGTCATATTCTCACAACATCAAACAATAATGCTGAACTCAACTATCAGACCACCCTTGAGTGCTCTCTATAATCATGCACACATACTGGGCTGATTGGCTTAGACAGAGCTTTTTTGTTTTTGTTTTTTGAAACAGAGTCTTGCTCTGTCGCCAGGCGCTAGGCTGGAGTGCAGTGGCACGATCTCGGCTCACTACAACCTCCGTCTCCTGGGTTCAAGCAATTCTCCTGCCTCAGCCTTCCGAGTAGCTGAAACTACAGGCACATGCCACCATACCCAGGTAATTTTTTGTAGTTTTAGTAAAGACAGGGTTTCACCGTATTGGCCAAGATGGTCTTGATGTTTTGACCTCGTGATCCGCCAGCCTCAGCCTCCCAAAGTGCTGGGATTACAGGCGTGAGCCACTGGGCCCAGCCTGGACAGATTTTATCTCCAATCCTGAACCGAGTTGGCTTAGAGCGATCAGAACCTATCCCTGAAGCTGGGCCTAGGATCAATCCTACACAATCCCGCCCACATTTTATGACAGTTACAATATGAGAGTTTTGACAAAGGAGAAAACAGAAAAATGATTGGTGAATAGGTGTCTTAGATGATTTTCTGCTGCTATATATATTAAAAAACCATAGACGGGGTAATTTATAAAGAACAGAAGTTTATTTGGTGCACAGTTTTGGAGACTGTCAAGTCCCAGAGCATGCTGCCAGCACCCAGTGAGAGTCATCCCATGGTGAAAGCAGAATCAAGCAAGTAAACAGAGAGAGGCACCAGGGGCAGGATTTGTTTTCTAACAACCCACTCTCATGATAACTCACTCATTCCTGAGGTAATTACATTAATCCATTTGTGAGGGCTCCACCCTCATTGCCCAATCACCTCTTATTAGGCCCCACCTTCCAACAATGCCACATTAGGAATTAAGTTTCAAACATAAGACCTTTCGGGGAATACATTCAAACCACAGCAGTAAGTAATGGGCAAAACTGTCTCTACTGCTCTTCTGCAATTCTCCTGCATTTTAAGGAAGCTCTATAATACTATGTGGAGAGAGAAAAGCAAAAGGCAGTGGGAAATCTTATAAAAATGAATTCTCATAGTAGAAAAGCATTTTGTTTATTAAATAACATATAAAATCTTACATAATTTCTTATGTATATATCCTGAAATCTCCTTTTAACTTCTTCATGTAACTAGGTACACACAGGCAGTTCTTAGGGATCCACACCTAGTGGCGTTAATTATCTTTTCTCTGACGAGAGTCACTATTCTAGCAAGAGTCTAAGCTTTTATTGTTATGGCTTAAGCAATAATTTTATGTGTTTGATCTCAAATTTTAACAAATACCAACTTCTAACATCATAATATAGTAATTTTATTTTAATTTAATTTCTTACTTAGCATTCTGTTTTCAGCACATAGCATTCTTTCAAGAAATTAAATAATGGTCCCTTTGTTCTTTTCTTGAAAAGATTTCACAAGAGTTCTGGTTTACTGGTAATTTCAAATACCTGCCACATGAAATAATTGCTTTCCATTACTATCATTTTTCCCAGACTATCAGCAATCAGAAATCACTTAGAGTTTGCCATAGGAATATCTCAGGACTTGATTTGTATCATTTTTAATAACCTTTTCCCAGATATTTTCAAAAATTAAGAAAGTTTGTTGTACATATTTATTTATTTATTTATTTAATAAAAATTATTTATTTAATTTTAAAAATCATTTATTTATTTAAATAAATAAAGCCAAAAACTAAAAAAGCAGTCAAAAAAACATAACATATCAGCTATCTGTATCGGTATTCAAACATCTTCATTAAGCAAAGGGCCATAATAATGAATGTTGCTCTAACATTCTCCTGCATCTCCCATCTCTCAATGCCATGATGTAATAAGAAGTTACTGAACAGTATTAAAGCCAGAAATCACCTGCTTCTGCCACTTGTATAATTTCCATATATTTTTAATGCTTGTGTAATAATCAGTTCACTAGAACTTAAAATAGGTTGCTACTGTGATATCTGAAAACAGATTTTTAAACCCTGTACTAAGAACAACCACAAAAAGAGACACAAAACAATGTTTTGGGTACTGGAAATTGTCTTATTATCTTGATAGGAATTTGTTATACATTGCTGTAGGCATCTGCTGAAACTCACTGAATTTCACACTTAAGATTTGTGCATTTCATTACACCTCAAAGGAAATATTCACATATATACATATATAAAATAATTTAAGAGTACAATGTATTATCATTGTGCTGTGACAACTAGATCCTTGTAAAGCAATCACTCCATTGGTTATCTGACCAAAGACAATGTGGCTGTGAAAGGATTAAGTTGTAATATCTTTTTCCCATTGCTTTTCTATTTCCATTGTAATACCTTTTTTCCATTCTTTTTCTAGGGCATTTAAGTGATTTGATGCTATGATGACCTCTGTTCATTTTATTTTCAGAGCCACACACTGGAAATCTTTTTCCAGCTTTGTGTATGCCATACATTAGATTCATTAGAATAACTTTCAATTAGAAAATACCAAGTAATCCATCAGTGGTTACACAGCTTGGAAGAGGCAGGAGATAGGCTGCAAATCTGAACCTATCTGATGACACATCCTTAGCTTCCCGTGGGCAACCTTTAACATTTTCTGTTCGTAATCACTTATGAGCTGCAGAACTACAAGGGACATGCAAGATAAAAGCCTAGTGAAAATCACTTTATTTCTCTATCATATATGTAATTGGCAATATCCAAATCCGTGTCTTTCAAAATACAAGATATTTCAATTCTTTATGTCATTGACTATATTTTATTTATTAGGCAGTATAACAATGACTGTTTTCAAAAAACATCCTATCCTATTCTTATTTTAAAATGGGAATGTGAGTATGTTTTGCGAGGGGCAAAATAGAACTAAATTTCAACAAGCTTCTTCCCTTTCCAACAATAATAATGATAAACATTTATTTGAACGTTGATGATAGGCCAGGTAATTTGCAAACTGCCTAATGCAATCCTTACAGCTATGCTCTGAGGTGGCTATTCTTATGGTACTCATTTTTGCAAAGTAAAGAGAGGTGAAGTTACTTTCCTGTTAGTAATAGCTAATAAGTAGTGGAGCCAATACTTGAAAACTGGCAAACCTGTCCGGCCTTATCACAACTATACCATCCATACTCTCTCTTAATTAAACATGCATTGGCTCATTTATTAAGCATACATTTATTGAATGTCCACCATACTCATCAATGGATACTTAGAGTTCTTGACCTCAAGGAGTTACAAAAATACTAGGTGTTTGTTATACCACTAGAAAATGTCACTGCAGTTTGATAAGAACAAAGCTTTTTAAGCAAAAGGAAGAAACACTTAACCCAGACACAAATTGTGGTAGCTGGCAGGGTAGGTCGAGTGAGAGAGAAGAGAGGCTAAAATCTAAGAAGGTTCTGCGGAGAAAGCCCGATTTTAAAGAACGAGAAGTTAACCAGCTGAGGAATAAAATTAAAGGTGTTCCAAGGTCAGAGCACAGAGTGAGCATTCAGGGAAACGAAAGTGTGAGTGGATTACAGAGAGGAATGGTTGGAGAAGAAGGGCTTTTACTTAATTTGACTTTCAACATAATTTTGATTTCATAACAAAGAGAATGAGAAACAAGTACAGAATTTGGGATAGAAAAATGCTAAGTTTTGAATCTGAAAGAGATGATTAGCAGAAGTGTGGAAAATGAATCAAATCATAGGGCTGTGAGAATCTAAAGCAAGAAGGCAGTTGGAAACACAGAGCAGAAAGGTTAAAAGCATGATGTGAGGCAGGCATAAGGCCATGGCAAGACTTCTACATTTTGCTGAAAAGGGGATCCACAAAGAGAGAAAGGAACTTTGTAATTAAGTTATTGTCATACTGCATGTATCACAGAAACTTCATCAAGAGCATGATGATAAAAACTGGCTCTGGAAGACGGTTTCAAGTTGCAAGGAAATCTAAAAGATATCAATAAATATTTTAATACACAAAAGTAAGATAAACTAAAAGAATCTGAGAAGTCTTAAGATACTGGCATACAAAATTAATGAACATTAATGTTAATAATCTTTCATATTAAATTCTTATATAATTTTTTGTTTAATAAATGTCAGTCCTATATAATGTGTTTTTGTGATATTACAAGATTTTTACACTAGAAATAATGTATACATAGTATTTATTATCCAGAAACTTGCAAGGTTTAGAGCAGATTCCGTGAAGCTACTGAACCTTGAATTTAGTATGTTACCATATGGCTAAGAAACATGAGGTCAAAATATTTTTTAGGCAGATTTTTTTGGAAAGAAATAAACTCTTTTTGTTTCTTGACACTAATTGATGAATAGCTTTACCCTCCCCTAAATTCTGTGCTTGAGGAATGTTTCTACTCCAGCTTAAAACAAGACATCAAAAATTGATGCCACCAATAGATTATTCATCTAATCCCTATTCTAATTTACCAAAAATAAATAGTAAATATATTTTTTGCTTCACTTTCATACCTAAATAGGGTGCCATCGAATTATAC
Source organism: Callithrix jacchus (assembly GCF_049354715.1). Lineage (NCBI taxonomy): Eukaryota > Metazoa > Chordata > Mammalia > Primates > Cebidae > Callithrix > Callithrix jacchus. The sequence goes on along the minus strand of NC_133512.1, from coordinate 67,619,168 downwards.
ATCATAAAAAGTTTAAAAAGATCACATCTTCTCTCATCCCATTCCATCTTCGCATTTAATTTGGTTAATTCTTTTTCTGTCCTTTCAAAAATAAATATAAATATAAAACAAACAAACAAAATGACTTAACATTCAGCATAAATTCTGTGTTTTCCAGAATGTGCTTAGTAGGGAAAAAAGCATACTGTCATATGTTTGTAATTGCAGGGGGAAAGAACCATAAAAGTTACTTGTTTTCATATACCTTTTGTTTACTTTGCTTTCAACCTTCCTTTACTTTGCCCTATTATGTTTCTTCCAGCTTCACTGATGTATAATTTAAAAAATAAAAATTGCACATATTTAAGGTGTACTATGCCAAGATTTAAAATACATATATAGGCCAGGCGCAGTGACTCACTCCTGTAATTCCAGCACTTTGGGAGGCCAAGGTGGGCGTATCACAAGGTCAAGAGATCGAGACCATCCTGGCCAACACGGCAAAACCCCATTTCTACTAAAAATACAAAAAAAAAAAATTAATCGGGCGTGGTGGCACATGCCTATGGTCCCAGCTACTCGGGAGGCTGAAGCGGAAGAATCGCTGGAACCCAGGAGGCGGAGGTTGCAGTAAGTCGAGATTGCACCACTGCACTCCAGCCTGGAGGCAGAGCAAGATTCCATCTCAAAAAAAAAAAAAAAAAAAAAAAAAAAATATATATATATATATATATATATATAATGTAATGATTACGACACTTTTAATTAACACATCCATCATCGCCTATGGTTACCATTAGCAGCTTTTAAGTGTCACCCTATTATTTCTGTTCCTACTTCTTAAGCGTCCTTTTGGTGGAAACTCCTAGTGGTAGGAGGAATGAAAAAAAGCATTTACATCCCTTTAGATTGTGTGACCTCTCTTTGCCTAAATGAGCATGTCATTTTCTGAGTTAGCAATATGGTATCAGTTATATGTTTCGAAGCAATAATCATCAAAAGTATAACATTTTAAGTAGCAGTGTTGACATATATAATCTTCTGTTATCATTTGTCTCTTTGGTAGGGAAAGTCTCAAGGCACAGGTTGTGAAACTGGCCTTCAAAAACCTCATAGGGTACAGTTCATTCCTTGTTTAATTCCCCACATTCCAGAGTCGGGCTTTCACCTTTACAGACTTAGATTCTGGTTTCATCAGTATTCTTGGAGTGGACATCTCTTAGATGGAGATATAAAATTTATTTATTCATTGCATTTAGAAAAGAAAATCCGAACTCAGAGACCTACAAGGTTCTAGTCAGTCTGATACTTCCTAGTTATTTGGCTTCATCTTATCTTGGTGTCCTTTCAGTACTAAAATCCAAACCTGTTCTGACCATTTGGATTTCTCTGATTCAAAAACTGTTCTCCCCTCACTTGCAAAACAAAAGTTCCAAGCCTTTAGTGCCTAGCTCAAATATCACCTCCTGACCATCCACTCTAAATTGCTCCTTCCCTCTTCCATTAGTTCTCTGTGTCTTATCACTATGTTCATTTCCTCCACTGTGTTTTTCTCAATGTGACTGCATCTTACCTGTCTCACTACTCTAGAACACAGGCTTTTTGAGGACAAGCAATTTGTCTGTCTGTTTTCTGAGGTAATGTATCCCCAGAATACATAATAAAGCTACTTACAAAGATAAGCACTTTATAAATATTTCATCTGAAAAGGAATTAATCCAGTTCACAAGATTTTGGTATAACAAAAACTGTCAATTTTTTTTTTTAGAAAGTTCATTCCTTTAATTTTCATAGATGGCACACTCTATACATTATCTGCCTGCAAGCAGAATTTCTTTAAAAGCCCAATGATAAAAAGAAAATTGTTTTTGAGCCTGGACTTAGAACAAAGAGTCTTAGATTAATATAAGAATTAATGGGAACAATTAGAATTCAGTAATACATCCAGGAACCTACAAATCAAAAGACTGATGGCTAAATACCTTCTCTAGAGGTAATGCTTGATTGGTCACTGGCAATCTTCTATGATGTCCCTTCTTTCTTTACTTGAACTACTGATCAACTGCCATACAGCTTAGTACTTTCATGCCCTAAGTAAGTTAATACATTCAGTCAAGTTACTGAAATAGTCATTCTGTGTTAATTAGAATCATGCTTCCACTTTCCAGTGTGTGTATGCTCTTGTGCCTGTGCATGTACACACTGGGTGATGGAAACCATGAGTTAAAGTTTGACTATCAGGCCAGGCAGGGTGGCTCATACCTGCAATCCCATCATTTTGAGAGGCCAAGGCAGGTGGATCACTTGAGTCAGGAGTTTGAGACCAACCTGGCCAACATGGTGAAATCCCATCTCTTTAAAAAAAAAAAAAATAGCTAGGCGGGGTGGTGTTTGCCTATAATCCCAGCTACCTGGGAGTCTGAGGTGGGAGAACTGCTTAAACTTGGGAGGCAGAGGTTGCAGTGAGCCGAAATTGTACTACTGTACTCCAGCCTGGGTGACAGAGCGAGACTCCGTCTCAAAAATATTAAATTAAATTAATAAAATTTGACTATCAGAGTTTGATCTTCTCTCCAAGTTCCTGCAGAATGATTTAACTCAAGCATCCAGGTACTAAGAATATATAAATGTCAAATTCATTGTGTGTATTATCTAATATTTTTTCTAAAAATCACATTAAGTTTGGCCACAGAGGAAAACTGGTTATGAAGAGCATGTAATCATTGTATACCTATGTGGGTGTAGGAAAATACAGGCACACACAAGTATTTACAGGTATAGTGTATACAGCAAAGAGAGAATAAAAAGTAGTAATATAGGATTATGAGAACTGCCTTTAAAGTACATTTAAATCTTTACTAATGACTTTATTGTCTTACTTAGAAAATCTTTGACTTACAAATTAAAGCTTGAGGACAAAGACCCTTAAAGGAACCATCCATTAGAAGATGCTATCACATTCTGACAAAAGGAAAGCATGAAGAACTAAAATAATCTGAATCTCTAAGGCATTTACAATTTGAAGAAAAAAATTTTCACAAAAGAATGTCTGACTTAATTCTTGCTACTTTCTCTGATTATAGTATTGCCATTGGAAATAATATATGTTATTCTGAGTTTCAAAAAGGTAACTCCAGTGCCAAACTATGTGTTGAGATTTCATTAGAGATGGTATCAATGGTGAGGGTGGCATCAATAAAACTAACCTGAATTATTACAATTTGGAAGTGGTTTGTTTTGCTCCTAGTACTATCCAGGTCCTACTACACTGCCTTCATTTTTTGTATTTGTGTCAAATTTTAATACTTTTCATCATAAAGAAAAAGTTTCTGTGACTTTCAGTCAAGAAAATAGTTCATTTTCTTCTCTTTTTATGAGACTCAATGTGGTAGCTTACATAAGGCATTTCAGCTGAGCCAACCAGCTCTTCTCCTCGAAGGGACTGGCACAGAATACAAGACAGGATTTTGGCACCAAGCCCACAGTAGTCTATATTTTTACCACTAATCATATACATTACCCCTGTCTTGACACTGAAAACACACATTCAGTGCCAATCATCTATTTTCAGGGAAAAATGCATATGCGTCTTGGGATAATTTCCATTTACAACTGGCAACTCAATCCACTGAATCAAATTGTACTCCTCGTTTTGATTCAAAGCCAATGTGGTATTGCCTACAATGTGAATTACAGGCACTGGTTTGCAACAATGAGATCACAATAAAGAAACGCAGGAGTTACTGAGAGTAAGAATTCTATACTCCAACACTATGTTAAACCATAAAACCTTCTCAAAATGGAATAATCATAAATGTCTTTCCTCCTTTTGTGGTGTTATCACATCCTCTCTTTTATAACATGAAGTTGTGAGATATAACAATTGTTAGGAATCTGGAATGGTTCTCACATTTAAAAAAATACTGGTGTATGCAATCTGAAAATCTAGGATCTCTAATACAATCTTGGCTACAAAGTGAAATAGAGAAGAAACATTAGCCAAAGGAAACTATAGACTTTAATAATATTTATTTTGTTTGTAGATTTACAGAGATGGGGTAAATTAGAGAACTTATAGACTCATAAACTTTGAGGCAGGAGGCAGTAATGTGGAAGAGAACAGAAATCAAATAGAAGAAGTGATTGCTGGTGGAGGGAAACCCCAATGTTGACAGAGATGGAAGGCAAATGCTTCTGAAAGCCGGTAAAGCCATTCGCTTCTGCAAAAGAAATGACACTTTATCTGGGACTGGAGGCAAAGAGCTACGATGGATACAAATAAAATTTGAAGATACAAGAGTTCAAAGAGGAAGGAATCCAGCAGTCCACTCTTATGCCTAAACTAAATCAAACACCATCCATTCCAAAGAGTATATACTCACAATGCCTTTTATTCCTTCCCATTTCCTTTATAGATTACAGTTATCTTTTTACTTACTCCTTTCTCCTCAGACAGAAGGCAGAAAAAAAAAAGCTTTAGTGACCTCAGCAAAATAAACTGTTCCTTGGCCAGTCTGAAAACATGTAAGACTGTCCAGTCCATTGAAAAGAACTGTCCACATTGTCCTTAAGGAGAGCTTCAATTCTTGAGTAGTCCTGGCATGTCCACCATCTGAGCTCTTCAACCTTACATAGAGTATATTGAGTCAGCAAGGTTTAGAGAACTAAAGCTCCCAGTTACTACTCTGACAAACCACGAATTTCCTAGTTTAAAAGCTGGAGCATCACACTAAACAGTTGTGTGTGGCAAGATGAAATACATCACCAAGAAAGCTCTTTACAAAGTATTTAAATATTAATCATGCCTCTGTCTTCAAAGATGATGTCCTCCCTTTTCGGTCAATAATCACTCATCTGACCAACCAAAAGAATACATAAGCCAATACTTTTGAAAATGTGTTTTCTACTTACTAGAAGAAAGTTATTATTATTATTATTTTTGAGACAGAGTCTCACTCTGTTGCTCAGGCTGGAGTGCAGTGGCACAATGGTCCAATCTCGGCTCACTGCAACCTCTGCCTCCTAGGTTCAAGTGATTCTCCTACCTCAGCCTTCACAAAAGCTGGGGTTACAGGTGCATGACAGCATGCCCAGCTAATTTTTGTATTTTTAGTAAAGACAGAGTTTTGCTGTTGGCCAGGCTGGTCTTGAAACCCTGACCTCAAGTAATCCACCCACTTTGGCCTCCCAAAGTGCTGGGATTACAGGTGTAAGCCACCATACCTGGACAGAAAGTTGTAATTTCTTAAAAAATAAAATCTGATATCTGATTGCTGAATAAACAATGAGATAGATAGATGATAATAGATGATAGACAAATGGATGGACAGACAGACAGATGAATAGTCAGGCAGGCCCTTTATGGATTGAGTGTCAACTTCTATCCAAGAAAGAACCATCATACATAGTCTCAACGCAAATTGTTTAGCTTGTAATAGGGTTAAAATGTAAAATTTAGTTTCTGAATTTTATTTTAAATTATAAATATTTTAGTGTCCTTCTATATATACATATGTGTGTGTGTGTGTGTGTGTGTGTGTGTGTGTGTATACACATACATACAGCATTCCTGTCACATCATGTGGAATACTAATGAGCAGTCTAAAGCTTTCATGTGAATCCTCTGAAAAATTTCTATGGTAACACATTTGAGTTATTAAGGCTATAAGCCTGAATTTGAATGTGGTATTAACTGTATACTACTTTCAGTCCTAAATACTATAGGGTTATGAAAGAAAGTAGAAAGGCATCATTATAACCATGCGGGAACATAAGGAGTAGAATGATAACGCTCTGAAACATCAGAGGTCTGGCTTGGGTCGCATGCTCACACTCACCTAGGTGGGAAGATAGGAACTGGCGCCCTTCACTGCATCAACTGCAGTGGTTAAGAGCTCAGAGTAGAGCGCTATTGGTTAGGTACAAAAAACTTACTGGTTTTTTTGTAACTTTGAGCAAGTGGTTTAACCCTCTCTGTTTTGTTTTTGAGGATCTTTGTCTCTTAAATCGATATAATTATATGATGTATGTTATAAGGTTGATGTAAGAATTACATCAATTAATATAAATAAAACACTTAGGGCTGGATGGGTGGCTCACACCTATAATCCCAGCACTTTGGGAGGCCAAGGCAGGTAGATACCTGAGGTCAGGAGTTCGAGACCAGACTGTCTAACATGGTGAAACTCATCTCTACTAAAAATACAAAAATTAGCTTGGCATAATGGCAAATGCCTTTTTATCCCGGCTTACCAGGAAGCTGAGACAGGAGAATAGCTTGAACCTGGGAGGCAGAGGCTACAGTGAGCAAAGATCACACCATTGCACTCCAGTCTGGGTGACAAGAGTGAAACTCCATATCAGATAAATAAATAAAACATTTACAACAGTGCCTGGACTTAGCAAGTGTCATGCATAGTCATTATTAACAATATGATCATCAACATCGTTACTGATAATCTCACCCAGGGTCATATGGAATACAAGTACTTTTTCCACATGAAGTGAAAAGAAATACCAAGAAAGCAAATCAAGTTATTTACCATAGGGAACTAAAGATTTCCTTGAGGAGTAATGCTATAACCAGGTCATAGTGAGCATATCATTCAAGCAAGACTCAATCACATATGGTTACCCCTAAGCAAACTTTTGAAATACGACTTTAGAGACATCAGCCTCTCAAGTTTAGTATCAAATGACTATATGATAAATTTTCAGTAAGAGTTTTACATATATTATGGCATCCCATCCCTTCATACAAATCATGTGAGTAGAAATTATGTGTACCAGTTTACAGCTGAAGAAATGGCCTGAAAAAGGTTACATAACTTGCCCAAGGCTGCTCAGTTTAATAGAAACAGATTTTTTCTTACGGCCCTCAATAGCAAAGCCTATTTTTAACAACTACACCAAAAAACCTCTCAAGGGGAATATTAGTTCCAAAAGATATTATAATGAACTGGACTCAACAAACTTAAATGTTTCTAAATGTAGAATTTTGCCATATTTCTTATATATTCAAGGATTTAATGGGTCTGTGAGGAGACATATATATAATAACATATGTCCAAAATACATTGGACCACTTTTTTTTCCTTGAGACTGAGTCTCACTCTATCTCCCAGGCTGGAGTTCAGTGGTGCAATCTCAGCTCACTGAAACCTCCACCTCCTGGGTTCAAGTGATTCTTGTGCCTCAGCCTCCTAAGTAGCTGGGATTACAGGCGCCCGCCACCACACCTGGCTAAATGTTGTATTTTTAATAGAGTCAGGGTTTCACCATGTTGGCCAGGCTAGTCTCAAACACCTGACCTCAAGTGATCCGCCCACCTCAGCCTCCCACAGTGTTGGGATTACAGGCGTGAGCCACCACACCTGGCCTGGACCACTTTTTATATTGTCTCCCCAAACATGGGTGCTATAGAAGACACTTTGGCCAACCTTTCCTCTCGTAAGTAGCACATTCACATGGCTCTAAGTCTTATCTCCAAACTTCCCGTCTTTCTCTCTCATCTTTTCTCAGTCAGGTGCGACTGAGGCCAATCTAATGTGTAGCGCTTTGCCATGGTATATCCATTTTAATAAGCATTCCTTAGTAAAGTCTGCTTTCAGGTACCATTCAGTAAGTATTAAAGAGAAGGCGCATTGCCTTCTTAAGCATTCCTGATACCACATCATAAAGGTAGTCACTTCACATAGATATAAGTGTAGTATTCTACTTACGCATTTCTCATCCAGGATAAGCAATCAAATCACAAAGACCATAACCAACATATAGGGTGAAGTGGAAATCTGAAATGGATAAAAAATGTTCATTCTAAATGAAAAAATTGGGATAATGTTTTTATTTTTAGTGTTGGTAAAGCCTGGCATCCTACTGCTACTTTACTTTGGCATTCCAAGTGTTAAAATGGGTTCACCTTTCTTTCCTGAATGACTTCTTTGGATGTAACACCAAGATCAAACGTTAATGTGGGAGCTGACAAGCCTGTCCTTTCTTCGGAAGATAGCAAAGCATGTGATGTTTCCATACTGACATACACCAGGAAGTAGTGAATGTTTATTATTGTTGTTGTTGCTATTATTTTTTATTATTATTTTATCATGTAAGACACACTGACTTACATGAAACCTCTGGAAGTTTCACATAAAAAAATAAACACAGAAGAAAGATAGATACATTATCCTTTTACATATGTACAGCACCATGCTGAGAAAAATGCTTTGGTCACTGGCTCCAGATAAATACAGAAAACTTTAGCCTAAACTTGAATAATTAAACGTGAATGGTGTTATTTCTAGAGCATGGCCACCAACTGAAAAAACTTTCACTTTTGTATTTTTCCTTTAAAAAAAAAAAAATACATGAGATTGGCCCTGTTGATACTCAGGAAATGACACCCCAAACTATGATGCCTTGGCATGCTGAGTATTGTGAACTAACGGAAATTGGGAAGGCCTCAGTACCATGTCTTTCTGACCTTTGCCCATTCTCCAGTTTCCCACTCATTTTCTCTCACAAAGCAAACCCTAAAAACAGGAATTCCTCTTCCCCAATGCAGTCATTGAAACTAAAATTTTTCTCTCCCAAAGTAATCATAAAGCCTACAGGAGTCACTCTCTTTCTCTCCTCCCTTCTCCCTCTGAACACCTTCATTCCAAAGGGGTCTGGCTCCACACCCAGGAGGAAGGAATGCTATTCAAACAGGCCAAGAAGAATCTGAACAAATGGGCCTTGCTGGGATCCCCCCACCCTCGGTCTCTCATGCTTAGATCATGCCTTTTTGTTCAATCTCATTTCTATATGGCTAGGAATTCTTCACTGAACATAAACATAAAAATAGACAGGTTTCCTGGGTCTTTCAGTCTTCATTGCTGAAGCCTTCCATATCACAAAAAACTTTTTTATTTGTTTGTTTTTGAGACAGTCTGGCTCTGTCATCCAAGCTGGAGTGCAGTGGCGCAATCAGCTCATTGCAACCTCTGCCTCCCAGGTTCAAGTGGTTCTCCTGCCTCAGCCTCCCAAGTAGCTGGGATTACAGGTGTGCACCACCACATCTGGCTAATTTTTTGTATTTTTAGTAGAGATGGGGTTTCAACATATTGGCCAGGCTGGTCTCGAACTCCTGACCTCAAGTAATCTGCCTGCCTCAGCATCCCAAAGAGCTTGGATTACAAACATGAGCCACCACACCCGGCTAAAACCTTTATTAAATCGATTTGTCATTCTTTTCTCTTGTTAACCTGTCTCATTATTGGAGCGTGGGCCATAACCCTAATGAGTGACGAAAGGTAACACATCTCCTTGCTCCTATAACACTATATGCAGAACTAACTTGAAATTATAAATGAATGACTTTTAAAAAATGAAAAATAAGTGATTATTCTAAGAGAATAGTAATGTACTCTGCTTAGAGATAACTTAAAAGAGACATTAAAATAAAAATAAAGGTGTAGATATACTCATTTTTTTGTTTTGGTACCATTAGAACTATTATTCATCATTACTGGCCATTTTTCATGGTGAGGAAGAAAAAGACAGCAAAAGCAATGATATGTTTGATTTTCCTCTAAATGATATGAATGAAACCTACAGGGATATGGCAAACAAAGCAAGAGAAAAGATTACTCCCATCTCTGCAAAATGAAACACACTACAATGTTTTTTTCCTCCAAGACTGAGATAAGGCTATAAATAAACACACAATATGGGGTTTTTCCCCCCCAAAAATTTGGAAAATATTCTAGTTTAACACGATTATGTAGTCTGTCACTGTTTTCAAAAATTGCATTAAGCCCATAAACCCAATCTAATTGGCAGATTTTTAAAAAGGCTGTTTATGTTTACAGATCCTAATGCTTGTGAGAAAACAGATACCCATTTCCATTTCCTTTGCTTCTCCACACATCATGCTGGTGACAGATGTTTCTGAACAGTTTCAATGTCCCTGTCTAAATAGAAAATGCACACTTAATGATACCCATGTGTGTATATTTATATTTCTAGTCCTATCTTTATATATCTACAAAAAGATTATTCCCCTTGTTAATTATAGTCCTATTCAATATTAATGAATTATTGGCAGAAAGATCCTTTTTATGTATATCTCTACACACAAAAGATCTGTTTTTGTACATTATGATGAGTATAGATACTCACTTATGTTTGCTTGTAAATGTAAATGGTCGCAGTGTTTAATATATTTTTCTTTTAAAAGCTTAAACTTCATATGCTTATTTTCGAGGCATATAGGCAAGGTATCATTTATTGTGAGAGAGTAAAAGAAATGCAGCTTAGTGTCAGCTCTGCTGTCTTTGACTAATCTGCAAGCCACCCACTTTAATGGCTCTTCATAAATAATTCAAATTTTAATTATGCTGCCAGCCTCTGACCTGAAGAGAAATGAAGAAAGAAAAGGGAAAGAATGGGCCAGGGAAAACATATCAGTTGAATCAAATTATGCCTCCAGTAAATGACTTCGTGTCTCACAGCTCCACTTTCCTACTCAAGACACACCTGCTTCCTCATCTGTGATTTTTAAAAATAATATCAGTGTCATCCAAGATACACCATTGATGATTAACTATTTAATTTCTCTGTACCATATTTACAAATACTCACTTTTAGATGAAAATATATACCTAGATTACAATAGAGCCTCCTAACCAGACATCTGCCATTTCAGATGGGAGATGTTCTGTCTCCTAAAAAGTCACTGGAGTTCATCATATTATCAAGCATGTACATATCACTGCAATGACACATCAGGTCTCTGTTACATTTAAAAAAAAGAAACACACACATAAGTCTTCTTCCAATCCCAGGTCTTATAAGTTATTGTTGGAGGAAAGGCTGCCAAATGAATGGCTGGCTGAATAGATTTAGGAACATCTAACTGCATCTGTCACACAGAAAGCTGGCCAAGGTAGATCTGACAGGCAATACATGGCTGAATGATCTCTTCCCACCTAAAAACATCCTTTAATTGCATCAGGTCTCTCAATCCACAGTTGAGCATCTGCTCATTAGAACCAAAGCACTATTTCTCAAATTGAAATGCTGAATCTCACTGTATAATTTTCTTCTAAATATTACCTTACAATTTTCCTAAAGCAAGTAAACCCAGTCATATTTGACATAAGATCTCTGGGGCCAAATCTAATCTATGCATATTAACAATTTTTCCTCTAAAGTTTTTTTTTGATGTCAGTATAATTTTTGTCCTTCTATCTATTTAACAAAGAACACATTTGGATATCATTCAAGAAATTCCCACATCCCGTTTACAATAGGTTCTTTTGGTTTATTTGGGGGACTCACAGATACATATCCTGAAGTTGATTTAATCTGCTCTGAGTTCCCTTTTATTTCTTAATAACTACCTTATATTGCAAGCCCTTATGGAAGATTTGGAAAATCTATTGGACTTTATCTATTATTTAGCTGTCTCAAAGATGAATTTATCTTAAAATTATATCATTCTTTAACCACTTGCCATTATTTGTAGCCCATTTTCCATTTTCTTATGTCCTAAAATTTTGACTTTTCAATCATTTCCCCTTTTTTCCCCCCTTATCTGGGATTTGATTCTGAAAACTGAGAGGCAATAAAGAATCTCTTAGAATCTATATTTTTGGTAACTTATTTTATTGGTCTAATCTCAATAAAGAACCTGTATTTTTGGCAACTTATTGCTCCAACTCTGTCTATATCATGATAAAACAGTTAGACAGAAATATAATCTAGCTCATTAAACTGTCTATTTGATCTATAAGATGGCAAATTTATTTGTGTGTGTGCATCTTTATAATGTACCATTTCTTATAAAATTATGTTGAGAAAGTCTTACAGGAGCCATTCAATTACCTTGAAAAAGACCACAAAAGCATTTTTATTCAATAAACCAATTTGGAAGATGAAGGAGAAACTGTCTGGCTGTTAGATAATAATTAGGTGCATCTTCTTTGTCTATGTATAATCCAGGTTTTGATTTAAGATCCACAAGTGCAGGGTGCTATTTGTTATCAGTTGACAGCCTACTTTGTAGGTCACTGCTGTTCTAATACACTTGTGCTTCTACCAATTTAGATAAGAAAATGCTTCTCTAAATACTCTTTAGTTAGTTTGGAGAAAATTACATGAAAATGATTGTGAATTTACAAGTAGAAATATAACAGTCGTAGAAATCAACTCATAAGAAGTATTTTATGAAACCCCAAATGCAGTAGGTCAGTGCTTCCCATCAGAAGTCTATTGGAAAGAAAGGTTTTCACCTAATTCTTTTTTTTTTTTTTTTTTTTTTTTAAGATGGAGTTTTGCTCTTGTCGCCCAAGCTGGAGTGCAATGTCACAACCTTGGCTCACTGCAACCTCCACCTCCTGGGTTCAAGCAATTCTCCTGCCTCAGTCTTCACAGTATCTGGGATTACAGGTGCCCATCACCATACCCGACTAACTTCTGTATTTTTAGTAGAGATGGGGTTTCACCATGTTGGCCAGGCTGGTCTTGAATATTTGACCTCAGGTGATCCACCTGCCTCTGCCTCCCAAAGTGCTACAATTACAGGCATGAGCTACCTCGCCCAGCCTCAACTAAGTCTTAACAAAAATGTGTTTGACCGTTTTCTATGCTCAGCTAAATTGTAAGAACTATATTATCTTAAAGAAGACTGAAGCCGGCCGGGCACGGTGGCTCACGCCTGTAATCCCAGCACTTTGGGAGGCCGAGGCAGGTGGATCACGAGGTCAAGAGATCGAGACCATCCTGGTCAACACGGTGAAACCCCGTCTCTACTAAAAATACAAAAAATTAGCTGGGCACGGTGGCGCGTGACTCTAATCCCAGCAACTCAGGAGGCTGAGACAGAATTGCCTGAACCCAGGAGGCTGAGGTTGCGGTGAGCTGAGATCGCGCCATTGCACTCAGCCTGGGTAACAAGAGCGAAACTCCGGCCGGGCGCGGTGGCTCACGCCTGTAATCCCAGCACTTTGGGAGGCCGAGGCGGGTGGATCACAAGGTCAAGAGATCGACACCATCCTGGTCAACATGGTGAAACCCCGTCTCTACTAAAAATACAAAAAATTAGCTGGGCACGGTGGTGCGTGCCTGTAATTCCAGCTACTCAGGAGGCTGAGGCAGGAGAATTGCCTGAGCCCAGGAGGCAGAGGTTGCGGGGAGCCGAGATAGCGCCATTGCACTCCAGCCTGGGTAACGAGAGCGAAACTCCGTCTCAAAAAAAGAAGAAGAAGAAGAAGAAGACTGAAACCAAAAAGTATCTGATTTGTTTGATATATCCATTTCTATCACAGGACAAACTACTTCTGAAATACTTTTATCCATCAAAAAATCTATTAAACTCTATGCAAAACTCTCAAAGATGAATCTATCTTAAAATTATACCATTCTTCAAACATTAGCCTAGAAGTTTCCAGCGAATGTGTACAGATATAGCCTTCCTAAAACTGCCAAGTCAATTTAGATTCAAATAGATTCAAGACAAATATCAAAATCCTAACATGACTCTTTATAAAAATAGCATTTATTTTTCAGTGAAAAATATATTCATGAAAAAGGCTATACTAATGTTTTGATTCAAAGGATAAGCACTTTTTATATGTGCGCGCGTGTGTGTGTATGTGTATAAAATGCCTTTACTTACCTTTACTTACATTTTGCCCATTTCTCTTCAGATTGTTAATCTTGTGCGTATTGATCTGTAGAGCTGACTTTCTGATATAAATACAACCTTAGAGTTCATAAGTGTCACAGTTATTTATGTCCCAGAACCAAATGAAATGAAATTCAAATTTTAAAGAAGCTCAGAATAATGTGTTTGCTAACAATTCATCTAAGATCTTCAATTATAGTACCTAATTGTATAACATGGGATTATTGTATAGCATTACTGGGTACTCATCTGTTTCTCCCATTAGCCTGGAAGTTCTTTGACTCTAAGTGTTCTAAATAGAATCCTTCTTTTTTGAGACAGAGTCTCACTCTGTCACACAGGCTGGAGGGCAATGGTATGATCTTGGCTCACTACAACCTCCACCTTCTGGGTTCAGGCAATTATCCTGCCTCAGCCTCCCAAGTAGTTGGGATTGCAGGCACCCACCACCACACAAGGCTAATTTTGGTATTTTTGGTAGAGACGGGGATTTGTCATGTTGGTCGGCCTGGTCTCAAACTCCTGACCTCAGGTGATCCGCCCACCTCAGCCTCCCACAGTGCTGGGATTACAGGCGTGAGCCATTGTGCCTGACCAGAATCCTTCTTTTAATAACCATTACCTCATACTTTTCCTCATTTACAAGGGCAAACATGATTGTCTTACTGTATTGAAGAAAGTAAAGCTTTTGAAAGTCCTTAAACCTATAGACTCTCAAAGCTGCTTGTTTGGACAACAAAAATAAATGCGTTAAGAATTATTTTGCTACTTTTGGCAAATTAAATCACTTAAATGTTTTAAAGAGGCAGAAAAAAAAATCTACGTTTGGCATAAAGTTTTGTTTTTATCGTTTTACCCAAAAGTATTTGTGAAATATAAGTGGAGTTTAGAAAGATTAAAATTGTTCAAAAAATACAGTGTTATAATTGCATCAAAGTTAAAATTTGCTTTTTGTAAAGGAAATTTCATGGTAAATCTCTATGACAATGTTTCAATATTAAATACTCAGTAAATACTTAACTGAACATAAAATATCACAGATATGATATTAACCTTTAAAGGTTCTTTTGCAAAAATAAATAAAAGTAAGCAAAGGTATTATGGAGAGAACCTGAAACATACTGCTTAATGTTTATTTCATTACAAAACTTTATTGGGGGCAACCAAGTTATTCACTCTCCTTCCAACTATATACTTAGTACATTTTTTCTTCTCTTCTTCTTACTCAACCAAAACCAGAAATATCCACACAGAAGAGTTAATTATTGGGGATGTGTGGACCACGGTTAGGCAAAATGTTGAGAAATTATCTGGGCTATGTGGAGCAAGCTGTCCTGCATGAAAAGTTAAATTGGGCTTTAGGGAAAGTGGGAATGGAACGAGAATTTGTGAGACACCTGACAGCAAAGGGGTGGAAAAAAGAGGACAGAATTAAAACTGGTAAACAGTATTCAAAAACAAGAAGCCTTTCCAAGACAGTAAATCCAAAAAGCCTTTAAATAGCATAAGACAAGAAAAAGATAAGGAAGAAAAATAAGGGTGGCTAGGAAGCTTTCATCCAGAGCTCCTGCTAAATAGCATAAGACAGAAAAAAGATAAGGAAGAAAAGGGTGACCAGGAAGCTTTAATCCAGAGCTCCCAATGGAAAGAGAGGCTGGCAACAGGAAATTGAAAAGACAGCGGTTCTGGCCAGAGCAGGAGCACACGATCAAATAACATAGAAAAATTGATAGGAACTGCAAACAATTTTTAAAAGAAAGTTGATGCCCCTCTTGCATCCTCTTTCTTATTTATGCAAAACTGAAACCTAGATGTCTTCTTTTCTATCAATGCTCACCTTCAGCGACCAAACAAGACCTACAAATAGTCCCCTTTTTCATCTATCTCCCCTCACCCCTATTTGCAGAAGAATGATCTCCCTTTAAGTTGCCTTTACCATCCTGAATTTCTGCAATAGCCTCCTTGGTAGCTTCCTGCCTCTGATTTTGAACCCCTCTGACTCATATACCCCTTAGAGCTGCCAACGTAAATTGACAAACATACCAATTCTTATTCTTCTTTTTTCATGCATTGTACAGATAAGCCATAGAATTCAAATCCAGATGTGTCCACCCTTAAATGTGAAGGACTACGAGGGCAGATGATAAACGAGACCCTTCACTACTGACCTCGACCTACTTTTCCAGCTTCATGTCTCACCATTTTCTGCATGCTTCACAACTTTGCATTGTGTACTGAAATTCTCTAGAATATTCTCTGTACTTAAGGAGTCAGAGAACTTATCTATATGTTTCCACGGACTTGTGCATCTATAGGAATTACTTGTTTATTTAGCAGTTTTCCCCCACTGGCCTATAAGTTCTTTAAGGCAGACACTGCCTTTCTACTCTATATCCTTTGTAGCTAGCTTAATGTCCAGAACATAAGAGGTACTTACTAAACATTTTCTAAGCAAATGACTGAGGCATCACCAACACAGGAAGAAAGTAGCAGACACAATTAATCCCTTCATTTACATTCTCCCCTCTTCTAGTGTCACAGCAATTTTTTCAAGCTCCAATTCACTTTTCTTATTATTAAAGTGCTTCAGTAGATGAACAATGTTACCAACAGTCAACACAAACTTTACTGACATAGTCATAAAAAAATCACCTATGAAATCACTCAAATGTTTTTCTATGTTGTAACAGCAATTACCATTGGAGGTTGAGGCATCTAAGACACAAAGAGCAAACAAGAAAGACTGTTGCCTTATTTTGTTACACAGTTCTGTATCAGTGTTCTACCCTTCTAATTTTTATATCTTGAATTCCAGCTTTATAGACCCATAACTTGGCTTTCTATCTAACTAAATTCTTCAGCCATTTCTGACATGCCCCGTTAATGCTTTTTTTTTGTTTTACATTTTTAGTATTTATCCACATATCTTCTTGCTCTTGAGTCATTAGCTATTCCCCAAACTCAAAAGGTAGCTATTGTTCTGACTTCTATTACTATAAATTAGGTTTGGCTAATTTACTTATTCTTTTACTTCATGTATATTGAATCATATAACACATAGTCTTCTCCATCTGGCTTCTTTGGCTCATCGCTGAAGTTGTGAGATATTGTTGCAGCATACAGCAGTACTTTGTTCTTTTTATTGCTGTGCAGTATTCTGTGTATGTATATACCTGAGTTTCTTTTCCAGTCTTTTGCTAAAGGACATTTGGGTTGTTTCCAGAAAAGGACTATTGTGAATAAAAATGTGTATCTGTTGGAAACATGTACTCATTTCTGTTGGAAATATCCTAGGAATTGCCGGATCGTAGGGTAGGTACTGCCAAAGAATTTTCCAAAGTGGTTTCTGTGAAATGGATATCCACACATCTAATGTATTTAAGTTCCAATTTCTCCATATATTAGCTCCTCTCTTCTACCCACATTTTGAAACTTTTTTTAAGTGTGGCCATTCTATTGAATTTCTACACAGACTCTTTCAAAGTCTTCATTACTAAACTCCTATTAACCACTTCTTTGGGTTTCACTCATTGTTTAACTTCATTATGGCCTCTGCCTAACTAGTCTTATTTCAAACCAACTGTATTTTTTCCATAATCATCTTTCTTGAACTGTATTCCTTATTTAACTACCGACTGCTCCTTTATCCAAACTCCTTCCCTTGCTGCATCAGATGACAGATGAATGTCATAATTCTCGTGAGACTCCAGCTCTATTTCATTCTTCCACTCTATAAATACAATGTTTTAACCCCAGATTCAGGCCTCTGCTCTTGCTTTTCTAATGTCGAATGTCACCTAAATGAAAGTACATATTCACTATCATCCTCTCTCTCAGAGGTGTCAATCTTTTAATTCGATTTGCTGTTCGACAGTTATAGCAAGAGAGTCTGCCATCACCTCAAATTCATCATGCAGAAAAGGAAGGTACTGCTTTCTCTAGAACCTAGATCCTCTCTAGTCCAAATACCATCATGCACACAGTCATTCAATCTGAAGATCTGAGTCATTTATTTGTACTTATTTCTCCCCTACGTGCACTAAATGAATAAAGTCTCTTGATTCTTAACAAATTTTGTCTCCTTTATCATTTAAAAATATAGTTATTCATTAAAACAGAAAACTTTTAATTATAATTATATTCAATTTCTACCATCCACAAATGAACCCATTACCACTAGTCAAATTTCGCATTTGCTAATTTTTAATTTATTGACTATGGTTCTCAGACTATCTTTAATACCACCACCATTAACAAAGCAATAACCATCATGCCACATTTCTGAACAAATATATTCTCCCTTTTATGTGTAACAAATAGTACATTATTTTATTCTTTCTATTTGGAAGTTGAGAAAAAATAAGCTTTCGATGCACAGTTATCAATTAGAGCCAAGGAGATAAAGAGGCATGAAGAGTAGGGTAAATGGCTAGACCAGGAAAGCAGCTAATTACAAGGGAAAACTCTAATAAGCATTTTCTTCTTTCCTGAATCTATTTCAACTTTTTCAAAATAAATACTAATTTATAATCCTAGACAGTAGATGATGGATAAATGGCTAGACCAGGAAAGCAGCTAATTACAAGGGAAAACTCTAATAAGCATTTTCTTCTTTCCTGAATCTATTTCAACTTTTTCAAAATAAACAGTATTTATAATCCTAGACAGTAGATAATGGACCAATCCAAACAGTACTAAAAAAAGTGAAAATAAATTTACACAAGTCAAAATTCAATTAAGCAGAAACCCAAATTGAGTAATTTATGAGAGAAAACTTCTTACAGAATTTTTCTCTCCATATAATCTCTAAAAGACAGATATTCTATAAAACATAAATAGAATATAAATTGTAGCATTCCAGCTTTTAGAAAGGAAAAAGTTTGATAGCAAGAGTATTCGAATGTGTGACAAAAATGTAAAATAGCCCTGATTGAGGAACTTTTGTACTATAGGCAGTCCAGTGGCAGCATCAGTCATCCAATAGTAACCATAGTTGCAGTAATGTGGTCAGCACTCTCAATACGCAAGTGAGAAGCTGGAAAAAATTACTCTAGTGGCTTTAAAATATGTTTACACATTTTTTTGATACATTTTCCTTCCAGTGGTCGGCTGGATATAGCAACCCACTTCCCACAAATAGCATAAAGTAGAAGGGACAGCATGCAACGTAAGAGACTAGATTTAGGTTGTAAAAGGCACTATGAATCCCTCCTTGTGCTTTCTTGAACTGGTCACTCTTGGGGAAGTTAGCTCCCATGGTCAGGCCACATGGAAAGAAGCCCAGGTGGCAAGGAACTGAGGCTCCTGCCAATAGCCACGGATACAAACAACCTGAAAAGTGGATCTTCTGAAAACAAAAGAATAAAGGTCCTACCAAGAAAAAAAAAATCAGTTTAATATCCCAGTACTTCTTTTGGTAAACTTTCTTCTGAATGTTGCTATTTGTTGCTATTATAAATAACATTGCTTTCTTCATTTCCAAAATACTATGTGCACAATGATAATGTAAAAAGTAGATATTGCAGCACCAAGCAAGCCTTCAGAGAACAGCCACCGAAGAAACCCTGAGAAAGACTCACCCAGGTAGGCCACTCCTAAATTCCTGACCTGTGGAAACTGTAAGATGAGAAATGTTTGCTAGTTTAAGCCACTTTATTTTGAGGTAATTCATTATATGTAGCAATAAGGAAATGTAGTAATAAAGAATTAGTATTACTATCTAATAAACAAGATTGATATTATGTTCTAAATAAAATCACAAAATAAAATTAAATAAGATAAAAGTGAGATGCCATTTGTTATCTATCAACTTCGTTGACTAAAAAATAATATCCAGTGTTGAAGAGGTAATAGAGACACATTATCATAAACTGCTAAAAAAATTCCAGATGGATAATCTGTCAAGCTCTATTCATAGTTTTTAAATAATAACAACATATCTTTTGACATAGTTCAACTTTGAGAATTTATGCTAATAAGAAATTTGTACATATATTTCTATATAAAATGTTTATGGATTGATATTTGTGGTATTGAAAAACCAGAGTTCTTCTAAATTAGCCATAGGTACTGGCATATAGATATGATGTTGCCATTATGATTCTATTTTATTTAAGATTTATTATGTATTATTATATATCTTATCTATAATGTAATATTTTCTATTTTATTTTACTATTATTTTTAGAAACAGGATCTTGCTATGTTGCCTGGGCTGTAGCTATTCACAGATGTGATCATAGCACACTGTGGCCTTGACCTCCTGGCCTCAAGTGATCCTCCTGCCTCAGCCTCCCAAGGAGCTTTGACCACAGGTTTACCCTACCATGCCTGGATTATTCTATTTTTATATTGATGAAATAGGAAAACATTCTGAATATATTAATTGCAAATGAAGGGTATAATTCCAATTTAACAAAAGTTGTGTAGATATGCATGCATAAGTGTACATATGTATTTGTGCATGCAGGTACACATGAGTATATAAGAACAGAAAGAGGAATGAAAATAAAAGCTTCTCAATGTTAATAATATATATGGCTGGTTACAGAATTAAGAATATGCCTGATTTTCCACATTGTGACTGCTCTTGTAGAAGACCATATATCATTTCACCCCAGCTACCCTTCTGAACTCTCCTTATACATTCTTGCACTTGTTCATTAAGCTCCAATCACAGTGACCCTCCTGATCTTGGAACACAAGCAGCTCCCCGTGTCATAGAGCCTGCGCACTAACCCCTCCTTCTTCCTAGAATGGCATCTTCAAATCTGCACATGGCTCCTCACGCCACTCTATCTTCCTCTCCAGTCACCGAGAGGATACTTTGACCACAAAATTCAAAGAAGCCTGAGCTGCCAATACATTAAGAACTATGTTTCCCAGATTTCCAATCCTCACAGTTCCTTTATGCTACAAAAAAATCTCTTATTTTCTTTATTGCATGTTTACTTTAATTTGTAAGCATAAAATTACCATCCAGAAACTCGCCTGTCTAGGTAACTGCTGTACCCCTACTTTCTAGAAATAGCAGAAATTCATGAAATGTTTTCTTAATAAATGAGTGCTAGAGTGAATGCTTCATTTAAGTTGTTGACCATCAAATATCGTTTACACTGTCTCCACTCTTGGGCTATAGACACTGCACACTCCAATTTTTCTTCCTATATTTCTAATCAGTACTGTTTCCTCATTCACTGAGTCAATCACTGTTAGGTCATCCTTATTTAACTGCAAAAAGGAGTACACAAAGTGGGGAGCACTGTATCCATATTGAACAATGTACAGGGGCTCATATAAATATGATACACTTCCATACTCAAAGAATACTAGATTATTAACTCCATGAGGGGAGGCAATTATTTTTTGTTGGTTCTAGCTCCTAAATCAGTGCCTGATATGCATTAAGTACCCAATAAATGTGCTCAATACAGGTATTTATGAAGGAATGAATGAATAATGGTCAATACAGTTTGTTTCATGCATCCATATAAATGACATAATCAAAAGGAATAAAATAAAACAAGCCAAATTTTATTATCTGCAAGGTCGCACAGTATGACCTAAAGCATGTAGCAACAGAACTATACTGCGTGAAAATCACTTGCTCAAGAACCAATCTCATATGAAAGCACTAAGTAAATCTGATATGAAATGTATAGACTGCTGTACAATGCACAGCTTTTTCCATCAAACAGCCAGCTATCCGGTGATGCCAATTAAATCACAGCATACATTTATCCCTTCAATTAAAGATGAAAATTTACTTAGAACCTACGGCAAGACCTTTGCCTCTCCCATGTAGTTCCCTGAAAAGAACTGGAAATAATACCACATTTGAACTGTTTTCCTAAATAATCAGAATTTCAATGCCACTCCTCTTTTTATAACTCCTTTTTAAAATTCAGATCCATCTCAGAGCATGTGCCCAGCAGTGTTTGCCCATTATTTAAGACTTTCTTTTTAACTTCTCCGATCTTCTTGCATAGATAGCACAGCTGTTCACCCAAGGTGAATGTGAAACCCCCTATCAGATTGCTCTCTGATTCTATCAGTCCCAAAAGCAAATCTATCATTATCTCTGGAAGGGGTCCTTCTGTAGAGAGCCCAGAGTTTGTGTACGCTTTTAGTATACTCTCCAGCATGACAAAAACCATCTATCTGGCATTACACTGTCATTTCCACTGAAAACCTGTAATTACTTTCCACAAGCAACACATCATCCTGCCAAGCTGATTAAAGGCAATACACACAGGAAAGCAAAGAGTGGCAGTGCCCACATATCAAAATGTTTATCTTGTAAGCAACACTGCAATGGCATGCACACAGTAAGCACTAAATAATTGTTTTTAGCTATTACATTTGCTCTTTGACAGACAATATAGTTAATGATTTTCTCATGATATATAATAGTTTCTTGAGTGAACTAAGCAGACCAAAATGGGCTTTTGAACTGCCATTTATTTAAAATATTTGACTCTAAAGGACATAGCATTCCAGGGTCTCCACTCTCACCATCTAATTTATATCTACACCAAATAAGCAATTACCTAAGTATCATCATTTCTTGAAAGGCAAACCAATAGTCAGGTACTTTCCTTTATCAGATTCTTTAACTGAGTTGAGTCTACTTTGGCTGATAGAGCAATCAGGTTCCGGCAGAAGAGTGTTTAAAGACAGCATCAAGAGACACTTAATTGCAGTTAGATAAACTTGATAGTGGACATTTGTCATGGTTTTATTTGTTGTTGGACATTAAAACATCTATGTTTGGGGAATTTCCCCAGATATAAACCATGTTGAAATTCAATGTTCACATCCAAGTGCAGACATCGAAAGCTTATTTTCCCTGACTCTTTTGCATCTGGGACTTGGCCAAACAGTTTCATTGAACCAATGAGACGGACCTGCCTTGGATTTTTAATCATGAACTAATGACTTAGGGAAGCAAGGATAATGACAGACCCACCCTGGCCATGGCAGCAACATCAGGACAGCAACAGCCAGTTTTTTGAGAGCAGCAACAGTAGCTCCAGGTAGCAATGTAAACTATGATGTTTCTGTTCAGTGATGGTGGCAAGAGTGTCCTCCCCAGCCAGGTTCTTAACGTGACATTAAGTTCAGTTCTCCATTCTGTGAATTAGCCAATAGAGTCTTTCAATAAATCTGTCTGCTGTTTAACTCAGCTTGTCATCTCTATTATTTGAAACTATAGTAACTTACTGGCACAACTTTCTCTTAGAGGATACTTTGATAGATACACTGATATCCATCTCTTCCTTTTAAACATCAGTTTCTGTTTGGCCATTTAGAGCTGGTTCAGAATGCTAGCAGCTAAAACACAATGGTTTTGTTGGACAGACTTTTCACATTTATCTGTACAGTAGTACAGATAGTCTCTGTATTTGAATATTTAATTGCATTTTGCCCTTTTTTATCTTATACAACAATGGTTATAGATTGGAAAAGTAAAATTGGTGATACTTGGGATAAAAGCATAAATGTGATTGCCTTAGCAGAGTTGTGACAATGATAGAAATTTGACCTAAATAAAAAAGTCTGTCTGCAACCCC
Source organism: Callithrix jacchus (assembly GCF_049354715.1). NCBI lineage: Eukaryota > Metazoa > Chordata > Mammalia > Primates > Cebidae > Callithrix > Callithrix jacchus. Next base: position 67,595,951 of record NC_133512.1, on the reverse strand, counting down.
AACTGGCTGTGTGGAGATACACACTCATACACACAAATATGTTGAGAACATACCATTGAAGATTGTGTCATGAAAAAAAGCATACTTGAATTTTTTCTTTTCTTTTTCTTTTTATTTTTTAGAGATGGGGTTTTGCTCTGTTGATCAGGCTGGAGTGCAGTGGTCTGATCTCGGCTCACGGCAACCCCTGCCTCCCTGGTTCAAGCGATTCTCCTGCCTCAGCTTCCCAAGTAGCTGGGACCATAGGTACACGTTACCACACCCAGCTAATTTTTTGAATTTTTAGTACAGACGGGATTTCACCATGTTGGCCAGGTTGGTCTACAACTCCTGACCACAAGTGATCCGCCCTCCTCAGCCTCCCAAAATGCTAGGATTACAGACATGAGCCACCGCACACAGCCTATAACTGAATTTTTAATTTTTAGCTCTCTGACAGGAAGGCTCCTCCCTCCTTTAACATGTACATTAACCTTCATTTATTCACCCTTTCATATGAATTACATACAAAAACAGAAGACTGTCTATATCTATCAACTTCTTATGTTAACACAGTTTATACAAAAGATGAAAGGTGATTAATTTATTTGAAACATCACTGATTACCCAATATACTGATATCAACAAACAATATTACACATCTTCCTGGTTGGGCACGGTGCTCACACCTGTAATCCCAGCACTTTTGGAGGCCGAGGCAAGCAGATCACCTGAGGTCAGGAGTTTGAAACCAGCCTGGCCAACATGGCAAAACCCCCTAAGTAATAAAAATACAAAAATTAGCTGTATCTCAGCTACTCAGGAGGCTGGGGCAGGAGAATCACTTGAGCCTGGGAGGCAGAGGTTGCAGTGAGCCAAGATCACACCACTGCACTCCAATCTGAGAGACAGAGCAAGATTCTGTCCTTAAAAAAATAAAATTACACATCTTCCTAACAGAAAGAATCTTCCACTCAAGTTAAGTTCCAAAAATGGTTACCAAGTTTGTTATGAAACTGTACCAGGCGCAGTGGCTCATACCTGTAATCCCAACACTTTGCGAGGCCAAGGCAGGCAGACCATCTGAGGTCAGGGGTTCAAGACCAGCCTTACCTATATGGTGAAACCTCATCTCTACTAAAAATACAAAAATTAGCCAGGCGTGGTGACACACGCCTGTAGTTACAGCAACTTGGAAGGCTGAGACAGGAGAATTGCTTGAACCCAGGACATGGAGGTTGCAGTGAGCCAAGATCGTGCCACTGCACTCCAGCCTGGGTGACAGAGCAAGACTCCATCTCAAAAAGAAACCAAAAACAAACAAACAAAAAGAACACCTCATCAACCCTCTTCTTTTATTTCTTTGGAGTAAGAAATACAACAATTCAAACAGAAATTAATAATAACCTACAAGATTACAATTGAATCCCCACATTTATAGTTCTACTAGTTTTATTCGAATAGAGGATCCAAAATTTAAATTAAACGTTAATGGCATCAAAGCAGATACAGAGGGGTAAGACTTGAAAGGCAAGCATATGTAAGGCTCTACTCGATCAGCACAGACACTCTTGTCTAAGTGTCAACAGAACACATGAGTTCGTTCTCAGTAGTTTCAAAGGCTTCTAGGAACCTAAGCAAAATCACGTGACTTCTCTTTCAGCTTCTGGCTCCCTTAAAGTTCCCAACCTTCCTCAGCCACCTATCTCAGCATTTCATCCAGGGAAGGTATGCAGAAAAGTCAGTGCCAAGGTTTTCTCTTCCATGAAAATTTCACTGTATTTTGCAGGTCAACTAAATGGACAGTATTTGGAGGAAAGACAGACTTTTCTTGTTCAGGTTAATTCCATTATGATTAATAGGTTCAGAGGGGCAATAAACTGAAATGAATATGTTTTGGAGAAGTATGTGGATAGAAGGTTCTTTCTGCCTCTCCTCTATTTCAAGCTGTAATGTACCCGATTCCAGTAGTAACGTATATTACAAGTGGTATAGCCCACTTTTGAAAACTTGGCAATTCAGATTTTAGGGAAAGATATATTTTGTAAATTCAGAGGCCATCTATAGAATCTGATTATCAACAAGTCTGTATGTTATAATTCAAAATGATTGGCTAATAATATTTTCTCTAGGGTGTTTCTTCATCATCGACTATTAATACTTCTAAATCTCGGCCAGGCACGGTGGCTCACACCTATAATCCCAGAACTTTGGGAGGCCAAGGCGGGTGGATCACAAGGTCAAGAGATCGAAACCATCCTGGTCAACATGGTAAAACCCCGTCTATAGTAGGAATACAAAAATTAGCTGGGCATGGTGGCGCACACCTGTAGTCCCAGCTACTTGGGAGGCTGAGGCAGGAGAATTGCTTGAACCCAGGAGGCAGAGATCGCGCCATTGCACTCCAGCCTGGGTAACAAGAGCGAAACTCCATCTCAAAAAAAAAAAAAAAAACTTCTAAATCTCAGTGGCAAAGACCTCTTCTCCAAGTTTATATTCATCTCGACACAGATAAATCTGTATGGGACTGAAACTAAACAGATTCATTAAATAATACCCAGTCTCCTATTCTAACCTAACTTTTCATAATTGTTCTTGCCTTAGACTGCAGGTTTCCCATAACCTACTGTTCCTTTAATAGTATCTCTTATAAACTGATCTGTTGTCAACACTTGAAAAAATTAAGTTTCCCTTAATAAAATCATAATAAATATATATACTGCTTATTATTTGTACTCTGTAGCTTAATAGTTATTTTTTTAAACTAAAATGTAATTAGACTGTGTCTTATGACAAGACTAAACTTGGTCCAGGTAATTTTCATACAATTGGTCTCGCTGTTCACAGCTTAAGTGGTCAAAAATAATTGGACCTGAATATCTGTAACAATTAAAAAAAGAATATAATTGCATGCCATTTTCTATGTCTTCTCTTTTAAGTGACATGAAAAAAAAGGCATAGTAATTACAAAAACAAAACACTTTTAAAAAACCTGGCATTGATTTATTTAAAATAAATCTTGTAAAACAAAAAGAAGCAGCACTAAAAATATATTAATTTTTTAATGAACAATATATTTTATTTTGAATCATAAGTGAAAATACTTTTATAATATTTTTGATTGTTAGTTTTGTCTAGTTTCCATTTCAAGACATTCAACATGTAAAAATAGCATGTGTGTATGTGCATGTGCTTGTACACATATATTACATATTATGGAGAGAAAATTTGAGTGAAAAAAGTACTGACAAATTGTAATATTCAGAATTCCAGGACATAATAACTTAGAGGGACACAACACGAGGCTCAAGTAATTAATAAAAGTTCTGTTGCATTTTTTGTTTATGCTAATATCTTCCCCAATGAAACTTTGATGTGTGCCATCTAATATATCCTGAAAGGTACACAGGCCTGTCCTCCTACTCCCAAGTTCTAGTCCAGCTCTGAAAGAAGCTAATAATCATCATTACATGAAATTTACATTTTTTAAATTTAGAAACCAATTTAGGTTCACAGGATTCTAGAATTTTAGCATTAGGCGTCTTTTATGTCATTTCCTCTACCCCTTTTACATAGAAAGCTTACTTGCTGATTATTTTAATTTAATTTTATTTTTTTAGAGACAGAGTTTTGCTCTGCTGTCCAGGCTGGAATGCAGTGATATGATCATAGCTCACTGCAGCCTTAGACTTTTGGGCTCCAGCAATCCTCCCTCCTCAGCCTCCTGTGTAGCTGGGACCATAGGCACGTGAGCCAATGCCCACCTTGAAATAATTTGTCTGAAGTCAAACTGAAAGTAAATGAAGAGCTAAGACACAAATTTAGGCTCCTGATTTGGAATCCATTTTAGTGGGTGTATTTCCACAGCAGCAGGTATGCCATTTGGGTTTCCTTCAGCTGCAGGTAACTGAAAATCCAACTCAAATTGGTCTGATTATTAAGGAATTTACTAAAATGGAGAATAGAGAAGTCCAGATATAAAGTGTGATTCAGTGTTAGTTGACTGACACCTTCACATCAGCATCAACTAATCAAGTGCTCTATAATTTGTGTGTGTGTGAGACTCTGTCTCACACTGTTACCCAGGCTGGAGTGCAGTGGCACAATCTTGGCTCACTGCAACCTCCGCCTCCTAGGTTCAAGGGATTCTCCTGCTTCAGTCTTCTGAGTAGCTGGGATTACAGGCATGCGCCACCACGCCTGGATAATTTTTGTATTTCTAGTAGAGATGGAGTTTCACCATGTTAGCCAGGCTGGTCTCAAACTCCTGACCTCATGATCCATCTCCTCAGCTTCCCGAAGTGCTGGGATTACAGGTATGAGCCACCACACCCAGCCAAGTGTGCCATAACTTAAAGCCTTCTCTCATTCTCAGGAGAGCCTGGTTCTGGGCCAGTGGAAAAGAGAGATTTCTCTTCCTCACACCACTACTGAAGAGACTCGAGGTTTGCGCTGATAAGACTACTCTTGAACCAGTTTTTCTGGACAACAGAAGACTATGTGGTAATCAACTGAATCTCAGGGTTTTATAAGAACCAGTCATTGTGTCAAGAACATAGTGCCATGTCAGTCACTGGTCAGTGTCATCCAAATCAGATGGATGCTACACAAAGGAGGGGGGGGACTCAAGAGGCAGCCACAATATCCACCACGAAAGACAATGTGGAGACAACTTTTTCAACTAAATTCTTACCTACTAATTGCCATCCCTTAGAAAGTGAATATGCTCAATTATATGGAGTTTCACATAGATTAAAAAGCAACATTATGCTGAGACTTGATTATGACAGAAAAAAAAAATTAAAAAAACAACTTTATATCAAAAAGTTTTCTGTCCTCTACAATATAAACTGTTTATAAAATTCAGAATTATGCCTTGCCTTTCATTCTAGCTGCACAAATATTTCTATTAAAAAAAAGCAGTTCAAAAGTATAAGTATATGGTGGGATATTATAAAAAAGCTATTTTACAGATTTTTATATCAATATGTTAAATATAAATATGAATATAAATATCAAATGTATATATGTCATGAACTTTCATTTAATAACTAAAATAATTTATAAATTTAAAATATTATATTTATTTTATTTTATTTTTATTTATTTATTTTGAGACGGAGTTTCACTCCTGACCCAGGCTGGAGTGCAATGGCATGATTTGGCTCACCGCAACCTCTGCCTCCTGGGTTCAGGCAATTCTCCTGCCTCAGCCTCCTGACTAGCTGGGATTACAGGCACGCACCACCATGCCCAGCTAATTTTTTGTATTTTTAGTAGAGACGGGGTTTCACCATGTTGACCAGGATGGTCTCAATCTCTTGACCTCGTGATCCACCCGCCTCAGCCTCCCAAAGTGCTGGGATTACAGGCTTGAGCCACCGTGCCTAAAATATTATATTTATTTAAAACTCTCTAATTCCATTCTAAAATTGGCAATTTCCCTTCCAAAGGTAATGTCATACATCCTGAAATAACTTCAAATATTTTTCATAACAATTTCTAAAATCTTTCCTAATACTGTAAATATAAAGAAAACAAATCAAAAAAAAAAAAAAAGAAAAAAAACTCCACATGCCAAAGCTAAATCTAATCTGTTGGCCAGGTGCAGTGGCTCACACCTTTAATCCCAGCAATGTGGAAAGCCAAGATGGCCAAATTACTTGAGGTCAGGAGTTCAAGACCAGCCTGGTCAACATGGTGAAACCCCGTCTCTAGGCCAGGCACGGTGGCTCATGCTTGTGTTGAAAGCTCTACTGTGCTATGACCGCCACTGTACTCCAGCATGGGCAACAAAGCAAGAGCCCTCTCTAAAATGAAAAAAAGAAACTATAAAGAAAAAGATTGATAAATCTACACAAATTTAAAAGTAAAAGACACAAGCAAACTGAAATAAATATGAGCATCATGTATCTCCAAGGGTGAGGCCATGCAGGCTAATGTAGAAACTAACTTGGAGGTTTAATTGATACATTAAACAGCCACTGGAGTTTGCCCAGGTATTTGTTATTTTCCCTCTTGTTGTGAGGGTTAATAAGACAACTGTAATCCATTCAGGCTGCTATAATCAAATACCCTAGACTGAGTAATTTACAAATAAAGAAATTTATTTATCAGTTCTGAAGGTTGGGAAGTTCAAGATCAAGGCACCAGTGGATTCAGTGTCTAATGAGGGCTTGCTCTCTGCTTCAAAGACAGCACCTGGTTGCTGAGTCCTCACATTCCAGGAGGGGTAGAAAAGCAAGGAGGGCAAACTCTCTCCTTCAAGGCCTTCTATAAGGGCACTATCCATGAAAGCAGAGCCCTTATGACCTAATTACCTCTGAGAGGGCTCACCTCATAATACCATCACCTTGAGGGTTAAGTTCCAACATAGGAATTTTGAAGAAACATCAACATTCAGGCCATGGCAACCATAAATAGTCGGCTTGGGTTGTCTTTGTCACATACATAATACCCTGAAAGGTCCAGCCCTTCAGAAGTTAACAAAACTCAAATTCTTAGGCATCCATTTTTTTTTTAAATAGCCCCAACAAACAGATTGTTAGCCACTTAGAGACTGCCTCCTCTGTGTACTCCTCAAAACTCCACCCACATCTACTAGCAATAGATCAAATAAGCCCTGGGCGATGAAAATCCCAAGGCCGTGCTGCCATGCAGGGCTCTTCAATCTACAACCGCTTCTCACCCCAGTGCTGCTTAATGACTGCACATAGACATGTAAGCCTCCTCTCTGATTCCCCTCTTCCCAGGAGTTCCCTTGCCTTCCTCCTCTTCTCGATGGTAATCATGGACATAAGCTGCTGGATGGCTTCATGCTGCAAGTCTTCCTGGCTCTCGCAATCCTGTTCAAGTGCTGCCCAGTAAAACCTGTTTTGTGGTAATGCCTATCATGATCATATCCTTTTCCTCAATCAGACCCCAAGTCCTTTGAACCCCCTACACAGCCCAACCCTGTACAACCCTGGCTGCAGGCAGTCCTAGCCAAGGTACCTTTCACACACTGAAAAGTGTCATGATACGCGGTAGGTATTCTTGAAATAGTTCTTCCCTTATTTACTTATAAAATATAAGTAACTTCAAAATTCTTCAGCTCTTGAAGTACGTAACTGTTATAAAAAAGATTAAATGCTGGGCAGGGATTGATAAGAAGGTGTCAGAGCAGGACTATCCACATATTATGGTAGCTGGGCTGCAGCACACTGGCTGGATCCACTATGATTAATGGACCATATAACATTTTAAAATTAAACCCTGTGAAGAGTAAACATAGTAGCATATATGAACACATGGGACAGGACTTTTCCTGGCAAACTGGAACATATGGTTACCTTAATTATTTTGACAATGACATATTCAAAAACTGAGACTGGAGGCCACAGGAACCTCTATGAAAAATATAGGTTATGAAGACTCTTTCCTGTTTGGTGATGTCTTAGGTTAAAGTACGCGACACTGGCACAGCTGATAAAATACAGTTAGGGGTATGCACATGAATGAATTGTTCTAGCATTTGTAGATCAGTGACCAGGAAAAAAAGCTAAAAGAAAAAATTAAAAATTTTTTAAAAGCTAATAAATAAAAAAATAAATATTTTTTTAAAAGCCACAGATGGAATGCACTGAGGTACTCCTGAGAAGCTGAAAGCATTCTCTCAGGCCATCCAACAGCAAGATTTGTTGTTCTCCTTTCACCTTTTCTTCTTCTGTCTCTGCTCTGCTCTGTCTCTTCTTCTGTCTCCCTTCTAATACACCATTGTTTTGTACTTTTTCCCCTTTTTTTCCTTCTCTCCCATGTCTACTTATTTAGCGTTTGTGTGTCTGCCAGTAGCTTTTATAGATATTACTTTTTATCTAGGTGCTTTAATCACCTGGACTGCAATATAAAGTTGTTTTGGAAGAAACGGTCCCAAACGATTGAGAAACATCCCTTCTCTGCGAAGTCTGTTTGCCCTGTCTTATCTCTGCCCCTGTGTGTGCTGGTCCTCTGCTCTCTTATCTTCATACTCAGTCTTTTTCTTGCCGAGTAAGAAATAAATTTATAATCACTTACAGGAAACTTTGATTCTCAAGTATTTACTAAAACACACACATATCCTAAAACTACTACTCAAAAAATTTCAAAACTCACTGAAATGGACACAAGGTATTATCTAGGCAAAATACAAGACACAAGATACAAGCATCTTGTAGCTTTTATAATCTAAGCAAAATACAAAGTTGTACAATCTTTCCACAGTGATTTTCTAAAGTCCTTGTTTCTAGCTTTGTTCATTGTCCTAAGTTTCCCTCCTTTCATATTCTGAGCCAGACGCTGATTATTGATGTAGCAAAGTCTGGTGGGAGAAGGCAGATTAGATCATGTCTCGATATTTCATCTGCTCTTAAAAAGCTTTAGTTTATTCTCACAAAAAAAAAAGGAAAATTTTTTTATTTTATTTTTTTAAAATCACCAATTGGTTTTTGCTTCTTTAGCCAAGTTTACATTGTTCCCATGCCTACTTAAGTGTGTGGGGATTTTTTTACCCCATTTAATAAAGATGAAAGGGACTCCATGGGCTACTTGGAACACATTTAACTTATCTATAGGTTTCAAAAGCACGGCAGGTCCAGGGCATGGAAAAGGCAGGCAGGTGCTCTCTGCATCCTGCACCATTTAACAAGCACACACACAGATTAAAAGAGTAATTTTTTATTTTCTTAATCATCAGCTGATCTAATTTATGATTCATTCATTATTTATTATCACTGTGCTTACATTCTTTTTAATCATAGATGTCTCCAACCAAAGGTAATGACAATTAACGCCAATGTAATTTTTTTTTTTTTGTAGATTTCCAGAAAGTAGCTTCAAGTCTAATTGCACAGTCCCTGACATACAAATCAATTAGCATGTGGTAACTCTAGCCTAGACTCTTGACTTCATCATCTTCTTCTTTTGTTTTTTCTTTTTTGGTAAACCAGAGTCCCTTGTTTATTTCCAAATACAAATTCTAACTAACTAAAATTATATTTAGGCAGGGAGTTTTAGCAATAAGGTCACTGGTCTCAAGGATGAATGCTATCCTTGGCTGGGATGTTCTGGAGACCTAACCATATTGAATTCTATTATACCTCCTCCCACATGCACCCCAATGCACACTTATGTTTGTTTTTCATTTTCTTTCTCATACACTACATCTGTCCTATATGCTTCACTGCACTATTTTTTAGTGAAGAAAATGCAGCTGAGAAAGGAAATGAATATCAAATTCAGAGCTCCCAGGAGAGCTGACCCAAATCCTCAAATGATAGCATTATAATACACTTTCTACATTCAGATCTAGATATCATAGTATGATTCCTTCATGATTGAAATGTCATGTATTTTGGCAAGCTCTCTCTGGCAACCCTTTTAAAAATGATGCAGACAATTAAAATAATGAGAAAACAAACTATGAACCATCTAACAACAAACATCAAAGTAAAAACCTCTGAGAGTTACGAGGGCTAAGAATAGAACTTGTTTATACCCTTACTTTTAAGTTGGTGACAGACTTGCACACTGTTAGGTGTTTCTCAGCATTGTATATGGAGCAGAGCCCTGGACATTGGATGCTGTTAATGCTGCTTGGCCATGGAATGAAATGCTATGAGTGCTTGAGGCATAATATTCACAAGTTTGTTATATAAAGGTCTTGAAGTGCCATAAAGGAAACTTCCTTGCAATTGTCTTCTTAGCATCCATTCCAGTATTAAAACTTATTTTGTTATTCAATATTTCATAAAAGATGTTATAATTTGTAATTCCCTTTTACCCTACCCTTATCTTTGGGAAGTTATATTACGAATGATTTTAACAAAATTAAGTGAAGAACGGATTGTTTAGGGGGTTAAGGTAACTTAAGGAATATAGAAGAAGCACTCACATTAAAAGATAGATTCTTTTGCTTCTGTACATACACACACACACACACACACACACACACACACACACACCTGAATGCTTAGCTTCTTTTAACTAAGAGTTATTGAATTGATATATTTTGTTGAGTCATTTAGGCAGGCTAAAAATTATTCCTGCTAAAATATTTGTGTCTCACAAATGCATACGTGTCTCTTAAGACATTGGTTTAATATTCTATATCTGTAAGGAATCTGATGCTAATTGAGCAGGTTTTCTTCCAGCATTAATTTTAATTATTTAGAGCAGCATGAAGCTCTTCGTAATTTCCCACCTGACAACTGGGGCCCAAAAGAACAGCTGCCTATGGTTTTATGCTCCTATGAGCACACTGGGTATCAGAGTCAATAAGCTTAGGCATGAATTCTCTGTGTATTCCATTGAGGTTGTGAAAATCAAACCTTTTGGAGGAGTTCAGAGGAAACCTGCAACTGAGAATGATGTCCATGCCACTGTGCAAAGTATTATGACTGTCATAGATCTCAAAGGAGCTACAGGAAGCCAGGCTCCCTGCTGTAATGAACACAACCCATAGTTAAATAATAAATAATAAATCACAGTCATGTATCTAGTCTGCAACAGCTACTACCTATCAGAAAGTCATCATGGCCACATAGTGCAAATATTTAGTTCCACACAGTTATATATCTCGATAGGATCCAACCGAAGTAGTTATCTACTTGTCCTTTATAAAACAGAAAGTGAATGCTATTTGTTTATGGTGAAAGTCAAAATATTATTTGCATTTATCAAATGCAAAAAAAAGTACGTTAAAGCCTAGTTATATACCTCCACATTTAAATATACACCCCAACATGACTTTAAGACTCAAGTGTCCAACATTTACATAATTCAGTACAAACATCTTTTGACACCTCACGTTTTTTTCTTTTGCAAAAGAACAAAAGGCTTCTTGTACAAACACACTGTATTGTACGTGCTCTCAGATATGACAATTCACAATACAATGAATAAGATGAATTATTCATTTTAAAATTGCAATTGCTTGTGGATAGAAGTTTGTAGAAGCCTAGAATAAAAAGGTAGGTAAAAGTGGACTAAATAGGACACAGTAAAAAAGTGCTAACCATTCCAAATAATTTAACCAACTACATAATTAATTTCTAACTTCAAGGTATGATAAAGGCCTTTGACAAAAAAATTAAATATTACTCCCATTGATTTAAGGCATAGAGGGAAAAAAACACCATTTAACCTAGCAAAGCTCAAACAGAGTTCATTTATCTTGAATCTCTATCAACAAACACTTGGCTCTGAAACCTCACCCATCTTTGAGAAAACTCTAATATTTACAGCCCTTTTATTTGACATGACTTAAAAGAGAGGAACTTGTCTTTCTAATATTTATATCCCTAGCAGTTAGCAGAGTGCTTGACATATGTCAGTGATCAGTAAATAATGTTGAATGAATAACCGTATCAATGGCACGAGGTATAGGGACATGACATACTGTCCCCAAAGACAAGTATTTTTCATTGAAAAGAATGCCTCATTTTACCCTTAATTTTTTTGTTGTTGTTGTTCACTTAAAGTAGAACCTACATTACTGTTGTGATTTCCAAAGTTCAACCTGAAGGCACTTTAGAACAAATTAAAGCAGAGAGACTAGAAGTTGAAATATCATTTCAGAAGTTGTTGCTATTAGGTTGGTATAATTATGGTTTTTGCCATTACTTTTAATAACAAAACCACAATTACTTTTGTGCCAACCTAATATATTCCAGGTGAGAGTTAATGAAGTTCTGAACTAAGTGAAAAGAACACTAAAGGACAGAGGCAAGCATACACAACACAGGAAAAATCAAAAGGCTGCCTCAAATATTTTCATGCTGAGGTATAGAAGGAGTAGGGATTAACTGTTGCTATTTTAATCTTAGGTAGTGGAAAAACTAGACAATTCAAGAAGAAAACAGATACATCTTTCAGCAGTAATATACTAAGTTAAAATAAGCACAAACCTAAAGATGTAAGAGTTTGAGCTAAACTTCGGGTGTAACACACTGTTTTATGAAAGCAATATAAATGTAATACATTCATTCCCAATTGCAAAGAATAGATTCATTTTACTTATTAAATCATATTTTCTCCATATAATACAGGTGTTCAATTTAAAAGTCAACCAGTACTCCAAGTCTTAGAAGAAAAAGGAAGCCATGATTTTTGAAAATCCTGACACCTTTCCACTCCTAATTCAATTCCAGAGCCAATCATTTTCTACTTTATTTTCTTTTCTTTTTCTTTTCTTTGGGACAGGGTCTGCCTCTGTTGCCCAGGATGGAGTACAGTGGTGCACTTACAAATCACTGCAGCTTCAACCTCCTGGGCTTAATGGATCCTCCCACCTCAGCTCCCAAACCCCAACCCCTAGCATCTAGGACTACAAGTGCAGGCCATAGGGCTGGATTTTATATGTTTTTTATATATACACACACATATATATTCATATATATGAATATGTATGCATATGTATATACACATATATATGTATATGTATACTTTTTTTAGATATCTATATATCTATATCTATCTATTCTATAGATAGATATAGATATAGATATAGATGATATAGATATAGATATAGATATATATTTGTAGAGATGTGGTCTCACTGTGTTGCCCAGGCTGGTTTCAAACTAGGCTCTGGTGATCCCCCCACATTAACCTTCCCAAGTGCTGAGATTACAGGCATGAGCCACTGCACCCAGCTCAGAGCTGAACGTTTTCAGTCATGTTAGCTATATTTGCTACATACTTCCATTTTTAAATATAACATGCTAAAACTACTATATATTTTTAAAATTTAGATAATATCCACAAAATCGTTTTCATCAGACAAGTATTTTTCTTTTGCTACTTTCCCTTCCCCACTACACACACACACACACACACACACAAACACACACACACACACACAATTTTTCTCCCTTTTTCCAATTCAACTAGTAGCAACTTTTAGGTAGTTCGATATTCAGTGCTGACGTAATTATGATAATGAAAATACTATTCATAGCTAAGCAATTTAGTGTACTGTGACACTTCCTTTATTTTACAACTTGTTGATTTCCCTGGAGTTATACATTCTCAGGTTCTCTAAAGGAAAAGTCAATCACTTCAACAGGATCAAATATATTCAGCAATCCATCTGCTTCTTGTTTTCCATGGAGACATAAATCCTGGATACTTCTATCACCTTGCACCTATTTGATGGGATTAAACTCCTTGCTTGATGCTCTGCTGACATCCAGTAACTGCCTTGCTTCTTTTTCATTCCAATTTCCTGTTTCTCTAAAACAATCCATGTATTCCTTTTATTGTTTGTTTCCTTGTTTTGTTGGTGCACTTCCTCAAGTAGCTTCCTGAGAAAAGGTGCATTGGTAAAGCAATTTTTTGAGAATGCACATGGTCTACCTTACACTTGATTGATAATTTGAATATAGAATTCTAGTTTGGAATTACCATTTCTCAGAATTTTGAAGGTATTTCACATTGTTTTTAGTTTCCAGTGTTGTTAAAAAGTCTACTGCCTTTTTGACTATTAGTCCAATATACTGTCGTTTGTCTTTCTCTCTGGAGCTGTAAATATCATTTCTTCATTGCTCTCAAACTTCTTGCCAATGTCCTGTTCCTTATTTCACTTCCTACTTATGATGTCTTTCAATCTGGCCTCCAAGTCCTTTAGTTATGGGCAATTATATGTAGATATATATAATTTAAGTAAACAAATTATTATATAAATATATGAGTAACCATTTATAAAAATACAAGAATCACTATATATGTATGCACATATGTATATATGTGTGTGTACATACACACATACACACACACAAATACACATTAAAAATAATTTCTTCCTCTTGATTTCTTTCTTTTCAAAACCTTATTTTACACCTCATGGACTGATCTAATTTCCTATGACTTTGTCTTTTATTTTTTATTTCTTTGCCTTTTCTAGGAGAGTCTCCTTAACTTTACCTTTCTTTCCTTCTACTTAATGTTTCTATTATGAATTTTTATAAATGCTCTAAATAGTCCTTTTATAATACTCTGATCTTGTTTTACACATGAAAGATCTCTTATCTAAGGATGCTAATATCATTTTTTGACTTTTTCCTCAGTTTCCTGAAGTCTCCATTATCTCTATTTTCTGCTTTTGTCTTTTTATCCTCTTTGTCATTTTGCCTTTCTCATTATTTTCAAAGCTTTCTTCAATTATATATAATCTTTGTGTATCCATATTTAAGACTAAGACATTAAAAAGTTAGTTGAAAACCCATTCTGCATGGGCAGGTTTGCTAATAGGTAGGCTTTACCACAGGGTGATCAGTTGGTGACCTGGCCATTTTGTTTGTGAATCCCAAAACGTCAGTCTCTGAAGATATCCTCCCTTGGACCAACAGCTCCAGATATTAAGTTTACAAACTTCTCTCTAATTCTGGGATTCAAGAAGGAAGCAGCCTCGGTATCTCATTTAATTCTAAATGAGTTTCTTGTTTTAGAATGATGCCTCATACACCTCTTAATCCAGCTATCTCTGAGTCCCAAGATTCTTGAGTTCAATCCAGGGCTGAGTTCAATATGAAAAGAATCTCAGAATACAATTTCTTTTAAACACTTTCACCAATGTTTATGTATTCAGCCCTATTTTGCACCCAGAATTTTAAAGGAAGCTTGTGGCTCCCATTTCTAAAATCTTCCAGAGATACGATGTGTAAATGTGATTATTTCCCAATACATTATGTATTTATTATATATTATCCCAGTAGAGGCCCTTACCTTTTTGCTCTTTCTGCTCTTAGAAGACAATAATCATTCTTCCGGCTCTACAATTTTGTTAGCATTTCTCATCTGATATTATCTTCTCTTTTATCATCTTTATCCTCACAGATTTAAGCCTTTATTTTTCCTTTATTTTATTTCAACGGGGGATTTGAAAGAAAGATAGCTATGTTTGTTCAAACCATCATGCTTAATCAAAACTCTAGTAAACTTACCTATTTTAACGTAACATAAATTAGATTAGCTATATTTTAATACAGCTAAATATCTAGTCAAGATATTACTACTAAAATATATTTAAAATTGATAGTAAAAAATAACTTTCCCTTTATTATTAAAAATTCAAATATGTTTGGTTTGATGTAAAAGTCAGCTATAACACAGAAGCAGGATGGAAATCTTAACTTGATATTAGGCTTAGGCTTTTTTATCACAAGTCTTCTCTTGAATCTAGGAATTCAGTTACTCACACTTGCAATTTCCATATGGTGACATGACTCATCATTTATTTTTACTATAATTAAGTTTTCTGCTGCAACAGAAATATTACTTTTTGTACTCTGAGATGAGTTATTTGATTCTGGAAAGACAAATAAATTTCACAATAAAAAGCAGATTGACTAATGGTTAATGATAAGTCATGTTATTAACTATCTTCTAATGTTAAAAATATGTCATGAGTCATGAAATCTAGTGTGCATAAAATAACTACAGAGGAATCCCTGTAACAAAACAGATGATAAACCAGATTTAAAGCAGTTATATATCTGAAGCTCAACCATGTAGAAGAAAATTTAAACCAACAAAGTATCAATCTTATTCTGAAACTTCATAAGGGAATTACACTAATAAATTTCAGTTAATTTTTTAATTTATATTTTTCTAGCTACATTTTTATATTGTTAAAATGTTTTACATTTTAAAAATGATATGTCCAATTTATAAACATCTAAATGACAAAAAAAAAGAAAGTTAAATCAGTCCAAAACACATCAACTGCAAATAACTAATACAGGGCTTATAGTTATCATTTGTCAATATTTTACTTGCTAAGTGAAAAAGGAAAAAGACAGAAGACTTGCCATCTAATTATTGGTTGCACAAAAATCTTTCAGGAAAGAAAATGAAACTTGAGACATCATTTTTGGAGAACATCTGTATTTCTAATACTTCATTTTGCCCATTTCCTCAAATCTTCTACAGAGGAAAAAGAATCTTAAGCATAAAAGTTAATGTAAAAAGTTTCTTGTTGCAATAAAATAACACACACAAAAAGGCAATAAGATTTGAACATTAAATCCCACTAGCAATTGGGGAGATATTGATCAAAGCATACAAAATTTCATTTAGACAGGTGGAATAAGTTCAAGAGACACAAAGTAACTATAAATAATAACAGTTTATTGTATACCTGAAAATTTCTAAGAAAATAGGTTGTCTCACTCTGTCACCCAGGCTGGAGTGCAGTGGCACAATCACTGCTCACTGCGGCCTTGACTCCCTATGCTCCAGTGATCCTCCTGCTTCAGTCTCCCCAGTAGCTGGGACTACAGCTGTAAACTACTATACCTCATTAATTTTTCTTTTCTTTTTTTCTTTTGTAGAGATGGGGTTTCACCATGTTGTCTAGGCTGACCTCAAACACCTGGACTCAAGCTATCCTCCCAAAATGTTAGGATTACAGGTATGAGCCACCACTCTTGGCCAAGAGTAGATTTTAAGTATTCTCATCACAAATAAATGTAAGCATGTGAAGTAATAAATAACAGCTTAGTTTAGCCATTCTACAACATACCCATACTTCAAAACATCATGCACACCATAAATATACACATTTTTATTTGTCAACTTAAAAATCTAAAAAATAGGGCCGGGAGCAGTGGCTCAAGCCTGTAATCCCAGCACTTTGGGAGGCCAAGGCGGGTGGATCACGAGGTCAAGAGATCGAGACCATCCTGGTCAACATGGTGAAACCCCATCTCTACTAAAAATACAAAAAATTAGCTGGGCACGGTGGCACGTGCCTGATCCCAGCTACTCAGCAGGCTGAGGCAGGAGAATTGCCTGAACCCAGGAGGCGGAGGTTGTGGTGAGTCAAGATCGTGCCATTGCACTCCAGCCTGGGTAACAAGAGGGAAACTCCGTCTCAAAAATAAAAAAAAACCTAAAAAAATAACATTATAAGTGGAAAAAAACAAAAACTAAAAAGAGTACCTAAGCCACCTATTCCCAAACGCATCCAGAAAAAAACAAATCATTTCTCAGCTACTCTGGCTTAAACAGTATTCTTAGGGAAATGGTTTCAAAATTTCAGCAGGACAGTTTAGTGATTTATAGTGTATAAACAAAAATGAGTCACTAGTGCTATCACACAGGGCCAGTTTGTGGCAACATAAAGGAGAAAATAGGGAAAAAGTATACTGGGTTAACATGTAGATACTGAAGAGGAAAAACTATTTTTGTAAGTGACCTCTTTAAAATGGGGTTAGCAACTCAGAGCAAATCTGACATCTGAATCAGTTAGTTCAATGTGTCAAACTAAAATTTTGTAGCCTTGGGCACCATAACTGTTACAAGTAAGTGAAGCTTTATGCTACTGCAATTAATTAGCACAAAGGCACCTAACAGAAACCCTCTTAGAATAGCAAGAAGGGTTTTAGAGAAATTTAGACCTAAGAAACTTAATTGCACATTTTATTTTTACAAGTTGTACATCTCCTTTTAAAGCTAGCTGTTAAACTCCTATTCACTTCAATATGGACTGATTCATAATGTAGCTACAGCATGCCCTGACCCCATGCTATCCCACAACAGAGGAGAGTTAATCAGTCTCTCCTATGCATTACCACTGCATCTGGACATTCTTTATTATTTCATTTGTTGTATAGTATTCTGATTAATTGTATATGTATGTGAATATGAATTTTTGCCTCTCCAACCTATAGGAGCCTAGAAAATAGTTGGTATTCAATAAATAAGAATCTACGAGATTTAAAATTAAAAGGATTTATGCATGTAATTGGTGGTTGCCTATGTATCTAAAATATCTTTTTAAATGTGAGAGTTTAGGATAGTATTATTTCTTATTAGTAAAACTTCATATTGGCAGGGAATGGTGGCTTATGCTTGTAATTCCAGCACTATGGGTAGCAGAGGTGGGAAGATAGCTTGAGCCCAGAAGATTGACACCAGCCAGGGAAACAAAGTAAGACTCTTATCTCCACACACACACACAAAAATTTAAAAATTAGCCAGGTGTGGTGGCACACACCTATAGTCCCAGATAATCAGGTGGCTGAGGCAGAAGGATACCTTGAGCCCAGGAGGCTAAGGCTGCAGTGAGCAAGGTCATGCCACTGCACTCCAGCCTGAGCAACAAAGAGAAACCCTGTCTCAAAATAAATAAATAAAAACTCACATTAAAACAATAGTGTAACAACAATCTTTTTTTTTTTTTTTAGACGGAGTTTTGCTCTTGTTACCCAGGCTGGAGTGCAATGGCACCATCTCGGCTCACCGCAACCTCCGCCTCCTGGGTTCACGCAATTCTCCTGCCTCACCCTCCCGAGTAGCTGGGATTACAGGTACGCGCCACCATGCCCAGCTAATTTTTTGTATCTTTAGTAGAGACGGAGTTTCACCATGTTGACCAGGATGGTCTCGATCTCTTGATCTTGTGATTCACCTGCCTCGGCCTCCCAAAGTGCTGGGATTACAGGCTTGAGCCACCGCGCCCGGCCAACAACAATCTTAATCATTGATCTGTAACATAAATGCTTCCTGACAGCTAATACTAAGATATCACACCGGTTAATATTGCTTTTAGAGGGGGGAGATGTTGAATGGCAATCTATCACTTGTTTTCAAAAGGTAACTTCATATAAATTCATATAATTAGAAGTGTGTTTCTTCTAACATCATTAACAATGCTATTTCACAATAGAAAGAATGTATACAATTTGTAGACTAGCAGAGTCAACTTTCTTTTTCAAAAAACACTGAGTTTTTAAAACATGTCATTCTAATTATAGAATAAAAAGATTTCAATTAAACACATGAACAAGTAAACAGATTTCTAGAATACAATGGCTACATTTTTATTCCTGAGATCACCTTTAACCTTTTCAATGTATTTGTAATCTTTACCAATATCTGTGCCTCATAACACTGGTCAGCTCATTCTACATAGCACGTCTTCCTAGGAATGTATTATATCACAGATGCTGGAAGCTGGTAATAAAGGTTTTATTATAAAACAAACTAGTAATAAGCAATCTTAAAAATAATTACATATTCATCCACCTTCATAAACAAGAACCAACTATAATTTTCCACAATTATTCTCGTGATATAGATATATCAGAAGCAGAATTTATTGCCAAAGGGTGGTTTTAATTAGAATCTAGTAGGGTAAAATTGAAATTTTAATCGTTTTTTTAAAACTTTTCCTCATTAAATACATTAAAACAAAATTATAATGAAACACATCACTAACTAGGAAATGTTATTCAAAAACTCTTCAATACAAAAATGTTTGCAGCTATTGTAGAATTATACATACCAATTGGAAATAATTGAGTAATATTTAGTATGAATTTTTAAAGTGCTCCAGTAGTAAATAATGACTCTAAAAATTAATATCATATAAATGTTTTCAACCAATAGGGAATCCTGGTGCAATGCAGACATTCCCAACTACTACCCAGTTCTTTAATTTCTGAGTCTACTAATATATAAGGACTATAACTGTAATTGCCACTAAAAGATAACATTACAGAGTGGCATTACAAAGTCGTCTGAGATCCCACTGTCTTATTTCTTCTTCTATGCTTCTATATTTCAAAAACATAATCCAGTTTTTCCATCCTTTTCTATAATATTGTTGACATCTGAATGACAGTATGTACTCTCTTTACTTAAAATCGGTGACTAGAACTCACAAATAAGTTTCCTTTCTTTACTTTAAATTTCATATTTAGGCTGGGTGCAGTGGCTCACACTTATAATCCCAGCACTCTGGGAGGCTGAGGTGGGAGGATCATGAGGTCAGGAGTTTGAGACCAGCCTGGCCAATAGTGAAACCCCATCTCTAAATAAATAAATAAATTTCCTATTTATAGTTCAATCATATTATGAAATTTATTTAAAATAAAGAGTCCAAATGTCTTTTTTTTTTTTTTTTTGAAGAGATAAGGGTCTCACTATGCTGCCCATGCTGGAATCCAATGGCTACTCACAGGCACACTACGGCCTCTAACTCCCAGGCTTGAGTGTCCTCCTGAGAAGCTGGGACTACAGGTGCATGCTACCACACCCAGCTCCAAATGTCTAATGATGTAAGTTAACATACATATAATTCAATTATTAAGTAAAAATAGGCTGGGTTCGGTGGCTCACACCTGTAATCCCAACACTTTGGGAGGCCAAGGCAGGTGGATCACCTGAGGTCAGGAGTTCGAGGCCAGCCTGGCCAATGTGGTAAAACTCCGTTTCTACTAAAAATACAAACATTAGCCAGGTGTGGTGGTGGGCCCCTGTAGCCCCAGCTACTGGGGAGGCTGAGGCAAGAGAATCAATTCAACTGGGGAGGCAGAGGTTGCAGTGAGTCAAGATCATGTCAATGCATGTCAGACTGGGCAACAGAGCAAGACTCTATCTCAAAAAAAAACAGTTAGATGACAGTATGAATATATAATTTCAAAGTGTCTTCACTTCACTATCACTTCTTTCAAACTCTTTTGTTTGAAAGAAGTTTTATTGTAATATGAGTAAGAATCAGATAAACATAATTCATTTCCACAGCCCTAAATAGGATTATAGCAAATCAGAAAATTAGAGAGTTCATAGAGAAAAAAATCCTATATTTTCATCATTAACGAACTTATTCATTCAGTGAATATTTACTGAGTATCCACTATACATCAGGAACTATGTTAGGCCCAACAGATATGAAGATCCCTAGAACTGAAATGGGCCCTTATGAATTTTACCTGTTAGGAGACAATAAAATAAACAAAAACCTGAATCATGACCAATCTGTGATCATTGCTCTGAAGAGAATACAGGTAGGTGTCTCTAAGGTAAAGAAAGAAAAAGCAAATAAAGCGCTAAGCTGGGAAATATTTTTTAAGTAAAGGGAAAAGAATGTGCAAATAGGCTCTGGCAGAAATAAAGATAAAGAAGGCCTATGGACTGAAGCACTGTAAGGGATCAAGATGAAATATATCAGAGACGAAAAGACAAACCAGATCATAGAAGGACTCATAGCCCTTAATAGGATTACAGATATTATTTTAAATGAATAATATTTAATACGTAAAAGAAAGAGAATTTGAAAAGCTCTTTCATGATGTAATATACAAACCATGTTATCCACATAAAACAAAAGTAAAAGCCATGAGTAATTCATATAAAACTAAAGGTTATCAGTATATATATAAAAAGCCATAGTAATTTACTATATTTGCTACCGTAGGTATGCAGGAAAGATTATTTTTTCATAATTATTTCTAACTCATAAAGTTTAAACTTATTGACTTAAGGACATTATTAAATGATAATCAACCAAAGAAAGATGGCTTCTTCTATTAGAAGATTTAGAATAGTGAGGTTTCAGCAATTCAGAATACTGATAATTCATATCTAATCTACAAATCTGTCTTCCATAACAAAAAATAAAATATAAAGTTAAGCTAAAATATAAATATAACCTAGATATAGAATATACTTTCTAAAATTAAAATATACATTAAACTGATATAATCTCATTTTTCAAAACATAGCCTGAAGATTTTAATATAATGATAAATTAGGACGTGGATTACTGGTGTTAGTGACTATAATGAAGCAGTTGATGATAACTTCCAAATTTAAATTTTACAAAGAAAAATTTGTTGGATTGAGAGATAACATCCAAATGGAAACATTGCCATTTAATTAACATATTACAGTTTCACTGAATTTGCATAAAAGTTGAGATGGTAAGAATGTAAATGACTAAAGAAAGGTTTGCTATCTTAAGAGAGTAAGCCAATGTCTTAAGTGATCATTTTTCACTTACAAATTTGATGACTCAAAATATAAATATATATATAGTATAAAATGTACATGTCGCCCTAATCACACATAATGAAAAAATAGAGTTTTTAAGAGTAGACTGATAATGATCCTTTTTATTCCCACCAACATAGATGGTAGAAAACTTGATATCTAATTTTCAAATATTTCAAATATTAATTCTTTTTAAAATATATTTTCTTACATAAATAAGGGGTGTTTCCATTAAATTGTATATTAATTTTGGTAAATAATACACTTTTATGTGTATATATATATATATATATATATTTTTTTTTGTTTTGTTTTGTTTTGTTTTGAGACAGAGTCTCACTCTGTCACTCAGACTGGAGTGCTGTGGTGCAATCTTGGCTGACCGCAACCTCTGCCTCCTGGCTTCAAGAAATTCTCATGCCTAAGCCTCCTGAGTAGCTGAAATTATGGGTGCCCACCACCATACCAGGCTACTTTTTTTTAAATTTTTTAGGCCAGGCTGGTCTTGAACACCTGACCTCAGGTGATCCACCCACCCTAGCCTCCCAAAGTGCTGGGATTACAGACAGAATATATTTAAATTTTCTTTCCCAAATTATTTTCCATGAACCTACAAACTCTATTGAAGAAACAAAATCTGCATGTAACTGTGCCCATTTATTAGAGCTCTAGATTTTGGGGTTTTTTGCTGATTTTTCATATAAACAATATTTTATGTATTAATAAAATTTCCATTTATGTAGTTGACACATGCATTTTCTAAATGGTAACCCCTAATGTAAGTAAAGTGTGACAAAAAGTACATCCAATCATTGGACCATACTTTCAGGGCCCAATTTGAGGATATGTAATAAAAAGCCTTGAAATACACAAACTCTCAACTCCATGATTTCTAATTCTTAAGATTTATTCAAGGAAATAATCCCAAATTTCAGAAATGACTACATACAAAGTCATGCACCCCAACAATAATTATATATAGATGAATCTAAGCTAAATATAATTTTCTACTAAAAGGGAATAGTTAAGTAGATCCTAAAATGTCTAAAAGATACTTTAGACAACTATTAAAAACCATGTCAAAAAGGGAGAGTTAACATAGGAAGCACAATGATATGTTGAAGAAATGATACAACATTTGGTCTCTTAAGGCCAAAATAATTATTATCAAGATGACTATATTACCCAAAACAATGTTTGCAATACCTATCAAAATTCCAATGTTATTGTTCACATAGAAAAAAAATTCTAAAATGTGTATGTAAATAAAAAACAACAAAAAACAAAAAAACAAACTCAAGTAGCCAAAGCAATCCTGAGCCAAAGAACAAAGCTGGAGGCATCACTATCTGATTTCAAAATATATTACAAAGCAATAGTAACCAAAACATTATGGTGTTGGTATAAAAATACACGGAAGGACCAATGGAAGAGAACAGAGAACTCAGGAATAAATCCAGCTATTTACGGCCAACTAATTTTTGACAAAAAAGCTAAGATGTAACTGGATCCCTATCTTTCACCATATTAAAAAAAAAAGTCAACTAAAAAGGGATTAAAGACATAAATGTAAGGCCTTAAACTATAAAATTACTACAAGAGAAGATGGGGAAACACTTCAGTACATTAGTCTAGGCAAAAATTTTAAGGCTATGACCTTAAAAACACAGGCAACAAAAACAAAATTAGACAAATGGGACTACATTAAACCAAAAAGTTTCTGTACAGCAAAGAAAACAACAGAGTAAAAAGACAAACTATTGAATGGGAGAAAATATTCGCAAACTATTCTTCTGACAAGGGACTAATAACAAGGATAAATAAGGAATTCAAACAATTCAACAGTTAAAAAACGGGCAAAGGACATAAATAGACATTTCTCAAAAGGAGACCTACAAATGGCCAACAGGTATATATGAAAAAGTTAAACATCATCAATCATCAGGGAAATGCAAATCAAAACCACAATGAGTTATCATCTCATTTCAGTTAGAAGGACTATTAATAAAAGGACAAAATATAATAGATGCTGGTGAGAATGTAGAGAAAAAAGAGCTCATATACTTTTGGTAGCAATGTAAATTACTACAGCCACTATAGAAAAACAGTATGGAGATCTCTCAAACAACTAAAAATTGAACCACCATATGATCCAACAATCCCACTAGTGGGTATTAATCCCAAGAAAAGAAAATCAGTGCATCAAAGGGATACCTGCACTCCAAAGTTTACTGCAGCACTATACATAATAGCAAACATATGTTATCAATCTAAGTGTCCAGTAGTAGATGAATAAAGAAAATGTGATAGCATATATACTCAATGGAGTACTATTAGGCCACAAAAAAAGAATGAATTTGTGTCATTACCAGCAACATGAATGGAACTGGAGTTCATGATGTTAAGTGAAATAAGCCAGAAGCAGAAAGATAAATACCCATGTTTTCACTCATATGTGGAAGCTAAAAAAGTTGATTTCATGAAGGTAAAAAGTATAATGATAGATAATCAGAGGCTGAGAATATTTAGGTGGAGGGTGTATAGAGACGGACATAAAGCCAGGTTGGTTAATGGGCACAAACACACAATGAAAGAGAATAAATGAGTTCTAATGATTGATAACAGAGTAGGATGACAACAGTTAACAACAATGTATTGTATATCTGCAAATAGCTAGAAGAGAGGACTTGATCTGTTCCCAACACACAGAAATGGTAAATATCGAGGCAACAGACACCCTAAATACCCTGACTTGATCATTACAGATTCTAGGCATGTAACAAAATATCACATATATACCATAAATATGTACAGATATTACATAATAATTCAAAACATTTTAATTTTTTTTAAAAAGAATTGCTTTTAGTTGAAAATCATCCTAATTCTACCACTAATTAATGTTGCAATCTTGGGTAATTTATTTATCTAAATTTTAGGTAACTTCTCACTAAAATGATAATTGTGAAGAATAACTTATTAAATGCAGTTGAATTGAGACACTGCATTTTGTAAGAGTCTGATGCACACATGTACATGCATACAAAGTATTTTGGCAAAACTATAATTTTTAAGTAAATATTTATATAGAAATAATAGGATAATAAAGGGAACCAAAAATATTTCACTCCAAAATATACTTTACTGACATATTTTGAGATGGCTATTCAGAGGGTCTGCAGATTAACAATAGCCCTGAAAAGCTGTCTTTTATCAAGAAGATCTGTATCTGTTGAAAAAAATCTTATTAGTGAAATAAACAATCAAGATTTTTCTGAGGCCCTACCCCCTCACCTGCAGATCTAGGAAATTAACTCAACCACACCCTACCATCCACTCTTTCTCAGAGCTGCTACATGTGAGGTTACAGCTACATAGTAAGACTACCTTTCCCCTTGCCTTTCTCTCCTATAACCTGTCTTGCCATGCTCCAAGTTCCCTTACTTTTTATAACCTCAAGATGGTAGAAAAAAAAGCAACAACCATCTGGCCTATTCCTTGAGTTTTCATATTTCCTATGATGCTCATGCACATGTGTGTACAATAACAAATGTTTATGATTTTCTCCTATTAATTTGCCTTTTGTCAGTTGATCTTCAGCAAATCTTTAGAGAGCAAAGGGAAGGTTTCCTTCCCTTGGCCCCTACACTTTTGATGCTATGAGCAGAGTAAGCAAATGCTTTTCTGAAGCCACAGTCCAGGGAACTCAGAAACTGACAAGCTGGAAGAAGGGTAAAAATGTCTTACTAGTCAGATTCCCATGTGTCTGTCTGTGGAATCCAATTGAGCAGATACTCAAAGTCAATGTTGCTTTCTCCTTTTCCAAATTTAAGAATAAGAGAAAAGCATTTATACACTAGTCTTAGGTTCAGTGATTGGTATTTTTTTTTTGGTATAAATATTCATATTGTCTAATCCTTTTCTTCCCAGAAATAGTCATGTGTTTTCCTCTTTGTTTTTCTGTGTTGTCATAATGTCCCTTTCGTCTTGTTTTATGTCCCTGAGAGCTTACTTTGTCATCAAATGGAATCACCATTTTTTGGTCTCAGCCATCCAGATGGCATGATTTTGGGATCATATCTGGTAGCCAGTATGAAAGAAATGAGAACCCCAAGACAAGTAAGATTTTAAGAGGCACACTCTTTGCTTTGCATTTGCCAACCACTCAGGGGAATGTTCCTTAAGAAGTTCAATCCAGGCCGGGCACGGTGGCTCACGCCTGTAATCCCAGCACTTTGGGAGGCCGAGGCGGGTGGATCACAAGGTCAAGAGATTGAGACCATCCAGGTCAATATGGTGAAACCCCGTCTCTACTAAAAATTACAAAAAATTAGCTGGGCATGGTGGCGCGTGCCTGTAATCCCAGCTACTAAGAAGGCTGAGGCAGGAGAATTGCCTGAGCCCAGGAGGCGGAGGTTGTGGTGAGCCGAGATTGCGCCATTGCACTCCAGCCTGGGTAACAAGAGCGAAACTCCGTCTCAAAAAAAAAAAAAAAGAAGAAGTTCAATCGTAAGGGGATTTTGCCTTCTCAACTTTTGCTGCATGGTTAGATCTGAGAAAGTCCAATCCCACATGGGCCTATCCGTTGTCACAGATTCATGGGTTAGTGACTGGCAGCTTCCCACAAATTTGTGAGAGACTAGAGACATCATATGCATAAATATCAACCTTAACCTGTGGCAAAGAGACTTTTGCTATCCTGTTTCTGGAAGTGAATTTTCAGAGGGATCATGAGGGCTGAATCTTCTGTACACATTTTTTAAACTTATATCCATGGACGCTAAACCTGGAAAGTTATCTCTGGGACTTTCCAAGTAAAAGGCTTATTAGCTTGAGTCATTTATGGAATAAATAAAATTGGCTATATTTAAAAGAAAACTTTTTAGAGAGTGTTTCTCTTCACCAGCTCTCATACTGATATCTACGAAAAAATACAAAAAAAAAAAAAAATTCAGCCTTAAAACCTCTCCTGGCAAGATCAATAAAAAGGCAGACATCTGATTTAAAACAAAATTAAACTCCTTTGCTCAAACAGTCTGCTCTGGTTGCCCTGTAGAATCTGCAAAAAAAAAAAAAAAAAAACAGCCCTCCAGCCTGCGGTCTAGTGACTAGGGCTCTATGCTCCTACTGAGGCAGCCAAGGTTTGATTCTCATTAGTGATTCAGATAGATGTAGATGTAAATTCCTTAACTCAGGAGAAAAAAATAAACATTTATAAGAAGAATTACATAATTCTGTCGGGGGGGGACAGGGATGGAGTCTTGCTCTGTCACCCAGACTGGAGTGCAATGGTGCCATCTTGCTCACTGCAACCTCTACCTCCTGGGTTCAAGCAATTCTCGCGCTTCAGCCTATGAAGTAGCTGGGATTACAGGCACGCACCACCAGGCCTGGCTAGGTTTTTCATATTTTAAGTACAGACAGAGTTTCACCATGTTGCTCAAGTTGGTCTTGAATTCTGACCTCAAGTGATCCACCTGCCTGAGCCTCCCAAAGGGCTGGGATTACAGGAGTGAGCCACTGTGCCTAAGAATTATATTATACAATTCTTAAAAAGAATGATATATTATATAATTTATAAATTTGTAATTCTTATAAAGAATTATAAGTATATTATATAATTTATAAATTTATAATTCTTATAAATTATGACTATATTATATAATTTACAAATTTATGGTTCTTATAAAAATTCTTATAACAATTAGTTGGAATTTTTGTAACTTTTGACATTTTGCAATATCCATTTGTTATAGATCATTTTCCCTTTGTGGAGGGCTACTGCTCTCCTGTTCATCTAGAAGTCTTTTTCTTCTTCTAGCTGTCTTTGGGGGTGGCTCTGGATCTCGTTAGGACTGCTTCTTTGCATCTCTTTTGAAATACATCTTGCATCCTTGCTTAGTCATAAAAGAGTTACAAGTTTTGATTCTGGGTTACTTGGTAGATACCTTCAGTTTAAACACAAAGAGGGATAAAAAAGATTCAAAAGCTGGAATACCGGCTGTTTGTCCCAGCAAAAATCTGATGATAAGAGATTTGAAAAGATGTTTTTAAGAGCTCTAGGATCAACAACTTAGTTATAAGCCGACATTCAAACTATATATTTTTTTAAACTTCTCTGTTCTCTTTCGGATCCTGTCTCTCCCACAGGAATCTTTTTCAATGAACTGAAACACTATCTTAATTGTATGTTCAGTCTCTCTGTTCACTTCCTTTCTTATTAGTAAGATTTTTGCTTAAAGAAAAGATGTAAAACTTCATTGGCCTTTTGGGAAGCCTAAGATGTCTCCAAACTGCCTCCTCTTGGACTCAAGGCTCCGTCTGAGTTTTCCTCTCCTTTGCCATGTTCAGTCTTCCACCTAGTTCCCTTTAATCATCAATTGTTCCCCTTCAAGCCCATATTTTGTTCACTTGGTTGATCAGTAGAGCCCCGATAGTCACAAATAGGTTCATTAATGGGCTCCACCCTGAATTCAGAAACAGAACTGTATTCTGTTTTAAGAAACAGAAACTTGTCAAGCAATCTGGGATGCCAAGGTGGGCAAATCACCTGAAGTCAGGAGTTCAAAACCACCCTGACCAACATGGTGAAACCCCATCTTTACTAAAAATACAAAATTAGCTGCACATGGTGGTGCATCACTGTAATCCCAGCTACTTGGGAGGCTGAGGCAGGAGAATCACTTGAACCCAGGAGGCAGAGGTTGCAGTGAGCCAAGATCATGCCACATTACTTCAGCTTGGGCAACAAGATTGAAACTCCGCCTCAAAACAAAAAAAAAAAGAAATTTAAAAAGACACCTATTCAACTAAATGAATTTTCAAAATACAACTTGCCAGCATTTTGCTACCCATTTTAAACTTATTGTAAAGGAAATTTACACCTATAAGAAAACTCCATTTGTAAGGGAATCTCCCTTTCTACACCAAAACCACTGGAAACCTATAGGAAGGGAAAGGCATTCATTTAAAAGTTTCCGTAACAAACTTTTATTTATGGTATTTTTCCTGGCTATTTGTCTTAAGTGGTCTTTACCTATGCCCTTCTTTGTCTTGGCGAACAATGATTTTTACATCTTGATTCACCTAGGTCATCCCTTTGGAAGTGCAAGTTTAAGGCTGCCTAGCTAACAGGTAATCTGAAGAAGGATGGTAGGGAAGGGCTATTTGGAACCTTGCAATGAGAATTTTAATGAAACATGTAAGATTTGATTCTGTGTCTCTTTATGTTCATATGTCTATATCTATTATGTATATATGATATTTCTAAGTGAATTAATATAATCTTTGGTAAACAAAGCTAGTTTTAAAATTGTTGATAAAGGCCAGGCACAGAGGCTCATGCCTGTAATACCAGCACTTTGGGAGGCCAAGGCAGATGGATCACCTGAGGTCAGGCACCTGGCCATATAGTGAAACCCTGTCTCTACTAAAAATACAAAATTAGCTGGGTGTGGTGGCAGGTGCCTATAATTCCAGCTACTCAGGAGGCTGAGGCAGGAGAATCATTTGAACCCAGGAGGTGGAGGTTGCAGTGAGACAAGATTGTGCCATTGCACTCCAGCCTCGGTGACAAGGTGAAACTACATTTCAAAAAAAAAAATTGTTCATAAAATGGAATAATAGAATGTCTTTAGAACTATATTAAATATAATGCTGACATTTTTGCCTGGGTCTACCGGTTAACAGGTTTATGCTGTCTATGCTATAATTTTTAAGGTTATGAAACTGCTGCTTGTGTATAATTTTTATGTTTACTTAATTTGTCTGTAAAAGCTGTAAGTGTTGGTTGCTTGATTCTCCCAAAGTCTTGTTAATATCTTTATGTGAACTTATTTCTTTAGTTTTGAGCCTCTGCATTCTGGAGTCTGGACAGGTGGCCATGGTAAGACCTGGAAACATATGTGTGTCCATGGCATGTGACCCACCAACCACCATGTGCAAACCTCTGTCCTGGGTTGTAGACCTGGTATATGAATCCAGGACCCAGAGAAGCCATATTCTTCATACCTGTTCCGAATGCCATGTGAGTACTCAGAACCCAGGACAACTGGGGAAGACAGTCACAAGGGTAACTTTGTCATAGTTTCAAAATACTTTCCAGTAATTTAAAATCTTTAAGTCTTGTTATGTTAAATTAAGTAACAGTCATAAAAATGTCTGCATCATTTTTAAGTTAAAAATATTATAACAATTCTTAAATATAACTTTAAATTTATATGGTTTAACATTTTTTATATGGTATAGAAAAGCTAAATATTTAGATCTGTTCATTAAAAACTAAGAAAACATATCTTTCTTAAAAATTATGAAATGGTTTTCACCTACAAATCTGATATAAAACAGTTCAAAATTAATTCCTAGGTTTTCACTAGAAATTAACATTACTGAGTTTATATTTAAATTAATACAATAAAAACTATTAAATAATTCTATATGCAATGTGTACAAGAAAAGCAAGATACATTTTTTGGTAAGAAAACTTACAAAAGGTAGGAGGATATATGTGTATTTACTGACAAAATAATATTGTTTAGTTTAGAGATTAAAGGTTGCTTCAAATGAAGAGAAAAAAATGATGCAGATAAAACTAAATGGGTATAAAAAGTTGAGGGAAAAGGGGAATTTCAAATCTTGCGTGGTTAAATGGTTAAAGTTAAATAAATTTACTAATATGGTTTTTAAATTGAACCTTCATATCACATACTAACTTGAGGCTATAATTTGGTATTTTTCTTTTGAATAAGATTTTCATATAGTATTAATAAGAAATAATACAAGACTTTGGCTTACATTTTAGGAAAACTCCAAAAAAAGGAGAAGGGAGAGAGAAACAGATTCTACGTGACTCATGCTGTCTTTATTAGGTCTTTTAATTATTTGGAAAGCTGAGTCTCCTCTCTATCAAAGAGGAAAGGTTTTTGCTTTCTGAAATCTTTTAATTAGCAATTTGGCTAAATGAATGACTATTATTTCACAATGGCCTATTTTTGATAAAGTGTTTTAAACCTTTGACATGTTTAATAGGCTTCATAGAATCAAATTTTAAATTGTAAATTAAGTTGTTCTGACCACAAATTAGCTTTGGGATGTTACAGAGGACCCCTAAAGCATCCAAAAGAGAGACAATATGGCTTATTTGATTTATTAAATTGCATGGATGATGCTGTCAATTAAGATATGATGTTTAATCTTTTTTGAGTTATATGTGTATAAATATGCTGTTAATGTGTCCAAAATTTGATGAGTTTCCTAAATATTTGATATGTTAAGTTTCTACATGCCATGGAAATTTTTAAAAAGTCCTTGTTAGTTCCATCTTTAACTATGATCACTTTAAGTCTTGTTGTCATAACAAATTGCTTTATTCTGATGCTTTCTGTCCATAAAAGCTTTTTGCAAATCCTAAAATGGTGTCTTCAAGGAGGTTCATGGAAAAGACTACAAGTATTTTAAGTACACATTTCTGACAACTTTGAGAACATACAGATGCACTAGGTAAGAATTTACAAAACTGCTATAAATAAATAAATAAAACTAGACTCATAAAATTGCTAACCTAATATCAAGCAGAACAAGAATACCATGTAGCTGAACTGATGGACTAAACTAATTCTGTATCACTTTTTTGACTGAAACATTGTTGATGCTATTTACGTTTTACAGGTTTTTCCCAGACTTAAAAAAACTCTTTCCTTCAAGTTACTTATAGCTTATAACAATTGGGTAGAAAAAACTTTTTTGAGCACATTTTAAACATTTCCTTTCTCTCTACTGCTCCTTCCGGAATTTAGAAGCTATTTATGAATATTCATTTTTTTTCTTTTTTTTTTTTTCCTTGAGATGAAGTCTTGTTCTTTCACCCAGGCTGGAGTGCAGTGGTGCAATTTCGGCTCACTGCCAGCTACACCTCCTGGGTTTAAGCAATTCTCCTGCCTCGGCCTCCTGAGTAGCTGGGATTACAGGCGCATGCCACCACCCCGGCTAATTGTTTTACTTTTAGTAGAGATGAGGTTTCACCCAGGCTGGTCTCAAACTACTGACCTCATGATCCACCTGCCATAGCCTACCAAAGTGCTGGGATTACAGGTGTGAGTCACAGCACCCAGCCAACTATTTTTATTTCATAGCAATATAGTTATTTGTATAAGTTCAATAAAAATCTGTTTTATTTTGTATCAGGACACTACTGAAAACACTTGTATTTTTTACCCAGGCTTTGACTAGAAAGACATGTTTTAAGATGTGATCATACTGCTTTGAAAGACTGGGACTGACTTTATAACGCCAACAGACTTGGAAAAAGGCTGGCCAGGTACCTTGCCTACACAGCTCCCTTACAAAATTCCTGACCTTGTTGTGATAAGAAAGTAATGTCACTTTCTGACAGGCCCCAGGAACCTCAGCATATTTTAGGGTCCTTGAAAAGAAAAAAATTTACTCAATTCATACTGGCATTACAGACACAGTCTTTGGCTTGGCTCTAAACCTCAAGAGATTTTTAAAAGTCTAATCTGAGCTACTGCGCGCCAACTCAAAAAAAAAAAAATAGTCTAATCTGAAATTTCATATGAAAAAGTTACAGCAAAGTCAACTTAAAAATAGCCTATATGACCAATCGCTATCCTTGTTGAACTTTATGCAAATAATCAGGCCAAGGTTAATAAGGCTGAAACTTATTTTATAAATAAATTGGTCTGACTATGATTTATCCTTGGTCGAAATGACAGACCAGAGGGTCAAAAAGAAATACAATTCAGAGGGAAACATGTAGTATATCTGTTATTAGTTTCTAGCTCACTGAAGTTTTTCTCATTTGTTTTTGAGATTTTATTATTACCTGCAATCTGGACTCAATTTTACATTTTAATCCCCTTCAATATCTGACTGTGATTCTGCAATCTACTGTTTCCAACTTTTCCTCCACCATTCTGACTTAAAAATCACAAGAAATTAAAATTGTGCTTTTCTTAAAGTCCTACAAACTGAAGCTAGATAATCTGTCGTAAACTTTGGGAGAAACCACTGTAGTCACTTATATATAAACTGTCTTCATAACTATTATAGTAAACTACTCGAAAAGTTCACTGAAACTTTTTTTTTTTTTTTTTTTGAGACGCAGTCTGACTCTGTCACCCAGGCTGTAGCGTGCAGTGGTGCAATCTTTGTTCACCTCAACCTCTGCCTTCTCTTCCTGGGTCCGCGAGGGACGTGGTTTCAAAGGCAAGAGTTTCCCAGCTTCACGCCTCCATCCAGGAACCAGAGGGGTTTCAAATGTAAAGTTCTCTGTCTGGGTTTCCTGTGGTCAGGCTAGGTAGAGAAAGCCAGGTGAAGCTCCTTTGTCCCAAAAAAAACCCATGGAAAGCTCTGGAAGGAGGGGGCTTTATAACTCAGAGTTGTGGACCAAGCAGCCAATCCAGTATCAGAGTCAAAGATCAATCACTCCAGAGGAAGTCTGAAAGAACTTCTCTCATTGGACGAGGACATGAATGGGGGCGGGAATAACTCAAGGGTTAAAACTCCAGCCACTCCTACCTATACGGATTCCTTTTCTGGGTCCCCTCCCTCGACAGTGTGGGAGCTGTCTTTCTTTCTCTTTCTAATAAATCACATTTCCTCAAAACTCTTTCGGTCTAAGATATTTATTCTAAGGCAAACTCACCGCTCCTCCAGAGCCCCTTTCCCCATTCTTTGGGGTTAGTGAGGCTAAGAACTTCTTCGGAACTAGTAGCTGAGTAGCTCCCCCTGTTATACTCCCACCTCAGCCTCCAGAGTAGCTGGGACTACAGGTGTGCACCACCATGGCAAGTCTTTTTTTTTTTTTTTTTTTCTTTTGTATTTTTAGTAGAGATGGGGTTTTACCACATTGGCCAGGCTGGTCTCAAACTTCTGTTGAGTGATCCACCCATGTTGGCCTCCCACAGTACTGGGATTACAGGCATGAGCCACCATGCCTGGTCTTGAAACTCTTGCTTTAAAATACAATCCAAGAAAATCTGTAGATTCCCACTATGCCCATTCAACTGAAGGTGCTTCAAATTCCAGAAAAACTAATTTGCAGATGGACTCCAGATATAACCTTTGTTTTTCTTTTTGCCATAGAAATGCCTGTTATTAAAGATCTATTTAACTGCATCATATGAAGAGTCCTGGTTTTAGAGTCCATCTGCAATGTGGTGTCCTAGAATGAGAAATAACTGTTTAATTGAACTGACCTATTCTCAAGACTGTCTGATTCCAGAAGACGTGAGCTAGGTGTTCCAATCTACATATTTTTTCTTCTTCTTTGACAATCTATCTCACAATCTCTAACCCAAATTTCTCCATAGCTATCGATCCTTGCATAATATGCAAAACTTTGTGAACATAAAGTTTCAAATGGGAGACTAAACGACACCAAAAAGATTTCACCCTCAAATATATTTCTTTGACATATTTTGAGATGGCTATTCAGAGGGCCTGCAGACAACAATAGCGCCAAAAAGCTGCCTTTTGTTAAGATTTGTATCAGTTGAGAAAAATCAATATTGGTGAAGTAAAGAACCAGGCTTTCTCAGAGGCCCTATCCCTTATCTGCAGATCAGAGAAATTAACTCAGCCACAAGCTATATTATCCATTCTTTTTCAGAGATATTATCTGTATAACATTCATCTGCATAACAAGACCACCTTTGTCCCATGCCTTCCTTTCTCTCTTAGAACCAGTCTTGCCATGCCCCAAGCCCCTATTCCTTCCATAACCTCAACATGGTATAAAAGCATCAACCAACTGGCCCATTGAGTTTTCATATTCTATATGACTTCTCTGCACATGTGTGCATATTAATAAAATGAGTATGCCTTTTCTCCTTTCAGTGTACCTTTTGTCAGTTAATTTTCAGCATACCTTCAGAGGGCAAAGTGGAAACTTTCCCTACGTTCTTAGAATATACACCAAAAATATAAATCATGGTTATTTGTGGGTAATAGCATTTCAAGTATTTCTCATTCTCATATTTCCTACATTGAACATGTATATTTTGTAATTTAAAAAATTACTTCAAAATCAGTACTAAAAAATTAAATATTGTATATCATGTCAATGATTTATATCAATCTTTTTTAATGCAAACTACTGTAGTGTACATTCTTTTTACACATGTATATCCAGTGCTGCTATGGAAGAACATATACCTTTCCGAAACAATCACATGAATAAATAATGCTTAAGCCATTTACTTTTTCAATTGCAATAATGTTTGGGTTTCTTTTATATCTGAACCTCAAAGGATCAAAGGTTGCCAGGGTAGACAGATAAATACTTTGGTTTGGTTGATTTAATTTTTTTCTGTATTTGCTATACTGGCCATCATAGCTCACTTGAAAATTGAAGGAAAAAATGAACTTATATTTGTCTTCATTAATTTTTTATAGACACTAAAGGAACTCTACTAGTGTGCACAATGCTGAAAGCATTTATTCTTCCAGGCAGCTGTGTGTGTTGTTCATTAAGCCATGTGAGAGAGCCAGAGAATAATATTTTCATTCAATTCTTTCAAATACCAGGATAATGAAACCTCTGGCAAAAACCGTATTCTTATTTGTTCCTGCAGTCAGCACACCAAACAAATAAATATCAACAATATGCGGGAAAACTGCAACAAGTGTAACATTAATGAGGTGTGCTGTTAGTAATCTGACAGCTCCTCAGAGAATTATTTCACTCAGACGTCTGCACACCACCTTTTCTGTTTAAAAAATATTATAAAGTCTCATTTAATTTACATTGTTCATATTTGGATAAAAAATATTTACCAATTTTGTGATTTTCAACAGCAGCCCTTCTCTCCAGACTAGAAAAAGACCTCGTCACCGTAGCAGCAGTAATAATGACATTTTAATATAGTACAGAAAAGCCTGAGATAAACTTATCCATCATTATGCCAATGAAAATGCGATAATTCAAAGCAGATCTGACTGCTGCTAACAGTGGCATCAGCAACCTATGTTATACCATCCTATATCATATTCTAATGTTAAAAAAACAGGGACAAATAGCTTTGTCTCTTCTGCTCTAAATGTTGTTCTTTTCTCTTTTTCCTTTTCTTTTCTTTTGGGTGGGAGATAGAATCTTACTCTGTTGCCCAGGATGGAGTGCAGTGGTGCAATCATGCTCAATGCAACCTTCACCTCCTGGGTTCAAGTGATTCCCCTCCCTCAGTTGCTCAAGTAGCTGAGATTACAGGTGCCTGCCACCACACCCAGTTATTTCTGTATTTTAATAGAGACGGAGTTTTGCTGTTTAGCCAGGCTGGTCTCAAACTCCTGACCTCAAGTGATCCGCCCACCTTGGACTCCCAAAGTGCTAGGATTCAGGTGTAAGCCACCACGCATGACCCAGCATATTATCTTCTTATATAACATATACAGTGGTAGATATCAATGGAGAAGGAATAACATCCACAAATATATTCAAACAGGAATTTGTATCTTTTTATAGGAAATTTTTTAACAGACATAGATTTGTATTTTTCCCATATTTAATTGGGTGGGGGAGGAGAAAGGACTACAACTCAACCTGCAACCAAATCGAAGGGGGAAAAACCCTATGGAGTATATTTCCCCAAAGGGGCATAACAATGTACTGGAACTGATACGGAAGCTTATGGGGACTGAAAAGTGGAATATCCAGGAAGTGTTAGCATCTAATATCTGTTGTCCCCAACCCTACTCCAAATTGGATACAGCCCCCTGTGAGATTCGTCTGACCTCAAAAAGCCAAAAAAGATGATTTTAGCAATGTCCTCAAGTGGCTCACAAAAAGAATTTGTGTGTATGTGAGACGGGGGCAGGGACAGAGGGAAAGGGTGATATTGAAACACATGTGGTCAAATGTAAACTCGGGGAAATATGGGTGAATCAGATATGGCAGTATGTTTTAATGACCTTGCAACTTTTCCATAAGTATAAAATTATATATTTTAATAAACGAATCTGGAAGGAAAAAAGAAAAAAAAAGAAAGAACTCAATAGCTGAGGAAGAGTTTTCCCTGCTCCTGAATCTCAGAATGTGCCAGGAGAAAGAAAGTCAAAGAAGACTCTTTGCAAGCTTTGTTAAAACACGGGCCCAATCCTTTGCCTTTCAATCCCTGCAGTATTCCTGCACTGGGTAAATTTATGTCACCAGAGTATAGCCCCCAGGAAGAACAGATAAAAATTACAAGTCTAGAAAATAGATCAGGTAGAATAATTAGGATATACTTCAATGAAAGAGAACATACAAAGGAGATGGAGAAATTCATGAACAAAAACAAAATAAATGCAAGGAAAAAGAATCAAATATAATCACGAGTTTCAGAATAAATAATTAAGCAGATGAATTAAAGGGAGAGGGTAATCCTTGTGGCTATCCAAATTAATGGCTGGGAAGTTCAAATGCAAAAAAATTCAAACTATAGAAAAATTAAAGAAATAGATATATTAAAGGAAAAGCTAAAAGATGTGAAAAGATTTAGGAAACCAACTTACCATGCAAATAGTAAAATATTCCAAAAGGAAACTATATACTAGGAAAAAGAGCTTCTCAGCTGGAAAAAGAGCTTCTGAGCTGGAAAAAGCCCATGTCTGAAGATCACAGCGGCTCACAGAGTTGTAAAGTGGATGGATGAGAACTGACCCTCAACTAGGTATATCCTGGTAAAATTCTTGAATTCCGAGAATAAAGGTCTTATAAGTTCTGAGACATAACAAATATGTTGCAATGAAAGCAAAGAACAATGATACCAGGCCTGGACATTTCATCTGAAGCCTAGGGGACCAAAGACAATGGGATATCATCAACAAAGTGCCAAGGGACAGGACTACAGCCCAAAAGATAAAAATATACATCAGATGATAATGCAAAAAGTACTCTTGAAACAGAAGAAGACACTATCAAGGAAATTCTAATAAAAAATTTTTGTCTCTGGGTGGGTGTGGTGCCTCACACCTGTAATCCCAGCACTTTGGGAAGTCCAGGCAGTCAGATCACTTTAGGTCAGGAGTTCAAGACCAGCCTGGCCAACATGGTTAAACCTTGTCTCTACCAAAAAATACAAAACATTAGCTGGGCGTGGTAGTAGGCACCTGTAATTCCAGATATGTGGGAGGCTGAGGCAGAAGAATTGCTTGAAACCCAGAAAGCAGAGGTTGCAGTGAGCTGAGATTGTGCCACTGTACTCCAGCCTGGGCAACAGAGTCAAAGAAAGAAAGGAAAGAGAGAAAGAGAGGAAAGAAAGAGAGGAAAGAAAGAAAGAAAGAAAGAAAGAAAGAAAGAAAGAAAGAAAGAAAGAAAGAAAGGAAGAAAGAAAGGAAGAAAGAAGAAAAGAAAAGATATGCCTCTTAAGGTTCTATCAATTAATTGGATTGAGGAGGGCAAGAGAAGTAGGGAGAAAGGGGCATCAATGTAGAGATACAGTATATCTTAACTTGCAAAATAGCTGATGTCATATTGAAATAGTAGAATTATTAAAAGACTAAGAATAGAAATGATGATGAATTCAAAAAGCACAACTTTCAAATGATTATGTACAAAGATGGAAAGAAAAACTATAAGAAAAAAAGGCAGCAATTTTGTAAAACAATAAACAGTAAAACAGAAGAAATAAAAACAAGGTTTTCAGTCATTAAACTAAACATCAATGGATTGAATTTTCTCATTAAGAAACAGAAATTACCATATTGCATCAAAAATTTAAAGCTATATATTGCTTAAAAGAAACACTGGTAAAAGAAAGTTGAAAATGTTGCCAATAAAGGGAAAGAAAATTATGCCAGAAAAAAAATCAGGAAAGATAATACTAAAAGATAGATTTTTTAAACTTCACCTGCTAAATTCAAATCAAAAATGTCATCCTCCACTGATAACATAAAGAAGGGGAGGAAATCAGAATTCTAGAAAAATAAATCCTGAATAATAGATAAGAAAAACACTGTGTTTCGCCACACAACTAATTCTATGCACAGTGTAAATCAACTAATGCCCGCCAACAGAAGTATTAATCAAATGGAACGTAATACATTTTTCCTTAAGGAATTTTAATCACTGCTAACATTTTGCAAATACTGGGTAGAAGTTAAAATTAATTCCTTAGATTAAAGTCACCAGGTAGTTTTTTTTTTTTTTTTAATATTTGCTTTATACTATGGGAACTTCAGTTACAAAAAATTCAAACCCTCAACCAAAAAAAAAACCCTCAAAAATCAAAAATCTAATATATATTTTACTTGACAAATGATAAGTTGCTTATGTTTTAAAACCTATATACACTTTAAATATGATCACTAAGAATTCCTGAGATACAGATAATAAATAAGGTGGTTTTAATTATTTTATATAGTAACTACTTAAGAATTTAAAGTAACTGTTCTAACAATATTTAATACTGTTTTAATAACTAACAGAACAGAAGTTTCCTAAAGTCTCTCACTGAATACTGCTTGTTTGTACTTGGGTATATATCCTTGATAACTCGATTATTTCCTTTCATTACTAATTGCCTTTATAAACATTAATAAAATTATTTCTTCTCTGATTGAAGTTGAAAAAAATATGTATCAAATATTTTTACCCTTGCTGGTCTAACTCTAACTCTCCTTTCTCGTACCACTCCCAAATTCTCACAAAGAGAACAATTCAGTTCCTTAAAATGAGACATGCTTATAAGTTTTTTCACTCTCTG
This sequence comes from Callithrix jacchus, assembly GCF_049354715.1. Taxonomy (NCBI): domain Eukaryota; kingdom Metazoa; phylum Chordata; class Mammalia; order Primates; family Cebidae; genus Callithrix; species Callithrix jacchus. The sequence continues at coordinate 67,556,481 of NC_133512.1, read as the reverse complement.
ATGAGAACCAAATATAACATAATGATGTTCTATCTGAAAGAAAAGAAAACTAAAGCTATTGAAACAGTAGCTAACATATAAATCAAAATATCTGTGTATTAGTCTGTTCTCATGCTGCTAATAAAGACATACCCAAGACTGGATAATTTATAAAGAAAAAAGGTTGAGTGGACTCAGTTCCACCTGACTGGGGACGGCTCACAATCATGGTGGAAGGCACAGGAGAAGCAAAGGCATGCCTTACATGGTGACAGGCAAGAGAGCTTGTACAGGGAAACTCCCATTTATAAACCTTCAGATCTCGTGAGACTCATTCACTACCACAGAAACAGTATGGGGAAAACCACCCCCATAATTCAATTCAATCCACATGGCCCCACCCTTGACACATGGAGATTATAACAATTCAAGGTGAGATTTGGGCAGGCACACAGCCAAACCATATCAATCTGATTCAGTAATACACTCTTAACACTATAAAGCAAATCAAAAAAAGATGTACAAATGGCATCAAAGCCATATTACACAGACCCTAGTCTTTCATTGGTTAATGTTAGATGAACATTACCCAATGCGTAAACATCAACGGTACCACACATGTGATTCTGCATTTATATAAGCTACCAAGAGTAACTAGAAGTCTTTTGCGCTCACTGCTTCTTAAAGTGCATACATTATTTCCTTTTTTAAATGCTGTCACTAAATGGAAAAGTGGGAAATTACAACTGTCACAAAAACACAACAAAAATATACACTGCCAGCTTCCTCTGTAATGGATGCCTACTTATGCGGCAACTTAAAACACAGGCAGATCATAGGGATAATTCCCCTGTGTGTGTATGGCTGAGAGGAAAAGTATGGCCTGCCTTGACAGAGACTGCTTTTAAGTCTTTAAACTGTCCTCCTTCCAGTATTTATTCAGTATGTCATCTATGCAGCTGAGAAATGTTATTTCAAATCAGTGAGCACAACTAAAATACTTAAGGAGAAGCAGCTGAGAATCTTTGCAGTAACTAAAACCTAGTAACTTTTCTCAGGGCAGGCATTAGGTGCCACTTGCTGCTTCTTAATATGCTGATTTAGCCTCCAACAGTGTCAGGGCAATTGGTGTGAAATGTCAGCTAAGGGCTGGAGACTACCGTTTAGAAGAGAAATTTGATCATGGCAGCACAGCAACAGCAAGCAGCCCTCATTTCCCTCGCCAGATGACTAGCAGACATTTGGCATCATTAAAATTAAAGAAAGAGCAATCCCCAAAAGATAGCTTCATTTGCAAAATCATAAAGCTCCAACAAACCGTTATTTGGGGGAAAAGAATGACAGTGAATACATTAAACATCTGTAAATGTAATGAAGAATAAAAATCTGAAGAGAGGTTTCCCAAGCTCTTTGTACGCTACTAGATCAACTCAGCTGACCTCCATGGTTCACTCTGCCCTCTCATACGATGCCTCTCTCCTGTTTCCTTTAATTGAGTAAGAGGTCTTGTCTTTTAACTATATATACACCCTCCATTTCTCACTAGTTTTAATTAAAAGTTGGTTAATTAAGCATGCCTTATGTGTAGACTTTCAAATGATATGCTTCACTTTTCAATTGCCTACAACCTATGCTTTAGAAGCTAGCAAAAATCACTTCTTGGAATACCAACAGAGCAGCGTAATTTTTTTGAAAGGTTGCTGGTCTCACTGCTAATTAAAAAAGTGAATGTCTGCATGCTATCAAACCTCAAGTTCAGAAATAAAAACTGTTCTAATTAATTTTGATCTAAATGCAACTATATATGCTGTAATATCTAGACCAGAGTTTCCCCAAAACACTCCTAAAACATACCCAGTTATGTGCATAAAAGCCCCAGCACAGCATGTGGCTTGTAGATACTCTAAAATTGTTTTTCACATATATAAGCCTAAGTAATTACAGTGAGCTTAATAAAACTTGTGGATGTTATAATCTCTGTCTCCATTACCAAATTCCCATGCATTTTATTAAATACTTAATGCAAGTAAGCCTAGAGAATAAACAGGCTAGGTCCCCTCTCCTTTGTTCTCTCCATGCCTTCTTTCTTCTCTTTCAATCCTTCTCTCCTTTTATATAAATTGTAATTAAATTAAGCTATCATTATTGCTTCTTTTAACAGCACATCTGATGTAAAATAAAACACAGTAATACATAATCTCATTTTGAAACAAAAATGCCAACCTAGAACCACGTGACCTCAGATAATATACTGAGAACTTTTTCATTCTATACTTCTTTGCTTTACCACATTATGTAATAATGAGAAGATGATGAGTAGGAAAAGTAAGAGAAAGAGGAATAGGAAGGAACAGAGGAAAAGGGAGAGGAAGAAGAGAATGAGTAGGAAGAGGGGAAGTCAGAGAAGAAAGAATTAAATGGAATGATCTGTGTAAACACCAGGCAGAGTGCCTGACATATAATAAGTGCAAGGCAGAGTGAGGAGACACGCTGCCATAAAGCTTAGGAATTAAATGGATCTGGATACAAATACTTGGGCTAAATGTCTCTATAAAATGGAGACTATCAATACCAAGTATAGAAGTGTGCCGTAAGGATTAAATGAGTAAATACCAAAAAGTCCTTAGTACAGTGTCTAGTATATCATAAGCACTTAAAAAAATGTTATTAAGACCTTCTACTGTAAGGTCTCATATAAGATATTTGATATTTTTAGAACATTTTAATATTTAAACTAAAAACATAATTGCTCTCTACTGAGAAATTGTGAGGATAAGTTCATTTCAATGGATACCATTTTTGAGTCAAAATATAGTTGTTAATAAAGACATCAAAAATTATACATTCATTTGCTTTTTATGTAAACTAAAAAAATACCCATTTGAGAGGTAGAAATGGATGTGTGCAGTCATTTAATGAAAATGAACATTTCAGCAAGAGTCAAACTTGTTACTATCAATGACAAGCAAAAATGGCTATTTGAAAATCCACATTTTAAGGATTTTATGTTCTGAGCGCATAAATATAACACTTGATGATTTACTTAATCGTTTTCTTGTTGAAGAGACCACATTATGTTGTTTTGTTAGAAAAAAAAAATGGGACAGGCAGTAAAATATAGGGCAATAAATTCTCTCTAAACCTTCTCGTAGAAAATGATTATTAGACCTTTAAGTTGACGGACCTAGAATTTCTCAGGAAAAACAGTGTTAACAGTCAGGGGTGACTGGTTCACAATAGACCAACATTTATAGGAGTAGCTGTAATTGGGGAGTAATGAGTCCTGAGACTAAATGCATAAATTAACCAGAGAAGCAGTAGACGGTCTTTTGTAACTAATGTCTCTGCTGTCAAGACACAACTCGGTTTTTGCTCTTAACTGGGGCCTTGACGGTGTCCGCTGCCCTAGAATACAAGGACTGCCAACAGCAGGAGCACTCACCCACACTGCGGCCTGTTGGCATGCTGCCTGTGGCTGGATAATACATGCCAGACAGAGCATATGAGCTGTTATCTGGAATCAGTAACTGCAACTCTGAGGCTGATTTTTTTTTTTAATAAATCTGGAAGACAGATGTTTGCCCCAACCAGCCTGTTAATTTTGAACCGATTATGTTGCCAACAACAAAGGCACTAATCTGCAGAGAAATGTATGAGTTTTTGACATTATTATAATAATTAAAAATATACCTTTCATTTAAAATTAAGTCCTGCTTACAGAACCATATTTAACTTATTATACTGGGTCAAAGGTAACATGGTCACTGTTATTTAAGTCTGTTAGAAATTCTGTTATTTAAAAATAAGCAAAAAAGAGAGAAGGAATTAATGGAAGAATTAAAGATTTCAATTTTGTTAAAAGAAAACCATATAATAAATAATGCCCTATATGTGGTTTTGAGAGACAGGGTCTCACTCTGTCATCCAGGCTAGAGTGCAGTGGCACCATCATAGCTCACCACAACCGTGAATTTCCAGGCTGAAGTCATCTTCCTGCCTTAGTCTCCCGAGTAGCTGAGACTACAGGCACATGCCATCACACTTGATGAATTTTTTTTTTTTTTTTTGTAGAGACAGTGTCTTGCTATGTTGCCCAGGCTGATCTTAAATTCCTGGCCTCAAGCAATCCTCCTGCCTCAGCCTCCCAAAATGTTGAGATTACAGGAGTGAGCCACCCACCTGACCCCCATATGCTTTTAGACATAACAATTTCACTTAAAAAAAAAAAAAAAAAAACAATTTCACTTATATGACTTAAGTATAATAAAGCAATAAAAGTTTTCTCACATATGTGTAAAGATATGCTATAAACAGTATTCATAATACCTATATAAAAAATAAACTATTAGTAGCAGATAGCTAAGTAAATAATACATTCACAAAATTGAATACTATAAATTTAGTAAACAGATTTTATATAAGTTAATATGCAGTCACATCAAAATATCCATGGAAGCTGTGCTTGGTGACTCATGCCTATAATCCCAGCACTTTGGGAGGCCGAGGTAGGCAGATCACGAGGTCAGGAGATTGAGACCATCCTGGATAACGTGGTAAAACTCCGTCTCTACTAAAAATACAAAAAAAAAATTAGCCAGCCATGGTGGCACACGCATGTAGTCCCAGCTATTCAGGAGGCTGAGGCGAGAATCACTTGTACCCAGGAGGCAAAGGTTCCAGTAAGCTGAGATCATGCCACCGCACTCCAGCCTGTATGACAGCAAGACTCCATTTAAAAAAAAAACTCCATGAAATACTGGTAAGTCACATACACATACACACCCACACACCCCACACACACACATACAGTTGTTCTAAAGGATAGTCACCAAACTTTAAAAGGTAGTTTTTCTCTGGATAGTGAACACTTAAGAGAATTTTTCTTCTCACCTCATACAACAATTTTTGACTTGTTTAAATTATTTACAATGAAAATATACTTGTATATTTATAAACATAAGATATATCAAAATTATCTAACACATTTAGTATAATCTAACCTAGAATCCACAGAGAATAAATCAGGTTTCACTGTAACTGGATCATATGCAAATGACAAACTATTAATTTGTAGCTATACACTGCTTTAGATAATCCCTTAAAAAAGCACAACCTTCAATTATGACCTGTATGCTTTGAGAAAATTAGAAAATAAATATTTGATAATTTTGAGAACACAGCACACGTGAAAAAGGAATAAAAAAATTGTCTACATAGAAAAGTTAAAAAAAAATCAGTGTTCATTAAGTTATAGAGCTAAAAGCATATTGTTGAAAAGCAAAGACAGAAGTTAGACATACCTGAGTATAAAACCTCCTCTACCTGAGACTTAAGAGTGGGATGGGTGCTGGGTGTGGTAACTCATACCTATAATTCCAGCACTTTGGGAGGCCAAGGCAGGCAGATCAGCTGAGGTCAGGAGTTCAAGACCAGCTTGGCCAACATGATGAAATCCCATCTCTACTAAAAATCCCATCTCTAAAAAAAAAACACACACACACACACAAAAATTTGCCAGGCATGGTGGTGCACACCTGTAACCCCAGCTACTTGGGAGGCTAAGGTGGGAGAATAGCTTGAACCTGGGAGGCGCAGCTTGCAGTGGGCCAAGACGGCACCATTGCACTCCAGCCTGGGTGACTGAGCAAGATTTCATCTCAAAAAAAGGAAATAAAATAATAAAATAAAATAGAGTCTTACCAAAAAAAAAAAAAAAAAAAAAAAAAAAAAAAAGTGAGATGGTTTTTGCCTCAAAATGTAACAGAAGATTACACATTATAAGAAGACTGTGTCTTATCTTCAAACACAATAGCATATCTTCCTCATAAGGTTATTCTGAAGATGAAATTTGATACTGCGTATAAAGCACTTCCCACAATGACTGGCAATAATCATCTCAGCAACTGAAAGCCATCAGTATGTGCCAAGAACACTAAGCTGTATACACATACACACAAAATGAGATATCCTTCTAAAAACAATGCCAGTGAAATTTTAGTGTACTCAGAAGAGAGAAAAGAAAACAGGTTTAAATTAGACAATGACACTAATGTTAGGAATCATCTCTTAAAAACCAAGCTGGCTGAATGCGGTGACTCACACCTGTAATCCCAGGACCTTGGGATGCTGAGGCGGGTGGATCACAAGGTCAGGAGATCAAGACCATCCTGGCTAACATGGTGAAATCCTGTCTCTACTAAAACTACAAAAAACTTAGCTGGGCATGGTCACATGCACCTGTAATCCCAGCCACTTGGGTGGCTGAGGCAAGAGAATCATTTAAACCCGGGAGGCGGAGGTTGCAGTGAGCCAACATCATGCCACTGCCCTCCAGCCTGAGTGACAGAAAGAGACTCCATCTCAAAAAAAAAAAAAAAAAGAAAAAAAAACAAGCTAAGCAACAATAATGGGGTTTTACAATTGTGGAATCTTAATCACTAAAAATATTTGAGAAAAGAACAGCTAACTCCCTCACTCTGATGGCTTAGACATTCAATTGCATGAGATGAAAAGACCAGAAAACTGAAATTCTAAAATTTCATTAAGATTTATGATTTTGAGCTGGGCATGTTGGCTCACAACTATAGGACCAGCACTTAGGCCTGGGAAAGACTGGAAGATCCTGCCTCTACCAAAAAAATTTAAAAATTAGGCAGGCATGGTAGTATGCGTCGGTAGTCCTAGCTACTCGGCCCAGGAAGACTGCTTGAGCCAAGGAGGTCAAAGTTGCAGTGAGCCATAATAGGACCACTGCACTCCAGCCTAGGTGACAGAGTAAGACCCTGTCTCAAAAAAATAATAAAAATGAATTTTAAAAAGATTTATGATCCATGATACTTTAATTAAAGAGACAGAGCATTTCATCATTCTAATGGTAAATTGTGTCCAGAGATTTTAAAGAAATCAGAGAAAACTTATCTTGCAAATGCAGTTTTTGACTTTAGAAGCTTTAAAAAATTATGAAGAATAGATCCAAAGAATACTTGTGTATATAAAAAAGCCAGGATGGCTTTGGGCATATCGCAACAGGCTTCTGCTTTCGTGTCATTCAGTAAAAGTTAGCAAAAGAGGAAGGGTTAGGGTTTATTTTATTCTGTGGGGAGAATAATAAGGGGTTAAAAAGGAAAAAGGAAAACTAAACATCAAGAGATTAAAAATAAAGCTAACATTCAGGAATCAGAACACCACTTTTAGTTAACTCTATAAGTAGCTAAATGTTAAATGTTAGCAAACATCACTTCATCAGATTGTCTTTGAATTTATGGGATACCATGAAGTTCTCTTTAAAAATTCCATTATGTGAATCAAAGAGGGTGGCCTTGGATCAGCACTGTTTCTCTATTTATTTTTATCCAAAACACTATTAACCAGCACATTCAGATCAGAGTGTATCAGTGTATCTGTTGAGGCAAACTTGCTATTTTGTAAAAAAAAAAAAAGTGAAATGACATATGATTTTTTTTTTTGGCCTCACTTCGGAATTATCTTTCAACAATCATCAAGGATTTCATAGACTCTCAAATCCCCAAGTAAAGTTTGATGACTATCACCATAGAAACAATGTTGTCCAAGTAGCTAAGAATCCCAAGTTCTGGTTCCAGCTCTACCCCTAACAACCATGCACAGGACCAGCCAGCTTTGGTGCGTGTGAGACCTGTGTAGTCAGACGGGGCTGAAAGACTCAGTGAGGACTCCACACTCAGAAGGATCCCATGCTTAATTTCATTCTCTGATGCTGACATGGTGAAATTCTAATAATTTCTTAATAAGAGCCTCACATTTACATTTTATACTAGGCTTATTATGTAGTTTTTGCCTGTGTAAGTTTTGCAAGTCACCTGAACTAATTCTCATTTTGCCTAAAGTTAATTACAAACCCAGCACTCCCCTTCTCCCATGCTGTATTACCAGAACATAAATTATACTTTAGATACTTCTTTCGGATCCTAAAGCCAACTCAAGATTGAGTATAAGAATCTTATTTCCAAAAGATGTCCTTTAAAAGACAGAGCCTATCACTGTTGCCCCAAACCTTTCCTTGTCTGACCCTTCCGTTAAAGAATTAGGTGTCTAGGCCAGGCACGGTGGCTCACGCCTGTAATACCAGCACTTTGGGAGGCCGAGGCGGGTGGATCACAAGGTCAAGAGATCGAGACCATCCTGGTCAACATGGTGAAAACCCTTCTCTACTAAAAATACAAAAAATTAGCTGGGCATGATGGCGCGTGCCTGTAATCCCAGCTACTCAGGAGGCTGAGGCAGGAGAATTGCCTGAACCCAGGACAGGAGGAGGAGGTTGCGGTGAGCCGAGATTGTGCCATTGCACTCCAGCCTGGGTAACAAGAGCGAAACTCCATCTCAAAAAAAAAAAAAAAAAAAAAAGAAAGTGTTGTTTAAAAACAGTTCACTGCTAACCCTAAAGTAATATATTAATCAGAACAAAATATTATAAAAATTAAAATGCTAAGTGTGGTAGACAGTATCAGCACATATAGGTATATGGATCAATCTCAGCATCAACTCAAGAGGTCGTAAACACAGCACTTAGTGTTTCACCATCTCTTCTGTTTGGCTCCAAATTCCTACCATTATAATTATTTAAGACTTAGAAATCTATAAAGATGCTGCTCCAGTGTGTAATATAATAGAGGAAATGTGATGGTGTATCTGGGGCTTTCCATTTACCACATTAACAAATGATATCAAGCAGGACAGGCATCTCCCACTTAAGCAGTAATGTACTTCAGAAAAATCTGATGTTTTGCGTGAAAATTCTGATAGTCTATTGTTTATTAACCAAAACAAAACAAAAACAAAAAAACTACATAGTGTTTTTGTATCAACCCAAACCCTTCACAACCAGCTTTTAACCACCTAAAGAAAACAATAAAATATACACTTATCAATGCCAAGTGCATAAATGTTACATTACATGGATAAATGTTACAAACAATATATTAGGGTGTAAAGGGCTACAAGCATCACTTCCTGCTCATACAATGAATAGGATGTTAACAGACAGTGTCTGTAGGCCCTACTTGGCCTTTCAATGTCAGCAGAAAACGTGACATCTTGGTGGAGACCCGGCCTATATTTCAAGGCGTCGCCCCATGATTCTGATGTTCTACTAACGGTAATGCAAATCAAGAAACTTCTCACATGTTGTTTTGTTAAAAACATTAAGATTGGAAGATGTAATGTAAATAGGTGCCTTGTAAGCATCAGCAAAAAGCAAAGCAAGAAACATAAACATTTAGTGAGAGCTCAGTCTAGTCTGTGCAGATTGGATTTCAAAAATCAAGAGGCATTTCACTGGGCAACCATTCATTGGAAAGACATTCTGCAGGTTATGTCTGAATTTTATTCAGTAGCTAAACTACACTCTAGGTAGGTGTTACAAGCTGTAGGGCAAGCAAAATAAATGACGTTGCTGACTTTAAAGGACTTAAATATAATGGTACTATGGGACCTCAGTAGAGTATAAATATGGCTTTCTTAGTTATAATAGCTACATATCAACTGGACAAACTGCTTTGATTTAATTGGAAAAATGATGGACAAATAAACTTTGGCTAAGATTATTGAGATGTCATAGAGCTGAGAAACATGATGCAGCCACCGAAAAGTTAGAAAACAGAAATACAAGAATTCCAGCCCAGATCTCTCACTCTGTGTAAGATTTGGTGAAGTCATTTAATCTTTCTTGGTTTCAGCTGTGCACTGTAAAGATTAGATGAGTTGATGTAAGCTTTTAAAGAAATGAGAGGACACACAAGCGAACACCAAGTATTTCTGTAGATATAGCAGATCCTCAGATAACGTCGTTCTGTATGGTATCCTTTTGTTATAACACTGATGAACAGAAACGAAAATCAATACCCAGTTGGAGCATCATCTGTTTTGAGTTTGCACATTCTCCCCACATTTGTAAAGGTTTCCTCTGGGTACTCCAGTTTCCTCCCATATCCCAAAGATAGGCACATTAGGTAAACTGGCATGTCTCAATTGTCCCATGACAAGTAGGTGTGGGTATGGGCATGAGTGCACACAGTGATGTGATGATGACCTGTCCAGGGTAGGTTCCCATGTTGTACCCTGAGCTTCTAGGAGAGGTTCTGGTGACCCAACACTCTGAGCTGGAATAATTAGATAAATAATACTCTGGAGGCCGAGGCAGGAGAATCACTTGAATCCAGGAGGCAGAGGTTATAGTGAGCCAAGATCACGCAACTGCACTCCAGCCTGGGTGACAGAGAGACTCCGTTTCAAAAAAAAAAAAAAAATCTTACTTGTTCATGCTAATCTTTCTTAAATGTAGATTTAGCTCATATTTATTTCAGTGTTTAATAACAGAAGTTTTTCGTGCTTATGTAAAAGTTTAGTGATATTTTTGTGACCAGAAATATGCCATGGACACTTCACATTTGCTTATATCAATTAGTCAGTGGTAAAACTGGGTCTGTTATATGGCATGTCATTTAAAGTCACAGTTTCTACAAACCCATCAATGATGTTATACGCAACTGGGTTTGAATTCTTTGCTAGCTGTGTAAGCTTGGGCAAATTATCAAACATCTCCAGGCTTTCATTCTCTCATGTGTACAGTGGAAACAATTATATGTACTTTGCAGAACAGAAATAGTGTTAGAAATATATGGAAAGTGCCTAGAAAGGATCTGGACCATAACAAACAGTCAATAATTGCTAATGATTCATTTCCTCCTTACCAGTAAAACTCCATAAACTTTCACTCTTCGCCATCTAAGTAACCAGCTCATTCACTCATGATTCTAACTTGTTTTCACCCAGAACACTTAATTTCTTAAATTTCTGTCCTTTACCACAACTCTTTTTCTTCACTTGTCCTTAAAAAAATTATACTTTATCCACATAAAAATGTCTACTCCCTTGAACTCTTATTTCTTGACCATTATCAGAGCCTATCTAACAAAGTTCCCGGTTTCAAATACTTCAACTACTGTTGACTATTCTCAAATATCCTTGATGTTTACAGAGTTTACTTTGCCGAGCCTCAATCCTAGATGGATTCAACAGTCTTTTCATTCTATTAGGTTGGTGCAAAAATAATTGTGGTTTTCTACTCTTCAAATCACACCAAGCGTTGTTAGAGAAAGCTGATTTGATTATGAATATAACTGCTACATTGAAAGGTGGGACTCCATATAAAAAATGCCAACAGAAAACAGTGTTTTCTTTCCTCTCCACTGCTTCTTTAAAATGAATTTTCTTTAGACCATCTTCTGTAAAATTCACATTAAATGCTGAAAAAGTCTTGACATAGACATCAATTGGTTGGATATACACTGTAATTGAGCGTTCCCCCAATTTTGTTCAGAGAAGCAATGGCCTAGCTAAGACTGTATTTCTTATCCCCATTGTAGCTAAAGATTGTCCAGTGAGATAGCCACAGAAGTAACAGAGTAGGATTTCTGAAAATCTCTTGAGCTACCTACATACATATATCTTACCACAGGAGGAAAAATAAATCCACACTCTGTTTAAATGCCCTTTTGTTGGTTTGTCTATTAATCATATTTGAACACAATATTACACCTTACAGGTTCCCTAACTTTTTCATTCACTATTGTATGTAAAAGCATTATTGCTAAAATTAGTCTCAGTTAATCAATTAAAATATCTAGTCTGGAATAAAAATCAAAAGTCTAAGCTTAATGCAAAATTCATTTAAATTCTCATTACCAGGTTAGTACTGCTTCAGACCGAGAAATTTCAGATGGGGAATGTGGTAAGGTCTAGGTCCACTCTCTGAGTTTTTCCTCCTGATTTCATCTTAACTATAACTATATATTGTTACTCTCTGGGGCTGATGGATATTCAACACTGACTTGTTCCTTTCTTGAGATATTTTCCCAGTTGTATGGGGGTACCCAGGACATTCAATTGCAAAGCCACACTTCTGACTGTCATTTACACCCCAGCCCCTCATCTCCCATCTGACACTATATTTCTACCCTCTTTCTGCTAAACTAGCTTTGTTCCTGGCAGGAAGTCCTATTGGGCCTGACCAGCTCCAAGTCCAAGAGCAGCTCCATATCACACTGCCTTGTTTTGTGTGTAAGTTTGTGCCCATTGATGCCATGTCTCATTGCCCTGTCACCAGGTAAACATGCTAAAAGGAAGAGCCTCAGCACTTCCCTTTTAGCATCCACAGGCCTCTATCAAATCCAAATAAATAACAGTAATCTCAATTTTACAAAACAAATAGTGGATTACCTAATCTCTTCACCACCCAGACTCCAAGAGAAATGTATTAGCTCTCTAAGTAATCTTCTCAAAGACATTTACACTAAGATTAAAGAGAAGGGTAAGCACACTTTTCTCCTGGGAGAAAGCAAATGGCACAATATTTTATACTTTTTTCAAAGGAATTTTTCTCCTGTTCTCTTTAACCTGGATAATTTATACCCTCCAGATAGATTCTGGATTAATGGCCAAAATAAACACAGCCACATAAACACACAGTTTTCAGAAAGTTCTTTCAAATTCATATGTAGCTTGGAACCTCATTTTTAGAACATGAGGGTGTTTTATATTTTCTGATTCTTCTCAGTGTTAGGAAGGCCCTAGATATTATTCCTCAGTAATTTTACTTACCCATAATCAACTCCTTTCACCGTTTCTTACTTTGCTGTCCCAAATCTTCAACAAGTCCCCATGAACTTTCATAGCCCTTCAATCTCTACATATAATATCCCTTCTACTTGGCCAAGAGAAAAGTGGTCATCATTGTGACTTTTAAATTTTCTCTACCTGCAAAATCAACTGTCTTTATTTACATTTAATAATATTCCTTCTGTCCCAAGCGAAAGATTCCACCATCTTTTCAAAGATAAATTACATGACCTCAATCTCTCTGTCTGGTTTTTCTGGGATCATCCTTCAACATTCAGACTATTTTTTCTTATTTTCAAATTTCATATATTTCTTCTTTTCTAGCTACAGGCATGCTTATATGTCCTCCAGTCTCAAAAATAAACAAGAAATAAAAATAGTCTTCAGTAGTAATCCACATTTTCCTTCACTGTCCTACGAAACCTCCATGAAAATGCAGACAAATTTCTTGCCAATGTCTCACTGTCCCCTCAGTCTTTAACACTACAGCCTCTATTCCATTCCAATACATTCCACTGAATCTGTCCTCACAGGAGTAAACCAATGGCTTCTAATAGCCAAACACAATTAATTTTTTATTCTTCTTTGAGTCTCTAAAGAATTTCAAAATTCCTTAGTGGATCCCTTTCTCACTTCTATGGATCAAATTTTTCTTGAGTTCTTTACACGTTTTTTAGTTAAAATCCCTAGAGATAAAAACCAGAAAGCTGAATTTTCATAAAATGTTATTGGCACTACTGACAAATAGAAATGATATAGAATGACTGGCCTAACTACTAAAGAAACATTAAAAAAAAAAACCTATTTGGTTAAATAACAATAATCTAGTACTTCTAGAAAAACAAAAACAAAACCTGCTTTAAAAATCTCTTGAAAACATTTATCATTTTCCTCTTTTTGTTATCTAATCATAAGTTTAATATCAAGGTTGAATTAAGAGTTGGAGTATATTACAGTATTTAAAGCTTCAAAATAGATTGTCACAGCTTTAACTAAAGTTACCAGGACAACCAGAAGGAGACAGAATATGCCATAATTGGAAAGTATCACCAGAAAAAATTTGTTTATTATAACCTTGATCCTATTTCCTTTGAGCAAAATGCCTAGAGACGTTCATTTACTGAGCAGATCCCCTTGGCTGGGCTGGTTGATGAACAATGAGACCACTGATTTCATTACCTTCATCTCTCAGAAGGCAGCACTGGAGGTTGGATTGCTTTGTTGAAAAGCTTTCTCCTATAAATTGTTCATTAACACTTGCAGATATTTCAGCCTAGTTCAGCCTAGTTTATGATACAGCTAATTGATACATTATGAAATGCATGTTCATAATACTGTTAAATGACTATATCTTTTCTACTTCAAAACATTGTTTGATTTGAGATTGTTTAAGAATAATCCAATGATATTAGTCAGATAATCATTGTAGGGAGCCAGTTCCTGAGACATAGATGTAACAAATGTCAGAAAAATATTCATTTAGCAGATACATCTTGGAAATAAAATGGTTCAAATTATAAATGTGGGTTTAGAGGGGAAAAAACTGGATTTTAGACAGAAGTCATAAAGTTGAATTCTACCACTACCTAATGCTAGCTATACAGTCTTGGGTAAGAACATTGGTCCTCTGAATTTCCTCATTTATAAAATAAGAATGTATAAATGTTTAATGTGTCTACTTCACACAGTTTCTGTAAGGGACTAATGCATATGAATCATCAGAATCATAACATGATTTTATATAGTAAAAATCCCCCCCGCCAAAAAAGCAAAATTGCTATCAATGACACAGCAACTAAAATTTTTTGATATCATTTTATCTTTCAGCTCTTCCTAAGGCTGGTAAATGGAGCTGATCAAAAGACCAAAGCACAAAGGAGTGTAAAAAAAAAGTTGAAATAAGTAAAGTCAAACATATGTAAAAACACAAGCTATAGCATAAGGTAATAAGTTAAATTTGACTTTTTAATCAACAGGCTATAAAAGATAGGATAAACGATTTAATGCTCAAGTACATAAAATCTGTGTTGATGCAGGCACATTAACAATTATTGCAGATACTAAAAAAGCAATAATTTTACCAAAAAAAAAACCCACTCCAGTTGTTCATTTCCTTTTTTCAAAAGCCTGAATCTAACTGTTAAATTATTTAGTAGGCATATAAGAAAACAAACAGTTACACTTACTTTTCTTTCAGAGTGATTACATATATATTTCCAGAGGTATCTTATGTTGACCGAAGAATAATAAAGGTTTTAAACTTTTTCAAACTCAAATATCAATGAAAATTGTTTAAATACCATATATTTTCTTTTATTGAATCATTCTTTTGAAAATGGTTAATTGATATAGGATTCACGGAAAAATTAATCACCTTCCAGAATATTCTTTCATCTGGAACATCCAACACTTATTCAGTACGGATGAATAGCAGTTTACAAAATACTAATTAGCCATCATTTCTTCCTTGTCATGATTATACGCTTCCTTAGGTCAAAAAATGTATTTGTGTAATAAGTAGAAATGCAGATCTTAAAGTGAGACACATCTGAATTTGAATCCTTTCACATTCTTGCTGCTCAAAGTATGGTCTTTGTACCAGGAGCGTAAGCGTTACCTGGTAGCTTATGAGAAAAGCGCTATCGCCATCTTGATCTACTGAATAAAAATCTGCATTTTAACAAGAGCCCCAGGTGATCTGTATGTATATTAAAGTTGAGAAGCACTGGCAAACATTACTTATTAGATACATTTCCTTGGGTAAGTTTCAAGAACTCTCAAAGTCCCAGTTTCCTCAATGAAAAATGAGACTAATAATGGTGTGTATACCATAGTATTATTATGAGAAATAATTAGATGATGCTACTTAGTAACCACTCAATGAAGTCTAACTGGTATTAAGTTTTATCATCTAATTTAGATTTGTATATTCATGATATTTTCTACTATATTTACCTATGAAATTACATTAGTGTCCCACCCGGAAGAAATAAAGCTCCTTTAATCCAGATGCCTTCCCTGAGTATAAGCCTATGACAAAAATAGAAGCAAATTAACCATTTTTTTGCATTTACAATATAGTATAGCATATGTTTTTCCATTAGCCTCAAAATATTTCTCTTTCAAATAATTGTTTTCTATTTTTGCGTAATCAAGGAAGTTAAGCAAAGAATTTATTTTGAAAACAAACATGAATCTGTCTCCCTGAAATCAAATTGACCTATTCACTTAATTAGCCATGTGTCTTCAGTATTTTGTCATCATGTGCTTAAGATGGTCTACTGATCCCTCCAAAGACTCAAATAATGAACCAGGTGTCTTGAGTTTCCATTCCAAATGAGAAATAAGAAAGAGAGTCTCGATAGGATTATATTTTAATCCAAATAAGGCAAGATACACACCAATTCACTCCACAACCTTTTTTAAGGGACTATAATATCCAAATTACCTGCTTCCTAAATCCAGAGGAAAAATGTAGACTGATAAAATCAATATGAATAGAATCATTTTCCATTGTCACCTGAATATTAATCACTTCAGTAGATAGCAACTTTTTATTAGATACGTTTTTATTACAAACATTTACATAACTAAATGCTTTAAAGTGGCATTCTCATCTCCAAAATGGAAAATACTAATGCTTTGAATTTTCTAGTAGTGAAAGTTTACCTTCCTATGAATTACTCAATTATTATTCATTTATTTATTTATTTGTTTGTCTGTTGTTTTTTGAGACAGAGTCTTGCCCTCTTTCACACAGGCTGGAGTGCAGTGGCATGATCTCAGTTCACTGCAACCTCCACCTCCCAAGTTCAAGCGATTCTCCCTGCCTCAGCCTCCAGAGGAGCTGGGATTACAGGTACCTGCCCACCATGCCCAGCTAATTTTTGTATTCTTAGTAGAGAAGGGGTTTCACTATGTTGGCCAGGTGGGTCTTGAACTCCTGACTTCAGGTGATCCTCCCACCTCATATTCCCAAAGTGCTAAGATTAGAGGCTTGAGTCACAGAGCCCAGCCTGTTATTATTTTTAATTAAATGTTTCAACTTCTAGCAACATGGCATAACAAAAATTCCAACTGACATACTTGTTACATTACAACAATATCTTGGATATTTGAAGAAGCATAATATAAATATTTAGAAGTACCTGAGAAAGCACAGAAAATTTCTGAGGGCCAAGATATATACAAAACATAGTAAACAAAAAAAATCTGAACTCTGAGTGTTAAGCAAACAGGAAATTCAGAGTTGTATTGCAACAAATATCCATAAATGTACTGAAATCTATACAATAAGAGGAACCAGGCTGGGTGCAGTGGCTCATGTCTAATCCCAGCACTTTGGGAGGCCAAGGCAGTAGGATCACTTGAGCCTAGGAGTTAAAGGCCTGCCTGGGCAATACGGGGAGACCTCATCTCTACAAAAAATTTAAAAACTGGCCAAGTGGTGGTGCATGCCTGTAGTCCCAGCTACTTGGAAGGCTAGAGTGGGAGGACTGCTTGAGTCCTGCAGGTCAAGGCTGCAGTAAGCAGTGATTTTGCCACTGCTCTGCAGCCTGGGTAATCAAGTGAGATGCTGTCTCAAAAAAAAAAGAAAAAGAGGAGCTAAACTGAAGCTCCAGCATTGTACCTAACCAAAGATCATAAAAATTTTATACGAAAATTTTTAAAAGTTTATCAAATGGTACAAAATATTGCTAAATGAAATATACTATTTATAAATAGAAAGACAAAATATAATAAAGATATCAATTCTTCTCAATTTGGTCTGAGTCAATATAATACTCAAAATCCCAGTAGACATTTTCCTGGATAATTATATGCTAAACCTAAAATTAAGATAAAAGGTAAAAGTTTAAGAATACTCAAGATCATTCTGAAGAAGAATATAGCAAGGGACTTGGCCTATGTATTTAGTTTGTTCTCACACTGCTAGTAAAGACATACCCCAGATTGGGTATTTTATAAAGTTAAGAGGTTTAACTTACTCACAGTTTCACATAGCTGGGGAGGCCTCACAATCATGGCAGAAAGCAAAGGAGGAGCAAAGTCACATCTTACAAGGCAGCAGGCAAGAGAACATGTGTAGAGGAACTCACCTTTATAAAACCATCAGATCTCATGAGACTTAACTATCATGAGAGCAGTATGGGAAAGACCCACCCCCATGATTCAATTACGTCTCACCACGTTTCTCCCATGACACATGGGAATTATGGGAGGTACAATTCAAGATGAGATTTGGGTGGGGACACAGCCAAACCACATCAGCCTGCGAGATACTGAGCTTGACAACTGGAGTTCACTAGAGGAAGGTAAGTTATTTAATAAATGCCACGGGAAATTTTAGTGGAAAATTTAATTTGAAATGCAGCCTAAAATTATATATTCATATAACTTACAAGTACACTAAATACATAAATGCAAAAGAAAAAGTTTAGAATCATGTAGAATAAAATATATTAAATTATGTGTATAACCTCAGGGTAGGCAAGGATTTCTTAAACAAAACACTCCACAAAGCTAATAATTAAAAGAGAAGTTAACTTTGCATAAAATTAAGACCTTATCTTGTCAAAATCACAATAGAGGCAATGCACAAGGCACAAACTAGAAAAAAGATGTTTACATCCTCTAGAACTAAAATGAATTAGCATCAGGAATATATACCCTACAGATCAATTTTTTAAATGTGCAAACAATTTCACTGAAGAGGAAACAAAAAAGGTGAATGAATATACAGCAAGATGTCTCCCTCATTAGTAACAAGCAGAGGTACCATTTTACATGCATTCAACTGCCTATAATTAAGAAGTGTAACACTTCCACATGTCAGCCAGAATATGGATCAATGTGGGCTCATATATAGCTAGTGAAGGTCTGAATTCATACAATTATTTTGGAAAATAATTGTCATACTTTTGTAAAGCTGATTCTGTGAATACACTACAATCTGGCAATTCTACTCTCCTGTATTAACCCTACAGATATTCTTGCACGTGAGTACTAGGAGACTTGTTCAAGAAAATTCAGCAGCATTACTCATAATAGCATCCTTCTGGAAACAATCCAAACCATAATTTACCCATGGAAACTAAATGAAGAAATTGAGATGCATCCCCAGAAAATAATATTTAACTGAATAAAATGAATTAAATCTAAGTGCAAACATACACATAAATCATACAAACGTGTTAGTGGAGAAAACCAAGTAGCTGAAGACTACATACAGTGTGATATGAATTTGATAATGCCAAAAAGTAAGCAAACTAAAAAAAACTTAGTTCAGTAAAGCATTTTTGTGGGGCACAACTTTTTTTTTCTTTTTAGAAAAAAAATGACTACTTGAATGTCTAGCATTTTGGCCACCTCTAGCAGAGAGGGTGATGGAATAAGAGACTATAGAGTTAAAGATGATGATAATATTATGGGTTTTATGTTGTGTAAAAGACTTAAACATGTTCAATTTATTATTATATATCATGATGCACATCTGTATAAATATACATATAAGCAATTAAACATACATCATTAAAAATAATAGTAATATAAAAATAAATAATAATTAGAAATAAACTGAATAGGGGTCACAAAGAAACCACGATATCTCATCATTTATCAACATATCAGATGAACACAGTTACTAAGAAAAAGGAAGCAGACCAAAAAAACCCCTCAACAGGGCATGAAAAACAAACAATAGATAAGTAATAAAAAGTAATAAAATGAGCAGATCTGATTTAAACTCACCACCAGCGCTTTAGATCTGTTGCTTAGAAGTTTCTCAATATCCCTGGCTGCAATTTCTACCAGCTGGCGTGCATTATTTGGTTCCACAGTATACAAATCTTGATATTTCTCATAAATCTATGTGAAAGAAAAAAAACTAATAAGAACAATAATTATTTATTTAGCTTACAGGTTCCCATTAGAATGTATTTAAAACTATAAACAAGTGACTAGAAACACCACCCTGTTCTTTCTTTATCTTGATCTTTTTGGAGTTTGAATGTGTCAGGAAAAAAGACATATAAATATAAATTTGCTGTAAGCCCATCAGATTGCCAAAATAGAAGTTATGTTAACAGTCTGTAAAACATCTTGTACCACAATGGTCTGTACATGCAATATTGAGGCGTGGTGCTGTACTTTCCAATCTCGAAACTGGGTTTTAACTGTCATCAGCATCATAAGGGAAAGGGTAGCCATCCGAGACAACAGAAAGCAAAGTGGAGCATGGAAGGTCAAACCTGGAGGATGAGTGTGGAAAACAAAGGTAGGAGGAAGGGTTATGTACTATGGAATGGAGAGAGAGAGAGAGAGAGAGAGAGAGAGAGACAGACAGACATATAAAGCCCCTGCTAATGTTCATCTAGATAAGAAAAGGAGCTTTAGAGACAGTCCACTATAGAGGAGATGAAGGCCATTAAGGTTTTGGTTAGAACTGTAATGGTGTATTTATTTTTTATTATCAAATTAAATGTTGCTGTTGGCTGTTAATCATTGAATTAAACTATACTGAAATTAAGCTAAGTGGCAAAAGAAAAATTTGACTAACTTTCTGGCTCACCTTAGTGTCTATAGAAGGATATCCCCAGAGTGGCATAAGCTCCACCTGTCTTACACAGCCTGCACACTCTCAGCAAGAGAGGAAGAATTAAAGAAACGGGGGTTAGAGGAGAAGCAGTCAGTGTTTGTGGCTGGAGGGCTGAGCTGAGAAGGAAATCCCTTATGCATCCAACAGATGGGGTGTACATGCATGACTAAACCATCTTTGAAAGCCAGGACCTGGCAGGTTTTTACTGTCTTATGAGAAGTGAATCCAGGCATATACAGGAACCAGTTCAACCCTGCTTTTTTCTGGCACAACTCCAGCATGATGCTTTACTACCAACAGGTTCTACAGTCTGGTCCCAGCTGAGCACTGATAACACTGGTGAATATTGGCTTCAAATGGACATGGACACATACTACCATTTATTGACCACAGAGCATATTCATTTTACATGGACTTATAATTTTTATTTGAAATTAAAATTAATATTTCATAAAGATTTAAATCCATTTTTACTCCTAAAATTGACTTATTCACACTATGAGATTTTTCAATACTCATGTGAACTTTGAACTTGTAGGTTTTCACTCAAAGAATTCAAGGCACATTAATTTCCTGATAAAATCTCCATATTTGGATTCATCCAGGAGTCCTGCATTTTACCGGATTGCTTATGCTTTCTGCTAAGAGGTAGATTATTGATATCTGTTTTAAACACCCATGTCATCTATGAAGAACTTCATCCAACACAAAGCTTTCTCTTTCATTTCAGACTAAGATAAGATTCGGGAACGTCGATTAATTGATTTGAGGTACAAATAGATAAACCTCAACATCACTTTAATTGATCCAGGATATGTAGTTCTTTGCAGTAAAACCAATAGAGCTAATCGGTATGAAATGTATGTGCTTTGTACCATTAATATCTTGTTCATTTCTCAATGCAGTCTAACCTCCTTCCTGTGGTATAGGGAATACAATATGCTTCACAGTTGGAGATTAGTTCAGAAGTGCAATCTACACTTCAGGTAATGTCATTTATTATGTCTCTACATACATGTGCCAGACATATTAATTACATAATGCTTTAAGGAATAAAGAAATTATGAATCAGCAGAAACTATTTATTTCAAGTACATAAATATCTTCTCAAATACGTAAATTATATTCTCTCAAATTTTCCTTTTAGGATAATTTTTAAATATATAACAAATAAAAACAAGATCTAACTCACAAATAAATGTAAAATAAATTAAGTCAAAAAGCTTAAGTCTAGAACCCCCTAGTGCAAATATCTGGCTGCATTATTTTATATATAAAACCACAACTGAAATGCTTTCTTTGGTAATAAAAAAAAATTAAATTTATAACTTTCCACCAAAAAACTAGCTCTTGCTTCTGATTCCAAAGACTACAATCATGAGTCCAAAGACTCTTTATTGTCATGAGAGCTATTGCAAAGCTCTCCTTATATATATTTAGTAAATACTTTTCATAGTAGAAGGCTTCATATGGATTTTTATAATCATGTAATATATCTTCATAATATGTATATATTTCTAACTCTTTCCATCACTAAAATAAGACATATTTCTACAATATTTCATATATTCATATTTCAAACTCATCTTAAAGTACCTTTTCCTCTTCTTCAGTTTACTGTTTTACAAATAATTATCTGCTTTGCCATTTCATCCAATTTCTTTCTCGAAGGAAAAACAGCATGGTGGAAATAATATGAGTTTTTGGCATCAGAGTTACATTTCAATTATGCCAATTCTTTACATGCTGTGCAATACTGGCCTTTGTTTTTTTCCCGACTAGAAAGAACATAGCATATAGAAAGACTTCAAAACAGGATGCTTTTTCTCCTGATACACTCATATGCTTTGGTTTTTTTACGGTTCAACTTGTGCTCCCACCCTGATGTAAGTCTTGACAAAAAGCATACCTACCACCTGTATATTCTTCCTTTCCTACAATCTCAACCAACTGGCTTTAATGTACTTTCATTGTAACATTCAAAGACCAAGTTTCTCTGTGATGACAACATAGATTATGGTTTGTGTGACAGGCAGAAAAACAATAATCTATGTTCTAAATATCTTTGTTCTAATTAACATAACATATGCTAATTATCTGTGTTAACATAATCTATGTTCTAAGTCACTTTACTCTAATTAAGTCCACAGTTCCATCACAATTATACAGTTTTAAATAACTTCAAATGTAATATCTAAAAAGTGATAGTAATCATTGATATAATCGCTTAACAAAATTCCTAAAGAAACATCTTCAAAGTCATAATACAGATGCCCCAGAAATACTTACTCAAAACTAAATATGCTTCCAAGTTTTTAGATGACCTAAGATTTTTTAAGAATTTTTATTTAAAAACAAGTTTTTTAGAGACAGATCTCACAATATTGCCCAGGCTGGAGTGCAATGGCTATACAAAGAGGCAATCATCCTAGCACTTCTGGCCTCAGGTGATCCTCCCACGTCAGCCTCCCAAGTAGCTGGGACTACAAGTGCATGATACTGCAGACAGCTAGAAGATTATTATTAACAATCAGTTTTAGGCAGCTATTCTACATCACTTTCAGGTGTTTCACACATATCATATTATTTACTCATTTTAAGAAATCTATAATATACATGTAATTAACCACTTTATCAGTGAGAACAATGAGATGCAGGCTTTAGAGTTTCTGGAGGGAGTCTGAATCACACTTCATCATAAAAGAGCAAACCAATGACAATGACCAGAGCAGCCAAGGTGAATGGTAAGGTGGCATATTCAGGCAAAGTGAGTCTGCAATGCCACTCTATGCCCTGAATCTTCCTTGGCTTCGGCAGGATGTGGAAATTTAGAAAAGCCCTTTGAAATGAGCAAGAAAGGAACAAGGGTCAGTATGTCTGTTAGGAGACAGGCTCAATTCAGGATCAAAGAAATTCTACTGCAGAGGCTGAGAAATGAATAGTAAGAAGCAGAGGCCCAGCTGAAGGAAGATGGTAAAGAACCACTGAAACAGGTTGAGAAGATTGGCCAAGTTCTAAGCAGCGGTCAAGTTTCATATCTATGTCAAGAGAATAAAAGCAAGTAAATACACCAGACATTGTCACATAAGTTTCTCCCTACACCCAGGCACTGAGAAGCAAAGTCAAGAACATTAGAGAACATTGAAAAAGAGTTAGAACTTACTAAATCCTTAGTTAACCACAAAGGGCTGGTTTGACTTGAAAGAGGTCACCTGACCTTCAAGCAATGTGATTAATTTTTCCCTCCTAGGAAAGAGAATGGCCGCTCATATGCAAGTAAAGTTCCCTAAAAAGAAACAGTCAAATTTTTGCATATTAAATCTTAGGTATGTAAATTTTGACAACCCCATCTCCCAATACTTACATATGTACTTTCCTTCCATGGAAATTGTCTTAGACAAGCAATAAGATTTCTGCCATAAACACAGGCATCTTCCTGAGGGAAATTTTCCCTTTGACAGTCCCTGATGAAATAGGAACTCCCTTACGCACGGCTAGAAATATTCTAATGTATGGCCTTGTCCTTGACTTCTAACCAATTGTATCAGGACTTCCATCAGACCTGGAAGCAGTTAACTTCTGAGTCAATGGCATGTAAAGAGCCAGATACAAAAGACTTGTATACCTTTAAAAAAATGCACTGAGTTAATCAGATGCTCTCACGACAGGATGACCATTGGATGAAATAGCGTGGATCAAATTTAAGTAGAATTGGAACTGAAAAGACTAGCACGAGAAAAGCAGTATTCAGACCTACTGAGCAATAGAGGTGGTGGTTATGATAGACAAATAATTACTTCCCAAACATCTATAATCTGATCCCCAGAACCTGTTAATATGTTGTTACATAGCAAAAGGGAATTAAGTTTGCAGATGGAATGAAATATACCAATCAGCTGGCCTTAGAAGAAGAAGATTATCTTAGATAGTCAAAGTTAGTCAATGGAATCACAAAGGTCCTTAAAAATGAAAGAGGAAGAAGTGACTAAGGAAGAGTAAACCAGAGACATGGCAGCATCAGAAGAAATCAGGTCAACACTGCTGGCTTTGAAGACCAAGGGAAGGAGAAATGAGCCACAGAAAAGACTTCTCATCACTGGAATTGTAAGATAATAAAACTGCAGTTTTAAGCCAATAAGTTTTTAGTTATCTGTCACCATAGCAATAGAAAACTAACATAATGAGTTAGCTATGAAGAGCTCCCAGCAGACAGTCAACAATAACACCTTCTGAGGCTGCCTTGCCTCTGATCTGCCCTTCGTCTGATCAATCTATTTTCTAAATACCTTGAGTATTTGCTGAAACCCAGGCTCCTCCTGAGTTCACTCAAATTTACTAGGTTTTTTTTTTTAATAGAGAGGATCTCACTATGTTGTCCAGGCTGGTCTTGAACTCTTGGGCTCAAGTAATCCTCCTTCCTTGGCCTCCCAAACTGCTGGGATTACAGGAGTAAGCTGCAGCACCCAGCCTATTTTTTTTTTAATGAATAGGTCTACAATAAACTTACTGAATGATTCACTGTTCCTAAAATGCAAAATTCTAACAGAACCCCGTGTCTGAAGCTGCGATTAACAGTATGCATTATTTTGCATTTTCATTAATTCATCATTAATTCTGATGAATATGAAAGATAAGCTCCATTGTGAGCAACGTACAATTTCCATTAGGCTTCAGGAAATAATGAAAATAGTTCAAGGATATCCATTATTACCTTCATAATTGTGTGAGGCTCTAAGAAGAAAAATGACAGAAAAGCTAAAAATATCAAAATGGACATGCATACACTGTATAAAACTGTAAGCAAATTGGATAAATAAATGTCATCCCACCTCAAAATAATAAGTGGTATTAAAAGAAAATGTTGCATTATATTTCCCACCATCATTACAATTCCACTGTCTATGGATAACAGGAGTAAATTCAATATCTTCAATACTAATGCAGGCAGGATAAGAGATTCCTTGTCACCTCTGCTGCTTCCGAAACCCACAAAATCAATTTCACTTAATTTTAGTTGAATTTTAAAACGTGGGATGGTTTGTCTGTGGGTTATACTTTTTTTTTTTCCTTTATTAAGTACTCCTTAGGCTTTTGAACTACCTGTTCCCTAGCAACTGAGAATGTCTTCTTTCTAAAAGGTGCATTAACACAAAAGAATGATATAATGTACTTTCTTGGTCACTTTCAAGGATCAAAGTTCCCTTAACTAAAGAAATACTAGTGCAATATTTATATGTGTGTGTGTGTGTGTGTGTGTGTGTGTGTGTGTATAAAAGTCTCTTTTTTCTTTATTTATCATAAGTCTCATCATCATCTAAGCTGGCTATCACATAGAAATGTTGGGAAATGTGAAGATTACTTCATCTAAGGTAAAGAGTAACTAGTGACTGTAGATCTGAATTGATGTTAGAATATACTTTAACAACAAAGACAATAAAAACAAGACCTCATTTTCTCCTATGGAAATTAGCTGAGCTTTAACACAATGGATTTTGCCATAAAAATTATGTAATCATTTCTAATTAGTTCCTGATCTCTTCAACCTCTTCCTTCCCTTTGATTAAAATAATAAATGATGTAATCTCCTAAATAAGAGTCAAGCTTTTAAAATGTCTTACTCTTTAGCATATTGTCAATTGTGTTTAGTGCTGCTGGGTAAAGAACTAATGCAAATACCAACTGCTAAAATATATTAATTCAACTTAGTGTGTG
Organism: Callithrix jacchus; assembly: GCF_049354715.1. Classification (NCBI taxonomy): domain Eukaryota; kingdom Metazoa; phylum Chordata; class Mammalia; order Primates; family Cebidae; genus Callithrix; species Callithrix jacchus. The sequence goes on along the minus strand of NC_133512.1, from coordinate 67,530,539 downwards.
TGCATTTATGAAGCTATAGGTAATCATTTTACAAGATGCATAACACTGTATTAATGTCATTTTTAAAAATCACGTTTGGGTCGGGCGCGGTGGCTCATGCCTGTAATCCCAGCAATTTGGGAGGCAGAGGTGGGTGGATCACAAGATCAGGAGTTCAAGACCAGCCTGCCCAAGATGGTGAAACCTCTTCTCTACTAAAAATACAAAAATTAGGTGGTATGGTGGTAGGTGCCTGTAATTCGAGCCACTCAGGAGGCTGAGAGAGAAAACTGCTTGAACCTGGGAGCCAGAGGTTGCAGTGAGCCGAGATGGTACCACTGCACTCCAGTATGGGTGACAGAGCAAGACTCTGTCTCAAAAAAATAAAATAAAATAAAATCACATTTGATCCTCTGCATCTTCACTCTAACTAAATTATAGCCTTATTTTTCTTTTCCCTATAACCTACCTTTTTGAATTGAAATACTGCCTTTGAAAATTTTATGACTTGATATTTCTGTTTTGCTACTTTTAAGCATATGCAAACATCAAACATATATAATTTATATAAGTGTCATGTTTATTGTGTGCTCTCTATTCCCCTTCACTAGAAGGTAAATTTCAAGAAGACAAAGATTTTTGTCTATTTTGTTCGCTGGTACATGCCCAGTGCATAGCACAGTGCCTGGCACCATCAGTACTGATTGAATAATTAGTGAATGGATACTGATTCTGTAACAGTCTTTGCTGGGAACGTGAATAATGATTTATAACCACTTACTCCCTGTATTTTAAAATCAGTATTTATTTTAAACCTAAAAAAATAACATGGCTAAGTAATGTGCTATGCAGTTATATAGCAGACTACAATACAATACAAATTCAATAATTATATTCCAACAATAGAATAATAAACAAAATAAAGTAAAGATCAGTGTGAGGAAGAATATGAGTGTTCCAATGAAGAGATACAGAAATGTATGCTATCAGAATTCAGAGGAAAGTAAGATCACATAGGCTGCAATAGTCACGTAAATGAAAGTACAGCCACATCAAACATTTTGGAGGAAACATTATTCAGTAAGGGATGAAAAAGATCAGAATGTGTGTAATACAAGGACTTACAGGAAAATAAAGAATGAAAGGCAAATTGAGACATGATTATGAAGAGCAATAAAAATCAGGATATTGTTTTATACCTTAGTCTACTCCAACCTATTTTAGACTAGTAAACTACCTAGCTCAGAACTTCTAGTGACTATCACAACAATTAGTACATAGAAAGAATCTGAATTACAAATTTGTTTACTACAAATACAATTCAATCTTACATATACACACACATACAATTATATGCATACCACATACATATACACACACATATAAATACATAATTCAGTCATATCCCCAAATTTATAGTACATACTTTTCTTTTTTTTTTTTTTTTTTTTTGAGACCAAGTCTCACTCTGTTGCCTAGGCTGGAGTAGAATGGCACAATCTCAGCTCACTGGAACTTCTGCCTCCCCCAGGTTAAAGCGATTCTCCTGACTCAGCCTCCTGAGTAGCTGAGATTACAGGCACACACCACCACACCTGGTTAATTTTTGTATTTTTAGTAGAGTCAGAGTGTCACCATGTTGACCAGGACGGTCTTGATCTCCTGACCTGGTGATCCACCAGCCTCCGCCTCACAAAGTTCTGGGATTACAGATGTGAGCCACTGCGCCTGGCCTATAGTGCATACTTTTCCAATGATAACTATATCAAACTGGCACTGTAATACCAAACTCAAGAGTCTTCCTAGCCACTCTATTCTTTCTATTTGCTATGATACAGCTTCTTAGCTAGGACTATAACATTTCAAATGGGTCACTGTCTTTAGAAGGATAGTTAAGAAGAATGAAGTCACAATTGGTGAGCCTTCCAGAGCACACACTGCTACTTGCCCTAGCTCCTATTAACAAGAAAATGATGGTGACACTTCCAAACAATATAGTAAAGATGTCAGAAGGAAAGGAACAAGTGACAATCACCAACATCAATTAATTTTCCCCATATTATATCTAGGAACGGGTGATTATATTGAACTAGAAATGCAGGTTGTCCCTAGAACACAAAAACTAAACTATAACAAAGATTCAAGTGAGTATGAAAAACATCTACAGCAAGACTTTTTCAGTTTTTAGGATAAAAGCACTTGACACAAAAGGTAAATTTTAAGTTCATGTTTAAGAACACTTGGGGGAGAGAGATCCAAGATGGCCGATTAGCAGCAGCTCAGGATTGTAGCTCCCAGTGTAAGCGCAGAGAGTGAGTGGATGCCACACTTCCAGACAAATTTTTGTTGCCCACGGAACAGGAGATTCCCAGTGGGGGAGCCCCACAGGTCACCAGCGCAACTCTTTTGGTTGGCGTGGCTGTTTCACTGGCGCCCTGGTACGGCGGTTCTCAGTGTGGAGTATATGGGACTCGATGCCCTTTTAGTTGGCATTTGGAGGTCTGGGAAGGCAGAGTTGCCCATTCAGCTGATTGAAGGGTAGACTAAAGTGGAGAGCTGGACCAGGAGATTCTGGCAGAAGAGTGCCACAGGTCTCAGCGCCACTGTTTCAGCCGGTGCAGTGCCCCCACAAAAAAAAAACAGCAATTGGAAGCGCTGAGGATGGAGTTTCATAGCAAGCACAGCTGAACCCGGGAAAGTCCAGGTCTATGGGGGAGGGGCGTCCACTGAAGGAAAACTAAGAAACAGAAAAATCTTTATCACCAAGAAGCTGGACGTCCACTCAGAGACCCATCTGAAAGTCAGCAATTACAAAGACGACAGGTGGGTAAATCCACAAAGATGGGAAGAAACCAGTATGAAAAGGCTGAAAATACCCAAAATCAGAATGTCTCTCCTCCTACAGGGGATTGCAGCTCCTCATCAACAAGGGAACAAGGCCTGATGGAGAATGAGTGTAATGAATTGACACAATCAGGCCTCAGAAGGTGGATAATAAGAAACTTCTGTGAGCTAAAACAACATGTTCTAACCCAATGCAAAGAAACTAAGAACCTTGAAAAAAGGTTTGACAAAATGCTAACGAAGAATAGTCAATTTAGAAAGGAATATAAGTGAATTAATAGAGCTGAAAAACACAATATGAGAACTTTGTGAAGTATGCACAAGTTTTAACAGTCGAATTGATCAAGCAGAAGAAAGGATATCAGAGGTCGAAGACCAACTTAATAAAATAAAACGAGAAGACAAGTTTAGAGAAAAAAGGCTAAAAAGGAATGAGCAAAGTCTCCAAGAAATATGGGACTATGTGAAAAGACCTAATTTACGTTTGATAGGTGTATCTGAATGTGATGAAGAGAATGAATCCAAGCTGGAAAATATTCTTCAGGATATTATCCAGGAAAACTTTCCTAACCTAGCAAGGCAGGACAATACTCAACTACAGGTAATACAGAGAACACTATAAAGATATTCCTCAAGAAGAGCAACCCCCACTTTGGGAGGCTGAGGTGGGTGGATAACGAGGTCAAGAAATCGAGACCATCCTGGTCAACAAGGTGAAACCCCGTCCTACTAAAAATACAAAAATTAGCTGGGCATGGTGGTGCACACCTGTAGTATCAGCTATTCGGGAAGCTGAGGCAGGAGAATTGCTTGAAACCAGGAGGCGGAGGCTGCGGTGAACCGAGATCATGCCATTGCACTCCAGTCCAGGTGACAACAGCGAAACTCAATCTCAGAAAAAAAAAAAAAAAAAAAGAAGAGCAACCCAAGGCACATAATTGTTAGATTCACCAGGGTTGAAATGAAGGAGAAAATACTAAGGGCAGCCAGAAAAAAAGGTCAGCTTACCCACAAAGGGAAGCCTATCAGACTTACAGCAGATCTCTCAGCAGAAACCCTACAAGCCAGAAGAGAGTGGGGACCAATATTCAACATCCTTAAAGAAAAGAACTTTCAACCCAGAATTTCATATCCAGCCAAACTAAGCTTCATAAATGAAGGAAAAATAAATTTTTTTATGAACAACCAAGTACTCAGAGATTTCATCACCACCAGCTGCTTTACAAGAGCTTCTGAAAGAAGCATTACACATAGAAAGGAACAACTAGTATCAGCCATTCCAAAAACATACCAAAAGGTAAAGAGCATCACCATAATGAATAATTTACATAAACGAATGGGCAAAACAGCCAGCCAGCATTAAATGGCAGTATTAAACTCATATATATCAATATCAGTCCCAAATTTAAATGGACTAAATGTCCCAATCAAAAGACACAGACTGGCAAATTGGATAAAAAGCTAAAACCCATCAGTATGCTGCATCCAGACCCATCTCACATGCAAGGATACACAAAGACTCAAAACAAAGGGATGGAGGAAGATTTATCAACCAAATGGAGAGGAAAAAAAAAAAAAAAGCAGGAGTTGCAATTAATTCTCGTTTCTGATAAAACAGACTTTAAAGCAACAAAGACCAAAAGAGACAAAGAAGGACATTACATAATGATAAAAGGATCAATGCAACAAGAAGAGCTAATGATCCTAAATATATGCGTACCCAATACAGGAGCACCCAGATACATAATGCAAGTTCTTAATTACTTAAAAAGAGACTTAGACTTTAATGACTTAAAAAGAGACTTAGACTCCCACATACTAATAGTGGGAGACTTCAATGACTTAAAAAGAGACTTAGACTCCCACATAATAATAGTGGGAGACTTTAACACTACATTGTCAATATTAGATCAATGAGACAGACAATTAACAAGGATATCCAGGACTTGAACTCAGACCTGAAATAAGTAAAGTTAATAAACATTTACAGATCTCTCCACCCCAAATCCACAAAACATATATTTTTCTCAGTATCACATCATACCTATTCTAAAAGTGACCACAAAATTGGAAGTAAATCACTCCTCAGCAATTGTATAGCATTTCACAGGTTTAAATAAAATATTGGTTGGCTTCTTGTTTGTTATTTTCCTCCCTTATTCCTTCCTGTCTCTATTGTTAAGCACAATTATTGACATCAAAGAGGATTTTAATACCCATTTTTAGATTGCATTCTAGCCTGGGCAAGAGAGCAAGATTCCCATTCTCTCTCCCTCTTTCTCTTCCTCTTTCTTTCTCTCTTTTATTCTTTCTTTCTCTCTTTTTCTTTCTTTTTCTTCCTTTCTTTTTTTTCTTAAAAATATAAATAAAAAATAAAAAAGGAACACTTGGATCCAAAACAAGGAAAATATTGAGATACATAAATAACAGAAACTCTCTACTTGTTTTTTGTTCATTTTTAACTCCAGAGATGATTTATTAACCTAGCCTTTCTTTTTCCATATATGAAGCTATATACAAATTGTGAATTGAGCATATATTTTGACCAGAAAATTCATATGCAATTAAAAGTGAAAAAGATCATACTAGATTCCATTAATATTAAATTTAAAAATAATTAACCAAAGGCTGAATGAGCTGCCTGTTCAATGTCTCTAACCCCAAATGACCTAAATTCATTTCACTGCCAATAAAAGAATTTTTTAAAAGCAGCCAGTTTAATTTGCCCATAACTGTCATACTTTATTAACAAATGGCTTTTCTAAAGCAACACTGATACCTACCAATGCTGATATACAATTTTACAAATTTATATTCCTTTAAAGAATTTCGTACACTCAGATTCTTCCATTCTTCTTGAGCAGTTTTTCAACCTTAGTATAATTGACATTTCACAGATAATTCTCTGTTGTGAAGAGATGTCTCATGCCTTGTAGGATGTTTAAAAGCCTCACTGGCCTCTATGCCAAGGGTATGCAAGTAGCAACCACTCCACGCCCCAAGTTATGATAATCACAAGTATTCCCATACCATCCCACGCCCGGAGTTATGATAATCACAAGTATTTTCAAACATTGCCAAATGTATTCCAGGGCACAAAACAGCCCCTGGCTGAGAACCACTGCACTAAATATACATTTAGAGAAACAATAAATAATAACATATTCCTCAAGTACTAGCATAACTTCAGAAAATGTTAAGGGCTGGAATAGAATGGTAAGGTAAAAGAAAAGATGTTTTAATATCTGTTGAGAAAATATTGAAAGTCACCCTAAAATTAGAAATCCCCTGAGTTTATTCTGTGTCATAGAAAATGAATGTAATTAACCACTGTTTAAACCAAAACAGCTTCTTACTGAAAAATCTCCAGCACAGCAGTGAGGAGGGGGGAGGATGATGGTGAAGGGAATCCATACTCTCTGCACTCTATATAGTGCTATATTCTGTAGTCAAAATAGATTTCTTTCTTCTTAGGACAAAACGAGCAAATCCAGGAGTGTAAGATAATCTATTTTTTTTTTTTTTTTTGGTGACAGAGTTTCGCTCTGGTTACCCAGGCTGGAGTGCAATGGCACCATCTCGGCTCACCGCAACCTCAGCCTCCTGGGTTCAGGCAATCCTCCTGCCTCAGCCTCCGGAGTAGCTGGGATTACAGGCATGCGCCACCATGTCCAGCTAATTTTTTGTATTTTTAGTAGAGACGGGGTTTCGCCATGTTGACCAGGATAATCTCGCTCTCTTGACCTCGTGATCCACCCGCCTCGGCCTCCCAAAGTGCTGGGATTACAGGCCTGAGCCACCGCGCCTGGCCAAGATAATCTTTAATTGCCTACATCATTATGGTGCTGATAATAGTTACAGCACTTAATTGTTGAGGGAAGTAAGGCAACTCTGAATAAAAGCAAAACATAGGGAATTAATAATAAATAGCTATATTTGTTTATTTAAAGTGAGAAAGCACATAACTTCTTTAAAATTTTATATTGCCTTTTACCCTCAAAACAATTCTATGAGAAAGGGAGAATGTTTTTACTGATCTCATTTGACAAGTGGGTAAAGGGAAGTCTAGTATCTGATATTCTAATACGGCTTCTTTGCCGGACTTGAAGATTTCCAATCCTTCTTGTTGCCTGTGCATCTTGCTGATTCCCTAGTCAGAATCACCAGTGATTAATTGTGTTTTGTTTTTGAGTATGTCCCTTTGTACGTATATTAAACTCTCAGCCACCTAGAAAATGAATATTCTATTTACATGAGATGACGGGACCACAATGTCAAAGGATTAGCATTAGTTTGAATTACTAATGAAAATAAATCCTTCACTCAGAACGCTTAAATAATACCTTAATTGAGACTGTTGAATGCTCAATATTTATACACATTTCATATTTACATCTTTGAGTAGCATATCAAAATGTAAAGGTATTGGTTTTGAAACTTACACTTAAGAAATCGTGGCCGGGCGCGGTGGCTCAAGCCTGTAATTCCAGCACTTTGGGAGGCCGAGGAGGGTGGATCACGAGGTCAAGAGATCGAGACCATCCTGGTCAACATGGTGAAACCCTGTCTCTACTAAAGATACAAAAAATTAGCTGGGCATGGTGGCGTGTGCCTGTAATCCCAGCTACTCAGGAGGCTGAGGCAGGAGAATTGCCTGAACCCAGGAGGCGGAGGTTGCAGTGAGCCGAGATCGCGCCATTGCACTCCAGCCTGGGTAACAAGACCGAAACTCCGTCTCAAAAAAAAAAAAAAAAGAAAAGAAATCATAACAATAAATCAAAAGCCAGGAAGTTCTATGGTGATGCCACAGCAGAATGAGTCTACCTTCAAAAATAAGCTTCCAGGAAAACGTTAATCCACACATTATTCTAAATATATCTGTAGATTTCTTTATTTTTTTGTTTGTTTGTTTGCTTTGGAGATAGGGTTTCATCAGGCTGGTCTTGAGCTCCTAACCTCATGATCCACCCGCCTTGGCCTCCCAAAGTGCTGGGATTATAGGCTTGAGCCACCTGGCCCGGCCATATTTGTAATTTCTATCCTAAAATTTTGGAAATTCAGATAGTTTATCTTTAGGAAGAAAGCTTCATAACAACAATGTGACATGCATCATTTCAAATGGCAATGGTAAACATTTCATGAACTTTAAAACATTGTTTCCAGGAATATCGGGACTATTTAATTTTTTAAAAAATTTATCTATTAATAAATACGTGATGATCAGCCTTGCCATTTGCCAGTGCGGTAGCTAAAGGTGTGTGTGTGTGTGTGTGAGCACACGTGTGCACGTGTGTGCGTGTGTATGTTTAGAAATAATAAAATGTATTTCAAAATATTCTATAACTCGGATTGCTAAAAATACAATGTTTTTCTAAATTTGGGAATTTTTCCCTATTTTTCTGTTTATAATGTTTTAAATGTGTAAATACAGCTTCCATCTCTGTTAATATAGCTTTAATATATTGTTATATACTCAGATAATAATACATACGAGTGAAGACTGCTCTTGTCCTCCACTATTGGTTCTGCCCTCTTCCCTGTGACAGAATTTTAGTGGGGCACATGGCTGCTCAGAAAAAGCCTCCACTTCTCTCACACCTTTTGAGTTAGATGTGACCATGTGACTAAGTTCTAACCACAAATGTCTTACTCTTAAATGACTGGATATCTTCTCTCCAAATCTCTTTCCCTTCACATGACAGCTGGGAAATGAAAGCCACTGGAAGAATCGTCTTGGATGCAGTAATCCACACGCTAAGAATGGCAGAGTCACCCCGCCAGCCCTAGACAGTTTACCTCTGGACTGCTATGTGACAGAAAAATATAGGTTTAGCTTGTCTCTTTGTCATATTGGCCCAGCCTGTACCCCAACTAATATAATGCCATCAAGTAATACAACAAATGAATGACATTTGTGGAGCTCTCATTATATGTCAATAAATATTTTATATAGACTGCATCATTAATCCCAACAGCTCCATGAGATTAAATATCTTGGCCAGATCCTAAAGCTGTCAATTGGAAGAACCAAGGTATAACAGCCTTAAGAATTTTTTAAAAGGATATGCCATAATTTTCCACTTAAAATATTATGTGTTTGCTTCAGTTAGAAGACCATGAATAAAAAATCAGGGAAAATTTACTTTCTGTACCATTCTTAGCAATTATTTCAATGGATATACAAACAAAACTATTTCCGTGTATACCAACAGAAATGGGAGATTTTAAATTATGCATGTAAATTTTTATGTTGAAATTTCCTTCTACTCTTTTAGAAAAAAAATTCAAATGGAAATATTCATAAGTAGATAACTGTTGGTGGCAGAGCTTTGGCTTCTTCTAACTTACATATTTCATAAAAAGAGCATCAACATAACCTGATATACTCATCTTGTTTACCTGGGGATCTGCTTATTTTTTCAATGTACAAAGAAGGATAAAAAGTGCTATTAACATATCTTCTAAAGCATACAAGAAGGTATTTCAAATTTTAAAGTTGCATCCAATTTAATAGTTGTGTAACCCAGAACAAAATTTTAACCTTCTCTCAATTATTTTACCCACTTTGTGGATGACTATGTGCAACTGATGGACATATGTATTCTCCAAATGGTTCAGCAATGGAATAATCCAATAAGAGGCATCTTAAAAGTCTAATGTATCAGGGACAATAGTCCTGTCCTATCCAAACCTATTCACTCTTGATCTTTAACAGAAGACAAGCAGGTAACTTGGGCAAAATCTCACATTTGTAAAGTTGAAACACTGAATGCATTCAATCATATTAGTAACTTTCCATGGGCTACTACTATTTTAGGATGTGATAAAGCAATTATCACAAAATTTCAAAAATACATTACTTTTTAATTTTAGTTTTGAAACAGGCTCTCACTGTTAGTCCAGGCTGGAGTGCAATGGCATGATCACGAAAAACACATTACTTCAGCTATGGTGCCTCATTGTGTCGGTTCTCGGCCTTCACGTAAAAAGTTAATTGTACCCTATGAAGCCAGTAAAAATGAATGTAATTTTATAATTTGAAGAACCTTCATTTCCACAATATTAAATTTCAAACTGGGGCCCTGCTAAGCTCCTGCATTTATTCAGCTTCTGGTCCTCACTGTGTATCCAATACCCCCAATCTCAGCTCAAAGTTCACTCTAAACCCTGACATCCTTCAGCAAAAGGAATAAGGTAATGTGGAATTATTTGTCTGCATAAGATGACACTCTTTGTGTGTCCTAGTACTTAAATTCTTTTTTTTTTTTTTTTTTTTTTTTTTGAGATGGAGTTTTGCTCTTGTTACCCAGGCTGGCTCACTGCAACCTCCACCTCCTGGGTTCAGGCAATTCTCCTGCCTCAGCCTCCTGAATAGCTGGGATTACAGGCACGCGCCACCGTGCCCAGCTAATTTTTTGTATTTTTAGTAGAGATGGAGTTTCACCATGTTGACCAGGATGGTCTCGATCTCTTGACCTCGTGATTCACCTGCCTCGGCCTCCCAAAGTGCTGGGATTACAGGCGTGAGCCACCGCACCCGGCCTAAATTCTCTTTCCAATAATGAATTCTGCTCTAACACTCCTCCCACTACCCTAGTTACCTAACAACACGTCATTCATTTATTTGGAATTTATCTGTCACTGTAATGAGGTATATATCCCATAAACAGAAAATTAGAGAGATTTTCTTTCTTTTTTTTTCATTCTATTTTGTGAATTCAGACAGAGTCATTGATTCATTCATCAATATCTATACTCTTCTTAGTAATCTATTCTTCATAAAGCATAATGAAAACCAGGTGAGACTTTTTTTTGGTTAATGATTCATTGCAAAAAAGCAGATTTGAAAAGAAAAGCTTCACATATTAATACCAAAAGGAACAATGCAGTCAGCCAAGCAAGTCGGTTTCTGAGGCTGGGGAAGAACTAACAGAGTAAGGGAGATGCTCCCAAAAGCAGCTTATTTTTAATCTCCATCTGTCGATAAAGAGAGAACTTCTCACCAGAACCTGTAATTTCTTTTTTTTCCTCATTATGATTAGATAAAAGCTTTGCCCTCAATCAATTTAGTAGTGTCCAAATGAAAATTAATGAAGAAGATTTGGCAGTGCTTCCATAAACTCCATCACTTTCATAGAGCCTCACTTACTACCTACACACTTTCATATTCTAATATATTTTCCCACAGTGAATCATTGCAGATACCAAGCATTGGCATAAGATAACTTTCAAGCTTCTTTGCACCACCATTAATCAAGTTTTTTTATCAGCAGAGTGTCAGTTCTCTGAGGACAGGAACACCGTTTCTTTGTTCATCCTTGGCAGCCTGAACGGTGTCTGGGACGTATTACGTGCTCAACATAATACACTGACTAGAATTAAATCTGATCATTGTTATTGACGAGGAACACCTTTCATTTCCAAACGTTCCTTATCTTATAGAAGTAGATTTGTTCAACACACTCTACAGTTGTTTTATAAAGAGGTTCTGGTATAATTTTTTGAAGTATGTATGTGTGTAGTTTCTTTATGAATTTCTGTTAATATATAAAGTAACCACACATTCCAGTTTCTCATATATATTTACATGATAAATAGTCATATATTATACATGAAGCTGCTTTTATACCACTATGCCTCATTGACCCAACACATTTTTGGAAAATAAAAGGCCTTATAGCATCACTAAAAACCCAAGATGAGAATACTTTAAAATGTATTATTTTACATAAAATGAAAGTAGTGAAACCCTTAAAAAATTAAACCCTTATTTAATTTTTAATAAATCTTACAGAACCTATACATGTAAATGCTCTTACCCATGGAAAATAATCTATTTAAGATACCATACAAATATTTATATATTGCTGTCACTCAAAAATCATTTTAGAGTGACTTTCAGAGTCAATACATAAGTCACAAGAAAAATCATCTTTTGTAGTCTCCTTATCTTGCACCAAAACCATTATTACTGATCTCAATGACTCACTCAAATCTCTAGACATGTCTGTAAACACATTTCAAATAATTTTTAAAATAAAATCTACCCTCAAAGAATGAAGATGTGTTTCACTGAGGATATTCAAAAGATTCCATCACAGTAGTTCAAGTCACTATGGTATGAGGGATTATTCAATATATTCTGAAGAATGGAAACATTACAAGATGTATATGACTCCCCTATTTGAATTTATGGAGAGTATACATAACATGAGACTCATCTAAGGGAGACCTGCATATCAACTGCAAAGTGTCCTGAGGAAGTTTCCTTCATTTTTAAGGATGGCATTTCTTGTTCACAGTAACTAGCAGTATCAAAGGTTTCGCTCAGAGTTTCACCACCAGATCCACATGAAAAATCATATGCCACTTGAAATATAGAAATACAGTTTCCTAGAAGATAGAACTGCATTCAACTTAAAGAAAAGATTAAGAAATCTCTTTGGTGGATTTTACTCACATCAACAAGCTGATTGACTCCACTTGCTGTTTTTGCCAGTGTGACAAGGTCTTCTTGCATCTTATCCACCCATGACTTGATACTGCAGAAATCAGAAAAGATTATGTTCTATTAGATCTCTGGCAAAAAAAAAAATAAATAAATAAAAGTCACATGCTGATATTTTATATCCATGCTACAGACAATTCATTAAAATGTCTTTAAATTATTTTTCTCCCTCCTAGCACCTGCTATGTCCACCCTCCTTCTCCAGCTTTAAAGTGCAAAAGCACTAAATCTTTTTTTCTAAGATAGAGTTTTCCACTTGTTGCCCAGGCTAGAGTGCAATGGTGCAATCTTGCCTCACCACAACCTCTGCCTCCCAAGTTCAAGCAATTCTCCTGCCTCAGCATTCCGAGTAGCTGGGATTACAGGCATGTGACACAACGCCCAGTTAATATTTGTATTTTTAGTAGAGACAGGGTTTCTCCATGTTGGTTAGGTTGGTCTCAAACTCCCAAGCTCAGGTGATTCGCCTGCCTCAGCCTCCCAAAGTGCTGGGTGTGAGCCACTGCGCCCAACCAAGAGCACTGAATCTTTCAGTGCAAGCTTTCAGGATATTGAAATGCCCCAAAATCAAAAGAGAAAACTGACATTGATGTCTTGTCCAATATGAGAATAAACAATTTGCTTATTTTGTATTAAAATTCCATTAAATAACTATTAAACGTTCTAAACTACAAACTTTATCTTTTAGCTTACAAGTCTTCTGAATATACTAGAAAGACTACTAAATGTAGACCATTTGTCAAATGCAATAATAATTCCACCAGCCAGATGGAACATTCAACAATCTGATGCATTCCCTTCTAGTCTTTTAAAATTCTTTCATATAGTTGAAAGTATGCTACATAAAATTCATACATCTTTTTACTTTGTCACATGATACATACTTTCTCATGGCATTACAAATATTTTACAAACATATTATTTTTAATGGCCACTTTAATATTCCATTATCTCTATATTCCAGAATATACTTGACAATCCTACTTTTAAAAAGAAATTTCAGATATCATCAGCTTTCAACCACTACATATTATACTACCACAAATACCTTAGAGCATGAAGCTTAAGAACATTTTATTTCCTTAGCTAGACTGTTAGATTTGGAATTACTGGATCCAATTAGATTTGGAATTATTGGATCCAAGTAATTACTGGAATTACTGTATCCAAATTTTAAAGCAATAGTTTTGATCATTAAAATTATGATTGAAGGATTTAAATTCAAATATTTTTCAGGTGTACACTTTAGATTAATGCAATGGATATCTTAAAATATGAGCTATGGATGTCAGGATATTTTAGAAGAAGCTAAATCCATGTTCTATCTCACTTTTTCATGGCATTAGAGATATTACCAAATAGAACCACACAATCTTCCCTATTCATATTAAAATCATTTAACTTGTATTCCTCCATACATTTCACTTATTCTTCCTCCGGTGGTAGACATAAAGTGTGTATTTTTTGCCCAGGCAAATATAAAGAAACATTAGTAAGCCAGTAAGGATGATAGATAGATGATTTATATTTAAGTTTGAACTTTTCTCTACATATCTATATATAATTTCAATCAGGGAGATTTAACTGTGTATGATTTCTCTTCCTTAGAGAAGAATCCCAAAGGTATATCAAGATCACCAAAATTTTTTCAGATAAATTTAAATATATCAAAATAAAAAATTAAATGTGGAATAAAAGTATAACATGGAAAATAGATTTAAATGACATAGAAGAGAGCATTCAAAAGAATGATAAGCTGATAAGAGGAAGAAAAAAATGGAAAGTCAGTTATAAAAAGGGATGAAATGCCTTAGAGGAAAACACAAAGGCTTGACCTAAGTATGAAACAAATTAGTTACAAAATGAAATACATTAAAAGCAGGAATACTTTAGCACAAATGAAAATAAGGAAGAATACTTATTGAACCACTGTATGAATAGGATAAAGGTAAATGAATATCGAGAAACAAAAAAAAGGGAGGAAGTATAAAATAGAGAAAATTTATTATAATAATATTTTAACTAGTCCTACTTATTAGCTGGTGCATATATTTGAAAAATATTATAAGTAAATATTCTTAGTAAATACAGTTGTGTCCTATTTTTATATTAAATAACAAAAAAATCCACTAGGGTACAGGTAGGAGCAAAAACCATTGATACAATTTCCTAATTTAGATTCAACTCTAATTTAGAATTTAGATTCTAAGCAGTTACTGATCAAGTCCTAGATCCTAGAGAAAATGAGTCATCTCTTTTCAAATATAATTTCCAACACTGACAAATAGTAAGGAATGTTATACATCCCTTTAGCTTGGAAACTGAGAGACAAAGAATATACATGTAAAGAAGTGAACTTAACTCATCCCTGAATTCTGATTTATTCTAAATTGACCCAAAACATGCATTCTAACTTGACACAAGTTCCCTGTCACTACCAATGTTCATCGAGGGGAACTTATTTTAGCTAAAAAGCAATTCAGAACCCATCCAGTCGTCCCTGCCCCACTGACAAGCTGTTAGGAACACTTTATAGGAGTTAGGATTATTTTTTATAAACAAGAGGTGTTAACTTGGTTTTCTGGAATACTTAGGCACTCTGCCTCTCAAACTGGAACTAAAAGGTTCTAAAAAATAGTAAATAAGGAAAGGTCCCATTCATTATGAAACTAAAAAATTACACAGGGGAAAACACTCATATGAGCAAAAATTTTTAATCGGTCTTTCTCTTTCTTGGTAAAATGTCAAGCACAAATATATAATCACTAAGCACTGTTTTATTAAATTTATCCAGAAGGCACTATAACATTTGGGGGAAATTACAGAGAATACAGCTTTCTCATGTAATAAAAAAACTAAGCGCTCCACTAGGAAAAATTCATTGTTGTTTTTGCTTAATCCATTCAACAAGTACTAGTAACTGCTGGAAAAGATACTAAAAGATGAAGATGCAGGTTAGGTTTAAAACTGGGTCTGGGAGGAAGAAAGAAAACAAGAATATGGTAGGAAGTGTTTGAGGAAGCAGGAGAGAGCCAATGCTTATTAAGTAGTGGTATGAAGAGGTTGATAGAAAAGGCTTTCTGGAGTAGTAGCTACTTGAAGTCATATTTGAAAGACAAGTGGAACTTGACAAAATTGAGCAGAGAGGGACGTAGCAATGAAAGCAGAGAGAATGTAAAACATGACATATTCAGTAACTTCAAGAGGTTCGAATGACTGACTGAGTTCACGCTTGGTTCAGCAAATGTATGGAATGAGGGCAGAAATAAAAGGGAAGAAATTCAACCACATGGGCCAGGCCAAGGGTCTGAAATATCATTCTGAAACACCATTCTAAAACATTTAGATTATATTCTCAAAATAATGGAGAGATATTAGAAAATGAGAAGTCAGAGAGTAACAAGATCAAGTAAATGTATATAAATATGGTTAAATAACTTCCCTGACACAGAGAATCGTAGCGTAGAGGGAGAACAGAAAACACAAAGACACAAAATCTAGTTAAGAGGTAAGAAATGAGATGGAGCCAAACTAATTCAGTAGTGGTGAAAGAGACAAAGAGAAAAGAAGGGAAGGCAAGTAGAAGCAACTAGCTCAACAGAAATTCTGAAGGATGGACGGTAAGATTTTATGCACCATTGGTTATAGAATGTGAATGAGAGGAAGAACGTGAGATGATTCAGGGAGTTTCTCAGGTAGAGGATGATGAGAACTGTGGTATAGAAAGTAAGTACAGGAGAAATAACAGTTTAGAGGGGCATTGATAAGTTTGCTTTTATTGGTTCAATTAGAGGTGTTCTAGGGAGACTCAAGTATAGATATACGCTAGGCAATTGAAAGACTAGCTCTTGAAAGAGAAATCTCCATAGAATTTAAAGATCAATGTATAACTCCCAAAGAAGAATGTACAGAGAAAGGAAGGAAAAGAACAGTAGTTAAAACTCTGGAAAGTTACATTTAAAGAACAAACAGAGGAACCTGAGTAGTAACTAGAAAAAGGAATCCAAGAACAACGATTTCACAAGAACCAAAAAAGGGAGAAGTTACCAAAGAGACGAATCAAATAAGGTGAGAAATTTATCCACCGTGTCTTTGAGGAGAATGAGGAATCAGTGTTCTTTCTGGTTTTTAATAGATGTGAGCCTATTTCTATGCAAAAAGAGAAAGGAAAGTAGAGAAGGAAATATCAAAGATTACAGGAGAGAACACGTAATTTATTGACAATGATGGGGTACAGGAAATGCAACCCCCAAACAGGGTGACTTGGCATTTGAGAAAACAGCAAAAGCAGGAAGGTCTTTCTGACCTTCTCCCACCAAGCAGACAATAAAACCTAGGAAGGTCACTGTCTGACCTTCTCCCTCCCTTCTCTCCTGAAGACCCCAGTAGCAAATGTCCTACCCTATACCCAAAGAGAAGGAACATCAGACAGAGACTCCAAGTCTTGCTGAGTTCCCCCTAGTTTATTATTAGATCACACCTGAAAGGGTGATCTTCTAATTATACGTCTGCAATACTGTCCATAAAAACATACAGTTTTCTGTAGGATTTTGGGCCATTTTCTGAAGGCTCTTGTGTCACATAAAAATTAATTCATATGCTTTTCTCTTGTCTTTGATTTTTTAGGAGATCTCAGTCATGAACCTTACAATAGGTAAGAAATCTTTTCTCCCCTACAACTGTCCTTTAAAAGGCTCTAGATATTTTTTCTAGTACCTCTGTATCCCAACATGAGAATGTGGAGGTGGGGGATGAATTAAGAAATAAGCAGAACCAAGGAGAAACCTAATCCATGGCTAGAAGACAGGATACTTTGGAGAATGGAAAGAGAATGTAGATTTGAGGTAAATGGTAATAACAGGAATAACTAGAAAAAAAGTTGAGTCAGTTTTACTTATTGCTATTTCCTTTGTATTGAAGGCGGACCAGTTATCTGTTAAGGGACAAGAAGTAGGTATTAAGGTAGATAGTTGAAAAGATAACTGGAGGCTTAAAAAGAAGAGCTGGAGAGTATTTAAGGACTTGGCACTATGATGGAGGCCATCAGTTTCCATTGGTACTAATGTGTATGGCTGTGTGAACTTCTTACTAGTACTAGGCTGAAGACAGCAAGAGCAGAAAAAAAAGGCATTCGATGAATG
The DNA here is from genome assembly GCF_049354715.1 of Callithrix jacchus. Lineage (NCBI taxonomy): Eukaryota > Metazoa > Chordata > Mammalia > Primates > Cebidae > Callithrix > Callithrix jacchus. Next base: position 67,513,067 of record NC_133512.1, on the reverse strand, counting down.
TGGGGCAGATACCAGCAGGTGAGAAAGAAAGACAAGGAAAGGCGTGTTGAAGGTGCTGAGGATTTCAAGATGTCCACACATTCTAAATTAACAAGGACTACTGACATATTTGAAAAATGTTATAGTACTGTATTCATAAACATTGTTTATTTCCTTAACTGTTTTTCCATGAAAACAAGAATCTTATATTTATGAGAAACTATCAAAATAATGTATTACTAGATTTCAAATTTTAATTTTTTGCATTTTTTATCTAACAACTTATGAATATGCTGCAGAGACTAAATGAGGAGGGCTGAGCATATTTAAAGTATGATATGTATTATCATACTTTAAATCACCTGACACATGCACTTTTAAAACAACAAGATCCTTAAACCACTGTGAAATCAAATTGCTCTAAGAAAGTTTAACAATTTGAAAATATTTATCTTAGAAATAAATATATAGTACAATCTTTGGCCAGGTCAAGAAAGTGCATGGCAACTCATGAATATCTGGTTGCATAGGTAAAACAGACCTTGACTAATACATACATTGTTCTTTGAGAAAGTACATGGTATTTTTCTAATTTGCAGTGTCAAGAACACACTTAACACTGCTTGTTAGAAATGTATATTCCCTGGCTTCAAGTCTCTGGTGGTAACAGAGTTTTCAATATTATAAAGAAGGGACTTGAACATGATATCTAGTCAGAAGAGTAAGAACAATAGATAGTACTTGGGAAGAAAAACGAGGAGAAGCTCCAGAGTTCTGTATGCAGTCAAGTACATATGCAACAGAACTACTTCTTACCCCGTTCCTACCACTGCTGCACTGCCCTCTTGAAACTCATGTTTCTATGGCTCCTATGACCCTATTCCCTGCTCTCTCTTCTTTTATATTATTATCATCTGACTCCTTTTCATTTTCCCAAAGCCAAATGTAGTCATTTCTCAGCATCTGTCTTTGATTTTATCTGCCATTCTCCTTCCTCAACTGTCTTTATTTCGACTCCTTCAAAATCTCCCTGATCCCTAAATCTGAGCTCCAATTCCACCTTAACTACCATTTGATCATTTTATCTAGACGTCCCACCATTCCTTTTCAAATATGTGTTAAAATGAACTCAGTATCTTCCCTCCCCGTACTATAAACCCTCCATATCCCTTCTTCTTGATGGAAAAGCCATCTCCCAGTCATCCAGATCCATACTATCAATTTCTTCATCTCATCCTTCCTCCAGTCCTTTTTAATAATAGTATGTCGGCATTTTTCCCACACAGGGCTAATAGCTAAATGCATTGAGACCTTATTTTATTCTATCTCTATACTAAAGTATTTAATATGCATTCTCTCATTCAGTCATCATAAAAATTAATGTTCATCTTTCACTGATGAGAAAAACTAAGAGATGAGGAAAATTTAGAGAAGATAAAGCAACAGAGCCCACTAGGTTTTTATTTTCAAAGGCCTTTTAATTCAATCAGTCTCACACATTTCTATGCATGCTGACTGTCCTTTTCAACATTCTGCCTTTGCTCGATAACCTCTACCTGGAATTAATCTCCCACTTCCACTGTGAATGGATACATCACACTAATATTCTAATATCATCTTTCACAACTTCCCAAACTAAAAAATACTCTCATTTCTCCACTAAACTTCAAAAGTCTCTTAATTGTGCTGTGTGCTTATTTTCCTTATTCTTTCATAATTAGATGAAGACACCTTTATTCTTATTTATCAATACATTTCCAAAGTTTTTATGACAGTGCTTTGAATACAGCAAACATGTATTTATTGAATAGAAAAGTAAATTGAAATAAAATGCAATTGCCCTACAATTTTTTTAAAAAAATAAGTATTTTTATTTGATGTTTTAACACATGTCTTCTCTTCATAATCCACATCAGAAAAAAAAAAAAATGAACTGTTGGACCCATGCATCTGTAAATAGCATCCACTTTTCAACAAGTAGCAGATTATCAAAATGTATACTTACTGTTTTAAGATATTATTAAATCTCTAGAATTTAATTCCAAATATTTTGTGTGTATTAATTGTCATAGAAAAAAAGTCTTATCATTCTTCTCTGTCCCTACAATAACTCATTACAGAGTTGACTAGCAGCACAAGATTTTTAAATGTTTGTTGTCTACAAATTCAATAAAATTTGAAGCAGTCACTAAAATATCTCTTAAAATTGAGGCAAATATTTTATTGAATAATTGAAAAAATATTTTATATCCTCTATTTCACTTTATTGTGCAGAAACAGCCCAAATTCTAAAAGCAAGCATAAATAATATGCAGATTTTCATCACACTTGAGAGAGAAACACTTGCCATTCAATTAATGTTGCACCTTTTGAGGTTGGATTTGTCTGTAATGGGGCTTTCAAGAGAGTAGGGCATAGTTCAGAAAACTATTTTCAAAACAAAAAAAGACAGTAATCCATATCATTTTGTGTGCGTGTGCAAAACAGCAAATTTAGAAAAACCCAAATTACACTTTGTGTGATCTACTGTAAAAGTATAGCAGTTGAGTAAAAATGTCAAGTCTGCATAGTTATCTATTTAATTGTTTTAAAGCCTAAGCTTAAGAGAGAATTTGCCTGGTTGGAACAATGCAGCCAATATGATAGCTAAGAATCGTTATAATAGGTTTTACCCAACACTAACTGTCTTTCCTTCCTATGTTTCATGTGGATAAGTTCTCTGGAAAAGAGAATAATGTGTGCAAACCTACTCCCATTTGTAAAGAGAGAATATCAAAATAGACCTTTTTTCATGCCCTTCCCAATTTATTCCACTAGCAATTATCACAGAGACAAAGAGGGAATGGGAGCTATACCAATGAGAAAATGGAAAGGAGGAGGGTTTGTTACAGTAAGGGATGTATAGGAGGGGTAATGGGCAAGTGAGATGTCTGTGCCACTTGGAGCCCTGTCCTAAGGCAATTCTCTGCTTTTGCCACTGTTTTTAAGAAATCATTTATTTTTAATCTAAACAAATAAGATACATAGTTATGCTCTGTGGAGCTGGGAAAAAATTTAAATATCAAAAGATCTAACAAACTGACCACTTCAATTGTGTTGATGCATAAATAGCTTATCATATATTTCAAAAGTCTAGTGTTCCACTTGCTATAAATAAATACTCTACCAATGCCAAACTGTTCCTATTTTTGTTATATAATAAACCACCCACAGTGTTCCTATAGTTGGGTAAAAATAACATAAGTAAGCCAAAGATTTAGATAACCTAGACATGAAATGTCGCTAAATATGTATTTCTTATAACATGGACAACTATCCAATTAATTTTTTTAAAGCGGGTGCTTGTTATCTACATTAAATCATAGGATTGTTTGTGAGATGGGTGTCATGCCAGGAATGTTAGTTAGTTCCTGAAATTATTCTCAATTTAAGCCATTTTCAATAACACTGCTGCTCTGTTTTTAGAAAGCTGTTTCAACTTGTGAAATGCTTTAGTATTCCATTTTTGACTAGAGTAATCCTGTAAGAAATACAGAAAAGAATGTTTTCATGCTAATCAGTAAAAAGGTAAAGTACTTAAGAGTAGGAAAAAAGACTATCACTAAAATCTGATTCCTAAGCTGTTCGTGTTTCTCTGCCATCTTTTTCTTTCTTTCTTTCTTTTTTTTTTTTTTTTTTTGCTGCTCGTGTGTGTGTGTGTGTGTGTGTGTGTGTGTGTGTGTGTAGTTAATCCACATTACAAACTTCATAGTCAGAGCTCTCAAAGGCCGTGAGGTCTACTTTTATTCATATGATCTTCGTTTCACGAGATCTAAATTTATTTTCATGAGATCTTCTTTTCCACTATCTTGGATTGACTTTAGTTTTATCCAAGTATTTTTTTTTCATCTTTTCTTTATTTAGTTAATATTTTCTACCTCAGCTATAGCAATTTGCTTCCAGCTTCCAAGACAACAAATAACCATTATACTTTGGGGTTGATATTAATGTAGTTCCATGGATTAGCTGTAGCAGGGAGGGTTCTCATGCATGAGATTTGTTCCCTGAAGCCTTGAGGGCTTTGTTTTTTATCCTTCCACATCACAATTAGTAACAACCTCTAGCATAGTCCCAGGAAGCCTGATGCCAACTGAGGTGTCCCACATGGCCACACAATCTGCTGCTGGTGTTTCTATGAACCAAATGAGCTAAAATCCTAATTGCTCATTACAAAATCTCCATTCATTTTATTGAAGATCTTTCCTTTTATTGTTTATCTGTGATTTTTCTCAGTCATTGGTAATTGTTTACAAAATTCACTTGAGTCTAATTCAAGCATGTATTTAATTATTATTTAATTACCATGACATTATTTCATGTCATGGTAAAAATTTTCTGTTTTTCTATGAATTATTCGCTGAGCATTCAAAATATTTCTAATACTATAAAATCCTCAAATGCTTATTACATTTGGAGTCTAACCTAAATGGCAAATCCACTTCCCCATATAGATCAGAATCTCCAGTCCAGCCAGTTGAACTGTTTTTACAAATACATCAGTTTTGTCATGTTCTTTAAATATGTTTTCTATTAAACTGAAATCACCTCTCTAATCATGTTCAGCTCTGAAAATCATCCAAGTCTGGGCTTCGGTTCCCTCTTCTGGTCAGTTCAAGTCCTCAAACTCTCACAATTTTTCTTTTCTCTAAGTATCTAAAATATGTACAGCCCATCTTTCAAAATGTTACATATACTGACATACTATTTTCTGTTAGTGTTATTTCTCCAACAATATTTAATTTCCTTGAATGGATGGGCCATAGCTTATTGTGTTCTGAGACTATGCAGCACAGTTCTGAGCATACAGTGGCTACTTAAAAAGCAACAGAGCACCTATATGTCAGGAACTGTTTTAAACATGCTATGTAAACAAACTCTTTAATTCTCACAAAAATCTATTGAGGTAGATACTATTAGTTATACTTTACAGACAAGGAAACTGAGGCATAGAGAGGTTCAGTTATTTACTGAAGGACACAAAATTAGTAAGTGGCAGGGCAGTTTGCTCTGAGAAGCCAATAACATATAACTATGTCAATAAATGCTAACTGATGCCATGATCTGATTCGGGGTTTGGTTCTCATTGTTAAACCACCAGATAGTAGCCCTCAACTCTCCTCTCATCATCATTTGTACATACCTCCTGTTTTCTAGTTTACAGACTGTCATAGCTCTAGGTTCAAAGTCTGCTTCACTGATAGAAAGAGAGAAAGTAACATTTGCAGAACTCTTATTTGTACATGGCAAGAGAAAAGCTAGTTATAGTTAGAAAATAACAACTGAAAAACAAGAATACCTAGGTATGTTCTTCCTTAAAACATCTCAGTGGAAATTTGTACATATTAATAACTACTTAAATGTTATAATTTTTACTCAAATTTTTAAGTTTTCATCAGTATTTTAAAACTAAACAGGCACCATTTATTTTACTTACAACCACAAGTTGTACTACTTTCATGAAATAAGATGTCATTCTCTGTGTTATGCATTAGGTCCACAGCCACTGATTCTGATATTATTTATAACATGCACACAGACTTGACATAAAGTAGCAGATTAGGTGTAGAGTCAGCCCTGACATGTTTATAAACATAAAATATCCTAAAAGCAACATTAAGTCCTTCAATATGAATAAAAAATATGACTATTTCAGCCGGCTTTCATTGTTTTTATGATGCAGGTTCAGATACACAAACAAATGTATGAATATAAAACCAGGACCCAAATTGACTCATGGGCACTTCTTTTAAATACAGTCCATAGTATAATTTGCTGACAGCTATTCTAAGACGGTTTATTTAACAATCAAAAAGCTGTCAACGCAGATATATTAACTTGCAAATTAGAAAGACAATAACCCTGTTTCTGAAAACAATCAGAAAAGAATATTGGCAGGTTAGTTCATCTCCAAAATGTTTATTTTTTTTAACATTAAGTACAGGATTCTAGAGAAACAGGAATAAAGCCTTCAAATATGACATATATGACATGGTAAACATCTTTCTAGCTCAGAAAATATATTGCAATTTAATTGCTTTCAACCTTTTTGTCCTTACAGAACACGGTCCTCTTTGACCCTCTGTGTCTGAGCAGCATATACATTGTCCTTATGTTCCCCTCTGCTGGTCTGAGCACAGCAAACATTCTAAACAGAAGGTTGCTTCTTGGATACCAGTTAGAGTCAGCTCCCTTTCCTGACCTACTCAATATAAATGAAAACCTAAACTATGTTTTTTATCAAACTGTTTTTCCCCATTAATGCAGTAAAAATAACAGTGAGAATTGTGTTTAAAAATGTTTATCAAATGGCAAAAAAAATTACAATTACTAGCGCTATCCAATGACCCCTTCAAAAACTGTGAACCATTATTGCAAAGTTTATGTAAATGTCCAAGTAATACAGAAAAAGAAATCATTCTTAATTTCCTGGCCATACTTTCAACTATTTTTTAATTTGAATTGTTCAATGTTTCAAATTATGTAACATGTGCTAATGTTTACATAACAATATTATATATTTATGATCTTTTATGTATTACATGTTGAAAAGCAGGTCAAAATCTAGGCAATTAAATTTTTTAAAATATTAAAATATTAGGGGAAAAAAAGCATTTTGTATAACTAAATCCAATGGAAGCTTGCATATCATACTCTCGGTAAATTACAACATGCTTTAAGACATGATTCATGTATGTACAGCTACTGGAGAAGACTTTTTTAAACATTATTTTTCTAGTTAAATATTTAATATCATATAAGTTGCTATTACTATCAACAGAAAAAAAAGCACAGTGTAAGCTATATTTTTCTCTTATGGCGAAGCAACTGTCAAGATGGTTACTGGAATTTAAATTATTAACATAAATGTAAAATAAACACTTTAAAAACACAATAGCTGATCTCATAAAAATCCTCATTTGTGTTGAGTTTATATCTTTCATATTTCAAATAATTAATCTGTAATTAGAAACAAAAGCTTGAAATCTGAATCATATTCAATTGTCTTAGACACAGGTAGAAAGCATTTTACAAGCCCCAGTGAAAAGAGAATGATATTTTAACTTGCGGTCCCTGCTTTAAGATGGCACGCCCATGTAACTCATCATCTTTATGAAATATGAAAGATCATGAAGCAGCCAGTAACATGAATTAAACATCAACATTCCAAATGAATTGTTGCAGTCTCCCAATTTTTTTCATTATTAGTCATTCTGTCACTGTTCCTAGCACTGCATTTAGAACACATCGCAGTGTGGATTTCAACAAGCCATTTTAAAATGGACCACCCTGTATTGTAACGTTAAAGTCTAAAGATTTCTGAGGCTAGATCTGTGAATCACATGTGACTCAGCAGCCTCCCACAGGCCCAACAACCCTTATATTCTCTCTCAAAATGTTCCTTCCCTAGAAGAGAGGTTGAATGGACTCCTTTACCACTATTCAGAAAATACAAAAGGACTTGAGCACATGTAATCCATTAGAATTCACACTACCTGTTTTAGGTCACCTGCAGTAATGGAGGAAAGAAAGGCTCTTCAGCGCATCTCCTGCTGTCTGTAGAACTGTCTTTTCAACTACCCTGCATGTATTTTCCCAAAGCTCTGGTTTATCCTCTCATGTCTCTTAATCACATCAGGGAAACAGTGGCCTCAAAGGCATTTCTATCACCTTTGGATATCTTGTAAGTGAACCTTGAACTGAGGTTACTTCTCTAATCAATGCAAGTAATAAATACTATTTTCAAATACTTCTAGAAACTGCAGAAGAAAGCATTATGGTATTCCAGGCCAGTTCTTAATAAATGAAAGCCTCCTTTATACATTCCACATGAAAAACGACCAGGGTAGTTCTCCCAAATACTTCCTGCAACAGGTATTCATTACCCTACTGAAAATCTTTTCATTTAGGTGCAAAACTGCCAGAAAGGTCTGCTAGGTGCAAAATAAACTATGGTATAATTGTCTTATGAATTGTCAGGCAACCCCGTAAAATAAGACCTGCTCTCTACATATACTTCCATATTGTTTAATTTTTCAATGATTATCACTTTGAAATTTATGTTATAAAAATTACAGAAAAGAAATTGTCCTCAGACATCCAATTTCTAATGCCTACCAAAAGAACACATAAAACAGTCTCTTTTATGATTTATGCAGCTGACTTAGTTATATGTGATCATCTGACTACCATAGTTTTGTCTTTATCCTTAGATTTAACCAGAAATAAAAGAGTGAACAAAAGTACATGTGTGTAAAGGGCAAAGTGGGACTTTTTATCTTGACCCTGCTAAAAGAAAAGCAAATCAGCAACTAAGGGCAAAATAAGTAGTAATGATTAATAAACATCCTTCCTAAGTTTTGAATAAATACATTCTGACTAGGTGTGGTCAGGCAGTCCTAGACATACTAAGACCTAGACTTGAAGTTTATGGACAGACTGGGTCTGATTCTCCAGCCAGATTCTTCAGACTACATATCTAAGGAGGATCAATAGTCAGTGTCTAAGGCAAAGCTGCAGCCAAGAACCAAACCAATAGCTCAAAGGAATAATGATTCAAAAAGGTTAGATGAAAGCAGGGCCCTGGGGCTCACGCCTGTAATCCCAACACTTTGGGAGGCTGAGGTGGGAAGATTCGTTAAGGCCAGGAGTTCAAGACCAGCCTGGCCAACATGGCAAAACCCTGTCACTATGAAAAAAAAAAAAATTACTGGCTTATGCCATCTCCTTGGGAGGCTGAGACATGAGAATTGCTTCAGCACAGGAGGCAGAGGCTGCAGTGAGCTGAGATCACACCATTGCACCCCAGTCTGGGTAATAGAGTGAGACCTAGGAAGGAAGGAAGGAAGGAAGGAAGGAAGGAAGGAAGGAAGGAAGGAAGGAAGGAAGGAAGGAAGGAAGGAAGGAAGGAAGGAAGGAAGGAAGGAAGGAAGGAAGGAAATAAGGAGGGAGGGAGGGAGGGAAGGAGGGAGGGAAGGGGAAGGGGGAGGAGGCGGAGGGAGGGGAGAGGAGAAAGGGAGTGGGGAGGGGAGAGGAAAGGGGGAGGAAAGGGGAAGGAAGGGGGAGGAAGGGGGAAGGAAGCGGGGAGGAAGGGGGAGGGAGGGGGGAACAGAGAGAAAGGAGGGAGGGAGAGGGGAAGGGGGAGGGAGGAGGAAGAGAGTGGGGGAGGGAGAGGGCAATGGGGAAGGAGCAGGCAGAAGAGGGGAGGAGGTAGGGAGGGAGAAGGAGAAAGGACAGAAGGGGAAGGAAAAGGGAAGGAAGGAAGGAAGGAAGGAAGGAAGGAAGGAAGGAAGGAAGGAAGGAAGGAAGGAAGGTTGAGCAGAAAGACTGCAGGGCTCTGGCTAGAGAACTGCAACTAGAGACAATAACATAGCAAATGTCAAATATAGAGCAAATAAATTCAGAACTTCGGATCTAGCTCAAGAAGTTCATAACATGACTAAGGGCCTATTTATACAGTCCCTGCACTGTTGTCCACCTGTGGATATAAAGGTAAAAGCCCTGTCTAGTTAAGAGAAAGGGTCAAAGAGTTTTGTTTAAAGATCTCCATTTGTATATAATTTCTTGCTCTGGGTTAACAAACTGCACCATGCTGAATGCCACCAAAATGAAAAATGAATTTGTTTTTTCTTGTTTCTGTAATAAAACTGCTACCTAAGAAGTGCATAACATACTTATTTTATGTTAATGCCAGGGCTCAAATTATAATCTTATTCTTGACTCTCCCAATCAGATTCTTCCTGCTAGATTTTTCAAAAAGCACACGGAAACCACCTTAGAAAATTCAAGCATAATGTATGTACTTTCCATCTAAAGAAAACATCTCTGTCAGGATTGTAGTAAAAGGTTTTTAATTGCCATCCAAGCTGGTCTTGTTCCCTATGTTCACTTTTCTGATGGGACAGAAGGGAAAGTTTATGGAATGAATGGGCAAACAATAGGATTAATGCAAGAGACTCTGTTGTGTTCATCACAATGTCTTTCCTCTTCAGTAGAGACATTCAAGGAGTGCATAAAGCTAGGAAACCAAGGGGAAATAACATGTTCCTGATTGACCAATTCTCCCTCAATTTATAACACAGCCACCTGGCATTAGATAAGCCGAAAAGAAGGGAAAATAAAACAAGAAACTGAAAGAGATACAGAGAACCCAAAGAAAAGAAAATAGATCAAGAGAAAGCATAAGGAACAGGGCATCTGGAAGTTAGGAGAAGTGGGGAAGACAGTAGAAAAAGGAGACTAGAAATGAATGCACATTTCAGAAAAAAAATGTGAGGTTTCCCTTAAAAAAGAAAAATTTAATTTTGCACATTAAAAAAATTGGCTTTTCACCAAAAACTGTACACAATGCACTAATGCGCTACTGTTCAAATACTCATTGCAATTTTTGTCTTCTAGGCTAAAATGACATAACTTTTAACACATGAAACATATGATTACTTTGGTTTATTTTCTATGTAATTGTAAATACAATTCTTTTATAAGACTATTTTTATTCAGAAGTAAGTATTTTTTGTTTACATTAAACTTATTCTTAGGAAAGCAACGTTCATTGATTTTCATTGCTCAAGAATACATCCTTTCAGTGTAAGGGATTCAAATAATATTGATTTTTGTATAGATCAATTTCAGATCAATGAATGCATGGTGTTTTGTTTATAGCAGTCATGGGTTAGCTCCATACAGAGAAATGAAGTTCTTAATTGTGCATCTCTACATTTTTAGCTACACGTTTATTTGAGCTTTACCATGAAAGACACAATATTAATTATTTCATTTCTCTAAATACTGAAGAGCTGTATGTTACTTCTAAACCATAGGTAGTCACCTTTCACATTTTACTGGAATGTTATAGGTGGCTAGATGGAGAGGTCTGAAGACAGGCTGAGCTTATCTTGCTCCATTTACACAACCCGTCTAGTTATTTTCTCCTGAAAACAGATGACAGACAAGAACACTGAATACTCAAGCAACTACTGGGAGGAGAACTTCATTGTTCTCTATCATTCTGACAGGGGAACTCTTTACTCCCTACTATCTTAGCCAATGAATGGGAAAACCTTAGCACTGAGAGCCTCAAAGAGAAAAGGAACCAAATGACAAATAACACCAGAGCCAACTCTCCTCCTGGACCACTTGTTGCTACAGCAACTTTCACTGGGGAAGATAAAGAAATTTTGACCTTAAACTCGTGTTCTTTGTAGTATTTGACACCATCATTGAAAATCGGTTTCTTTTATTCTAATATAATGTCAACTTTTATTCTAGATTTAAAGTCTGGGGTACAAATGATCCCATCACCCAGGCAATGAACATAGTATCCAATAGGCCGTTTTTCAGCCCATTACCCCATCTCTCTATCCCAACTCTAGTAACTTCCTCTGTCTATTACTTCAATCTTTATAACTGTGTGCACCCAATGTTCAGCTCTCACTTATATCAATGAGAGCATGTGGTATTTGGACTTTTGTTCCTGCATGAATTCGCTTAGGATAATGGTCTCCAGTTTCATCCATGTTGCTACAAAAGACAATATGTCATTCTTTTATATGGCTGAGAAGTATTTCATGGTAGGTGTGTACCACCTTTCTCCATCTAATCCACAGTTGATGGGCACCTGGGTTGATTCCATGTTGTGCTACTGTGAATAGCACCACAATGAATATACAAGTGTATGTGTCTCTTTGGCAGAATGCTTTATTTTTGGGGGGGTATATATCCAGTAATGGGATTGCTGGGTTGAATGATAGTTCTGTTTTAAGTTCTATGGGAAATCTCCAAACTGCTTTTCACAGAAGCAATTAGGGAACTAACTGCCATTCCCACCAATAATGTGTAAGTGGCCCCTTTCCTCCACGGCCCTGCCAGCATCTGTTGGTTTCGAATTTTTTTTTTTTTTTTTTTTTTTTGACAGGGCCTTGCTCTGTTAGGCTGTAGTTCAGTGGCATGAAGAGGGCTCACTGCAGCCTCGACATTCTGGGCTCAAGCAATTCTCCTGCTTCAACCTCCCAAGTAGCTGGGACTACAGATATGCATAACCATGCCTGGCTATTTTTTTTTTAATTATTTTTTTGTAGTGACAGGGCCCTGCCATGTTGCTCAGGCTGGTCTCAAACTCCTGGGCTCAAGCAACCTTTCCACCTCAGCCTCCCAAAGTGGTAGAATTATAGGCATGGGCCACCGTGCTTGGTTGACTTTTGACTTTTTTAATATCCATTCTGACTGCTATGAAGTGGTATCTCATTGTGGCTTTGATTTGCTTTTCTCTGATGATTAGTGAGTGATGTGGGCATTTTTTGTATGCTTGGTGGCTAGAAAAGCAGTTCCTAACAGTGTCTGCTGTTTTCTCTCCCTACCATGCTTTCTCTCCATGCCTTTGTATTTTTTCTCCTTCCTGTAAGCACCAGGTCAAATGTCACCATCTCACAGAGGCACTCCTGACCATACTACAGGAATTCATCACTTTTCCCTCCCTTCTGTCCTTCAGATCAGGTTCCCGTTGTTTCTTCAGACACGCACAACCATGCAATTATGTATTTGTCTGTTTACTTGTTTTCAGCCTCTTTCCTCCAGAATTTGAACAGCTCAAGAGAAACTGTTTTCCAGCTGCAGTCAAAAGCACTTATCTTTGCACTGAGATAAAAACAGTTACCCAGATAAGATGACTATTTGAGGGAAGCAAGGAGAGTGGGCAAATTGGTATATTACCAAGGTGCGATAAACAAGGTTTCTATTGGAAAGGCACGAACTTTTTAACCCAATAACTTTTCTTTTTATCTTAAATAGTAGAATGGAGAGGAAATGGGTAAAAATCATCTTAATTGACACAGAGATCATAAAGTGACTTTCAAAGTCATGTGCAAAAATTTTGTTTGAAATATCTGAATTTTTCTAAAATGATCATAAAACTGTTTCATGTGGAGTGAGAAAAAAATTTAAAAATCACTGCTTCCTTATAAAACTTCAAAATCAAGGGAGGGTGAAGCCATCGCATTAGCAACCTCAATGTAATGGAGAGTAACGATTTCTGGGCTCTGTCCTCCTATACCAGCTTTGATCCAGCAACATACTTAAAAGAGGCACTGCCACTACTGCCAGTTTGCTCAGCTACCTACATCTTCAACTGCCACCATCTGCTTTGGTTAAGGGAATGCTCCTGGGCACAAGCAGAAACTTCAACCCAAGGGATTGTAGAAGTATTTCCCTATGATATTCAAGTACTGGCAGACTAGAATAAATGTTTAGATTCTTCAGAGAAAAGCCGCCAAGCAAATTGTGTGGAAATATACAGAGGGTACTATTTAACATTATATGGCTTTGCCAATTGCTAAAATTACTTTTAAAAGCTCATTAAGTTCTGTGAAGCAGGAAAGTAATGACACCATAACTGATCTCTCATTCAAAGTCATAAGCAGATTCCTAAATGGAAATGAAAATAGAATTTCAGACTTTAAACAAATCCATGTACTATTTTATTTTACTTTAAATCTTTAGAGACTATTTTGCATTTTTGGACTTTAAACAAATCCACATACTATTTTCTTTTACTTTAAATCTTTAGAGACTATTAATTCCAAGAAATGTATTATTTCACATATTTTATGTGTGTTTTAATCTAGCTTCAATTTCCCAAAGTTGATAAGAGACTAAAATTCTATTATTGAATCAAAAAATAAAAGTAAATTAAAACAAATTAAGCCATGGGAACGTATTACTCATAATACCTACAGGCTTTCATTTCCTCCTTTTTCAGAAATTTCCAGATACGTCACAGTCACAGTAATTTAAATTTCAACTATTCCATAAGAAGCCTCTATAAACTAATCCTATACTTCCAATCATTTCTTCCATCAATATTTTTTTTTGCTCTACATAACAATGACTCTTGTATCATTCTCATTCCAGAATAACCTAAGTTCATCTTAAGATCATTCCGTATAAAAATAAAGGTGAAATATTTTGAGTAAAGCACGTTACTAATCACATACTTTCCATTCTTCCAATTTACAGACACTTCACTTTCTATTTTTTTCTTCTGGGAATGCCTCTTCCTTGAATCCCCTTTCTAGAAAATTTCAAGTCATCTCTTAAGGTTAAATAAAATAGTATTTTCTCTGTAAATCCCTTTAGGATGCTATAAAATTTACATACAATTATCAAAAAGAATTTTGTTTCATAGTAATTAATTTGCCAAACTCTCCATTTAACTTTAAGCTCCATGCAGACAGAGAGAGTGACTAATGCTTAATACATAATAGGAATTCATTAAGTGTTTAATGAGTTAATGCTAATTCCATTACATAAATAACTGCCTTTGCCACCCCATTCTTCTTTCATTTCAAACTGCCACTGCTTTTAGGGACCTTTTCATCTATAATATGGACTACTACAGTTTCCGGCTGACTGGTCAATCTGACTCCAGCTTCCTCTGCCTCCAGTACTTCAACAGCTCTTTTTTCAGAGTAAATATTGATGCATGATAGTTTGCAGTAGCATCAACATTACTTTTCTGAATACAAAATCAATGTATATATTCATTACATCACAAGAAATAGTAAAAAGCTATTCTACTACTAAAACAGGCCAAGAAAAAAAAGACAGAATATAATCTAGTTTCACCTATGAACATAAACAAAATCCTATATAAAATATTGATAAGTCAAATCAGACAGACATTTTCAAAAATAGTATATTATGACCAAGGAATATTTGTTTTAGGAAGATATAGGTATTTTTTACCTTAGAATATACCAGTTGCTCCATAAATTAACTGTGAACATCAACAATTTGAATAACTTCTCTGAGTCTGTTTCTTTATCTTATAGATTTGAGAAATTGAAATCAATTAAGACAAAAAGAAAACCATCAGAGCAATGCCTGGAACATACTAAACAAACAACTATGATTAATATTATATTATTTGCAACTTGTAATCCAGTAAATTAAGAGATGACGGCAAAAATGGCCTAATGTGACAAAAAAAAAAAAACTTAAGGTTCAAATCTTTAAAATATTCGACTTAAATCAAAAACAAAAGGAAGAATGTTCACTCTCATTAGTCCAATAACGCTGTTACAGAACTCACAGTTAATCTACTAGGACAAGAAAAGAAATAAAAGGTATAAGCTTTGGGAAAGAAAAGAACAAAACTTTTATTACATAGCCCTATGTCTGTCTACATAACAATCTAAGAGAAAAAACTGATGAACTACTAAATTAATCCATGGTTAAGTATGAAATTTTGGAAAATCAATATGACAACTGTAAACAAATAAGTGGAGCAGAATTCAGAAAAGTAGAAATTATCAGGAAAAAAAGGGTTAAAATTAGTAATAAGAAACTCAACCTCATTAATAATCAATTAAACAATTAAAACACACCAAAATATTTTATTACAAAACAGATAAACAAAAATTTTAAAATATTGACTAAACTAGGAGAGATGGATGGATGGGTGAATGGATAGATAGAGATAGAGATAAATAGATATACATACAAATAGATGTAGATACTCTTTAAAAGCAAATCAGGAAATATTATTCAAATATTTTCAAGTGAAAAAATACCTATTCTGTATTCACCTCCAGATTTCTATCACAAAGAAATGCTCTGAGAAATACATAAAGTAGCATGTATAAGGACATTCACTGAAACATTATTTGTAATAGAAAATAAATAAACTCAAATACTACCATCTCAGGGAACTCCTTACATAGTCGATGGTACATCAACTCCTCAAAATATGCAGCAAAGTATTCAAATAAAAATAAAAGATTTAAACATAATTAATGAAAATATCTCAAGAACTTTAGTGAAAAAGCAAGT
The DNA here is from genome assembly GCF_049354715.1 of Callithrix jacchus. Taxonomy (NCBI): domain Eukaryota; kingdom Metazoa; phylum Chordata; class Mammalia; order Primates; family Cebidae; genus Callithrix; species Callithrix jacchus. The sequence continues at coordinate 67,497,227 of NC_133512.1, read as the reverse complement.
CATAATAACAGGCTTATCCAGGCCGGGCGTGGTGGCTCACGCCTGTAATCCAAGCACTTTGGAGGCCAAGGTGGGTGGATCACCTGAGGTCAGGAGTTCAGGACCAGCCTGACCAACATGGTGAAACCTCATCTTTATAATTTAAAAATATTAAAAATTTATTTAATATTAAATTTTAAAATAATAATAATAGACTTATCCTAATGTATATGTAAAAAAAACAAATATTTGACTCTACATGTATTCATACAAGGAGCACCATAAACAGTGAGCACTGCTGAAAAGACACATATGAACTGTTGATAATAAAATGGGTAGTGTAATGGGGAGATGGGTTATAAGGGATATTCTCTCTAGTTTATTTTGTATATAACTTATTAGCTTCTTGCAGCTTTTGCAAAATAATGCATAGAAATGTAATGAAAATGCAAATGTTAAAGGGTAATTCACACCTGAACACAGAAAGAAAGGCTATATTAATTAACATGATTTGGAGTATTTCTCATTTAGTAAGGGTATGGCAAAGTGATGGGTAAAGTTCTTGTGCTCTGGGCTACTGGGCTAGAACTTGGGTTTTAATTCTGGTGTGGCTGTTCATGAGATGATGTGAGACATTTCATCATTTAAAAAATTAGGTTAGTAATGGCACTAACTCATAGAGTTTTTGTGAGGATTAAAAAAGATCTTATATAAGAAATGCTTAAAGTAATGTATGGTACATAATAAAGATTTACAAAGTTTCTGTGGTTGCACTACAAAGTCTAAAATGCTAAGAATTTAAGTTTAAGGCTGACAAACTATTGCTAATATACAGTCTTGATTAAGAAGCAATAATTATTTACATTAGAACAAACATGCTGTTGATATAAAACTCTACTGAAAAATCACTTATTCTAAATGAGACTTTAAAAAAACATTTCGCTTTAATAAAATTCTATGAAATGTTTAATGTGCAATTTCTTGAAAAGACTACAAGCCTGGTATGTTGTACAACTGTTTGTCATTTTCATGCTTTTAATTCCCTTCAGTATTTTTCTATATTTAATAAACATTCTATTATTAGAAAAAGAAAATGAAATTAACTAAACTTGAATTTCATATATTGAACAAATTAATAAAATTTGAAGCTTAAAAACTGTAGATTATTGGATTTGGATATTATCTTTGATATGAATTTTTGTATAATACAAAAAGCATGCTCAACTACACGCTTAATTAACATACATATAAATTTTGTTCCAAGACGACATCCCCAAAATTAAAAATATAGCAAATAAATATTAGCTCAAAAATATACTACAAACTTTAAAATATTGTGCAACTTCAATATAGCATTTCCAAAATCACCTGGTAATTTTAACAAATATTCCTCCAAAAATCTGTTCAATACTCTAGAAATTAGTATGAGATTTCTCACAACATTTAAGATCTGAACGAACTAGTTCTTTAATAGTAACTTACAAAATTGATTAGCACAAAGAAAGCAGAAATAAATTCAATGAGGTAAAATCTCATACTGTATGAAATTTTGCAATATACTGTTATAAAGCAGATTTTCATTTTCTAATCTTACCTGAGACAAAAAAGAGAATTAAATTTACTCAGATTTAGAATATGGGTTGCAGAGAAAAATCTTTATAATTGTTTATAAAATCTTCAATTTTCAAAATATATAATGTGATTCTGTTTTCTACAGGACTTGCAAAGGATCTACAATAATGGATGATTAATATTACTACATGTAGAATCAAGAGAACGACTTACAGTTTCATTTAAATATTCTTATATTTTACTATCTTAAGGTTAAAATGATTACTAATATGAATAAAAACAATACTAGGCCAGGTGCAGTGGTTCACACCTGTAATCTCAGCACTTTGAGAAGCCAAGGAAGGCAGATCACTGGACGTCAGGAGTTCAAGACCAGCCTGGGCAACATAGTAAAACCCCGTCTCTACTAAAAATACAAAATTAGCTGGGTGTGGTGGCATATGCCTGTAGTCCCAGCTACTCGAGAGGCTGAGGCACAAGAATTGCCTGAACCCAGGAGGCAGAGGTTGCAGTGAGCGGAGCTCATGCCACTGCATTCCAACCAGAGTGACAGAGTGAGATCCCCCCCAGCTCAAAAAAATACAGCAAATTGAGTATTGAATACATTTTAGAATTGCCAGGTTCTAGCTAGACCGCCTTAATCCATTTAACTCTTTTAGTGTTGGAAAGAGGCTTCTAACTGAGGTTACTAAAATCAATAATTCTTTATCCTTTTTTTAATAACATATTAATATGCTTCTCTTCCTTTAAGAAAAACCACACAGTCCACAAAAACACTCCACACACTTATAGACTAGTTGATTGAACTAGATCTCATTTGTTCCTCAAGCAAGCATCACCTATTATAATTTATTTTTAAGAAATGAATTTCTGTGCTGTCAATTCCCCCTTTTTAATTGTTACAGGATCTCATACATAATGCATAGTTGTATTAAAACACTCATATTCCCTTGTGACATAGCATAAGTTGTCAAGTAAAATGTAATAATCTTTGACCTCAACCCACCCATTGACTTCAATAAAAAATAAAAATTACGCCTACAATCTCGCTAAAAGGGCTTTTACACTAGTAACTCCCTAGCTAATGTACAGAACACTGAGCTCCTTAGATACAATTTTCCTATTCTGTTTTCAAGAGTTGAATTTATTAATAGTTACTCATAGAATGAATCAATATATTAGTGTATCTACAAGTAAGTTCAGTGTAATCATAACATGTTAAAACAAAAATATGCAATTGGTGTTTTGCTTCTTCTATCTAGATATGTGTACGAAAAAAGTAAATTATAATTTTCAACAATATAGCCTCAATATAATAAGAGCAATAATTTATAAAGAAAATCATCCTGAGAATGGAAGGCTATTTAACAAAAGTTGTATCCCTCATGGGTAGGCTTCTTTCTGCTGCCAGCTAAAGGTTGACAAGTGTCAGTCTGCACGAAACCAGACATGAGCGATATTCAAGGCAAACTAGTTCCAGTATACCTTACTTGCCAGGGAACATTACACTTCCTTTCCAAGACAGTGTAAATGTTTAAAGGTCAGAAGAACACAATGCTGTCAAAGTGTTTCATGTATGTTAAAAAGACAGGTAATTTAGGAAGAGTCTCTGACATTTAAAGGGGAATCATGCTTTCACCATCTTCCCCTCCTCCAACTTGACACCTAATTAAGCATCAATACAAAACAATATAATTGAACAGATGTACTAGTCATTAACAGGAATCACCCATTCTCCTATCAAATCAGAATGTACAGACAGGGCTCTGTTTGTAATAGGTTGGTTTAATTGCCTGAGAATTCCCCAGAGAAATGTACAAATGGATCAAGACATCTCACACATGCACACACACACACCCCACAAACACAAGCACTCCTCCTAAGCTTTGATCCATGCTTTTGTCACTGTTACATCCATCTTTGCAAATGATAATTTATGGTGGCTACAATCAGTACTAGAAGATCAATTAAATAAATGGAAAAATAAATAAAGCTGAATGAAAGGTACCAGCATTCAGATTTAGCAACACCTTAATAAAAGCTTTTTATATAGCAGTGCTTTGCACAATGTAATTGCTTAAATTTTGTTAGTAAAAACAAAGCACATAACCTGATTTTAAAAGAAAAAAAATGAGCACACCAAACAAACAAAAATGCAAAAAAAAAAAAAGACTATAGAAGAATTATTTCTCCTGGCAATTTACTGTAAAACATTCGTTTTAACACAAGGATCTGATTCACAGTTACTGCACTTCCATGGTTTCTTTGTTAACTCAGTCTATAGCCATCATTAGGTGAAGTTCAGAAATCCTGAAATGGGCCAAACAATTCTCCTTATACCATTCTGCAAGGCAGATAATCCAGAAAGGTGACACAATGTAACATCTTCCTGTTCCTTTAACACCACTCTTGGGTATGTAGATAGTATCAGCTGACTACCTGGCTCAGTTTCCCTTATGAAAACCTATCTCAATAAAATCATTTGGAAAGTAGAAAATAAGGGATCTCTCTAAAGGTTTAAATACGTAGCTGGATTTAGAATTTAGAAAACAGATTCCAGTTTTCTAATCCTCAACAAACTAAGGGCATTAATGTGAAGGAATATAAGAGATTCACTCCCAAGAATATCATATCGTATCTGAATTTCAAATGAAAAATTGGCATTCCCTCCTGGAGTCAGAGAGAAGAAAAAATGAAGAGCAGAAAAGATACAGAAACACATTTTCAAACTGAATGTCCCACCCTCACAACCCCCACCAATATACTCACATATCCACACACATTGAAACATTTAGGTCTACCACTATTCTGTTTTACCCCATCGCCCTCAGGCCAGTGGTGAATGCAGTCACTGGTGGCTGCCTGCATTTCGGGTTCTAGGGATGACATTGTCAGGGCTTATTCCTGGGCTTTTTCAGTGCTGTAGAGATTTCCCAGTCACCTCATCAAATCTCTCCTGTTGGAACTGCATATGCCAGATCAAATCTCCAGCCAACCAGATCACAAGAGTATGGGAGTGTAGAAATGAGGAGAGCATACCCAGTTCTAACCTCTTCTCATCCAAAATGTTCCCAGTTGGTTGTCCCTGCCCCATGGAGCCTCTTCCCTCCTCTTTCCTTGGAGCACATATTATCTACACCACTCCTTGGACCAGTTAATCAGGTACTGCTTTCAACACTTCTTACAATTCTGTATTTTTTTTTTAATTACAAAGTTAACGAGGTTTCTGTGTATATTTTCTCCTCCACAAAGAAGTAGGTTTTTGAGGGTAAGGCATGACCTGTATGTATTTCTTTGTATTTGGCACAGTGCTTAGTAAATGTACTCAAAGCCCCCCAAATATTATTGATTTCATTGTAGACTGTCTTAATTGCCAACAGCCCCAAACAGCATGTCTTTGAAGTCTCTGGGGTGAAAATCAGTTACTGGTGATTGCCTCGGGCTCTCCTGACTCCAGGAGGAAGCTTAATGACTGAAAACACGTTGGCTGTCCATCAGTAAAACAAGACCACGTGTCACTGTGCTTCTGTGTCAGCTAGAGCTGGGGGACAGAAAATAGGTGATACAAAGGGCATCTTCAGGCCTTAAGCCCCCCACCTCTTGTGAAATATGAGAAAGCTGGGCTTTCCTCAAAAACAAACAAAAGAAAAATCTGCCTGGGTTTGTCCAATTCATCAATTTGGGAGATGGGTAAGAAATGTAGTTAGATCCCAAACATGGCTAAATTCTTTAAAACAAATTTTTAAATTACAAGGAGCTTTTAATGGATATTTATCCATCTTGCTATATGACTAAGCAGCTCAACAAACACCTGTCACTCACACACTAGAAATGAAACAAGCTTTACTGCACACAGCATTAATCATACATTTCACTCTATTGTTAGAAAAAATATAAAACAGCTGGAAACCCGACAATGACAACCTAACACTTGTGATTTTAGATATTGTCCTTGCTTTACTTCTCAAATAGGAGGTTAATGTTCTCTTTAAAGAGAAACAACCAAGAAATGAAATATAACCTTTGAATATGAACTGTGTATTTTTCTCACAGTAAGTAAACAATATATATCACAATAAGTAAACAATAGATATTCCCAAACAGCAGGCATTTTATTAATTCAGTAGGATCCGCAATGCTTAAACTCTTCTCATCTGAAAAGAATAGTTTCACACTTCTTTTCCAAACATACATCTCTGTATATAACATACAAGAATTCATGTGGGTTAGAGGCCTGGATCTGTGTATGTATAGAATTTCCATACAGTACCAAAGTTGATTCAATTTTCCCTTGCTACTAGCCTTCTCAGCAACTAACAAGTAAAATATTAGGCTGTGAACAGCATTTCAGCTCACCGTTGATGAAAGTGAGCTGTACTGAGCAATGTCAGCCTTATACTTTTAAGAAAATCTTTTTGGCGATGGAGGAAAACAGAAACAAAACCAACACCACTTTAGAATAAAATGCTGAACAATGAAATGGAGCGTTATTAATTCTCTGCCACTTGAAGGTTGTTTTCCACCCTTCAGCGTGCTGAGATAATTATATACACATGACACTTTATTATACATGCTGTTTGCCTACTTCAAAACTGTTCTCTAATGCAAGGATTATTGACGGAAGCTTCTTGTGCGTCATGTTAAAGGCACAAAAAATTACCTAATTTCCACTACAGCTAATCCATTACTCAAATTTTATCAAGAAAATTCTGGATAAATTGTGTAAAACTGCCAGGTTCCATTCCAAATAAAAATTGATTCGTTTTTATTGGGGTCATACAGTCAGTTTTTAAAATCTAACATTCCAGTTATTGATTAAAGCTTCAGAGTTGCTTTGGAAGGTATTAGATTTTCTTTTCTATTTAGATCAGAATTGTTATATTGGATCAATGCAATTGTAACCATCTGTAGGATTCAGCTCTCCATGCTGGCATGTCCTGGCCTCTATTTTCTTTTCAGAGATAGTATAGCCACTATAGCTCTTAGTTAAGAATGCAGGCAGAAAAATCCAATAAAAATTGTAAGAGAGGAATTATTTTGGCTTTCTCTCCCTAAATTAAAATACTTGACTTCTTCCTTCTGGGTCAAGGCGTACTCCCTCACCTCTCCCTGCATAATGGAAGGATTTGATAATCTTACTGGTTCACACTTGAAATACTGATTGGCCCATGAATACTAATAATCAAGAGTCACTGTGGTTAAAGGTTAGGAACCCTTTCAAAGAGAGATCTTTTTCTTGCACTTTGTGCCCCTTGCCACGTGATCATAAGGCCTCAGACTGAAACACTGGCAATCTCTTTCTATTTTACTATTTTAAGTAGTAAAATATAGCTACTTAGCATTACCTTTCTCTTAGGGATGCTGTAGGAAGTAAACAAAATAATGGATTAAAAAGGTTTAAGAATATTAAGGCTGGACATGGTGGCGCATGCTTGTAATCCCAGCATTTTGGGAGGACAAGAAAGGAGGATCACTTAAGCCCAGGAGTTCAAGACCATCCTGGTCAACATTGTGAGATGTCATCTCTACAAAAATGTTTTAAATTAGCTTCGGCATGGTGGCACATGCCTGCAGTCCCAGCTACTAAGGAGGCTGAGGCAGGAGGATCACTGGAGCCCAGAATGCAGTGAGCCCTGATAGTGCCATTGCACTCCAGCCTGAGCGTCAGAGCAAGACTCTATCTCCAAAAATTAATAAGAAATTTTAAAAATATTTACTATAGAAATGCTCAATAGCAATTATTATAACTATATGAAACATTATGAGTGATTATGAGTTCAGTTTCTTATTCTATTTGTTATTCTTTTTTAATGATAGAATTTCTGTTGAACCTACTCTGCCTCCCCATAATTTTGTGTATTACAGGTGTCTCTAAATTTCTGATGCTTTCATTACATGCCTAATTTTGCCATGAATTCTCCAGACTTGTTAAAAACACCAAATTATTAGTTAATCTTCCTCGACTATGATTTCTTAATACATTAGCATTCTGGTCATCTCCTTAAAAAATAACCTAATTTGCCAATAAACTCATTCAATATAATTTGACTCTCAGATCTGAAGCCACCATTCAAGATGTCCTCTGGCCAGAGTGAAGTTCTGTATCTGTCAGGATGGCAAGTTTTGTTCATATCCGATTTCACTTCCTAGGTTTTAGGTTATGGTGTTCTTGCTGCTGCTGCTGCTGCTGCTGCTGCTGCTAATGTATGTGTGCAGGGGTTGACTGTGTGTGTGTGTGCGCGCGCACGTGTGTGTGTTAGGGCTGCATCTATGCCAGTTCTCCTCAATTCTGTATTATAGATTTTAAATTTAATCTAAGATTATATTTGTCCCTGTTAAACTGTTTTTTTTAAATGAGTGAGTGAAGGGACTCAGAAGTGGTACCTTTTCCTGTGTGTGGCCTGTAGTAGTTTTTGTACTCACTTTCTCAAATACCATTATAATTCATTTGTGCACTTTTAAAACTTACAGATTGTCTGATGCAGCCCATGTCTACTGACTGACAAATTTCTAAGCATAGGTCACAAGAATCCATGGAAACATAATTCATAGGAGTTTTTTTTTTCCACATAAAGTTTTTAAACACTTCTCCCTAGAAAAATGTTTCAGAGACAATCTTGATAAATCATAGAAGCACCCATTTTTCATGATTTAAAATCTGAGAAGTACTTTAACAAATACAGATACCTTCATGATCACTTGTGACAATTTATGCACTAATTTAAAAAAAATGATTATGTTTATCTAACTTATTTACACTTATCTGAACTTCTATGAAAATAACACGTAGGAAAATGTTGTGTGCCTATATTTGTTGTCCTGGACATGTCCAAAGCTTATTGATGACTGAGTCAATTGTCTAAAATTTCAAAATTAATATATACCTGGAACCACTCATTCACTTTTAAAAAATAAAAAGTTCTATTGCTATTTTTTTTTTTTGACTATGGTAAAAACCGGAAATAATTGGTTTTTACCTCTGTTTCTTGACTCTTTCACTGTATGAAGTCCCAAGCCATTCCTTCTATGAAATATATGGAAATTATCTCAGGTGTACTACTTACTGTTCCCCTCTTCCTAAATATACCCATCCTTCTTTCTCTTCCCCTTCCTCCAATCTTTGTTAGTTATAATTTATTTTTAACTTTTACACTATTTTCCCTTAAAAATAAGTAACATCTTAAGAATCTATTGGACTATCCATAGCTTTAGGCCATATTTTTTACTCCCTAAGTATAAAAAGTGAAATAAATTAATGCCTTGCCACATCCCTTCACCACCCCATAACCCAGCTTCTCTCCACTGTAACATTGCTTTTAAATTGTTGAGTTTACTACATTTACATTCTGTTCTCTAACTATGATGTTCTCCCATCACAGTATCCATGAAGCAGAAAGTTTTGGCATTAAAGCATGGTTCATTTCAAATCTCAAATTTTCTCACCTCCAAAGATGATAAAATTAAAGTAGAAAAATTAGTTTTGTGACTGATTGGAAAGGTATAAAACATCAATACATGTATAACAACTCAAGATTGTGCTTTCACGTAATTCATAATATAAATTTTATGTCAATACTTCCTTTATACCAGAGTCTAGAAATAGAGAAAAATATCCTATGACTGATACATAAAAATATCCTATGATTATGTTTTATATGTTTGGAGAATTGATCATTCAATTTTTCATGTGAGTGATTTTATTCTATTAACTACTGTATAATTAAAAAGTCTGCTCTAACTCTAGATACTCTGCTAGAACATATTTTTATAGAGTCGGGTGGCCAATGAGAGGGGAAGGGCATATATTCAATAGGCATTTTGATCAAGTAATTCAATTTTCATAAAATTTTGTGACCTCCCAACTATTCATTTAGAGAGAGAGAGTGTGTGTGAATATGTGTGTATGTGTGTGTGTGTGTGTGTTTTGAGACAGAGTCTTGCTCTGTCACCCACACTAGTGTGCAGTGGCGTGATCTTGGCTCACTGTAATCTCTGCCTGCCAGAGTCAAGCAATTTTCATGCCTCAGCCTCCAGAGTAGCTGGGACCACAGGTGCATATCACCACACCTGGCTAATGTTTGTATTTTTTAGTCGAGACGAAGTTTTGCCAATGTTGGCAAGGCTGGTCTTGAACTTTCAGTCTCAAGTGATCTGCCTACTTCGGCCTCCCAAAGTGCTGGGATTACAGGCATGAGCCACCACACCTGGACTCATTTATTATTAATGTGTATAAATATGGCCTTGACTGCAACCGAACTATCTAGATTCCATTGACCTATGGAGAATATATTCTCAAATTATTTGTGACTACCTTTATCATTAGCTTAGTGAAGAGAAACAATATTTATGAAATACAGTTTAAAAGGCATTCCTCTGTTGTCTGTATATTAGATATAGATCAAAGCTATGTTCTTAGACCACAATGTCTCAAAACCCTGCAGAATTACTTTTACTAAGTTTGGCTTTATTTTTTTACCCTTAGCTCTTACAGGAAAAAGTTTACAAAATCCAATCCTGTAGTTATTAATCCTTCAATAACTCGTGTACTAAAAATTTTTTTATTGCATTTTAGGTTTTGGGGTACATGTGCAGAACATGCAAGACAGTTGCATAGGTACACTCATGGCAGTGTGTTTTGCTGCCTTCCTCCCCCTCACCCACACCTGGCATTTCATTGCAAGGCTTTCTTTCTCATCTTAAGCACCAGGAAAAATACTTGAGCTCCCTTATGCAATTAGTACCCTATTTCCATATATAAACTGTACAGCAGAGTTACTCCCTTCTTACATTGGCTGGTAGGAAACTCAAGAATAAAATTGACAGGTCAATTTTTAATAGCTATGTAACATCCATGGTCTATTTATCTTACATCCAAACAACCCTGGCCTCTTATTTGCATTTGCCTTTTTCCACTCTTTAATTGTATATTAATTTTATTTTCTATAGTATTATATTTGTAGAAGTGTATAAATAAATGAAAAAATACTCATAGATACTTCATATTTCCTAATAGACCTATTTAACTCATATCACATATGAGACTGTTAAGGGAGAAACACACATCAGGGAGGGAAGTGAATCTTTGTGACTTGAAGAAAGCATCCTCAACAGATACTGCAAACCCCAAAGTAAGAGAAATAAAACAAAGTTGAAACTGAAGTGGGGTTATAGACTGTACAGAGTTCCAGTGAGAAAGCCTTATGAAAAATAACTGCATATAGGAATTCTTTTCCATTTAAGTACATTTCCTGATTTTCTGTTGGCCAGAGTTTTGTCCTTCACCTCTAAAATTTACTAGAACTAAAATGAGAGTGAAACAGAAGCCACTAGTCCTTCCCAAGGCTTCTCATTCTGGAGTTCTCTGTCAAGTGGGTGATTTTGACTGTTAAGCATTCTTTTGTGTTCTTTGTCTGAAGTCATCCCCAGATTAGTTTGTGACTTGCTTGAGCATGTTTCCCAGCAGTGATCTTGGGCTGTCCCATTCACTTCTGACCTGCACCTGCCGTTTTCAAGTGTTGCACCCAGAGTGGCTGAGGTCTACACAGAGGCGTGCTGGCCCATTCACAGAGACTATTCAGAGAACTGCTAGGGGAGGGGCAGTGGGCGGGATGGCAGTCCTCCAGAGAAAAAAGGAAAGTGACCCCTTAAATCAGAGAATGACCTTTTATTTGTTATTAGTTGTCTAAGTAAATGTAAGGGGACCACCTCCTCCATAATACGCTTTGTGATACGGTAAATGTTACATGGCCTAAAATGGTGCTTCTGAAAAGATTAGATGAATTATTGGTATTTAAAACTCATTAAGTGACATTTTCGATATCTAGACAGGGCATAAAATCTATTATATAACTGGTATTCAAAAATATTTACTGTTTGTTCCAAAGACAAGAACGTGAATGCATTTGGAGACATTACTTCATGAAATATATCATAGTAACAAGGAATTTACAGAAGGCTTAATAATTTTCTCACTAAGGTTTAAGATTCAGCCATTCAGTACTTCTGTTGAAATGGTATTGTATTTCCTCTAAATCTTCAGCTCAACAGTTGTAAAGGAAGGACTCACACCTATATTTTATCTAGTAACCTAAAAGTCAGAAGAAACTTAAAAATAAACCCACTAGGTATATTTATTTACACATTTGCCATTTAGAGCACAGCCTTGAACAAGAAAATAGAGCATAATTCATGTTGGGTATTTTTCTCCACTAGATAAGTTTACAAAAATTGTTTTTCGATTTCTTTTATTGAGATTTTTGGGCCACTGATCTGTTCCAAAAGAGAAAAAAAAAAAACTGGCCCTGAGGCTCAACTTTTCCATCCCAAGGATGCTTGTAGGCAAGACTGACACTCTCAACTAAAAACTACTTGCCATTCAATTATTCATATTCAGCCCTTCAAGGGAAGAGAAAGCTCTAAAGAGAAATAGAGCAGCAAATATATAGACAGAGAAAGAAGGAGGAAGATTTTTAATAGTTACATGGGAAAAGAGAATCACAGATGAATGATGTTATTTAAAATAGGTAGCAGAACAGACTCAGTTCCAATAAAAATGGACAGTACCCTTGGTCTTCACATATGCAAAATGAATTAGTGGCAAATATGCCCAAAAGGTACACAGTTCAGTGAAATGCTGAATTATCTGATGCTCTCAGAGTAGGAGCAAGCACAGTATTTTTAATGCTTTTGGTTTATCACCTGAGCCCTGCCATGCACACACCTCCACAGGAGCTTCTATCACTTTGCCTATACTTACCTATTGTGAATTAAGTATATTTGATAACAATGCATATTTACTAATATATACATGCTAGGGGACTATTTTGTTCAAAGTTTTTCCATATAAATAAAGATTTCCAATATTGACAATAGCAAATATTTATAAAGTACCTCTTCACACTAAGGCATATAGATTATCAAATTTTTACATATTTGAAAAACCAAACAATTATTTAAAATAAACAAGCCAAAGCAGCTGCTGCAAAAATATGCAAGTCTACTTGAGGTGCATTTCCACCATGTATAGTCAAAGGGTGTTGAAAATAAGAAATTGTGAGAGACACAGGAAAACTACCTTTTCAGTTAGAGTATATACTTAAACCTCTCATTTATCACATTTCATTTGACTAAAACCACAGAGAATTAAAGTGACAATTGAAGAAGTCACCAGGGATATTTTGGTTTGGGTTTGAATGCTGTAAAATGAATTGTGTCCCCCCAAAAACGTATCTGTTGATGCCCTAAACTCCAGAATGTCCATATTTGGAGAATGGGACTTTGGAAGGTAATTAGGGTTAGATGAGGTCATGAGTATGAGGCCCTCATAATGGCTTAGTTGCTTTATAAGAGGGACGGAAAGATTGTTCCTTCTCCAGCATGTGAGGACACAGCATGGAGGTAGTTATCTGCAAGCCAGAAAGAGAGTTCTCACCAAAACCTGAATGAGTCAGCACCTTGATCTTGGACTTCCAGCCTCCAGAACTGTGAAAAATACATGTTTTCTTTATTAACTTTATTTTTAAAATAAATAAAAAACATTTATCTTAAAAATAAATGTTTTCTTATTTACTTTATAAATATTTCATTTAAGCCCCCGAGTCTATGGTTTTTGTTAAAGCATCCTGAACAGACTCATACAATTGATTTGTAAAATATTTTGAAATGAAAAAAAGATCACTGGTAGTAAAGTAATGAAGGGGGAAAAAAAGAAGAAAAACATTTGTCTTGAAATAATTTGTTTTATAATATGAAATAAACATTTCATTAAATGCTAAGGATAAAAGAAACGTAAAGCTTGTTTGCCTTGTATATAAATGACAAAAATGGCACCTTTCATATGAAATCAGTAGATGTTAGGATAGAAATCAACAAAAAGTATATTTCACTGCCAAAAACAGCAAAGATGGAGTTCTTTTTTACTGAATGTTGATGCAAGACACAAGGGAAAACTTTGGGGCATGATGTAAGAATCAATTAATGCATATAAATGGAACATAAATCACATTAATGTATTGCAATGTTCTTGCACACTTTAGCCCATACTGAAATACAGGCCCAATATAAAAGCTTTCTCCTCTGTAGGCATTAATGACTCCCTCCCCTTCCTTGCTCCAACATCTTTTATGAAACTTCACCATTGCACAAAGCAGTGAATCAGCCTTCCTACTGGATTGCAAGCTCCAGAAGGAGCAGGAGTGTATGTTGCTCAGCTTAGGCTTTGCTTGTCCTTCCTTCTGTCCCTGCTACTGGCCATCCAAAGAGGCTAGATTCTTCCCTCCCACTGCTGGAATGAGAAAGTTCAGAATCTCAAATTAAAATGGATCATACTTTACTATGGAAGGAATTATCAGCTATTTAGAGAAAAAGATTTTGTCATACCTACCTTTTCCCCCACATCTCCACCTCCATCCTCTTTCCCTGATGCTTACAAATGTGGAAGACATCATTTGTAAGCATCAGGGAAAGAGGATGGAGGTGGAGCATCACCTGATGCTCATGATGATAAATGAACACAAAATCTGGTGATAAAATATAGTTGAAATAGTCCACTGTAACCCTATCTGGGTTACATGGGTTAAATGAACTTTATAAACTGGTGTGGGAACCTGTTATTTTAATGCTAACATATATTGTCTGCTTTCTAAAACATTTTTGCAAATATATTTTTGGAACACTATAGCTAGATACCACTTATACTAGTACACTTTCAGACACTGTATATAAGGCTGTGTGTGTTTGTTTTTGAGACAAAGTCTCTCTCTGTCGCCCAGGCTGGAGTGTAGTGGTACAATCTTGGATCACTGCCACATCCGTCTCCCAGGTTCAAATGATTCTCTTGCCTCAGCCTCTGGAATAGCTAGGTTTACAGGCACCTCCCATCATGCCCAGCTAATTTTTGTATTTTTAGTAAAGATAGGGTTTCACTATGTTGGTCAGGCAGATCTCCAACTCCTGACCTCAAGTGATCCACCTCCCTCAGCCTCCAAAATAGGATTACATGCATGAGCCACCACGCCCATAATCAGTGCACTCAGCAAGGGGAAGAAAATACTATAGTACTGCATATCCTTCCCTTTTAATCAGCCAGATTCTCAATTCTTACTTTGGGCTGCATTCTCCTATGGACACTGTGACATCAAATACAACCAAAGGTCAAAATATACCTTGGGATACATTTGCACATGAGATTGAGGGGGAAATTAGCTCTTATTTCAAATTACACTTTAACATACTTATTATATCCTTCTAGAGCCAAGGAAGTGCCTATTAAGAACTAATACTTAGCAAAACACACAATGCAGATATAAATAGTCAAATAAAATACGGCCCCACACCCATTTAAAGACTCTATATGCAAACATATCACATTCCTTGTTTTATTGTAAAAATATACTATAATAATTTAGCTTTAAACAATCAAGAAAAAAAAATCACGTCTATCTAAGCAATGAGATTAGCAACCTCTACACATATTCTTAATTTATACAGTATAAAGTGGTGGCAAATCAAATATATTATCTATAATGTGGTTAAAGAATTGTGAAACTTTAATTATTGATTATTGTACTTAAGATAGTTCTTTGAAAAAAATTAGGTCATTTCAAATGGTCATATGTCCTTTATAAATCATTAAATGCCCTCACTATGATGGCTGGTAAATTAATACATATTGCTAGCCCTTTCCCAGGCATTCTTTAAAAATAAATAACCATAGAAAATAGTACTAACAAAGATATAAACATGTTGTGATGTATCTCTTGGAAATAAGTAAGTGTGGCTCCCTACCCTTCAAAATTTAAAGCATTCTTAGTTGCTATTCCACTCCCCCCACCCCTTGAAAAAACGAAAAGGATTTTCTTGAATATTGTTCTTTATGTGAAAGTTAAGATCCATGCTGGACTGGAGAAGATCACGTCTGAGTCAAAAACCAAAACATGCATGTTTAGCTTTATTGTTAGCTTCTTGTGCACTGCCAAGTTGAATGTTTCTTTAAATAAATTCACAAATTTTAATCACGCTGGGAAGTGCCAAGTGTGGTAATTTTTACTAATGAAGTTATAATATATTGATATGATGTTCTAACAATGAACAGTACCCTGAAAATACCCGATGTTATGATTCATTTAAAATCGTAATTCTGAGACACTCAAAATGATCAAGAACACAATAGCAATAGTTGCTTATTTTCTTAGCTAAATGCAAATAAAAGTAGCAAAGCAAATTAAAGTACATTAGAATAGCGTAAGTGTTCAAGTTCACAATGAAGTTGTGCCTGTTCAAATTTAAATCTGAAGGCCAGGTGCCGGAGCTCATGCCTGTAATCCCAGGATTTTGGGAGGCAGAGGCAGGCAGATTGTTTGAGCTCAGGAGTTCGAGACTAGCCTAGGCAAACATGAAGAAATCCCATCCCTACAAAAAATAAAAAAATTAGCTGGTCATGGTGGCATGGGCCTGTAGTCCCAGCTACTTGGGGGACCTGAAAGGGAAGATCACTTAAGCCCATGAGGTTCGAGCTGTTGCACTCCTGCCTTGGTGACAAAGTGAGACCCTGTGTCCCCTCAAAAAACAAATTACATTTGACCTAATCTCTCCATCTCCAGATCTTTCTATTGGCAGGGTTGGCATCTTCTTATACAAAAACAGGAAAGAAGAACTGACTTTCTCTTTACAAATTCACTTGAACACTACAAATTAGCAAATATTCTAGAAATTTTATTATATTTCACAATCAAAGGAGGTCATGGTTTATTTTTATTTGGTTTGGTTATTTTACTAGCAGCTAAATGGACATATGACAAACTATAGAATAGATGGATAAGAAAATGAAATCCAGATGTTTTAATCACCAGTGCTCTTTTTTGAGAGCAAACTTACAATGTTGTGAAAATAAATTCAGATTGATTTTCCATTTTTCATATTATTTTCCATTTCAAATAAGATCCAAAAAGGTCTTGATATCTCTGCTGTTAGCAGCTTTAGAGTACATGAGAGTGGCAGCAGGATGGAATCAAGGAGGCAAGGGACAATCCAGGTGCCACAACGAGTACCAAACTCTCAGCTCCACTTACTTTCCCAAAGCAGTATTTTTGTTTTCATGTGAGGAGGAAAAAACTTTGCTTAAAGTTAATATGATGTCCTATACAGTATGCACATTCTGCAGACAAGAAGAGAATGCTATGTTTACTATAACAGCAGTATGTTTAGGATGTCTCCTTAAGATTTTATCCTCTAAACTTTTATTTCCAGAACAAAAAGAAAAGAAACCCTACATTCAAAATACATATATTAAGGTAGGCTGGGCATGCTGACTCACGCCTGTAATCCCAGCACTTTGGGAGGCCGAGGTGGATGGATCACTGGAGGCCAGGAGTTCGGAACCAGCCTGGCCAACATGGCAAAACCCTGTCTCTGCTACAAATACAAAAATTAGCCGGTCATGGTGGCACACACCTGTAATCCCAGCTACTCAGGAGGCTGAAGCAGGAGAATCACTTTAACCTGGGAGGTGGAGGTTGTAGTGAGCAGAGATCCTGTCACTACACTCCAGCCTTGGCAACAGAGTGAGACTTCATCTCAAAATAATAGTAATAATTTATATATATATACACACACATACATGTATGTGTGTATGTATATAAAGGTAGATGTATGTATGTGAAGGTAAACAAGAAAACAAGGATGCAAGTTTTTTTTAGTACCTTTTATTTCTTAATAGACAATTTTCTTTTACAGAAAGTCATTATTTTGACTGTCATCTCTGCCACCCTGCAAACATCTTAATGCATGCTCAAGATTAACAAACTTTAAATGTTCATGATGGTAGCATGAACACTTTGATCCCAATATTCATTTATATTTTATTCATGCTCTGATTTTTCTAAAGATGTGAATTCTTCTCCTCCATTCTTAAATACATATTCTGTTAACAATACAGCATTTAGAAGTACAGAATGCTAAATAGTAAGAGGCATTATCTCTACTGAGCTGATCTCCTAGTCTCCCTGACTCTAATCAGGAAGCTGGCCCACTTAGCTGACATACAGATTTGATGCCCTTTTCTTACTTGATGTATGACCTTAGAAATTCCCAGTCTCTGTTTCCCCATCTTTAAAACACAATTAACTGTATTTAATTTACTGGGTTATGGGGAGAATTATATGAACCCATGTACATATTCTTAACGGTGCCTTATACACAATAAGCATTCACATAAATAGATGTAACTGTTTTGAAGTTAAAATTCTGATGTGAGGCCAGGTACGGGGTTCACACCTGAAATCTTAGCACTTTTGGAGGCCAAGGCAGATGGATCATGAGGTCAGGAGTTTGAGACCAACCTGATCAACATGGTGAAATCTAGTCTCTACTAAAAAGACAAAAATTATCTGGGCATGGTGGTGCATGCCTGGAGGCTGAAGCAGGAGAACTGCTTGAACCTGGGAGGCAGAGGTTGCAGTGAGCCAAGATCACATCACTGCACTCCAGCCTGGGCGACTGAGCAAGACTCTGTCTTAAAAAAAAAAAAAAAAAAGAAAAATCTGATGTGTTTGTCTAAAGTCTCCATATGTTATAATTTATTGATAAGTTAAATACATCTCATCTGTTCTTTATGTGGTTACTTAAGTTTTTAAAATTGTATATGTAACAGGAGCTCAGGGGAGAAGACACTTCGAGTCCGTGGAACTTTCTCTGAGTTCTTCAGGGAAGAGGACAAAAGAAGCAAAAAAAAGATGAACTCATATTCCAGAAATCTGCAAAGGTTTACAGAGAGGGCAATGTAGGTGTGGCTCATTTGAATGACAATCAGTACAATACTCTACTCAGTCAGTGAAACTATCTGTAGGAACAAGATTGGAGACAGCAATTCCTGTCTTAACCTTTCTCTAGCAGAAAGTGGAGTCAATAACACATACCTGTGTTCAAACCTTTGCATTTCCTTGGAGTAAAAAGAAAAATATCTGACGTGATCATTATATACTGTGTACATGTATGAAAATATTCTATGTACCAAGCAATATGTATAATTATTATGTATCAATTTCAAAATTTAAAAAGTGAGAAGAGTCTCTTGGGAAAGTTGGTGTTCTACCTTCTCTCAGGTAATTGAGCAAACCTGGAGTTGAAATAGAGTTGAAGCTTGAGCAACTCTTTCGGGATTCCTTAAAGCTGATCTTAGGAACTAAAGCATCAACAAGAAAAGTCAATTAGCAAAGAAGCTAATGTAAAATGAGTAGCAAGAATGCAAAATGTTACTTCGAGAAAAGTGGTTTATTGAGCTATTACTGTGGATGTATATGGGTCCAGAGGTCCTAGGAAGCCCAGCCCCCATGCCACCTATTCAAACGACTCATAGGATGTATTTTTTCCTTGAAGTGTTTACCATTGGGTATGGGACAGCACTGCCCTCACACACATAAAAAATGTACAAAGCTGTGTATCCAGTATAGAAAACATTAATTACTGAAGAGACTAACGGGGTTATTAAATGAAAAAAAAGTTTTAAAAAATATTTTCAAAGAAATTATATTATTTTTAAAGAATTTTTTTTCATGATATAGTAGCCCCATTTACGAAGGGTGGTTTTATTTAAGGTTCATGCTATCTTGACACTCACCTCTTTTTTTCCCCATGAAAAACATAAAAGAGACTTGGGTTTTTTCCTCCTTCTAAGGTAGACAGTGTGGAAAGGCAGAAAAAAAGGCCAAAACTCTGCCAAAAAGCTGTACATCTAAGCAAGACAACTGGCCCATTAACAAATGTCTCCATCGATATCTTGCCATCTGCTGTTTGCACTGTACTTGTCAATATTGAGCATCACTCACAGTTCATGTGACCATATAAAATCTCAGAAAGCACAGAGTACCAAGGTGGGAAAAAAAAGCAAATTCAGATGGTTTTAGAATCTGACAACACATTCGCCACACAAGTATATAATTAGATGGAAACCAGTTATGTACTTTGCATGCTTTATGTGTCAAAGGAAATTCCTCATAATTTCTAACAGATTGATTATGACTGGCAAACCATGCGGCCCAGTCTCCACTTTTCCCTCTGATGCACCTGACTCTTTGCCCACTCATCTAATTCAGAAGCTCAGATTACCAGATTAAGCTGCTTAAATGCAAATCAGTGAATTTTAATTATTGATGTTATAAAGGGATGCTGTGGCACATTCAGATAGGATATAGCCCCAAAATGCTACACTGGTTTTATTAATAAATACCTTAAATGTTTTCAAACAATAAATTTTTTTTCTTTCATGTTTTATTTCTTTGCGCAGATTTAAAGGAAGTAGAAAGCAGGAGTTGTCTGCAGAGGTACAGTTGATCGTCCCATGTGATGGAATTTAAAGGGAACTGGAAAAGGGATTCCTTAAAGTAGATCTTAACAACTTAAACATCAACAAAAAAAGTCAATTAGCAAGGAAGCTAATGCAAAATGAATAGCAAGAATGTAAAATGAGTAGCAAGAATGCAAAATGCTACTTCTAGAAAAGTGGTTTATTAAGCCATTACTGTGGACATGCATGGTTCCAGAGATCCTTCCCAACTTTAACTAGTCATTCTGAGTTTTACATAAATGTTCCTATTTCATTAAATGTTCCTTCATTTGAAAATATTCCTGTGAAGAATGACAATGATAGTGGCAGGAGACAGACAAATCCCTAAGCAGACAGAGGCAGGTCCCTGGTGAAACCAGACCTTCAAGCCAAAGATACTTTAAAGCCTAAAAGCCAAGCTACAAGTTAAATCCATGGACTGGAGAACCTCTCTTCCCATTTGGCATGCTTTCCTCTGATTGATCCTCACCCTTCACCTATTTTACATATACCTAGCCTTCCCTAATTAGTTTTTCACACTGTCCTGCCGACCTTTGAATGATGCCTTTGTTTTAGCCTGTTGCATACTTACAAACCAATCACCATGTGCTCCCCCATCATGAACTCATAAAAACCCCAGACCCAGCCACACTGAGAAGGACGACCCAACTACAGGTGTGGGACCACCCTCACGTCCCATCTCTGCTGATAGTTGTTCTGTTGCTCAATAAAATTCTTCTCTGCCACCCTCGTCCTTCAATTGTCAGTGCAATCTCATTTTTCTTGGACTCAGGACAAGAACTCTAGAATCATCGAACATGGGTACGAGTTGGGGCACTCCCAGCCCAGACATGGACTGAGCTGGTATGCAAGCCAGGCATGGCCCAGTGAGCCAAGTGAGTGCAACACCTCCTGTGGCAGGCCTGGGGCCAAGCGAGGCCTAGGTGGAGGCACTGCTGGCCACAGAGGCCCGGCTGGCAAAGTGAATGTAAAAAATCCTACATCAACATGTTCAATCATTAACAGTTTAGAATGAATAAATTTATTAACATGATTGGAGAATAGATAGTATATGAACACCAGGTACCTTAGGGAAAAGAAAAATCATTGGGTCTTCTCCCATATCAATACAACAATTCTAATTAGAAATATGTTACTTTGGATTTAAATGTTCGGGTGCCTCTATAAGTCCTTGGGAAACAACAGAGACAAGAAATAAATTTACTAGCCCTAACCTTGAAAGATAAAGTTATCCCTTTCCTACTTAATATTCTAAATTTAATTTTGTATACAGGTTATAGGTAATCAGTCTTCTGACTCAGTCTTAAAAAAAATTCAAATACATTAATAGAGAAGAAAGAAAGAAGGGAGGAAGGGAGGGAAGGAGGGAAGGAAGGAAGGAGAAAGAGAGGGAGGAAAGGAGGGAGGGAGGGAAAGAGGGAGGGAGAGAGGGAGGGAGGGAAGAAGGAAGAAAGGAACTTAATTGCCTTGAAACAGCACTTGCATATAAAAATTGTAGCTATATACAAACATGTAGGATTTTAATGAGGTAATGGAAATAAATTTCATCTTGCAATAGGGAAATACTGACCTCTTACACAAAGAACAGCACTAAGCATGTTCTTGAATTTAATGAATGTTCTTGAATCCATGCTGAAGGCTACAGAGGTCTGTGCAATTTACACAGCAGCTCAAATACTACATCTGTATCCATGTTAGCAAAAATATAAACTAAAAGAAGAGCTAATAAGACATATATTTAAATTAGAAAATGGGATTAAAAATAAAATTTAAGCCCTTGGCTGTTTTATTTCAATGTAATAGCAGATATAAAAGATGAAGTTTCTCTGCATTCTTATAAATATTTTAAGGTAATGAACACCGAGAATTGAAAATATGCTTCCAGCAATTAAGATCCACCTATACATATCTGTCCCTACCAGTGACAGAGCTTTCTTGGGTGTAGCTACTAAATGCTGAACCGTATTTGTACTAATGCCTTTCATTTGCATCTTTAGAATATAAAGAAGACAGGATAAAACCTTTAAAAATTTGTAAAAAAAAAAAAATTATTCTTGATATTCTAAAATGTAAAATCAAAAAATAAACTTGCAAAATAACTAGACATGTGAGTTACTGATATATATGATTTGCATGCAATGTTTTATTTACAGATAAGTAGACACCTCATAGACTTCAACCGCAGCCTCAGTGGGAAATGAGCAGCAGCAACCCTTTATTGAAATAAGAATTAGGGAGCAACAGAAAGGTAGAGTGAGAATAGGCAAAAATAAATTTGCCAAAGGTCAAGGTGAGAAATAAACAAAAATGTTTTGAGACTGTGCTGAGAAGTATGCAATGCAAATAAATAAAGTGTATGAAGTTCACCAATAGAGGCAAGTAAAAGGTAGACTGGGACAAGGAGGAGGGCGGTGTTAACCATGGGGCGAGAACGGAGCGAGAAGGGTCAAAGAGGACTCCAAAAGACACATTTCCAGATATGTCTACCTGCATTTTAAATCACGATCCAGTGATTTTTTTTATCTTATTCCTCATGTACTTTGCATGCTTTATGTGTCAAAGGAAATTGTAAATCATACTGAGCTTAGAAGAAGTGACAAAAAGAGAAAAAAAGAAAAAAGGAGAGATCTAGATGAAGGGATGGAGGAAGAGAAAGAGGGAGAAAGAAAGGAGGAAACAAAGGAAAAACAGGAAGAAAAGAAACAAGGGAGAAAGAAAGGAAAAATAAAACTGACGTTTCTCTGTATTAAATGAAATCTGTCATTATAGATGATAGCTAGACAGACAGACAGATGGAAATGAATAGATATAGGTAGCCAGGTTATCAACAGCCAAGATCATTACCAGTTGGCTTCAAAGACATTTTTTGAGAGTGGTGTACCTTGTATCATTTCTGAAGCAGCATAAGCGGGTGGTTTATTTGGGGTAAGATTTTAGGGGCGTTTTGGGTTTTGTTTGCCTGGGTGTTTTCCCAAAATCCTGTTTCATAAAGATTTCTCAAATTCAGGATGAACCCAACCATTAGAAGTAAAACAATCAGCTGATTTTCTGAGACAAAGAGAAGTGAAGTAGAACAGAAGAAACAGAGGTTCAAGGCAATTTCAAACTTTTATTAGTGAGCATGTACGTAAAGCTGTAGCTCTCCCCTCTGGGTTTGACTAAGGGAACCAACCCTTAGAAACAAATGTGCTGTACCAGAGGGAGGGCCTTTCTCTAAAACACCAGCTTCATTATTTTTTTATACTTCTTTCACCTTCAGCCATAATAATAAAACCTAATAGTAAAAATTAGCATTTCCCATATTTGTTGGTTGCTACTATCTCCAATATTGCTAAGAATTCTGGGAAGTGGTATACTACTGAAGCATCCTATGGGTACATAATATAGTCATTCCACTTTGAAGATCTGTTCAAAACAATATATCGAATTCCTGATACAGAGAGTACTAACCTAAACACTAAAAAACACAATATAAAATTAAAAAGACAAAAAACACAACTCTGATGGAATACATGATATGATGCAGTAAACTGAGCTAGAGAGAAGTAAAAGATATTTTCCTGGTATTGCACACCAAGCAAGTGGCAAGGTCAGTGTCAAACGGTCTGATTCCAGCACGGCTTTCCTTACACTGTGTGCTTTGCTGCTATGGAAGCTAACGCTTACTTGCCAGGGGTTATCCATGGCATTCTGCTTTTCAGATTTTAATTTTTCCACTCCATATTATATTAGTAGTAATTCAATATAATGTAGTTACATCTTTAAAAAACCCTCTAAGCACATGTCTCAGAGAAGCATGTAAGGTACTTCAATTACTATAATTATTTCATTTAAATTCATTGATAAAATGTGTATTTTTAAAGTGACTGAGGAACTGAACTGAGTATTATGCTGTTCATGGATATGAACAATAGCTGAGTACAATTAATAGACTATTTAGGTACAATTAATAGTCTGAAGGAAGTTGGAATAACATGCATGCCCATCTGCATTTATAATACAATACATCAGATCACGGTCAATGTTTAGTATTATAATAAGTATGTATTTTCTCAGCCTATGGAACTATTTTCTAGCATAAAGAACACAGTAACTCATTTACCTACTTTGCGTCTCAATCATTGGTGTAAAAAATTAAAATGGGCATAAGACACATTCCCAACATTTGTTTGAAAGGCTTAAGGGAGATGATATACATGAAAATCCTATGCAGACTACAGAATACAGTGTCCTTTTTTATTTTTGCTTTTCAGGATTACAGAATTGTTTGTACTTTCTAATATATTTTATCACTTTTAGTAATTACCAGTTAAAATGTTTCTATGCATAACTCAAGATAAAAATAATTTGCCCCTAACTCCTTTAACCAACCTCAAGGTTTAGTAGCCACTTTTTCTGAGTTGAAATTACCTTTTCAACTTTCATAGAGGTCCTTTATTCTCTAAGCTTTCTCTTCCCAGGCTTGGCACGGTGGTTCAAACCTGTAATCCCAGCACTTTGGGAAGATGAGGCAGGAGGATTGCCTGAGCCCAGGAGTTTGAGACTAGCCTGGACAACATGGCGAGACCCCATCTGTATAAGAAATAAAAAATTTGGCCAAGATTGGTGGCTTACGCCTGTAATCCCAGAACTTGGTGGGGCTGAGGTGGGCGAATCACCAGGTCAGGAGATCCAGACATCTTGGCCAACATGGTAAAACCTCGCCTCTACTAAAACACACACAAAAAAATCAGCCAGGCATGGTAGCATGCCTGTAGTCCCAGCTACTCAGGAGGCTGAGGCAGGAGAATCACTTGAACCTGGACGGCGGAGGTTGCAGTGAGCTGAGATAGTGCCACTGCACTCCAGCCTGGACAACAGAGGAAGACTCAGTCTCAAAAAAAGAAAGAAAGAAAGAAAGAAAAATTTAAAAATAAATAAGCAAGATTTCTCTTTTCAAATCCAGGTTTAGTGTAATTTCAAGCAATGTACAATTCCAGATATAATCATAGTTCCATAATCGGGCTCTTTAAAAATGAAGGGGAATATTTGGATAGTCTTAAATCAGCTCAAATTTCTCAAGGTTGATTCACCACTTTGTGGCTATACAATGTCTGCCCTGAGGGCTCCTTGCACTAGCTACTTTTTTTTTTTTTTTTTTTTTTATGAGACAGTCTCACTCTTGTCACCCAGGCTGGAGTGTAGTGGCACGATCTCGGCTCACTGCAGTCTCGCCTCCTGCATTCAAGCCATTCTCCTGCCTCAGCCTCCTGAGCTGGTTGTACAGGCACACACCACCATGCCCAGCTAATTTGTGTGTTTTTAGTAGAGACAGGATTTTACCATGTTGGCCAGAATGGTCTCAATCTCCTGACATAGTCATCTGCCCACCTCGACCTCCCAAAGTACTGGGATTACAGGCATGAGCCACCACACCCAGCCAGCTACTTCTTTACATCTCAATAGCTATCGCTCAATTTGTAATGCTGCCCGTCACCTCTGTTCACTGTCTGCATCCTTTTACATGAAGCTCATTATTATCTTGAAGCTTGACTTTCCTGGCAGTAGTCCTGCTACTTCCTGTATCCAAACAATGAAGCAAATCCAACTATAATTTAACCAAGGCCTAAATTACGACTCAAAATATTAAAGTGTCTGGAAGCAATATAATAGGCTTGGAAGAAAAAAATATCTGTAGAAAACAAAACTTTGCTACCTCCTCGTGGATGTCAGAAACTAAGGTTCTTTTCCATTCATAGTCCTTAACTGAAAACAAGTCCAACAGAATTCCAAACTAGAGATTAAAGTCCAGTCACATCTTTTCAGACAATTTCTGACACTGTGAACTTAAATTCTTTTCTTTTTGAACTCATGCATTGATTTCTTCATGTCTTTCACCTGTTTCTAGGTTTTTCATAAAAGCTGCATGGTCCTCCCCAGCAGCCTCCATTCCACCCTGAGTACCAACCAAAATCATGTGGTCTTGGAACCAAAATCCAGATAGAGGAGCCTTTAACCAATAACTCACTTTCCCCGAAAGGATTTTGGCTTCTGCTAATCATCAGCTCTTGATATCTTTCCAACTAACAAGCTCCCTGCCCTCGCATGTATTACCTGTATCACTGCATTTGTAATTAAAATAACATGAATATTCTTTTATGAATCTAAAATTAGATTTTTATTTTAACATACATATATTGAGTATATTTTAATCTTCTCTTAGCTCTTTATTCTTTTGACATTTTTTTGGCCCTCAGTTTTCTTTCTTTGAATATATTTATCTAACGTATATTTGTATTTATGGAAGTATTTTTAGATTACAAGTGATTATTCCTAACGATATTTTTTTTGCCTAGAATTGAGCATCTTAAAATGCAGAAGCAGAGCACACAAAGGAGTGAAGAGATACAAAGGCAAATCAATGATTACAATATGATGCAATAAGGGTTTTCATGAGGTGTCTGTACAAGGAGCAATATTAGTATAGAAGGTAGCAACTGATTCCTTCTGAGGCCAAACCTATTGAGCATATATTGCCATATTAAAGAATGTGCTAAGCACATATGGCCTCACTTAATTATCATTATCATGCTCTGTGACAGGCACTGTTACAATGATGAGACACAGAGAGGCTAAAAAGCAACAGAGCTAACACAGTAGCAGAGTCAACATTCACATTGCTTATTAGATAAAACTCAGAAAGACTAAATGGCTTTTATTAAATGATAAAAGAAGAAAAGGGCAAACCAGGTGGTGGAACAGAATTATGAACAGCCAACAGTCATGGGTATATTAAAAACCTAGTGAGAGATACCAGTGGGATAGGATTAGACAGATGAAGAGAGTGGCTAAGAATGAGGCTTCATAGGCAGGCTGTGTCCAACTGCTTTCACCTGAATATCTAAAGATGAAGTCATTCCTTAAACATTTAGACTGTGCAATGCCAAG
Organism: Callithrix jacchus; assembly: GCF_049354715.1. Taxonomy (NCBI): domain Eukaryota; kingdom Metazoa; phylum Chordata; class Mammalia; order Primates; family Cebidae; genus Callithrix; species Callithrix jacchus. Next base: position 67,470,409 of record NC_133512.1, on the reverse strand, counting down.
GTTAAACCACAACTATTAAAGAAGGAAGGGCTCGATAGCCTTAGAGCCCCAGTGCTAACATTTAGGGGAGAGACTAAGAAGGTGAGGAAGGAAGAACACAGCTGGAAGAGAAAGATCTCTATTTCTTCATGATTTTTATTGCAGCAAATCAGCAAATTTACTACTATCTATAATTTAACTGTCTTTGCCACAGTGAAGACAGACATCGTTCCATTTAGGAATGTGTAGCAACAGAATTCTCAAGTCAGAGAAAGAATAAGTTTCTTTGAAATTCTTAATTATGTGATGAGTAAATATATATGTGTGTATGTGTGTGTATGTGTACACTCACACTAATATATCCATAGAATTAAAATGCTGTTGCTAGACACAACAAAAAATAAGTATCACTTTACAGATGCTTTATTCATTTCTGAGTGAGGTCTCACTACCACTATAGTTTTTTTCTTCCTTTCTTTTTTCTTTTCTTTTTTTTTCAGATAGGGTCTTGCTCAGTTGTCCAGACTGAAATGCAGTGGCATAATCATAGCTCATTGCAGCCTCAAACCCCTTTGCTTAAGGGGCCTTCCCACCTCAGCCTCCTGAGTAGCTGGGACTACAGGCAGCACCACCACGCTGGCTACTTTTTTTAATTTTTTGTAGAGATGGTGGTCTAAACATGTTGCCTACGCTGGTCTCAAACTCCTGACCTCAAATGATTCTCCAGCCTTGGCCTCCCAAAGTGCTAGGATTACAGGCATGAGCCACCACACTCGGCCCTCTTCTCCCTTCTTTTTTCCTTTCTTCTACCTTTCTTTCCTTCCTTCCATCCTTCCTTCTTTTGGTATTCCTTTTATTTTTCATTCTCTCTTTTAATTATAAGCTGAGGTTATTTTTATAATGGAACAGAGAACCTTCTACATTTGAACCACCAATTCAAATTAGATCAACACACTCACCAATATCTGGCTGCTTTGTGATTAGCATGAAACAAAGTAAAGTTTAAAGTCTCATAAAAATCAGAATCAGCACTAAAAGGCACTCTTGTCTCCACTCAGTTCTATTTTTGTATTGTAACTTAAAAAAAACTCTGTTTTATTGGGAGGCTGAGGTGGGCGGATCACCTGAGGTCAAGAGTTCAAGAACAGCCTGGCCAACATGGCGAAACCCCTTCTCTATAAAAAATACAGAAATTAGCTGGGCATGGTGCCTGGCACCAATAATCCCAGCTACTCGAGATGCTGAGGCAGGAGAATCACTTTAAGCCAGGAGGCAGAGGTTGCAGTAAGCTGAGATCATGCCATTGCACTCCAGCCTGAGGAACAGAACAAGACTCCATCTCAAAAAACAAACAAACAAAAAACTCTGTTTTAAATAGCTTGTAGAAATTGAACTATTTTCACAAGATAGTAAAATAATTTAGAAAAAAAGTTCTTAACTATAATAAACGCCTGTAGGTTTACATTTTTCATTTATAAACAAGCAGATAGGGAGACTGTTGAATCTTTTATTCACAGTTTTTAATCACTTCCTATTTGTAACAGAAAAATACTAATTAGGAGATTCTATCTTCCCCCCCCCCACATTCCCCCCACACACACACATACATACCTTCATTCTTTCAGTTTTGTACCTTCCATCCCAGAAAAAAAAAACCAGGAAGTTTAAAATGGGGCACTTGGGAAGTATCACTGCAATTGACCCCTACCTTCACTATACTAAAGGCGTCTAAACTGTAATAGGAAATCTTCTACATTTAAGTCACTAATTTAAATTCCTCCAGATTTCCAGGTTTGCAGCATCACTTACTTATTCACTTATTCGGCCAAATTTGATTAGCACCTACCATAGGCAAGCCACTCTGTTCGGCATTAGAAATAAAATGATAAATAAGACATTCCTTTATTCCCTCAAAACGCTGACTTCTAGGGACTGTAAATACAGCATTGAATACAAAGGTAAAAAATTCCATCCTAGTAAAACACACATTTTAATGGGGAAGACAGAAAATGTGACAAATAGGTAAACCATATAGTGTTAAATATATACATGCATAAGAGAAAAATAAAATTGGGAAATGGGATAGGAAGTGTGAGAGCAGAGTTGTAATTTTAGGGAGGTAGACACTGAGTAGGGAAAGGCAATCTTTTCCTAAAAACTATGGCCATACAATGTGATAGACGCTGCTAACCAAGTGATTGACAGCATGCAAAGATTACATAACAGAAAGAAGCTATGATTGTTGGAAAAATCAGAGGGAAGAAATCATCTGAATTCCGAAAGGGCAGATGACATTCACAAGGAGGCTGGGAGACAACAGGCAAAGGAACAGCATATACAAAGTCAGAGAGGCAGCATTTAGCGAATAACTTTTATTTATCAGCAGATAGTAGCAATTATCATTTAATTCAGAATGTACCATGTTCCAGATACATTCACACATCATCTTTATTAACCCTCACAATAAATCTATGGGCTTATTAATAGTATTCCCATTTTTAAAATAAGAGCAATACCAGAATGAAGATAAAGGAGAGAGTTAAAAAATAGGTTGAGGTTAAAGGGTTTGAATGTTATACTTTAAACAATGAGTCAACTGAGTTTTAAAATAAAGTCATAAAATAAGATCCGAAGTTACAGCTTTTTAAAATTGTAGACTGCAGTGTGGAGAACAGACCACTGGGGCTGGCAGGCAGAATGACAATAATTGTTTATAATAACAAAAGGCCATAATGTAGTTAAAATGTGGCCAAGGCTTGATCTGAGCCAATAATCATGGGAAAATTAAAAGTAGGATAAGAAAAACCCAGTAGCCGACTAAATTTGGGTGGAAGGGGAATGGAAAGGCACAAAAAGGGGAGGTATTCAGCCAATTCTAAATATACTAACTTAGAATATCTAAAGGGTGACATTATTAGCAAAGAAAAAGAAGGTAAGGGGAGAAGACTGGGAGAAGAGAATGCAGATGAAAAGTGCTCTAATTTTGAACTTCTTAAATACAACTTAGTGATACTTAAGTCAAGATACCCAGTGGACCTCGAATGATGACCAGACTGATCAGAAAAACATTTTGGAGTTAATATATTTCAGAATTGTTAGCAAGTATATCTTTGTATTGGTTAGAAAGACAAAAAACTCAAATTGCTTATACAAGTAACGTAAACTCTTTTTGGCCAGCTATAAAATCCCTAAAAGTAAGGTGGACGTTCAACTGTAGTTTAATTAGGACTCCTGTTCTCTTTCTCTCCAGGTGTTTTCAATCTGTCTTCTTCCTTGTATCATGTCATCATGGTTTCACTTAGGGTAGCAAAATCATGTAGCAATCCCCAATTTTATATCTGCATCCACAAAATCCAAAAGAGAAATATTTTCTTTGCTACTTATTGAAAAATAGTGCTAGACATCTTTCTAGAACAACTTGGGTGTCATTCCCACCACTGGCAAGGTTGAAGAGATTTCACTGATTAACATGGAATCAGCATGCCTACTCCAAACTATATGGATACTGCATCATGGGGGAACACCAGAATTAATGCTGGGGAAGCAATCCCAGTGTCCTCCTCCATCTCCCTCCAAGGCTGACAGTGGCTAATTGTTCCAATACCCAGCAGGAGGAAGTTTTTATGAAGTCACATTTGAAACAAAAAAGTATTTTTCTGAGATTGACCAACTTTTTAGAACTGAGCTTCCAATATCACACAAATCCAACTTCACTTTTTTACCAGAGGTAATGACAAAGTAAATATTCAGGCCATATGAGAAAATATGTTTAAAATATTTTTTTAAAGTACTTATTTTTTTTAAAGTACTTATTTTTTTAAAGTACTTATTATTTAAGTACTGAATAGTTTTCATAAATGTCAATGAAGAAAGTCTATTGGTGTTAACTAAGAATTCACTTTCCTCTTCCTCTATATTGCCTCTCACCCCAATCCCTACAGTGACTCAGTCACCAAAGGACGATACCAGACTAAAGAGCCGAATTCTTGGATGTTCCTGTGTTCCTGTGTTCAAAGGAACACTGACCAAAGAGCTGAGTTCTTGGACGGAGTTCTAAACAAGTTCTGGAAACTCTGGCCATAAGAGAGACATGGAAATAGCCGATAAAGGCCTGTCACCTGAAGAAAATTCATGGTTGCAATGAGGACACAGAGTGACACGTGCGGCCAAGACGGCACGGCAGGAACTTGGATAGCAAAGGATCTGTAGTGGGGACAAAGGTCAGAACAGATTAGCTTCATTTCAAAGAATGCTACATGAAGTCTTCCTTTCAGAAGCCTAGAACTGCTTAGGCCTGCCCCAGATCTTAACTGACACCCTTGGTTAAAATGAGTTATGGAAGAATCCTTAAAGGAGTTTACGTTAATTGTTAACTAGCTTAGGTTTTCTGCTATGATTGTTAATAAGGGGTCAAGGCTGAAATGAGGCACAATTATGGGGGGGAAATAATTAGTTATATTTCCTGCACACTTGCTTTTGGAACGAGTTACAGAATTTTATTTAAACCAAAATCTAATTCCACACTTGGCACCATTTGGTAACTTTTTAAAACTAACTCATTATTTCAGACCCCAGTCAATACTACTAATTTTACAACTGCAGAAAAGAAAATCATTAAACTGCACCCTATGTCTCATGCAGTGTCATTCTGTCGTCAACAAAAAAGATATTTGCTGGATCAGTGAGTCCAGAGAGAGTGGTGATTTGCCAAGTACCGCCTATCAGAGTACTGAGCATTTAGGGTTAGGTTTCAGCATTTGTTGCTGTCATTCAAGTACTAAATTTACATTTACTTGGGGCAGTGAGTAGAGTCTGAATAGAAGAATCTAAAGCATGTAAGACACTTTCCTGACTTAGCTGATTTTGAGCTGATTTTATTCTCATTGAGCTAGAATGTTTCAAAAATGGTTAAATACAATTTTTTTGGTGTTATGATAATTTTTGTTGAGATAAAATGAGTTAGCATGTAATAGTGATATTCTCTTTATCATTTTTTAAATTATCTAGTCATTTAGAAGTCACTGTTTTTGGGATTTCTGGACATAAAACATGGTCAGTGGTGAAAGGCAATAAATGTTCTCAAATTACAAGTGAAGATGTATGCCTAATTAGACAACAGTAGTAACATAAAAATAATAGATGATTAACATTGTCTTTTTAAATGTATATATCAAACGTATTAACAGCCTTAAAGTGGTCTTTTATTAATAAAAGGACATAAAATTAAGGTTTTAAAATTTAGATACCTATCTAAATTAAGACATTCATATGAGCTAAATTCATGCAAATGGAGTTATATTTAAGAATCTGGGAGAAATTACCTTATTTCTAAGTAAAGACTTTACAACATCCCTGGGAAAATGAACACTGATCTTATAACAGGCTACTGAATAGGAAAATAAATGACCAAGTCTAGAAGATCATACTGTGGCTGAGTGATGAATAGATATGCTATTTGTGAAAGCTAGAAGGAGATTCCAAGGAATGACATAGTATGTACTTACGTATTACAAAATGTAAATTATCATGACTGCATAATTGAAGCTACTTTTCAAGTGTGGGGATTATAGACGGAATGGTGTCTGGTGGAATACATTCTCCAACCTATCATCAAAGAGAGTCACATCCTCACTCTTTCCACCTTTGGGTTTATAGTTTACATGCCTGTGCTATATATAAAAAGAAAAGAATGTATTTTAGAGAAGCCCTAGCTCAGAAAGCCTAGCTTTGATGTTCATTTTACTGCTTTTGGCAGAGCAAGTCTTTATCTGTTTTAATCTTAGAAGCTTTTTTTTGTCTCATTAATTTGTTAATTTTAGGCTTTCCACTTTCTTTTCAACTTTCTCCAGATAATTCCTCTGAAAAAAATAAATAATAATTATAATGAATCAATGTATGCTTTAGTAATTTCAAATGATAGGTCCACGTATATAAACACCATCATAACAACTTATTACCCTATTTACTACCCCTCTACAAATATGATAAAGAGGCCTTACTGGAAGATCCATTAATAACAGAAGTTTTCTGTCCCACCAAAGAATGTGATAGATATAGACAAAGAGCTTCAGCACAGCTGAAATTAACAACTGCCTGACAGGTGTCTTCAACTCTGCTCAACTGAATTCTGTGACATCAGCTTACCAGAGAGCACACATATAAGGTGTGTGAGCTCACTTTGCTAGACTATGAAAACGCATTTGAAATTCAAAGAGGAAATAGAAAATGAATTTGACAACCATTTTTGAGTACCTTTCCTTGGGTTAGAGTTTTTTATATCACTAAATAGGCAAAGTAAGATATGAGTACACTAAATGACTCATATTTCTTTACTTCTATAAAATGTAATCCTCTCTTAAATATTGAAAGATTAGTACTGTTTATTAATTGATTTTTCTTCATGGTCTGCACATTAGTCACAAAAATGACTTAGGAGCAATGCTTGGTAAAATTTTTGAATGAAGATTCCTTTTAACAATGATACTGATTTATGATCTTTAAAAAATGATACTGATCCTTGAAAACACCTATCTGATCTTTAAAAAGAATTTGAAGGGAAATTTTTACATTAACAAAAATGCTATTATAAATTCATGAAGATTTCCAACTACAATTTATTAGTAACAACAGCATTGACATGGTTGAAAAATTACAAAAAATACTATGAATAAGACAATTTATGTGGGAAAAACACAAATAAAACACAGCATCTGCACTATACATATCACAGTGTATCAACTAAAAGAATCCTCTAGGTAAGCGTTAATTAATACAACTCTATTCTCAGGGACTAGACACTGTAGAACACAGCACATGTTCAAGAAATCATTTTTTAATGAATAATCATTTTTATTTTTTATTGAACTGACATAGCCCACATATCCCTGACAGATTAGCCTTCTAAAATACCCAGAAGATATTCCTCCTTCAATAATATTCAATGGCCCCCAGTTCCATCAGAATAAAATATATTCTTTGCATTAAAAGGACTCATAATCCAGCTTGTGTGTGTTTTTTTTTTTTTTTTTTTTTTTTTTTTGAGACAGAGTCTCACTTTGTTGCTCAGGCTGGAGAGCAGTGGCACAATCTCAGCTCACTACAATCTCAGGTTCAAGTGATTCTTGTGCCTCAGCCTCCTGAGTAGCTGGGATTACAGGCACTGACCACCATGCCTGGCTAATTTTCACATTTTTAGTAGAGGTAGGGTTTCACCATGTTGACCAGGCTGGTCTCGAACTCCTGACCTCAATTGGACTGCCACATCGGGCTCACAAATTGCTGGGCTTACAGGCATGAGCCACCACACCCGGCTTCTCCTTATACTTTGTCTCTTCCCATATTCCTTTATATGAGGCAGCACAGCAGAGTGAAAAGAAAACTGCTTTTGAGATTAGAATGGCTGCTGGGACTGTACATAAAACCTGACTTACTAATGTATGATACTGGAAATTCTTTAAACCTCTCTTTTTACTAAATAAAGGTAATTAATACCTGACGGAAGTTGTAAACATTAGAATAATAAAGATGCACTCAGCACATACAGCACAGAACAGAATCAGGGTATGTACTTTGACACTGTTGAGATAACTCTCTCTTTTTTCAATCAAGTTGTATACTTTCTACTTTTGCTTAGTATTTTCTTCCTTCTAACTTCACACTGGAAAATCCACCCTGTTGTACTAGAACCTAAATCCTATTCCATTTTGTAAGTCAAATGAAAAGCCACTGTTTCGGAGAACCACCATATTCAAGTACCAGGCAGTTGTAAACATAGGGTAATCAACTAATCACAGATGGTCCAAAGAAATTTTATGTACAGAGAGAAGACCATATAAGGCACTTGTAACTAGCAACAAAGCTTCAAAGATACTACAGCTTTAAGGGAAAAGAAGTGATGGGGAGGGTGGCAAACCGACAACATGGTTAATTTCATAAATATTATAGATTCTGTGAAGGCTCTGTGACCTCATGAGCCCAGAGTTGTTCTCTTTCTGCATTCATTATTGAACTACTGTACATAGCTGTGAGACACATACAGCTTTGAAATTATTTCTTTGGCTATATCTGTTAGTTCCCCAGCTTGTAATCACTTGAGAACAAATAAAAGGCCAAAATCCATAGTCTCTCCATCAGCACCTTCTACATAATTGGTATTCAACAAACATTTGAGTGACTATTACTTGTAGATTATCAGATAATGAAAGCCTTGTGACATTTTTTCAATTAATGTTAGCACATTTTACAGTGTTGTTTTCTGCATGTCATGCAAGCCAAATATAAGTGGATGCAAATGATTCTGACTACACCTTACAGAGGTCCCCAGTTTTTTAAAGGTCTATTTCTTCTGGTAGCTTCTTAATACAGGTAACTGAAATATGAATAAGTGAGGTGTGGTACCCAAGATGATGCAAGTACTAGCAAAAGCAAAAACTAGTTACTGATATGTTCTCTTATTCAGTGGTTCTCAACCTTAGCTATACACTAAAATCATCTGGGTAGATTCTTAAAAATACCAACGCCTAGTCAATTACCCTAATCTCTAGGGTGGGGCTGAGGCATTAGTAACTTCTTAAAATTCTCCAGGTGATTCAAATGTGTATCTGTGGTATAAAACCTCTGTACCTCTTGTAATTCCAATGAGCAATGTGATTGCTAAGAGTTCCTGAGAAAGTCATTGCCTAAGGTTTCTTCTGTGCACTATCGTTTTCTGGGTTTTAAATATTTAAGTATGGTCATGCATCAATTAGTGATAGGGGTACATTCTGAGATATGCATTGTTAGGCGATTTTGTCATTGCGCAAACATCATAGAGTATACTTATACAAACTTAGATAGTATAGCCTACTACTGGCAAAAGCAGAAAGTACACAGCTAAGTTGTATGGTATAGCCTATTGCTGCTAGGCTACAAACAACATGCTACTGTACTGAATACTGTAACACGATGATAAGTGTCTATCTTTCTAAACATATGTCAAAATAGAAGGCCACAGTAAAAATACAATATTACAATCTCATGGGATCACTGCCACATATGTGGCCCACCAGTGAGCAAAATGTCAAAATTTGGCTCATATATTTGAAACTGTGACTCTTTACCTCTTAAATTACTACACTTACTTTTCTCCTAAGTAGCATGCTTTAGATAAATCTCTAAATGATAGTTCCTCTCATTTCTTCAGAAACATAAAGACACATGCACAATTTTCGTAGAAAAAAAAGTGCTCTGTTTTATTATGAGAAAAGGTATGTTTGTGTGATTTGGGACTTTTTATGATATCTGCTTAGGTTGTGTAAGGGAGGCCCTAAAATATAGCTTTTCATCCTTTCCTTATGAATCAATCCATCATAGCAGTTTAATCCATTTTTTATTAAACATTGTTTATCACTTCTATACTGCTATCTATCCAACACCTTTTATTCAGACTGGCTTAGCCTTAAGAAAAAAACCAACGCATGTTAACAGGCAGTAGAAAAATTACCTCTTTCATGAGCTCAGTGGTCTGAAGGTGCACGCTACATCAGGGGTGGCTGATGCCAGGTGGCTGGCTTGCGACACTTAGGAAGTCCCTCACACCTGTCAAGAGAGGCAGAGACTGCAAGAGAGAAGCCGAATCTGACTGAGCAGGCGCAGAAGGGCAAACCCTGCTCCCAACTGCTGCTAGCAGAGCTCTAAAAATAAAGCGACAAAAGCACGGGGAAGGCAGAATGAATTCTTAACACTTGTACTCTTCTATTTCTGTCTGTTACGAAGCAGGTGATCTCAGTACCAAGCGATGAGTCTTTTAACTTTCTATATCCCTCACTTTCAGAAATGATCCTCATGACTGCATTCATTCCAGCTGTTTCAAATTCATAATCATAAAAAGAATCTTTTTTAATCTTTCAAGACTGCCCTCTCTCTCACAGGATTACATTCTAAAATAACCTTCTTTGATATTCATTTGCCTATTTTACTTTGAAGATTTTTTTTCACATGTATTATTCTGGAAAACAAAATGTTTACTCCATTAATACTTTATTCTTTGAGAGAAGCAAGAGTTTTAAAAGCCATTCCTTTATCTAGAGAGATGGCAGTCTAAATGTCTTCCAGTTAACAACCATCAGTCTAGAGAAAGTGAAACTATAAACTTGTTAACAACATCTTTTAATGGCCCTCCATGTAAGGCCATATTTCTCATAAATGCCGAGCAGCTCTGCCTGAAAGGGGAATGTAATGTAGTGGTTGAAAGTTTGAAATCAGATAGACATGAATTACAGCCTTGCCCCACTATTATTGTCAATATAGTCCAGAACAGGTGATTTAACTGCTCAACACTTCAGTGTCTTCATTTATTAAAAAAGAGAAAATAATGTCTTTCCCTGTTTTACAGAATTGAGACCAGAATTAAATAATATAAGCAAAACACTACCATACTGCTTGGTATCTAGCACTCAACAGATGCCACCAATTGTTATTATTGCTAACAACAAATTTATAGCCAAATAAACACCTGATGGCTCAAAAGATAAAGAAGCAATATTATCTAAAATGTTGCTGACATTTTTCAATAAGCACCTAATATGTACATCCAAGAATCTAAAACCTCAAAGCCTTTTCTCCATATAGGTATGTGGACACCTTGCCTCTTCCCATTCTTTCTAGCATATGGAGCAGAAAAGCTAGAAGTAGAAAATATCTTGGGGAATTTTTCCTCAGTAGAAGTCTTCACTGGAGAAACTTCAGCACCTTAATGCATTTCTCACAACAGGCATGCACAGGACATGTCTAAATTTGTTGAGAAGTAACATAATTTTTCAAAGCAATTGAGAGTACCTAAAGATGTTAAACTCCTTACCTCAAGCCAAAATGAAAACTAAATCACACACCCACACCCACACACATACACACAGACACACCATATCTGAATTTGCAAATCCAAAAAAAATCCTCTTTCATAGTTAATTATTACCTCTTTACCTCTATCTCAAATGGTTCTATTGAGCTGCCATCCACATAGATGTCACCAAACACATGACAGGTAGTTTTTAAAAGTAAATTTTGATCAAGACACCAGGCCTGTATTATATACTTCAATATATCATGTACACAATAAATATATACAATGTTATCTGTGCATTAAAAACACAAAAACAAAACAGGCCACATCTCACAGGTATTTGTATCTAGACACATGATCAGTCTTCCAGAAACCATTCAGGGCTTTAGGATTCCACTTACATGTTTGCAACTGTGTTCAAAACTATCAGTGCCTGTATCTTTTTTTTTTCTTTTTTTGAGACAGAATCTTGCTCTGTCACCCAGGTTAGAGTGCAAAGGCACAACCTCAGCTCACTGCAACCTTCGCCTCCAGGTTCAAGGAATTCTCCTGCCTCAGCCTCCCAAGTAGCTGGGATTACATGTGTGCACTATCAGCCTGGCTAATTTTTTATATCTTTAGTAGAGATGAGGTTTTACCATGTTGGCCAGGTTGGTCTCAAACTCCTCACCTAAAGTAATCTGCCCACCTCCACCTCCCAAAGTGCTGGGATTACAGGCATGAGCCACTGTGCCTGGCCTAGTGCTTGTAACTATTTAAACCATTTTCTCTGATTTGGTTGTCAAAGAACATGGAAATCATTTGTTAGTCTCTTGGTAACTACTCAGTTTATTTTTGAAATATATACCAAGAATTGATGATTTTCTGATCAGAAAATCATCAATTCTTGGTTATAAATGGGGAAAACAATGCAGAAACCTGTTAAAAAGTACTTAGTATTCAAAAAGTCTATTTAGAGTGAACATTATACATTTCCCATAAGATTATCAAAACATTGTGTTAAATTCAGAATTCAGAATAACAAAATATTTCCCAAGTTATTTTTGTCAAATGACAAAAGAAGAAAGCTCTAAAATGTTTATAAGCCATTCAAAGAAGCATTAAGTTTGTTAAAAGTGAAGAATTTAGTTTGCTAAATTCTCTTACCTGTAATAATTTAACCTTAAAAATTAGAGAAGTATTATTATTTGAATCAGCCCCATATCTATATATTATTTCTATGTTTTCAAGTCAAACAGATTTTTTAATTTTTTTGAGATGGAGTCTTGCTCTGTTGCCAGGCTGGAGTGCAGTGGATTAATCTCAGCTCACTGTAACCTCCGCCTCCCAGGCTCAAGTGAGTCTCCTTGCCTCAGCCTTCCAAGTAACTAGGACTACAGGTGCACGCCACCATGCCCAGCTAATTTTTGTATTTTTAGTAGAGACGAGGTTTCACCATTTTGGCCAGGATGGTCTTGATCTCTTGACCTTGTGATCCACCCACCATGGTCTCCCAAAGTGCTGGGATTATGGGTGTGAGCCACTGCGCCAGGCCAAGTCAAACAGATTTTTATAGACTACCTCAGTATTTCTTACATAACATTTCCAAGTAGTTCTTAGTTAAACATTTCTTAGTCAATCACTTTTAATCTTTTATATTTTGTCTGAGGAACAATTTTTGTATCTGTGCAAAATAAACTTTGTATTAACTTATTAATTTTTCATCTCATCCAACATTTACCCAAGGAAAATGGGTCATCAGCAAGTTTTTTTCTACTCATGCCCTGGTTTCTCTGCCAAAGAAGTGTTGTGTCTGCATTTAAGGCCACGGCTGTGAAGTGCCTCTTCCGAGTCTTCCCACCTCTGCCTGGCTACAGAGCTTCACCCTCGTGATCCACGTCTCCCTGGGGAGCCCCAGGACAATGGCTGACACTGGGTTTGGTTCTCAAGCCCCATCATTCCTTAGGAAAATAAATGCTTGTTCTATTATTCATACTTGGCAGGAAAACATTTGTTGAGATATTACCATTCTTTCCCAAATGGCTACACTATAAAAAACAAATCTTAATTGCAATCAAATCCTTTGTAAAGACAAAGTAATTTAGGAAAAATATAAAGCTTTTAAGGTGGTAGATATAAATACTTAATGTGTGAATTGTTGTTAAAATGAGCCTATAAATGATCTAAGAAACAGTCTTGTCCTATTGGCTTTGTTTCTTCAGACACTAACACACGGCTTGAACTATGATGGGAAATGCCTATTAAATTATTTGATCAATATATATACAGACACACATATACTCACTAACAAAGAACATAACATATATATAAAATAAAAATATACTTTGAATGATTTTATTGATGATATAATATCCTGAATAACATTAATAACTTACATCTACCAAAACTTTAACTAATGAAGTACTAGAATAATAATCTAAGACATAAAAAGAGTACAGTCAAAATTTTATTTGGTCGGTCAACAAGTAAACCTGGAGGCAGCTTATGGAGCAAAATCATAGCACGCAATTACTGGTGTCTGAACTAGATGATGTCTAAACTTCATTTCAGATACAAGATGAGCTCAGAATAGAGCAGTCCTCAACAGCCCATTCTCCTACCTAAAGGAAAGATTAATGGTATAAAAATCCAACGTGATAGCTTGGTGAAGATGATGAATAGCCTGATGTCACATGTAAATATTATGCTCTACGGTCTTCAAAGTATTCACATATACATTGCCTCATTTGAATGTCACAACATATGGTGCTAGTGAAGAGAGTGAATTTGAATGCATTATACTGATGAGGAATGAAGACTCAGAGATGTTTATTGCTGTACCCAAGGACCCCTGGCTAGTATGAAATGCCACGATCACATCTGACCCCACAAATATATTACAGAACTGGTTAAGGAAACATGAAACAAACATGGCAGAAGAAATAAATAGCAAGAAGACCTACTAAACATCACTATTGATAATAATCTATTACATACTAATTTGTGGGAAGCAAGAGAGGTAATGAGTATTAAAAGTATGTATAAAGCATTCCATCCAGGGAGGCCAGGGTGAACACAGTGTCAAGTCCTGTAAGAGAAGACACACCATACTGATTCAGCCTACAAGTGATTCTGATCCAGAATGTTTATTGTAAAAATTTCTTCTTCAAGTACTTGAACTTAACATTCAAGAGCCAGCACTAACAGCTCAAAATGAGCGTGGGCTGTGATTCTACATGCCCATACACCATAGAAGTGTACACCTGTAAAACTGAGGGTTTAATGCACTGGTTATAGCTACTCATTCATATTGACAATCACATCATTATCATTCTATCAATGCACATATTAACAAACTCATACTATCTTAACTTAACATGTCCCAAATTAGACAGTACTATTCTCACATTACCTTATTTAGAGGAAGAAGAAACAACAACTTTCTAAATTAGCTCCCTTTTTTATTAAGTAAGTCTTTAAAAGCCTAAAGTTTCTCTTCATTTCTTGGGAAATCTGTCTGGCAAGAATCATCCTATTCACCTATGACACATTTTCCAAACCTGGAAAGATCCCCTGTAGTTGTACCAGAGAAGAGTACAGGAAGACACATCAGATATAAATCTCTCTGTCCACAAATGCTAGAAAAATTCCTGAGGCACGAAGTCTGCAAGTTGCATAAAAATACCTGAAACTGACTGCTCACACCTGTAATTCCAGCATTTTGGGAGACCAAGGAGGGCAGACCGCCTGAGGTCAGCAGTTCGATACAGGCCTGGCCAACATGATGAAACCCGTCTCTACTAAAAATAAAAAAATTAGCTGGGCATGGTGGTGGGCACCTGTAGTCCCAGCTACTCAAGAGGTTGGGGCAGGAGAATCGCTTGAACCCAGGAGGCAGAGGTTGCAATGAGCCAAGATCATGCCATTGCACTCCAGCCTGGGTGACAAGAGTGAAACTCCGTCTAAAAAAAAAATACCTGAAATTTTGGTCTGTAGGACCTAATAAATGGGCAAGATTGCATATATATTCTAAGTCTGGTCAGGTAGGTTATATATGACTCTTACCCACTGATAGGCTGTGTGCCACATAAGATTTTGAATTTTGTCTTTAGCTTAATGCACTACATCTTTAAAAAAAAATCTGGCTTATTGCTTTAGATTTAATCTTAATTAATGTATATTTTCTTATAAGAGAAAAAATGAAAAAATGCCCAGAAGAAAAGCAAGATAGATGAATCAATGTGTGTAGATCAGTACATGTACACATAAGCAGTAAAAGATCATATCTGGGAATCCAAACACAAGAAAGATTTAATACTAAATATTCTAAAGGAATTATTTTTTAATAATATCTCAGGCCAGGTGAGGTGGCTCACATCTGTAATCTCAGCTCTTCCGGAGGCCAAGGCAGGTGGACTGCTTGAGGTCAGAAGTTCAAGACCAGCCTGACCAACATGGTGAAACCCCATTTCTACTAAAAATACAAAAATTAGCTGGGCCTGATGGTGAGCACCTGTAATCCCAGCTACTTGGGAGGGTGAAGTAGGAGAATCACTTGAACCTGGGAGGCAGAGGTTGCAGTGAGCTTAGATCGTTCCACTGTACTCCCATCTGGGTAACAGAACGAGATTCCATCTCAAAAAAAGAAACAAAAATTTAAATACATAATTTTAAAAATCTCATTTAAAATGTAATCATTGAATTAACTGTAGTATTATGATGACAATATGACCCACCAGTCCTTACATGACTGAATAGTGATGTCATGATCATCCCAACAGAGCAGCAAAACAAAGGGAACAATGTCTGGATTCATTTGCTCAGGCTACCATAACAAAATATTGCCAACTGCGTGGTTTAAAACAACATAAATGCATTGTCTCAGGGTTCAGGAACTAGAAGTCTGAAATTAAGAGAAACTCTTATAAGAAACTCTCCCTTTGCTACTAGTAGTTCTGTGGTTGGTGGCAGCATAACTCCAATCTTCAGACGCACTCTCCATTTACAGAGCCTGTGTACGTGTCTGTGTCCAAATTTCTCCTTTTTACAAGGACATGCATCATACTGGATTAAGGGCCCATCCTACTCTAATACGATCTGATCCTAACTAGTTACAAAGACCCAATTTCAAATTAAGGTCACATTCTGAAGCATTGGGGCTAGAAATTCAATACAGGAATTTTGGGGGAACACAAGTCAACCCATGTGGATACTCAATAGCAGTGTCATCTGTAATGCCTAAATTAGGATTGTTTTTGATATTAACAGTTTGTATAATTTGGCTACTTACAGCTGTTTAAAGCTCAAACTGCTATTGTGGAATATAATACATAGTAATTATCCCATTTTTTAACACACGTAAAGGAAAGAGTGATCCAGCATATGAAGAGGCAAAAAGTGTTTCTTAGTCATTGTGGCTTATTCAAATTAATATATCTACAATCTTCATATATGTATAGAAGTTGATATAGTTTCATCATATATACATATACACATTATATACACATATACACATTAGAAATATAGAATCCAGATTTCCTAAAGATGACACCAGATGGCAGATGTATTAGTAAGATAGCCTCAGCATAGGGCCACCATGAAATCTGTTTTCTGACCTGAACACTTTTGAGAGTGAAAGGGAATTATTAATAATTTGGCTAGGCTACAGGCAAAAACCAGAGGGTCCTACTCACATCCAACATGACAGTAAACAAAGGGAAGAGCCGAATGCAAATAAAGTGATAGTAGGTATAGAATAGACTACAGATAGTAGGTAAAAAGGCAGTGATTCTTCGGCTCATGTATAAACATTGAGTACTTTAAAAAAGGGGAAGATCAGTGTGTGAAAAATGCATTAGATTTTGCATATAGTGAGAATGTAACATATTTACATTTTGTAAATAAAATGACATACAAAAAAAGTATTATGGAGAGGACAATATTAAAAGGAGACAGTAACCACATCAACGTGGGTCTTTCAGTCTTTCCTAAGACAATGTATTAGTCTGTTCTCAAGCTGCTATTAAAGAACTGCCTGGGACTGGGTAATTTATTTATTTTTTTTTTTTAAAAAAGAGGTTTAATTAACTCACAATTCCGCAGGGCTGTGGAGGTCTCAGAAAACTGACAATCATGGTGGAAATTGAATGAAACACATCCTTCTTCACACGGCAGCAGGAGAGAGAAATGAGTGTCCAGCAAAGGAGGAAGTCCCTTAGAAAACCATCAACTCTTGCGAGAACCAACTCACTATCATGAGAACAGGATGGGAGAAACTGCCCCCCTGATTCAATTATCTCCACCTGGCCCCCCCAACAACCACACATGGGGATGATGGTAATTAGAATTCAAGATTGGATTTAGGTGGGGACACAGCCAAATCATATCAGACAGTAAGAGAAGAATGCATCTGAAATATTTAAGAGCCTCATCAACTAAAGAAGTGAAATATATTATTTCTTCTTTATACAAAGAAGAAAAAGAAGCAGAGATAGTACTTTTTGATAGAATAAAGCAAAAAGATTACTCCGTAACAGAGACTCGAAGTTCACATTTTCCCTCACCTAATAGCATTCCCTCCTAACCAATGTAGACAGTGATCAGTGGGATTTCTGCTTCGATAATACACCACTTTGTGGTGTCACTCTTGTGAGTGCACTGTCCTATAAGACAACAAGCATGGCCGGGCACGGTGGCTCAGGCCTGTAATCCCAGCACTTTGGGAGGCCGAGGCAGGCGTATCACGAGGTCAAGAGATTGAGACCATCTTGGTCAACATGGTGAAACCCCGTCTCTACTAAAAAAAAAAAAAAAAAAAAAAACAGAAACTCAGCTGGGCATGGTGGCGCGTGCCTGTAATCCCAGCTACTCAGGAGGCTGAGGCAGGAGAATTGCCTGAACCCAGGAGGCAAGATCGCGCCATTGCACTCCAGCGAAACTCCGTCTCAAAAAAAAAAAAAAAGACAACAAGCATTCTCCATTTACAGAAAAAGTAGCTGAGCAGAAACACTTGGTATTCTTTTCATACTCACCAAGATATTTTTAGTATATCAGAGTTCAGGCCAGCCCTATAAAATTTCAGAGCCACATATAAGACTGAATATACGCGTCTAAGTAAAGTGTCATAGTGTCATGAGCCTGTCTCCAAAGTGCTTTTATTGTTTTGGGGTCTCTGTAATTGTTCCTCTGTGAAAAAAGCCAAGTACTTTCAGCCAAGGGAAAAAAAAAAATCTTCATTAGTTTACTATACAGCTTTCCCAGGTGAAACAAATACCCTTAGCAAGAGTGTGTGTCCATGTTAATTACAGCTTGCCCACAAGCCACCCTGGCAACTGTCCAGCATTCCTGGTATCTACAAAGCATTTTACACAGTATGTACATGGGCAGGATAGATTGTCTCATTTCCGCTCTAGACCCAGCAGGAAAGAACAGACACTAGTACCTTTCTGCTAAAGACATGTTTCACTGCAAAATTTTCCTTCAGGAAATTCACAGATGTCCAGGAACAAGGGAATTTTACCCCTGGACATTGGACTGTGCATTACATAATTACACTTCCTGCTTCACCAAGCACTAAATTTAACAGCTTAATTTAGAAAATAATTTGAACTACCCAATTTACCTGTTTTAAAACCATACTCGTTATCGGAATTAATGAAAAAAAACTCACTGATATGACAAAGTTTCAGCAAAATGCAAACACCATATCAATATTATGAGAGTTAGCCAGAATTAGACACCACTGGCAACAGGAATACGTATCATGGGCCAATTTACTATGCAGATTCAACTAGATATCTGCATTAAAGTAAAACCCTACAGCAGAGGTTTTCCACCAGGGGTGATTTTGCAGGAGACATCTGATGATATCTGGAGACATGTTTTATTGTCATGACTTCAGGAGGGGTTGCTTGCTGACCTTTACCATGCAGAGGCCAAGGATGCTGCTAAAATCCTACAATGTACTGGACAGCGCCCCCACCCCCACCACTTCAAAGAACTATCTGATCCAAAATGTCAGTAGTCCTGAGGTTGAGAAATTCTGCCTTAGGCTATGTGAGAAAAATTAGTGGTTTTGCATAAATTCTACGTGTTAATACTATGTCCCATAGGTGCATTTTAATAGACCTTAATAGTTATTTTCAGTCAAGTTTTGCTGATATGATTCTCCTAGCTTGTCAAAATTATAATTATGAATTGTCACCAAATACTACACAAGGAAGTACAAACAAGTTCTATAAAATTAAAATAAAAAAGTCTAACATTCATCACGCTGTGTCTGAAATTAGGAGAGATGAAGGATTGGTCAGAAATATACATTACCAGAATACCTGGTATTTTCCGGGCATCTACAAAATGCAAAACTAAATTATATGTAATATTAATTGAAGATTCCAAAGATCTCTTAATTTCCAGTTTTCATCCATTGCCAACTCATGATTTTTCCCCTTAAAGATAAAACTTGCATTGTTTTTAACCTACCACATTACCAAGGTCAGAAACAGAACCATTCTCATTGTCAGATAAAAGCATCAGAAAAGTATTCATAAATGTACTTAACTAGACATAAGGTGGAAATCCAGTTCTGTCTCTTAAAAAATGCTGGAAATCTTCTCTGATACACTTTTAAAGGAATAATTGCTTTAAATATTTTGAAGTCCCTCCCTCATTATTTATAAACAACTTTGCAGAGTACTTGCCTGTGATAAATTTGTATTATGTTGTATATGGAGCAGATTTTTGACCTTCAATTCAGAATGACAAAAAATAGAAAAATCATAGCAAGCAGGAAAAAAAGTAAATAAGGCCACACTTTCCTCTAATGTTGGTTGTTATCATTTAGTTCTTTATGGGTAACACTCAACTATCTTTTACGCTTCTTCAAGTCCAAATCCTTCAAAACAACTTAATCCTTAACCTAACGTTCTGTCCCTCAATCTACCGCATGGGTATTCAGGTATCTATAATCTTATTAAAAAGGCTTTTGCTTTATTATTACAAGATACAACATACAGAGCAGTTTTATCCTGGCCATGCTCAGTTTATCAGAACTACTTTATTATGCACCACTGATACCTATTTAAAAGGATGACTTTGTTTTAGAACATAATCTAATGCTCTAAGGAGACAGTATCTGATGTTAGAAAGGGGGAACCCCGGGAACCATTCTTTTCTTTTTATACTTTAAGTTCTGGGGTACATGTGCAGACCGTGCAGGTTTGTTATATAGGTACACACATGCCATGGTGGTTTGCTGCATCCATCCTCCTGGATGTGGAGACATAGGAAGGCTTTTACATTGTTGGTGGGAGTGTAAATTAGAACTATTCTTTCAAAACCTGCTCCACGACTTTATGCCAAGACATTGGTAAGCAAACTTTCAGAAGCAGATACACCAGCAGCTCCTCTTCTGAAACAGTGTTTGGCAGTAGCAATCACAATCAGAACAGACTACAAAATAATTATCTCTTAAAAAATACAGTCTGAGGCCTGGCGCGGTGGCTCAAGCCTGTAATCCCAGCACTTTGGGAGGCCGAGGCGGGTGGATCACAAGGTCAAGAGATCAAGACCATCCTGGTCAACATGGTGAAACCCCGTCTCTACTAAAAATACAAAAAATTAGCTGGGCATGGTGGCGCGTGCCTGTAATCCCAGCTACTCACTCGGGAGGCTGAGGCAGGAGAATTGCCTGAACCCAGGAGGGGGAGGTTGTGGTGAGCCGAGATCGCGCCATTGCACTCCAGCCTGGGTAACAAGAGCGAAACTCTGTCTCAAAAAAAAAAAAAAAAAAAAAAAAAAAAAAAAATACAGTCTGCAGTTAAATGGCCTACACAGTAGAGATTTATCTGTGCTAATAAACTCTCTTTAAAATAACATCACTAGGAAGATTCTGTTTATCCAATGGTTTGAGACAGAAGGGTTCCTTTGAATTTTGGAGGGGAGAAGGCTCAAATCATGGGTGAAACATAAAAATAACAATTTGAATTTGATCAATCTAGGAAGAGCGTTTGGGCACTGATACCCCAGAAAAGAATAAATGTCATGGTAGAAGGATAGGGAAAGTGAGGCAGATGAACACAAAATCAAATTTTGTCACAGTTGATGACTGCCTCCTACACTACTAAGAATGCTTGATCTCTTTCAAGGTGCATAAATGTGCCTTAATTCACCTTCTCATTGCAAATGAGGATGGTCAGAGAAGATAAAGGAAAACGCAAAGAATTTTATTTCAGGACTATCTGACATCTACAGAATGATCTTACAGATAATTTGGAATCAACAATTCTGGTCTCCTAAAATTTCCCATGATGCAGTAAATGTTGTGGTGGCTTCATCCATTTATAGTCCTTAAACATACTTTCTCTTTCTTTCATTCTATGGAGCCCTGAGAAAAGGCCTAGCCATCCCCTAACTGAAGTTGTTCGCAAAGAAGAGAATACTTAATTTTTAGATGTGAGGTTTATGAGGCAACATCTGGCTTTAAATGCCCATTCCATATTTTTAGCCAAATTGCAAATAAATTAAAATATTCATGTTTAAGGATCATCTTGCCAAGATACTTTAAATGATGTGCACATAAAATGTAATAACAGTTAATATTTTAGTGCAATAATTAATTATAGTGGTCACCAAGGTGTTGGACAATTTCTGTTGGTAAGATTTCAGCAGATATCTCTTACCATCATGGCCACTGCATTCTCTTTCTTGAAAATTTTCATCCTTGATGAATAACATCCACGATGTTATTTATAAGGAAATTTATCAATAATGTATTTGTTGTGAGCTTATCCTGAAAATCATTTAAAGGGAAAAGCTACTCTAGGAAGTTTAGCAAGAGTATGTCTAGCAGTTTATATTGATATTCTTCTTGACCTGACATTGTAACTATTATCTGGAAGATGCAGCATCTTTGTAAAAAGATCTAGTTTAATTCAACTCATTTTAAGTGACCTACTAAAAAACAGAATAAGAACCCTAAAGAGTCTTAAAACATGTAACTCTGATTTTCTAGGAAACTAGTGTATCTTAACAGTCTGGAAAAAACTCTATAAAAGTTCTTGAGACAACTGTTCAGGAAGAAGTATATAGTGACAGATATAATCTAGTAAGAACTGCATCGAAAGGCATTAAAAAAACAGATAATCTTGTATTAGTCTTTTCATATAATTTATGCCTTTGTTTCATTAGATAAAATCCTACATGCAACATAGAACATCACTGACAACAGGCTGTTAGAAAAATCTCCAGTCAAACAAATAGAAAATAAGCAAAAGAGGCTTTGTCAGAAAAAAAAAAAAAACACAACACATTTTTTTCATGCATTTTAATTCCAATGTGCACAGATGCCTGGAAAGAAACTGAGGTCCACAAAATGAAAAAGCTCTGCAATTCTCACTATTTGCTAACTGAACATCTGAACTAAACTTAAATGGCACATTCCATTCCTTGAAAACTTTTGCCTTTTGCAAGAATATATTGTTTAATTCTGGATGTGTTTCAATGCAGGGATAATTATTTATACTTTTACACTTTGGCAGACACTCTGAGATCTGAGTAATCAATGGAGACTTTTATAAAGTGTCAGACTCATAGACCAAATATACTTTAAACATATATATATATATGTATACACACACACACACACATACATACACACACACATATACGTATACATACACACACACATACATACATACATTCATATACACTTTTTTTTAAGTGTAAAGAGAACTCAACCTGCCCTGGGCATGCATTAATTGTTTTTATCTTCATTCTTGGACATCAAATCTTTGAGGATTAACAATTTAGCATATATCTGCTTCTTGATTATATAGAAATAACCTCAGAAGCCATCAAAAAAGACTAGTTACCTTCAGATTAGCTGATTTACTGAAACTACGAATAAAGAATATGCAGTCCTCCTTTTCACTGCAGTATCAAAATAGTTCATTTGCTGACAGCAAGTGTTTGAATTCATGGCAAATAGTAAATATTCTAAAGAGAACACATTAAAAGCCAAATTTGCTTATAAACAACAAAATTCTGGCAAGGAACTACAGCTTCTAACAGTCAAATAGCAGGCTCCCTTTATACAAAAGCATTACGATTACTTTAAGGAAAAGGCCATTGCTATTCATCACTAAAATAGAAAGTTAAGTGTTAAAGTAGAGCATACCACTCTCATGTAAAATCATTTAATGGGAAAATCTTCTATTGTAGTTTTGTAATGCCATTTTCAAACCGAAAACAGTAATTTAGTTATGTCTTAAATACTCAAATAAAGTAAACGAGAGCTATTTAGATTATACTCAGATTATGCTACTCAGATGCTGCTAATCTGGGAACTGTGCCTACCAGTCCACAAGAAAAGTACCCAAATTGGGAGTGTTTACACACTTTTAAAACAGTTTCGAAAGAGTAATTTTATGGCTGTGGAATTTAATTAAGGTTTATGATTTGTCAATCCTTTTAAATTTCATTTTTCTATTAATTGATTTTCATTTTATTTCACAAAAATATACCTTTGCAATAGATATAAAATTTACAAAATAAATAAATAAGCCCTATTCCTTTAGCATGGTTACTGCGAAAAGCACTGAATTAGACAATTACTCCGGCCAGCGTTCCCTGGTGTTAGCAAATTAATTATTGCTACAGTTATAACAAGAAAAATCCTGAACAAATCAGACAATCAGCAGCACTTTGAAAATAAAACGACGTAGGATATGCACAGGCTGAGCAGGGAAGGACCTGTATGGAGTATATGAAGGAGCCACTTTTTAAGGAAAATTTACTGAGCAACCAGTAAATAAACAGTATTAAAAAGTATGTTCTCACTATTTTTTTCTTTGAAAAACGTAAGTCATAGCTATTCACCTAAATCTACTTACTGAAGTGAGGAAATCATTAATACTTTATAACTGGGGTGTCAGAGGACATTATCATTTCATACTGATACATATGAAAAAACAGATGCTGTTTAGGACTATAGAATATTAGCTAGTTTATGTAGGCAAATAAATGCATATTTTTCAGGAGAGACCCAACCATAAACCTTAATTTGGAAGGGTCATAATCCTTTACATTTCAAAAGAATTGCGTTATAATTTTTCAACACATTTATTGACAATAATGGTATAAATTAGCTTAAACCATAGCAAAGAGAATTCTTCCTTGCAGAAAGTGTTAAGTTCAGCTAACTAATTATGACAGCACTGTTAATGACTAGTTAATGAGCTATTGGAGTTTACTTTCCTTACAGGATGGATCAGAACCAATGTGACACAACACAGTTTGCCTGAAGGCAAAAGAATGATAGGTCATCTGATGTTTCACAGCATTTCCCAAATCTGTGAACACATAAAGTAGGAAAGAAATGAGCATTCTCATCTTTTAGTTTTTGGTGTATTTATGATGGCTGCCTAATAATAACACCTGTGGTGAGCAGGATTCTGAGATGACCCTCATAATTCCCACTCCTGCAAAACCCATTCTCTTTAAGTATGAGTGGGACCCATAATATGAAAGGATGTCACTCTCTTAATTATGTGATGTGGCAAAGGTGACACAATTCTGCAGATGGAATTAAGATCTAACATCACTTGATTATGAATGAATCAATAAAGAGAGTAAAATGGATGGTCTAACTTAATCAGCTGAATGCCCTTCAAAGAGGGATTGAGTCCCCTTTCTGAATGAAGAAATTTTCCCTCTAGTCTAGAAGAAATAAACTGTCATGCCCTGAGAGGACCTTCAATAGGGCCTCAACAAACACAAGATCTTGAAAGAGGAGCAGGAAGTAGCCCCATACAGGAACATGTTACTGCATGTTACTGCAGCCTTGAGACTCAACAGAGGGCCACCAAGACTCCTCAGCATTGAAACCGTTAGATAATAAATTTATGTTGTTTTAAACCATTCAGTTTGTGATAGTATGCTACACAGAAAACACCAAACCAAAATAAATAAATAAATTTACATTACCAAATTTTAAACATGAGAGTCAATTTTTTTTTAAAGAGACAGAGTCTTGCTCTGTTGCCCCAGCTTAAGTGCAGCGGCTGGATCATAGTTCACTGCAGCCCTGACCTCTGGGCTCAAGTGATCCTCTCACCTCAGTCTTCTGCATAACTGGGACTAATAGATGCATGTCACCACATGCAGACAATTTTTTAATTTGTAGTCAAGATGAGGTCTTGCTGTGTTGCCCAGGCTGGTCTCAAACTCCTGGGCTCAACTGATCCTCCCACCTCAGCCTCCCAAAGTGCTGGGATTACACGTGTGAGCCACCACACCCAGCCCAGGATTCATTCTATCTTTGCATAAAATACCTTTATGAAGATTCTATTTGGGGCCTGATGTGATGGCTCATGCCTGTAATCCCAGCACTTTGGGAAGCTGAGGTGGGTGGATCACCTGAGGTCAGGAGTTTGAGACCAGACTGGCCAACATGGTGAAACTCTGTCTCTACTAAAAATACAAAATTTAGCTGGGTATGATGGCATGCACCTGTAATCCCAGCTTTTTGGGAGGCTGAGGCATGAGAATCGATTGAACCCAGGAGGAGGAGGAAGTTGCAATGAGCTGAGATTGCACCGCTGCACTCCAGCCTAGGTGACAGACAGAGCAAGACTCCATCTTAAAAAAAAAAAAAGATTCTGTTTGGTTTGTTTAGATTCACTGAACCTCAAATTGGTCATCAGTCTTTGATTTCCTCTGTATAATCGGATTCAGATCTAGCACATATTTCTAACTCTTCTCATTTATTCATGCCTATACACTAGGAGGAAAGCTCATCAACTGACCACAGTAAAGGGCCACACATAAGCCTGCACACACCCCTCTTCTATACTTCAAAATGCTTTATGAGCTTGGATATAACATCTTGAAAAATTAGAACTGATACTTTAAACAGCATAACTTAATTGATTTTTACTCTTTTCTGAAAATATTTCATAATGTACATTTATTACTCAAGATAAACGATGATGATATGTTTGTTGCTTATCTTAGAAGGCAAAAAAGCACCATTCTATATTACAAGTAGCATGGTAATGTTTGCTTATGCAGCTTTAAAGTTACCATTTTCCATTTGCAAAAATTACTAGAACTATATTGTCAAGGGAGAACATCTAGGGCCTCTTTCACAGAACCAAACTCATCAGGGACAATGGGCCACTAAAATTATTTTTCTGCACACAAGGTCAATTTTTCCACAAGGTCAATGACTTCATTATATACTACAATATACTCCCCGACGCTTATCCAAGGTCATGTTCTCTCACTTTCTGGGATTTCAGTTACCTGAAGTCAAGGAAAGTCCACAAGTGTTACAGTGTTAGAGAGAGAAAGAGACCACCTCCACACAACTTTTATTACAGTATATTGTTATAACTGTTCCATTTTATTACTAGCTACTGTTTTAATCTCCTTTCTGTGCCTAATTTATAAAACAAACTTTATCATAGGCATGTATACATAGGCAAAAACATAGTATATATTTTTATTCAGTCTCCTGATTAGACTGTTATTCTGGTTCTAATCAGAGCATATTTGTTCAGTGCTTTACATGCCAGTGTTTTACACGAATATTTTTAATCCTTACAAGACACCTATGAAGTTTTATCAATGGGAAGGTTGACTTGTTCAAGTTACCCAGCTAATTGTAGAGCTGAGCTTCGAATCTGCACTTTTAACCAACCACGCAAGCAAGTTCCATGAAGTAATTAAACCCTTATGTTCAAAAGCATCAATTTTTTAATGCAATGACTTCTCCTCTATGCCATTAATATAGTACTAGTTAAGAACCATTTTGAGGAGAACTAAAAAGTCACTCAAATGACTATCTGTCCCCAGGTTCAGATGAGGAAACCTAATTAGAAAGGCAGCAACCCAAGGCCAGATGCAAGGACTCACACCTGCAATCCCAGCACTTTGGGAAGCTGAAGCAGGAGGATCACTTAAGGTCAGGAGTTTGAGACCAGCCTGGGCAATAAAGTGAAATAGCAAGACTCCGTCTCTCCAAAATGCTGTTTTAAAACTAGCCAGGCATGGACAACAGAGCAAGACCCTGCCAAAAAAAAAAAAAACAGAAAGGCAGCAACCATACCATCTATGATAACTTATTAGAATTAGAATTGTAATTACTTGATAGTCACATACAAGAATGAAGTTTTAATGATATTCAGCATAGAGCCGACATCTAAATCCATTTAAATTACAGGAGACCTGTGTAACTTGGCAGGACTCTGTATGATCTAGTAAACAGAAAGGATATGGTGCGAACTCCCATCTTCAGCTTCAGACAAAAGCCATGACACATAGCATAATAAATCTTCTTTTTTTTTGAGAAGGAGTTTTGCTGTTGTTACCCAGACTGGAGTGCAATGGCACAATCTCAGCTCACCGCAACCTCCGCCCTCTGGGTTCAAGCAATTCTCCTGCCTCAGCCTCCCGAGTAGCTAGGACTACAGGCGTGCACCACCATGCCCAGCTAATTTTTGTATTTTTAGTAGAGATGGGGTTTCACCTTGTTGACCAGGATGGCCTCGATCTGATGACCTCGTGATCCACCCGCCTCGGCCTCCCAAAGTTCTGGGATTATAGGCATGAGCCACCACGCCCAGCCAGCATAAGAAATCTTAAACATAAATCAGGACGACAGGCAAGGAACGATCTGGTGCATAGTATTTATTTATTTTTTGACTTGGTCCTCCCTTTCCCACTCCCATTCCAGAGATTTTCCACTAGTGTTCTAATCAGATTAACATGAAAAGCGTAAGAGAAAATAGTAAGTTTTACTAATCTCAACAGATTCCTCCAGGAGTAGATAAGAAAATCAAGAAAAAAATGTCTAGTTCTAATGGCTCCACAATAGAATAAGAAAAGATGAAGAAACTAACACTTTTCACTCTTTGCTCAATAAATTTGGTGGGATATACATAGACAAGTACTTAATAGCCTCTCATTTAAGCCTTACACTTTTCCCTAAAAGGTATGGTTTATGACACTTTTACAGAATATGAAATGAAACTGAAAGAAAATTAACTTTCCAAGATCACACAGGCTAGCAGGGTTCAACCTTAGGATTCTCTCACTCAAAATCCTGAATCTTTCCAGTATACCAGACTGCCTACCTTGAGTCCTCTGAACTACCAGAGCATAGACTCATATGGTTCTAGCTTTACTTAAAAATCTATCAACTTAGTAACTTCTGGGAGTTAGTACAGCAATACAGAATCACTGTGTGTTTGAAGATGTGAAAGAGTAGGATCACAGGACTCAAACTGGACAAAAAACTAAAATAATCATCAGCAGTGATACATCACATCCATTTTGATGTTTCAGTTACACCTAATAAATTTACAATCTTTCCCATGGATGACTGGCATTTCTGGATACTACAAAGCATTTTCATGTTTTATAATGTTTTGTAAATGTATATATTCTGCATACATATAGCACATTTGAATCTGCATGTATATTTTCTTCATACCTTATCGTAATTTTCACTTGATATAAATCATTATAATATACATTTGATGTTTATATACTGTGGAACGTTTATTATATATATATATATATACACACACACACGTGTCATATATATTTATACATCTGTGTATGTGACTGATATAGGTGTTTTTCTGCAATTAGGGTAGACATACAGAGGCAACAGAAGGAAGAAGGAAAAAAAAAATCAATTCTGAGTAGCCTGCTGACCCCAGGTTTTGGCTCCCTGTGCATATTACAAGAATAGAATCCGGGAGCCAATTTACTTCACATGTGGAAAAACCCAAAAGGGGTAGGACCAAATCCAAGACTTGCCACCTTCAATGGCTTCTCTGTCACAGTCATGTATACTGGGACTCAGCTGGTTTTTAGATGCCACACAGACAGGTTGTGTCACATCTGATAATTTAAGGAGATGAATCACCTCATATAATTATCATGCATGGTTTGGTCTCTGATGAGTTACCATTCCCTTATGTTTATTTATTACCATCGCAGAAAAGTATAAATTTTAAACAATTACTCACCAGCAGACCTTGACACCCATGTATCAATCCTCTGGGAACTAAGCTACCCAGCACAGTGAAATTTTGCCTCATAAAAATTAATGTCAATTTCTCCACTTACACCGACAGGAAAATCAGGTGTTTGGACAGACAGCCAGGCAGCTAATATATTTAATTCAGAGCAATCTGCAGAGCCTCTATTGTGCCCATCCTCCTGAGGGTTCATATGGCCCGTTGGTTTGAGTCACCCAACATTTTTGCAGATGTAAATGTAAATTTAAGTCAATTCTAATAAAAGGTCATGGCAAAGACAGGGTGGTATTTTTAAAGTGACAAACATCATAAAAATTTTACATTCTTTTCTGTGGCAAATGTCAGAATGACTGTCACAAATAGGCCATGTTGGCTGGGCGTGGTGGCTCACGCCTGTAATCCTAACTCTTTGGGAAGCCAAGGTGGGCAGATCACCTGAGATCAGGAGTTCAAGACCAGCCTGGCCAATATGGTGAAACCCTATCTCTACTCAGAATACAAAAAAAATTAGCCAGGTGGGTGGTGGGTGCCTATAAACCCAGCTACTGAGGAGGCTGAGGCAGAAGAATTGCTTGAACCGGGGAGGCGGAGGTGGCAGTGAGCTAAGATCAGGCCATTGTACTCTAGCCAGGGCAACAGAGCAAGACTCCCTTTTTTTTTTTTAAAAAAAAAAAAAAAAAGGCCAGGCTCCTGGCATGAAAAATTTTCTGCTTCAATGGTTATCACCAAACTGTAATCATTAGTCATGGTAATAATGTATTGGTTAATCTAAAACATCTCTTTTACCCATAAATCAATTCCAAATTTGCACCACAAATTTTTTCAGTGTTTGATTTCTACCAACGAGAGAACAGTGTTTATGAGAGGCTCAACTCCACATATATTGCAAAGTGAAGGGGTGGAGTTAGATAAGTGTAACTAACCATCAGTTGGATGAGTCAAGTAAAAGCTGGCCTTTTTCAGTATGCTCTTGGGAGATTTTTGCCAACTTCTGTCCTGGTTGCGAAAAATGCAACTGGTCTTGATTTTACCAGCCTGCACTCACTTGATTTGTAGGGTAGTCTGGAATCATTTCTATAAACATCCTGGATAGATAGCTTTATTAACTTTCATATGTTCTGTTTTGAGGCTGCAACCCCACATCTTTGACAATGAGAAGATATCAGTGGTAAAGCTATGACTTTTAAAAATAGACTCACTCTCTGTGGCACAGTTCTACAATAGGTGCCGGCTGAAATGTCACAACAAAGCACATCAAATGCTTTGTGGTTCTGCTTTCTTCATGGACTCTTTTAGGACACCGGTTTTGTCCTTAACCTGGGGATAGAACAGTTCATCCAGCCCGGTCCACTTACACTCTACTGTATCTCTTTTCATTTCCCTTTTATGATAAAAGGCTACACAAGTTTTAGGAAGAGACATTTTTAAGAACTGCTAAGCATCCCTTTTTCCATTCATTTTAAGTTTTTCTCATGGCCCAAATGGTTATATATTAGCACAGTAATCTAGCTCACTTACCCATAGTCATCAATTCATGATCTCTTAAAGGCAGAAAAATCGCACAAGGCACAAATAATGAAGCCCAGCTGTTATACAGTCCTTCAGAGTTCCCCATGCATTCTTTCATTTAATCCTCATGATAAAACTGGATGCAAGAAGCAAAAATATTATCCTTGTTCTACAGATGGAGAAATCAAGGCTGAGAATTAGTTCTGGTCTAGTTTACATGACTCCTCTCCCTCAGTCTTATTGCTGGACTATGCAGCCAGGTGAGATAATAGATGCTAAGACCTCAAAGCTCCTGCAAAGGGCAGCAAAGTTAGCAGGTAAGGGTAGGAATCTAACATTGAGCTGCTCGAGATCAAACTCTAACTCCTAAAGAAATTTAGACAAGTTTTTTATAGCTTAAACTTGTTTCCTCATCTACAAAACAGAGATAATTGTTCTTATCTCAGAGAACTGGGTTGAAGGTTAGATGGATTAAAAATATGAGGCTCACACCTGTAATCCCAGCACTTTGGGAGGTGGAGCAGGTTGATCACTGAGGTCAGGTGTTGGAGACCAGCCTGGCCAACATGGTGAAACCCCGTCTCTATTAAAAATACCAAAATTAGCTGGGTGTAGTGAAGCATGCCTGAAATCCCAGCTACTCAGGAGGCTGAGGCAGAAGAATCGCTTGAACCTGGGAGGTAGAGGTTGCAGTGAGCCAAGATCATACGACTACACTCCAGCCTGGGCAACAAAGCAAGACTCTGTCTCAAAAAAGAAAAAAAAGAGGAGGGTGCATACTAATTAATAGTGCTTGGCATATAGAAGGATCTCAAAAATGTCAGAAAGCAATATTATTATAATTGAAGGATGATTGTTAGTAATTATTACCATTTAGTCACTACAGATAGAGACACCAAAATTAGCTCAAACTGTGAACATCTATGGGAGACAAAAAAAGTCACAAAAGGAAAATAAACAGCCCACCTAAGTCTTCTCATCTCTTGCCACAAACCACAAGAGTGATTTTTCCATGCTGCTATCATACCAATGAGATGAAGATTGATTCTTTGATCCATTGGCATTTGTAATCCTAACCATTCCTTCATTCATCTTGGAAATTCAGAGAACTGCTGTGATGGAAACTGCCAGTAATTTCCAGACCTTTAGGAGACCTGTGATGCCTCCGTGAGGGTTAACCAGGGATATGCTTTGCAGGGATCTTCTGTCAGTTTTTGGTTTATTTGTTTGGAGACGGGCCTCCCTATGTTGCCCAGGCAAGACTTGAACTCCTGGGCTCAGGTGATCTTTGTGCCTCAGCCTCCCTAACAGCTGAGCCTACAAGCAAGCCCTCACCCAAGTGCCAGTGGCTTTTTATCTTCTAGAGTTTATTATTTTGTTTTCCTGACAAGGATCTCTTTCAACCAAAACTTCTGCCCTCTCCTGAAGGCAGGAAGCACCAAGAGTGTGGGGCAGTAAAACACTACTATCTGCTCAAAATTAATGACTAAGTAATGTTCAATTGCCAAAGGAAAGAACTATTTGTTCTTTTATCTGTTTATTTTCAATGATATTACTGTAAGATCTTTCTACCACAAGCACCACACACTTTTTAAAACCTAATAACATCTTATAAAACTACATGGATCTTTAAGATGATAATATTTTCTAGGAAAGAAGTAAATGAAAAATAAAGACAAGTGAGAACCAAATGTTGCTGTGTCCAAACGTAATATATGGCAAACTGGAGTCTCGTTACTACCACTGAAAGAAAAACTCTAATCCATGCCTCTCAAAATTTGAATATTACTAATGTATATGTATGACATTTCTGAATCATGTCATTCCTTCTTGAGAATGAAATATGTAATTTAAATCATTCCTCTAAAAACATCTTCAGTAAATTAAAATTGTATCTATCCTGTATTCCAACCATCTGCTTTAATTCTCAAGGCTGTTTCATATTTCAAAAGTTGTAAGACATTGTGTTCAGTCTTGATCCCTTCTTCACCTGCCTCTATCAGAACATTTATCCATCAATCATGGCATCTCATTGCTTTCATCTCTCTACCATTTGGTCTTCTCCCTCTGAGGTACTGGAATCTCCCTTCTGGTAACATTTAGTTATCTGTACAGCCTTCCCCACCTTCTCCACCCTCCCCACCCTCCCCACCAGAGCCTTTTTCTGAGAATTGCCTTTTCCCCTAACCATGGTAATAGCAACTGGCCTTTTACAATGTAATATCTACTAATAAGATTGGACCAGATATGGAGAACTAACCCAAGCTCAGGCAACCAGAGTCTCTTTTCCAAATCCCATCTCCTGGTCACAATTAAATGGGCTTTAAGTGGCCATCTAGTCCATATTCAGAGTATCATCACATCATTTTTGGGAGGTTATCTTTTGGACTAGGATTCCAGACTCAAACTGGTTCAAGGCTTCAAAGGAAAAAACATAATTCCTTGCAACCATTCAACACTATGAGCATGGAGGCAGATAACGCTAATTTATAGAGAAAGAGAAGAATGAAGTGACACAAAGAAAAGCAGAAAATGACTCGAGAGATGATCGTGACAGCAATCTCATCTTTTTCTTCAGTTGCTGGCACATCCTTGACCTGAACTCCCATGATGGATCATCCAGCTTCACTACCATTTAAAAATATTTCTCTTTTTTGGTTTAAGATAGTCCTATGGTTTTGTACAACTTACAATCCCAAATGGCCTAATATTAGCTTATCCATTTTTTATTATTTTTTCTTAACTTTTATTTTTAAATTCAGGGGCACAAGTGGAGGTTTGTTACAAAGGTTAACTTTCGTCAGAGGGGTTTGTTGTACAGACTATTTCATCAGCCAAGCATTAAGCCTAGTATCTATTAGTTGTTTTTCCTGATCCTCTCCCTCCTCTGACCCTCCACCCTCTGAACGGCCCCAGTGTGTGTTGATCCCCTCTATGTGACCATGTGTTCTCATCATGTTGCTCTGTATGAGTGAGAACATGTGGTATTTGGTTTTCTGTTCTGTGTTAGTTTCATGTTACTCTGAATTTACTCTCTTATCTCTCACTTTCCTCATGTCACCAAATTCCTGGAAAGAACAATCTGTACTTGTCTCCATATTCCTGACTTTACCAACTCCTCAAGCCACTGAAACCATGCTTCTGTCCCTTACGCTCTACTGAGACTTCTCTCTTCCATCAATAGCCTGACGACTTCCTTAAAGGAGTTTTGACCTCTCTGCAGAATGACCTGTAAATCCAGGCCCTTGTTTTGAAACTCAGTGTCTATCTTAGTAGATGCTAGATAGGTATGATTTAAATAAATGAACAAATCCTTCTTCTGCCTTCAAAGATACTGATCTCTGATTCTGCCTCCAAACTCTCTTCAGATACATATTTCTAAGGGCTAATAGACATCTGTAAGACACTGCAAACTCAAAACGTCCAACCATCAACTTACTCCCACTCTCTCAACATCAATCTGCATTCATCATGTGTTTTCTAGTCTACAAAATTTAATGACACACAATCTACATGTTAGAGATCTAAAAGTCATCTCCAACTGTTCTTCTCTTCCTGATTCCCTAAGTCTCACAACCACCAAAGCATGAAATTGTACTCCTACTTCATCTCTGCTTCACTTTCTCACTGCCAGTATTCTTTTTGAAACCTCAGGCATCATCTCCGGTTCAGTGAATGCTGCAATGGTATACTAACTACCTACTCTCATTGCCTCTGCCTTATATACTGGCCCTCCTTGATCCATCTTCTATATATTTTGATTCAAACTTGTTACTTTTTTTTTTTTAATTTAAAAATCTCAGCAGCAACGCAGAATGAAGATCAAATTTGTTTCGGCACATAGAACAGGGCTATCGCAATGTCAATCTGATATCGGCACTGCCCATCCCCTCCTTGGGTCAGGATGCAAGAAATTAATAACCAGACGCAAGCCAACAGCTACCAACATCACTTCCCATCCACAAGCCCTGTGACTAAGAAAGAACAGACCATGTTTCTTTAGACCATGCCCCTCCAGTATGCAATGTACTTTTTCCTTGGTCATGCTGCGATGTATCCCAGTGTTTCACAGTCAGCTTGGAGTTGCTAATGTCTTCCTTAGAGACTTTCTCCCTCAATTTGTATTCTCAACATGTAGCTCAGTGCAGTACATAATTTGCACTGAATAATAATAATTGCATTAATTGTTGAATTAAATTATAATTGGTGTTTAAAATACTTGAAACAAGAAATATTAAAAGAGAAAGTATAAATTAAAACTACTACTTCTAAAAATAAAGTATACTATTTACTTAGAAGCCTAGTTTTAAGTATACCACCTAGAAGGCTGCTTACCTCCAAGTTCGTTTTTTTTGTAATCTAATGAAAAAAATTAACTAACAGAATTTCTGTCTTGTTGATGAGCACTTAAGCTCTTAATAAAATGCCATACCAGTGTTTCTTATCCAATAAACCATTTCCCAGAATTTCATAAAAACTAAGAATTTTTAAGTATTTCTGTTTTGAGATCTAGATAATTCTATTGCCTTTGGTCTCCAAGGTACATTTCCAAATGTGAATATTTAAGTCTTTAAAAATGAGTATTATGTTTAGGAAACAACACTTTCCAATATAACCAAGTTCATATGGAAAATGAAGAAAACAGAAGAAATTAAGAAAAATAACCAACTGCTACGTTTAGTATTTTTCATGTAATTTTGCACCTTGTAAATCTGAGGGCTCTTCTCTCCGCCCCACTTAAACATGCATCATTCATTCCTCAGAGTATTTTCACCACAATGTCTGTTGATCACTTTTTGAAAACAAGAGATTTTTGCAGTCTGCCTGAGCCCATTTATTTTATTGCGCCATCCCTCTTTTAACTCTCAAAATATGGCATTATTGATATTTAGCCATCCCTCCACATAGTTTGACAGTATGCTCCTTAGAAAAATGTTATTAGCTCTTTCACTTCTTTTCCTTAATACTAAGGTATTGGGCAAATATCAAAAGAAACAATTCACTAGACTTGTTTGAAAATTTGGTATGTGTTGATTACATAATACAGGTTTATCTGTATGTCAAAATCCCTCAACAATTTCTCTTAGAGAGAAATGTCTGGTGGTAAGAGGAAATCTCCTGAAACAGTGAGTGCAGATTTAAGTAACAAGGATCTGAAATTGAGGTCTAATCACAGGTAACTTAAGATAAAACAAATTTTAAAAATTTTTATTTGATTTGACGGTATATACAAATAATAATGTTATGGTTAATAGTAATTATAGGCATATGTATGTATGAAAAAGAGAAAAACCAGAATAAATTATTTGAATAAAATAACAGGAATTACTTTTCATCATTTGCCAGGAGACCACTATAGAGTATTTTTAATTACTCAGAAAAAAGAACTTCAAGTAGACAGTAAGATTATCCCCAAATCTGAAGCATTTAAAATGACCAACACCATTACTTTCTACTGCCACCAGTTCTAATTTAAGCTGTTCTTCCATTTATGATATAGAATTTTAAATGTATCCTAATTTTTTAAATCCACAGAACATATGGTTAAAAAAAATCAGCAGAAGCAAATGTTAAAATAACATTTAGCCAGAAATATCCCACATTCATATTCAAAGAGAACTTCAAATATTGCTTTATATATAACAGCCTAATTCTGAATTATTGAAATTAACTATAAAAAGTGTGCCAGTTTGTTGAGGCCACAAAGTCAATCTTTTCCTTGTTCATAATCTGCACAAACAAGTGGCAAAATGTAAAGGAGCAACGACCACTTTCTTTACTCATTTGTCAAAATTGCTAAGAGTAGCTGATTCTATGTACTGAATTACTACAAAAGATGTAAAGCCTCCAAAGACGGGACACTCAAGAGCTTATATTCTACAAATAAAAACTTTAATCCTGCGCACATTTGCATTCCTGAAATATCACACCACAAAATACGTTTAATTCTTACAAATGTCAAAGCATATCTTATCTAAATGAAAGAAATAAAACTGCTTAGCACGTAAACAACTTTTAATAGGTACCAACATTTCAAATGGAACGGTTTCTTTCCCATACTTATTTTGTTCAAAAGACAGCAAAACTATCTTTTAATCAGTTTTCTTAATTACTTGTCAATTATGTTAATAATCTGTCTCTATAGGACTTTTTCCTTGGTCATGCTGCAGTGACAATTATGTTAATAATGTCAATTATGTTAATAATCTGTCTCTATAGGACTTGAGCATTTTCAGGCTACTCGTATATGCAGTATCTCATTTAATTGTGTCAGCAAATTATTCTTAAATGCTTGTGTTATTAAGTTAGATTTAATCCCTGAATAGAGTTGCGAATTGACAGAAGGCCTAAAGTACAAACACTTGTTAATAAACTTATCTTACTGAGGTTATACTACTCTATCAGTCCACTTAAAGTTTTAAAAATATATGTGGATATACACATATATATATGTGTGTATTTGCATACACATAAAATATTTTTTATTAGAGTATTATATAGTGACACAAATAAGGCAAATTAATTACGTGATGTAATATTTTGGACTCTCAAGGAAAAGATAGTAACAAAGTATTTTTCACAAAGTGCTGCCAGTTTTACTTAATTGACATTGAGGTCAATTGTCTTTTTCTTTCAACTCTGTAAACAATATGATGCAATCATTTACATGTTTCAGTGCACATGCGAAAAAAATGAATCATGTGTAAGCTACATGGTTAGCCATCACAGCCCATTCCCAGTTTACTGGAAAGCAACCGTATGAAAGCCTTGGGAACAGTCGTGGTACCGCTCACAGATAGTTCATGAAAAGAAAGACTGGTTGACACACTTAGCGACACAGTGCTTGATACACACTGCAAGCCTTAAGTAAATGTGGGGACGATATAATAGAACAAAGTTTGTTCCTCATGGAAAGCAGCTGACCTGCTTTTTGAAACACTACCACAGACAGCTCTTTTAATAGAAATAATGGAACACTGTTATTTTAATAACAACAAAATCTTATTTTTTGAAATACTGAATTCTAATTTTTTTCCCAAAATGCTAGGTATGGTTATGTTAGAAATGTTTATGTCCACACATGTAACACACTACAGGAGATCAACAAACTGCATGATTTGCCTAAAACACGTTTCATTTTACCCATTTAAATCTCCAATTTAAAGTTATAAATAGCTTGAAGACATGTGCTAGGAAATTCTTGGAAACTTGCATCTATATTGAGAAATAAGGAAATCAAAAAAATGAAGAGGTGCTTTATATAATGATACTCCAAAGATATGTGTATTAAATAATATAGCTTGTTATGAATAATACTGTAAAAATTATTTTTAAAATTTCTAAATGCATTATTTATGAATATATACTCCTAAATATATATTCTAAATTTGAACACAATAATTTTCATATGTTATGCTTTTCTAAAAACTTACTACATATAAACCTTAGACACAAGAGTATTTTATTGTTAGGTTTATCAATATTGGAGAAATAATAGAAAGAAGTCTGCACAGTCAGGTGGCTGTGAGGAAAAAGACTGTAAAGCTTTTATCTATTTTCAAAATGAACCACCTACTTTATATTCTAATTTTATCTGTATTTATTAAATTAAATTAATGAAAGCCACGGGGAGAAAAGGTAATAAAGGCGCATTTTGTTTTCCTTTAATAAACCATAATATGTTTAGATTCTTATATTTTCTGACATTTTTTAAAAATTATATCCATTTCAATCTGCTTAATTTTCAAATGCCAATCCATATAGCTACACATATAGCTATGTGTAACATTCACAAATTTAACATAATATTACTACTTACTTGGAAAAATATATCTATTGTTGCATATTTTAAAACATACATCTGTGTAATAATAAATGTCATATGGTTAAGCCGATGAGAACAAAATTAAAGACCTGAGAAAAGTTTATTAATGTTCACTGCTTCAGGTTTCATTTCACATTTAATATTTTATCTCATAATTGATCATATGACACATTTCCTTGTGTATGTAAAATGTAAACAGAAACTGCTGAGCCCAAGTGAGAATAATCATGTCACTTCTAATGCATGGACTGGAAATCCATTACAATATCCTGACATACAAAATTTCTCCTTTACAGCCTTAGATATAAATTTGTCTAATAGCAGAAAAAAATATATAACCTAAGTATTTAAACACAAAAGTACTATTCTTTGATGAGATTTCATGTTTATTTCCTGTGAATATCCATAATTCTTAGTTTTATATTTATACTATTGTATACTTTATATTAAAATCCAATGGGCTCTCAGCCAATTATTGTTGACTGATTGGTATTTTGATGTGACTGAGATAAAAGTTTAATATGAATAGTTATAACTATAATTTTTTTAAATGCACTTGTAGATAGATTCTAAAATTAAGAACAAATTTAAATTAACATTAAAATACTGGCTATCACACATGTAATTCTAAATTTTAAAACAGAACTCTTTTAAAATGTGCCAAGAAATTATTTCTAAAAAATGGGACAAGGACCCTTTTTGAAAGCTACATTTTAAAATACCAATACAAATGTGCATACTATAGCAATAAAAATGATATATTTTCCGTTTACCTATCAACCAATACACATTATGTGGCTGCTACCATAGTACGTATTTATGTTTCACACCTGAGGGAGACAAACATTTCCAAAAGAAACTCCTAACCGAGAGAAATAACTATATTAAAATTTCTTTGTCTAAAAAACACCCTCTATTTTAGTGTTAACTCTTAAAACAGGTTAACTACTCTTTAATCCAAAAAAATATTATATAGAATGTATGCTAAACCAGAGAGCAAAAAATGAAAGAAGATATTTAGACTGACATATTATTTATCATAATAAAATTTAAGCCCTTCATACAAATGTAAATACATTAAAAAAAACTTTGAATTACTAATTCTAATTGAAGTCCAACTCCAATTAGTGCATAATTAATTTTATAGTGTGTGATGGCATGCTCTTCCTCTTCAGATGATAAACACTTCTTATATTACTTTTCCTCTGAAAAATAAGATTGGCAAAACAACAAAAATATTTACTAATGATACCCAGAGAAATTTATACACAGAAACATAATAATTGCCTTTAGTAACACTACACTCTGTACTCACTTTTTATAAATTTGAAATTTTCCCCAAAGATTTGAGATTTGTCCTGATTGACCAGTACATATGAATTCTTTTCTCAAAAGAAAAGCAAGTGGCACCACATCTTCATGAAAAATACTGCATTTTTTTTAATTTCAGGAAGTTTATTCAGAAATCTAACATGAATTACAAATGTAACCATAAGTTCTTTCCTCAGAAGGCAGTGTTACTAACTTTTCAAATAAAAAACTGAAGATGCAGAAGGCCTCCAAAAATATTGTTAAGATTACCTACAGGAGATTGACTTCGCCCCACAAAACCTTTTATTAAGTATTTCATTCATGAACTAATCAATGTCTCATATAATTTTAAAATATCGAATTTTTATTAAAAAAATTTTCAGATCCTTTCAAAGAAAAGAAATTGTGGTGTCCTACTTCCCATTGTTGTCTACTATTTACACTCTTTCTTGTCTCTAGTAAATTTCTGATCATGAAAATTAAGTAACATAATTTCAGGAAAGCAGAGGTTCCTCTTACAATAAGGATTTTTACATTAATATTTCACCTTAGTATGTTGAGGAATAAAAGGATGTATTTTGTTATAGTTTTCCCCAATGCTATGATGATGTATCCCCCCATAATAAAAATATTGATAAATTGTCGGTTAAAAACAACACTGTAAAAATGAGCAATCGGAACACAGCTGGAAAGTGACAGTTTTTTAAAGAGCCACTTCTTTATTTGGTACAGAATGCAAGCGATTCACTTGAGTTCTCACTTTACAGGCCAAGTAACAAAAAGACTTCAAAACATTAAATGGAAGTGTGATGCCTTAATAAGAGTAAATAATTTTGAAGCATCTTTAGAGTGATTCTTACTCTTTTTATGTTTAAAAATATCCGACTGGAACATCCTGCCAATTAAACGAAGATCTCCAGATGGCATTTACCCTTTTGCTTCATAACAAAAAGGATCTGCAATCAGTTTTATGGAAGATTATCTAAAGAGGAACATTACTGTAAATCAATGACAAAAAAAAAAAAATTAAACACTCCCCTTCTCCAGGCTAGAATGTGCATCCTCCAGATTCTTGCACTGACATCTAATGTAATGAATACTTAAAACTGAATCTTAAATAACAGCCGCAGGCTTTCAACCGGTAAAGATTCACTGTTACTTTCCACCAAAAACTCCAGTGTTCTGCACTCAGCCAACAAAGGACAGCAAATAATTCCCAGCAGCATAAATACCGGGAAAGCTACCTTGGGCTTTGTTTTTGTTATGTAAAATGCATTAAAATGACTCATCCACTTAAGATTACCTACCCTTAGAAGCTTTAAAGAAGCTTCAAGAACCAAAATAAATGCCTTCCCAGAATGCCGGATAGGCTATTCGGCGCATTTTAAAAATATATATGTATATATTTATACATGCCTTTGAGTTAGACCGTATTTTGCTGCCTAGGAGAGGAAAGAATTATTATTTTTCATGCCCTTCCTGTCGTGTGACTGTAGCTACCTACAAGCCCTGTATTTCCAGAACAGCAGCGAGGTTTTTTTTCATTTAAAAGTTATTTTAGAAACGTTAAAAATAAAAGAAAATTGCAGGAGACTGGAAACAGTCCCTCCTTCAAAGAATAGGCTCTATTCATTCGAAGAACAGGGACCGCGTGTCTATCGACACTTAGGTGTTTCAAATAACGGGTTGGATAACGCAGGGAGGCTGGATCGCGTGGTTCCAGTACCTGCGAGCCCCCTGCGTGGACAGCACTCTGGACCGCTGGGAGCAAGCAGGCGTCTAACCCGAAAGGCTGTCAAGTGCATCCAGGAATGTGGGATAAAACGAGTTTGGGCACTATAGCTATTAAAGAGCATCTCGGAAGCCTAATGTGGGAGAAGTCCACGCTACCTCGGCCGGCCTGAAATTACCTATTCGTAAAATAATCAACCAAAACATAACTTTTTATTGAACTGGGTTGGATGAGAGCGGGTGAATTGGCTGGCTGGAAACTTTTTTCCCCAGTACGGCTGCACTCTGAAGTCTAGAGAATCCCTTTAGAGAAGGGCTGAGACGCCGCCGAGTCGTCGTTGGGCGCTTCCCGGGACAGCCGGCCCCTCGCGCCCGGCCCCGCGGAGGCGCCCAAGACGCCGGTTCGGG
The DNA here is from genome assembly GCF_049354715.1 of Callithrix jacchus. Classification (NCBI taxonomy): domain Eukaryota; kingdom Metazoa; phylum Chordata; class Mammalia; order Primates; family Cebidae; genus Callithrix; species Callithrix jacchus. The sequence goes on along the minus strand of NC_133512.1, from coordinate 67,428,798 downwards.
GCGCATTCCAGCGGCGAGCCGCGCGCACCGCCCGCCTGGCCGGCCTCTCCGCATCCGAGCCTGGCTGCCCGGCCGCTAGCTCCCCACCCCCAAGGGCGGAAAAGCCCCGGGACTCGGGAACCGACCCCCACCCCCGGCTCCCGCGGCAACCTCGGCAGGCGCTCCCAGCCCGGCCCGGCCCCGCCGACTTACGTGACGGCCGAGGGGAACGGCTCCTCCGACGAGGGGCCGATGAGCAAAGATTGGAAAAGTGTCAGAGTCAAGGCCAGCAGGCAGCCAGCAGCCATCTTCGCGATCGAAGATCGATGCCCCCTCCCTGCCCACGCGGGGGAAGAAGCGGCGCTGGAAACCGCGGGCGGAGGAAGAGCAGCACCCGCCGCCGGGACCGCGTGCGTCTGGTGGGCCGGCTGCGCCCGGGGCCCGAGGCGCGGAGCCGCGCGGGGGACTGCGAGGGCGGGAGCGGGCGCCGGTGAAGGGGCGGTGGCGGGCGGACCCACTAGCGCGCGTCGGCTGCTCCGCGCCGCGGCCGCCTTGCCTCCGCCGCCATCAAGGGCGACTTTGGAAACAGACCTCGGCGAGACCGCTGGCGCTCGCGCGCTCTCGCTCTCCCTCTCGGTTTCCTCCCTGATTTATTCCCCCGATTGCCAAGGCGAAGGCGGAGGCGGGGGCGGGAGCGGGGGCGGGGGCAGGGGCGGAGGAGGGGAGTCGGCGCTGGAGGGCGGGGGTGGCTGCAGGAATGGGGGATCGGCAGGCAGAGAGACTTGTGGAAGCGAGAGGCTCCGTCTGGCTTCTCTGGCAAGTCAGAGGGAGGCGGCTGGGGGTGGGCAGCGGGAGGGCTGGGCGTCAGAGCAGTCGGGCGGAGACGGGCCGGGAGCAGCCCTCCTTACAAGGCAGCCGGGAACTCCCAAAGTCCGCGCCGGCTCGCTCCCGCCGCCCGGCGTGCGCAGGGGGAGCGGACCAGCCCCGCAGGGCTCCCGGGGGACCGCCAGCCGCCCTGCGGGCATCCACAGGCTGCAGAGGCTCCAGCCCGGCACTTGGCTCACGTCTTCGGGGGTTATTTTTGCACACTCAGGCAGCGTTCCCCCCAGCCCTACTCCCAGGCGCAGAATCCACTGCCTGCCTAGGAATCGTGTAGTGATTTGACAACAAATGTAGGAGGGGTTTGTATTGCATTTTAAAGCACCGCTGTTGACTCTCTACCAGGTGGCACTATTTGCCCGCGTGTGCCATAGGTTAGAGCCTCTGGCCGGGCTGGCTGCCCATTGTGCCAGCGGCCCCACGCCCAGGTACTGCTCGGCTCACCTGGCGAGGACAGAGCCTCGGGGACCGGGCTGTGGACTGACTGAGAAGTACCGACGCTGTAAAATCTTCCCAGTTCGGTGGTTCCATTGGCCAGAGGTGTGGAGGGACGCATTCTGCATCTAGGGAGGACAGTAGTGAGAAAAGGGCTTTGCGGCATCCCAGTTGGGACAGCCTCCGGAAGGGTCCTAACGCCCTGCTCTGGCCACTGGCCTGCCCAGCCTGACAAGGTTACCGCAGGGTGAGCTCACTTTTGTCAATACGAAGGCATGAAAATGGTAAGCAGCAGGAACAGGTGGCACTCTGCGAAATGCGCCTGAAATGTAGAGGAGGAATTAAGTGGGGGGCGGGGGGAGCGCTAGGGAGTAGCACTGCCGGACTGGTTTTACCTTCAGACTCAGGAGAAGCAGTGGCGGGCTTTCTCCTTGAAAAAACAGGGTCTGCGAATAGGCCTCTCCCGCCCAGCACAGGCCTCCGATCAAGAGGGCCGTGGTGGGCCAAAGGTAGAAATATATCCTTGCACACCTTAAATTCTTAACTCCCTCTAGTAGTGTATAAGAATACTTTTGACATGACGTGCACAGAATACAATTTGTGATGACTGTCCTGCATATGCAAAAATTATGTGAGTATCGGGGTGTCAGATTTTTAATTAGTCGGTTCTTATTTCTAGGAGAAGCTTCTGAAAGAAAAAAGACCCTTATTAATTCGAAATGGATTTTCCAGCTCTCTGAAGGCAATCTCCCAAAACAAAGACTGATGATAATACTACTACTACTATTAATTACTGGCCAAATTTTAAGAGCAGATGTGATTTTATGATGCTTAGCCTGAATTTTTTTTTTCATTCCCACGTATCTCCTTTTTTTTAATGCTTTATTTGTTTTCTTTATGTTCTCTGCATCTCTCTCTTGCTTTTTGTTTCTTTCTTTCTACTCTGAGTGGCCTCACAAAAGGCACCCCACCGTGACTTAACTTAGTTTGTTTTATGCTAGGCATGGAGACTGTGGCAGCAGGAGCTGCGCAAATGAGGGATGAAGTGGAATGTAATGGGATTGAGAACTACAGCTCAGGAGGGATATTTTATGTAATTGAAGATAGCGTTCTACTCCAAAATTAGATAAGCAAATAGTCAAATCCATCATTGCTTCCATTTTTAATAATTCAAAAGCAGACTTTCTTCCCCAGCATGAGGATTAAAAAGAGCAGAATTAGATGCCCATTATTGTCTGTGTGATATGTTGGTATCATAATGGCCTCACTACCTAAAAATATCATTATCATATATTCTGTCAATTATTTCAACATCGACTCCAGACTTCCCACTATGGTACCCTGTTTCCAATTTTATAGCTTTAGGAGAAAGGGCTTAAAGAATAAAAGAATGTAATAAGCTTGTAGAGAGGTAAGTCAGCCTTCATTATTAACTTTGTTGGCCTTTGAGCCAAATCTCAATTTCTTTGGATCACTCTGATGAAGCACTGTGTTCTCCAATATGTGAAGCTGTTGAGGAAAGATATTGCTTCCACAATTCTTACTGAAAGGGTTGGTTATCAACTGTGAGCCTTGATCATTGTTTAATACTCTGTTGTAAGGTTTGCTATTAATTGCTTTTTACCAATCTAAACCTTTGTACTGAAGATATTCAAAATGTGGGTTTTTTTAATGTATGAAAACTGAAAGAAGACCATTTCCATAACATAGCATTATGTTTCTGTAGGATTAACTATAGCCATAACAATGCATTTTTTCAGCTCAGTTCTTTTATTTTGGAAAATCCCCTTAAAATCAGATTACATCCTATTAATCTTAAAATTTTGCTTAATCACAATAAATTTGCTATTCAACATAAAATGTTTACAAATCATAAGGACTGATGTTAAGCTGTTACATTATAGTGAATAGCGTAAATGTGCAGTAAATACAGTAAATATATTACAGGTTATAAATGATTAAGAAGTCGCAAGTCAATATCTACTGTTCATTTAAGAAGAAATATTTTAATTAGAAAGTTGGTGAAGTATTACTGCAGGAGATTTTTGCATTCAATCATTTCTAGAACAAAGCTTAAAGAGATTTAAGTCATGCAAATCACTGACCTTTACCTATGACAAACTTGCGATTGGCATCTTTTGGTTAAATCTTAATTGTTAATTCATATAAATATTTAATTTTTTTCATATACATTTCATTTTTTAGTAACTAAAAACAATAAATACCCTATTGCCATTAAATGGTTATTCTTCATTTTTTAGGTGATACTATGAATATTGGTGGCATAAAATTACGTTTTTATTGTAGTTTTAGATGAGTGAATGTATGTACAAGCATATTTTTCTGTGATTTTTTTTCAGTAAATCAAATTTCTTCAACATTTTGTCGCCAAAAAAGACAAAGTAACCTAATTGAAATTATTTAATCTTTCTCTTTTTTTGTTCTCATGAACCAAAAGAAAATAATTATCCTTAGCCAAAAATAATTCAAAGAAAATAATTAATTTTCATATTTCTTACACATCTTAAGAAAACTAAGGTGAAAACCTTGACAAAGGGCCTTATTTGCTTGTATGCATATAGAAGTATAGACATACTGTTAGAATCATAATCAGAAAAACTTGTGATTTGAGATGGTACTATGCTTCCATGCGCACAAAGATGTGTGCCAGAGAAAGCGAAAATTAAAGACAAATGGACAGAAAGCTTCAACAATCTTATCTCCTCAGGGAATTCTTTCAGGAGACAGAAATACGCAAGAAAGCAATTCAGAAGTATCAATGCCCAGGAGAATGGTTAAGGGCATGTGTAGTGATTTTTAAGTCAGAGTTTATATTCGGTATTTTTAAAGTAAAGTGGCATATTGAAGCCTTCATTTAAAAAAAAAAAAAGAAGCATAGAAAAGAAACTATCCTAAACTAAGAAACATGGTCAAATATTTTCTATAAACAAGACATCTATTTAGAGAAAATTTTTCCTTGGCCCAAGTAATACAGCTATTGAATGACAATTTCTGATGAAAGAAGTACCTTTTCTAAAGAGACACAAAGTAACATTAAACAAGTATTGACTGGAAATTTATTATTTTCCATCAGAGTCCACATACTGTCAAACTTATGCTACTTTAAGTATTTAGGAAAAAGTAGCTCTTATATTTTAAAATACCATCATGTTTTCAAGCAATAACTTCTATATTTTTTGTTTTGAATCTCTGCTAATCTTAGAATTTTTCATTCAATTCCTTTTTCTTGATTTATTTTACTCTTTCCCTTTTTTGCTGTTAAAGAAAAAATAAAAAAATTTTTATTCAGAAAAAAATCAGGTCCTACAATATGACTTCCTATTTAAACAAAACAAAACTCTATTCACCTCTAAAATCTGAATTTCATAGCAAGATCTTTCTTCACTCCATAGAGTTGGAGTCGTGGTTTTCTATTTTGTTTTGTTTTTTGACTGTGACAGCGCAAAAGTATATGGAATCCATTTATGTAAGGCTATGTAGACTAAGGGAAGTAGAGAATTCAGTTTTTTATTCAAATATTCACTAACAATGAAACTGCAATGCGAAGTAATTAATAAGCAGTAGATGGTAAAAACTGAAATAGGAAAAACTAATAACCATTTCCAGTTTTTTTAATTTTATGGATGTAGCCTGTCATGAGAGGGGAAGAGAAAGATCATCTATTTATATTATTTTGCTGATACTAGGGTTTTTGCTTTTGCTTTTGTGTTTGTCTTTTTTAGACAGGGTCTTAATCTGTTGCCCAGGCTGGAGTGCAGTAGTGTGATCTCGACTCACTGCAGCCTCTGCCTCCCAGGTTCAAGTGAGTCTCATGCATCAGCTTCCCAAGTAGCTGGGACTACAGGTGCCCACCACAATACCTGGCTAATTTTTTTTGTATTTTTAGTAGAGTCAGGGTTTCACCATGTTGGTCAGGCTGGTCTCAAACTCCTGACCTCAAGTGATCAGCCCACTTCAGCCTCCCAAAGTTTTGGAATTACAGGCGTGAGCCACCGCGCCGGCCAATACTAAGTTTTTTATATTCATTAAACACAGTAAAACACCTTGTAACCTAGTATTTTTCTATAAGATTTGGATATGTTTTGGATCAAATTTCAAATTCACTTCCTGAATAATATAACTCATTATAGTAGCTACAGATAACATAGTCTATTAGATGGGTGTGCATAGAACCATGCCATATAATGTTGCTAGAGGTTTCTCCCTCTAAATAACAAGTATGGGAGAGAAAATAAGACAGCAGTCATTTTGTTTTTTAGCCACATATTTTAGATTGATATGATTTAAATGCCTACCATTATTACAAAGAATATGTGACTATCTGTCCATACTAGTGAACTTAAAATTCTATATTCTTTTGATAGATGAATAAAATAGGGATGATGTTGTCTTCTATCACAGATGGGAGATATAAACTTTTTAAGTTTTGCATTTGGGAATATTTGATAATCAACATAGAGCAAATATTATCCAGTCATAGTATTTTCTTCAAGATGTACAAGATAGTGGAGTGTAATTCCTAAGGATTCCTGGTAATTTAGGAAAAATAACTGAGGAATATTGTTATATCTAGCTCATGCTCTATCACATTTTTCATAATCAAATTAATAGCATTTGAACATTTCACACCATTAAAACTAAGGACAGGGATTTTAAACTATTCTGTTCTAAAGACAGCATGTGTTCTATAGAGTTGGAATTCATATATATTGATTTTCTTTTTCTTATCCACAATTCTTTATATTTTATTCTAGGGTGATCCATTCTTTAATAATATGGTTCTCTCAGAATGTCCATAGCTATCTAGAAAAAGAGAACTGATTTAATAAATTTGCCAACCCAGGTAAAGATGGTCCAAACAAAAACAGTAAACTGGGTCTTGAGTTTCAAGTGGAGTGTTTTTATTACCTGGATGTTGCTACAAGCCTTTCTGTTACACAGAGCTCTACCTTTTGCCAAGATGTTCATTTTTGTGAACATATTTTATACTATCAAGATACTGGCCGATTAATATTTAGTTAGTTTAAACCAAAAAACCAAATGCATAACTTTAAGATATCACAGAACTCCAAGGAGCGATATTTGTTTATTATATTCAATAACATTTAATAATTTAGCTGTCATTAATGATGATCTTAACTTTAATTGTGTCATTTCACATATGATTAGCAGTCATTACTTGTAATAAGAGCAAGCATGTTTTGGTTGGGTGGACTGTGTGTATATTCAGTCACCTTGTGTTTTCTCTGTTAGTATCAGAAAATTCCTCATATCCAAGACCTAATGCTTTCCAAATGACTATTAGAGTACTTTCAGATTTTGTATGCTTTTGGGTTAAATATACATCTGCTTTAAACTTCATATCTATTTCTCAAAATATATAAAACTTTCCCCTTTCAGAAACAACAATATTTATCAAAAATGAGCTGTCACCATAAACCTAGTTACAACACCGTGTCCACACTTCAATTCAAGCACTAACGTCAGTGTTCAGGGACAGAACCCAGTTCTGCTGTTTCTCCTTTTCTTCCCCAAGTTAACCAGCCAGCTCACCCGCCCCTTCTCCACCCCTTCTTTTGATCTTTTTCTTCTTCAACAGGCAATAGTTGTCTTTAACATATTACCAAAGGAGAGACTTCTGGTGTTTTTTTTTTTTTTTAGTAGTAAAGAGAAAAGGAAGTAGAAAAGTAGAGAAAGCAAAGAGAAATTATCTAGAGGAGAAAAATATGGATACATGAAGGAAGAAACAATATGAAAGAAAGGATGAGTTTGTTCCTATAACACAGACAAGCACAACGCAAAAAAGAATGAGAGAAACCAGAGATGAGAAATGTCAAGGCCAAAATTGCTTGAAAGAAGACAAAAGAGTAGGGCAACTCAATTTACTTCAATATTCAATCAACTGAAATTTGTGTTGCTAAGCAAATGCATAATCTTCAATGTCTCATGATTTTACAAGAAATATAGTCAAGTTTTTTTTTCTAATTTAAAAGTAAAACAGATTACATGATGTTAATATTTAAAAAAACAAAAAACACTTGCCTCTTTTTTTCTTCTTCTTTTTTGTTTTGAGACAGGGTCTCACTCTGTCTCCCAGTCTGGAGTGCAGTGGCATGACCTACGCTCACTACAGCCTCAACCTCCTACGCTCAGGCGATCCCCCAATCTCGACCTCTGGGATAGCTGAGACTACAGGCACACACCACTGCACCCATTTAATTTTTCTTTTCTTTTTTTTTTTTTTTTTTTTTTTGGAGAAACTGGGTTTTGCCATGTTGGCCAGGCTAGTCTCAAACTCCTGGCTTCTAGTGATCCACCTGCCTTGGTCTCCCAACATACTAGGATTACAGGCGTGAGCCACCGTGCTTGGCCTTTAACCACTTTTTTAAGTAGAAAAAGTAAATGATATTTAAAGCATTACGTTAGATACAACTACTATAACATAAAGTTTGCAAATTCCCTATGCCTCCAATGTTAGTTGCAAATAGTTACAAATCTAATCAGTTGACATTAGAATATTTGTATGAACTAGGAAAAACATCATCCTCTATTTCATATAAAGTACTGATTTGTATATGCCAAACTTTTTTTAGTAAATTACTCATGAACTTTAATTAACCTACATTTTAAAAATTTTCAAACTTCAGAACCACTTTTTTCTTCCTATACCTTTTTTCAGAAAAAATTCACAAACAATAGGAAAGTGTAAATGGGATTACAGAAAAGGGCAACAATGACTTAGCTGCTTCAGTGATTTTGTTCTCACCTGAAAACCTGTTGACATTTAAAAAATGTTCAGGATCCCTGGACTATGTCATCTGTCTTGGGTTCCTTCCCATGTCTTACATCAGTTTGTTCTTAATAAGAAAACTTGAACTTACTCATATTTTAGGTTTGTATCAAATACTCAAATTACTGATCTCAGATTTAATGTTGGCTCTTAAAATTAATCATTACACAAACTCCTCCATAACTAAGGATAACTATGTTAGCATACAGTGGTATGTTAGACACAGGCCTTAGCTATGGGATTTATCAAAGAGCAGACCTAGGATTTGAGCCCAGGCACACTCCCTTGGGTACCCTGACTGTGAACCTCTGTGCCACATGGTCTTTCTGCTCTGAATATTTAGTAGTTCAGAGATTTAGGCAGAGTTACTTAGCCTTCCTGAGTCTCAGTTTTTAATTTTCTAAAAATGGAAATAATGCTGTAATAGAGTTTTTTCCAATTTGTCTTTTTAACAAATTGATATATTGTGTGTGTATATATACACACTATATATCAAGCTTTATTGATATATATAATTGATATATTGCATATCAATTCCCCCATTTAAAGTGTACATCCTAATGACTTTTAGTATTATACAAAGATTTTCGCTCCTATTTAAAAAGATCAACCATTAAATATTTAAACTGGGATTGGATTTGATGAGACCTACATGTATTGGCTTTGTAGACATGATGTGCCAAATAGCAGTTCAATTTTAACATTAATGTTGGACAAACTTTAATGACTTTGACCCTTAAGTCTTACTAACTCCTAATGACAGTGTTTTTCCATATATAAAACCTTAGTCTCTCTTCTTTACATTGTCCATGTTAAGCACGTAATCACTATTTAAAAGCTTGTATTTAAAAATACTACTCATTTAGATCTCACATGATTCATACAAAAACAATAAAATTATAATTTAGATTGGCACTTGTACCTATGTTTGTATTTGTATCATTTATGTATATATATGGAGTTTATATTGTCATCTTTTTACTTGTACAATGAAAATGGTATTTACGACATTGAAGTATGTGAAGCTGTAAATGGCATTTGCATTTATAAGATACATCAACTCTGCTTCTACATTTAATCACTGGCTAGAGCTATTTATTGCTTCATGTACTGTTCTTCCATAAACAGCAGTACTGTAGGACAACTTTCTCTACTGAATCTTTTTTCCCTTTTAATGTAGATCAGAAAAACAGAAACATTTCATAGAAATGAAACATTGTCACCTTGATCAAGTAAATAAGCTTTAAAAAATTAAATTTGGAAATATCTGGAAAATCAAATCAATAAAATCTATAAGTAAACACATTTCATTATGGTATTTCTACAGATATGTGAAAATATGTGTCATTTTATTTCTCAATTAGATATTAAAACAGCTACCTGATTTTTGTGCTTTCTGGAGATAATTCTTTAAAATGTAAGTATAATACATTTTGAAAACTACAATAGTAACAGTAATCAACACAATCAACAACTTATATCTGTTTCAAATGACTATTTTTATATCTGTGTTTTGAAACAGGATGTATTTTCTCATGTAGATTTTAATTAGGAAACTGAGCATTCATTTGAATTTCTACTTAGTTTCAATCACCGGTTCTAGAATCACCACCTGTAATCATGGTGTCTAAAGAACTTTAAATAATATGTAAATTAATAATCTTGGAAATAGCACTTGATTGATGTGGGCTGATGGCCATTTATTGTCATTAATAGCCTAAGGGTGATTTACTGTATTTCATTAAGAAAAAAAGCCAAACTCTGTTTTACACAGGTAGCACATTTGTAAATGCATAGTAGAAACCGAAAGAGCCCATCATATTGCCTGATGCAAACAAGAAATTTAGTTTGTGTATCTTCTTTTCTTTCTTTCTTTCTTTTTTTTCTTTTTTTTTGAGACAGAATCTTGCTCTGTTGCCCAGGTTGGAGTCTGTGGCATGTTCTTAGCTCACTGCAACCTTTGCCTCCCATGGGTTCAAGCAATTCTCTCACCTCAGCCTCCTGAGTAGCTGGTTTTACAAGTGTGTGCCACCACACTCAACTAATTTTTGTATTTTTTAGTAGAAACAGGTTTTTGCCATGTTGGCCAAGCTGGTTTTGAACTCCTGGCCTCAAGTGATCTGTCCACCTTGGTCTCCCAAAGTGCTGGGATTATAGGCATGAGCCACCATGCCCGGTCTTACTTGTATTATCTTTATTCATTCATTTATACATTTACTCTTTCAGTCAGCCACCTATTCATTTTGGATTAATTAGTCATTTGTTGCTAATATACTAAGAGCCAAATATTCTGATAGGAATCATGTGCTTCATAAAGTTCCATGTATTTCTACATGCTAACCACAGATTGGGTTTCATGTGTGTGTTTATATGTTGTATGTAAATCTTTATATGAAACAACTTATTATCTATTCTTAAGATGTGATGCCCTTCGTTATTAAAAAAAGTTTTAAACTTGAAACTTGTGTCCAGAATTCCAAGTCAAGAATCCTTGTAAGTTATATTGCTTGAGAGAATGTAAAATGTGATAGCTGCTTTGGAATAGCTTAAATGTAGAGTTATCATGTGACTTAGCAACTCAACTCCTAGATATTTACACAGGAGAGATAAAAACACGGGTTTACAAAAATATCTACATGAAATATTAATAACAAAAATATTAATAACAGTAGAAACAGGCCAAATGTTCATCAGTTGATGAGCAGCTAAATAAAATTGGTGTATTCATTCAATGGAATATTATTCGGCAATAAAAATGAATGAATTACTGATACATGCTACAACACAAATGAACCTTCAAAACATGTCAAGTGAAAGAAGCCACTCATGAACGATTACATATTGTATAATTCTATTTATATGAAATATCCAAATTAGGCAAATCTATAGAGAAGAAAGTCGATGAGTGTTTGCCTAGGATGGGTGGGGAAATGTTAGGGGAAATGGGGAGTGATTGCCAATAGGTATGGGGTTTCTTTGGGGAATAATAATACTTTCTAAGATTGATAGTGGTGATGGTTGCATAACTTTGTAAATATACTAAAAGCATTGAGTCATACACCTTAAATGCATAATGCAATTACTAGACTGCAAATCTAGACAATGTTGCCTTTTTTCAAGTACCTGGGCCATAGTAGGTACTTGAAATAATGTATAATGTATACACAATAAATGTATAATGAAAGGAAAAAAGATAAGTAAATAAGCCAGAAGCATTATATGCAAGAGAAATTAACCAAAATTTGGTATTGGGACTGTTTAAAGTAAACTCAACATAACTGAAATGAATTCTCATTATCCTCCTAAGAGCCAAGATTGATTGCTGGGAGGGGTAGATTTGTAAAGATGGGGGCTTGTCTAATCTACCCAGTTTCAAAGGACTTATTCAGCACCAGAAAAGTGAGTCAGAGGCTGGGCTGAGTGCTGCTGGTAGAAGACGACAGGAAAAGGCTTTAGTTGTAACTTTGAAGCTACAGTGCCACTCATACATATTAGTGGTTCTCTAGCTTGAACATGTATTATAAACACCTTGAAGACCTGTGGAAACACAGATGACTAGTGCCCCAACCCTGAAGCCCTGATTTAGTAGGTTTAGGTGGGGCCCAAGAATTTACATGTCTAATAAATTTGAAAGTAATACTGATACTGCTAGTCAGGGGACTACACTTTAAGCACAACTTGCATATATGTATGTTATTAATAAAATAAACATTTATGAATGGGATATGATGGGGGTTGGGCTAGAAAAAAGAAAAAGACATAAAAGGAAAGAATACACTGAATACAAGTTTGTTTGTAATTCAATAAACAAATTCAGAGCAAAGCCTCTGACACTGCAGATCATCTTGACACATGGTGAGAATGGTGATTCAGTGAAGTGAGATTTAGCATCAGGTATTACTGTTAACACCAATTTCTGAGTTAAGTCCCCTGTCAGGTCTGCTGCCCACTGTCATGTATAAAGGCCACTGATACTGACATATGCCAAAAATAGCTCCAGCAACATGGGAAGCCAAGTTGGAAGTCTACTCTTCAGTGTTAGAATCAGAGCATGTCAAAGACCACATTCTTCCCAAGACATGTACCCCTCAAGGCCATCTTCTTCCTCCACTTAGTTTAAAACTCTATTATCAATGTTATTATGTTGGGTTGGCCTTATTATGTTGAATATTATGTTACTCTATTTTCAACATTATTCTGTTGGGTGCATTCAAATGGACAAACCATCTGGGCAGAAGCATCTCCCCCATAAACATAAATATCCATTTGCCATTATCAAGAATCAGTTTATCACCTGGGAAAGAGATTTCCAGCCGCTGTTAAACCAAGTTATTTTGGTTCTGGTAAGAAAATCAGTATTGATTTTATTCAGTGCAAATATTTCACTCTAAAATTGAATTATTAGGATATATTATTTAACTTACTATGCAAATCAATTAGAAAAACAATCAGCAAGAAAATGTTATGAGTACTTTAAAAACAGTTTTGGATTGTTTCATCTATTTTATGTGATGTTAAAGGATCATTTTATCCATTTTGATGATTTCCAGTAAGATTGAGCTTCATATGGGTCACAGAATCCTTTCAGAGAGAAAAAGCAAAAAAAATAAGCAAAACTATTTTGGTTAAAAATAGAAAATGGTCAGGCCAGAAGCGGTGGCTCACTCCTGTAATCCCAGCTACTCAGGAGGGTGGGAAAGGAGAATTGCCTGAACCCAGGAGGTGGAGGTTGCGGTGAGCCGAGATTGCGCCATTACACTCCAGCCTGGGAAACAAGAGCGAAACTCCATCTCAAAAAAAAAAAAAAAAAAAAATTTCAGCACTTTGGGAGGCTGAGACGGGCAGATCACGAGGTCAAGAGATCAAGACCATCCTGGCCAACATAGTGAAACTCTGTCTCTACTAAAATACAAAAATCAGCTGGGTGTGGTGGCACGTGCCTGTAGTCCCAGCTATTCGGGAGGCTGAGGCAGGAAAATTGCTTGAACCCAGGAGGTGGAGGTTGCAGTGAGCCAAGATCATACCATTGCACTCCAGCCTGGTGCCTAGCAAAAGAGTGAGACTTTAAAAAAAAAATAGGAAATGGTCTTAGGGCCTTGAGCAGAAAAGTAATCTGGGTACTTCAAAGAAAATGTGGTATGGAAAGAAAAATAATTCAATAGAGTAAGTGTAGAATTCTAATTCAGTCTTCCTCTTCTTTTTATTTTTTACTTTTTTTTTTTTTTTTTGCCATAGGGTCTCACTGTGTTGCCCACATTGGAGTGCAGTTGTGCGAACACAGATCACTGCAGCCTCAAACTCCTGGGTTCAAGTGATCCTCCAGCCTCGGGCCCTGAAGCAGTTGGGACTACAAGTGCACAGTACCACACCCAGCTAATTTTTGGGTATTTTTTTTGTAGAGACAGGGTTTCACCATTTTGCTCAGCCTTGTCTCAAACTCCTGAGCTCAAGGGATCTACCCACCCCACCCTCCCAAAGTGCTGGGATTACAGGCAGGAGCCACTGCGTTTAGCCCTACTTCTAAGTCTCTAAATTTCCCAGGGAAATCTGTATTGTCTGGAGACAGATGCTTTAATTCATTATTTCTCTTATGTCAACTAATATGCATAAACAGGAGCACCAGCGCAGACTGCCACTGGAAAATGCATGGCTTGGGTTACTGTAACATTTGTGATTTTCATTTAGAATTTTGTAAACATAATGACTTTTGAAAACCATTTCCAAAGCCTCATATATATGCAATATTTTACTTTAGAAGAAACAGTGCATCGTGTCTGTACATATTAGATAATTCTCTATTACTTTCAGAATCAGATTATGTGAACTAGCAAGCCGATTATTGGGTTTAAATTAAAGTATAATCAACATTATTAAACTACCTTGATACTTTTAAGGAAATCAAGCCTCTGAAATTACATACCTACTTTAGTAATAATTTATAAACCCAAATAGGTTAATTCTTGTCATGATATGCTCAATATTTTCCAAGTGTTGTCACCCATATAATTTGGTTCTAATTATACCACTCTTATATAAAACTGTTGCCAACAGTCATATGGTTTTACATTTTTTCTCATTAATACAAAATAGTTCCATTCTTGGAGGTAATTTGACAAGATTAAATTCACACATGCCTTAATGTAACGAAGACCCTTAAAAATAAAAATTGATTGAGGATCATACTAAATTATATCAAACAATGTACTTTACCTAGTACTTACCTTTAAAGGAATATTCAACAAACTTTTGAACAAAATAGGCAAATAATATTTCTGTACCTAAATAGCTACACATTTTAGCACTGATTAATATAGTCTCAGAACTAATTATGCACTCATGCTATGTTTATAAATTTTGATGTCTTAATAGGGGGAAAATGAACCCATTCTAAAGGATTTAAATTTTTTTTAAGTTGAGATATTTTTCTGATTATGTAAGTAATTCTTTATTAGGTTAACATTGATTTATTTAATAAATAAACCCTTAAACATGAATGGCATAACATAGAAAAAAAATTGGTTTTGCTTACTTAATAGTCCAATACAGGCTTGCTTGATGGCAGGCAGATTACTTCTAGTGGTAATTCAAGGATCCAGGCTATTTTCTTCTTCTGGCTCCTCTGTCTCCAGGGCCTTAGCATTCTTTGCATCCAAATAAAAGAAGAATGGGGGACTGGACAAGGAATATCTACTTCTTGATGGCTTGAAACATATCACTTCTACTCTGATTCTCTGGAGGTAAACCACCCAGTCATATAACCTCATCTAAATGCAAATAGAGGTTGACAAATGAGATTCCTGCCTGGGTAGTAACTTCCCATAAATTTTGATGGCAAGTTTGTTTTCTCTGCCACAGACTATCCTCTGACCACCATATGTCGGTGCTTCTTTCTTCCCTCACACAGAACATTCTTCTTCCTTCTAAGCTAAGTTCCTATCCCATCTGTATTATGTTAGTCCATACTCACATTGCTATAAAGAACCACCTGAGACTAAAAAAAAAAAGGTTTAATTGACTCACAGTTCCACAGGGTCTATTGGAAGCATGGTTGGAAGGACTCAGGAAACTTATAATCATGGTGGAAAGTGAAGGAGAAGCAAGCATATCTTAACGAGGATCCCCATCTTCTTACCAAAGATTCCCCATCTTCTTACCAAAGATGTGCTTACACCTTTTTAAAAAACCAGATCTCATGAGAACTCACTCACAAGACAGTAAGGGGAAAATCTGCCCCCATGATCCAATCACCTCCCACCAATCGCTCCCCCAACATTGGGAATTATAATCCAAGATGATTTCTAATTTGATTTGGGTAGGGACACAGAGCCAAACAATATCACCATCACTCTATCCAGCTGCCTGTCCAGGATCCCTACACACAATGCACAGTTCTCGCTACTTTATCCAAATAGGGCCCAGAACAGTCCTGTGACATCTAAAGAAAAAGTTTCCTGCCCGTTCCCTTACTACACACTTGCAGTATAAAAGTTGGACAGTGAAAAGATTGCTGCCACAACTCTCATTCGCAAAAGAACCAATGGTATATAAATACAAAATTTACTGTTTCTCAGCAATGACAACATTTTTCTGTTCAGATGTAATGAGGAAAACTTAACTTTGAAGAAGTTCTGCAAAACCTTGACTTATCTCCTTATTACTTTTGATGGCCTCCGGTTTCAATTTATTGGAGGTGTGTCTCTGTCTATTATCCTCTGTAACTGTATCTAAAGTGAACAGTGAAGAATATTCCCACTCTAGTGGGTAAAACAGTAGTCCCCTCACAACAGTTTACATCTGAATCCTTAGTGTGCCAACCTACCCAGTGTTAGCCAGACACACTCAATTTTGCTTAGAGCCAGACAGCCTTCATCTTAACCTCCACCTCACCCCTCCTACTATTTCTCCCTTAAGAGCACACCTGGGTCTTGCTACTGTGCTGGGTCATGCTGTACTTAGAACTATAAAAACATATAATACTTGAAATCATATCCTGCTTGGCAAGCCCACTTGCTATTGTGAATGCTCCCCCTTAATTATATAACAAGTACCAAATACCCCCCTTGGTAACCAACAATCATGGGAACCTCTTGTGTATACCCTCCTTGGAAATCAACAATCATAAAAACCTCCTGCCTCCTAGTTACCAGCCTCCTTATGTACCTTGCTTGTTCTGCTTCTTTAAATTCTGCTTCAGCTAGGCTCCCCCTCCCCTACCTTAAGCAAGGTATAAAAAGGAGTCCAGCCCCTTCCTTAGGGCTGAGAAAATTTTAAGCATTAGCCACCTCTCAGTGGCTGGCTAATTAATGAAAAACTCTCACTTCAAACTCAAAGCATTGCGCTGTTTCATCTAACTCACCTGGGTATAACATTAGCACCAGTGAATGTGTCATATCGTATAACAAGGGAAAATTAGGATCGTAGATGGATGTAGGATTATAGATGGATGTAGGATTGCTACCTGACCTTGAGATGGGGATATAATTCTGGATTGTCTGGGTGGGATGGGATCCTTTTAGGTGGAAAAGAGAGGCAGGAAAGTCAGCATAGAATGATGCAGCATGAAAAAGACTGGACTTCCATCGCTGGCATCTAAGATGAAAAGGTCCCAAGCTAAGAAATGCAATGTTGTTTAGATGCTGTGAAGGACAAGGAAACAGATTCTCTCCAGAGCCTCCAGAAGGTGTGTAGCCCTGCTGATATTTTGATTTTCACTATTTTGGATTTCTGACCTCCTGAACTAAAAGATAATACATTGGAGTTGTTTAAAACCACCATATTTTCAGTGATTTATAATAGCAGCACCAATAGGAAACTAATGAGTCTTTTTTTTAAGGCCAGGCTCATGTTTTGTTTAGTTCTTAACAATAGAATTATCTTAAAATTTAAAGCAGGGGTGTCCAATCTTTTGGCTTCCCTGAGCCACACTGGAAGAAGGAGAATTGTCTTCTTGGGCCACACAAAAATACACTAACACTAACAATAGATGATGAGTTTTTAAAAATCGCAAAAAAACTCATAATGTTTTTAAAAAGTTTATGCTTTTTTGTTGGGCCACATTAGAAGCTGTCCTGGGCCACATGCAGCCCATGTGCCATGGGTTGGACATGCTTGATTTAGAGGCTTCTGATTACTTTTGTCAGTACGAAGTTATAATAACCATACTCAAAATTCTTCCCTACACATAATATTCAACTTGGCTTCAGGAGTTTTCTCTTACTATCCTTTCTCTCTTTTTGATATTAGCTGCTGTAGGGCTAAGCTGAAAATATAAGCTTATTTGGGAATGAAACACTTTTAAACTAATGTCTACCACAGGGTTCAGTTTTTATCCCATTCTTACATGAGCCTTTCTGTTGTAACACTTCATTAAGTCAAACAAGAATGAAGCAACTCACAGTGTCTTCATTATAGATTTTTTTTGTAACTCTTTCTTTAGACAGAGTTATGAGTTTGGTAGTGATGTCATTGGCTTATTAAGTTCTGCTGGTGACAATTTGACCAAATGTTTTGACAATTCATAACATGCTTCTCTAACTTTCTGGTCTGTTACATCAATTTATGTGCAGACTGTCTCCTGACCATTGAACCACTACCACATACTTTAGGTTTTTGTTCGAATAGCACTCAGTTCAAGGAATTAATTTCTGTATTAGTTTGAGAATACAGAAATTGTTACAGATAAATTGTTACAGATAAACTTGTGTGTTTCAATGGCTCAACAAAATGGGCATTTATTTTTCCCTCTATTAATAGGATGATGGGAAGATACATCCAGGTGTTTGTTATGCTAAAGCATAGCAAAATTTTCAATAGTTTCTCCATGCTGGGGAGACAAAGGTCCATGCTGGACCTTTAATGAAAAGAACTAACACATACATTTAAAAGCCCTAGAGTGGCAGAGTGCAGTGGCTTATACCTGTAATCCCAGCCCTGTGAGAGGCTGAGGTGGGTGGTAACTTGAGGCCTGGAGTTCGAGACCAGTTTGGCCAACATGGCAGAATCCTGTCTCTTCTAAAAATACAAAAATTAGCCTGGCATGGTGGCATGCACTTATAGTCTCAGCTACGTGAGAGACTGAGGCATGAGAATCACATGAACCCAGGAGGTGGAGATAGCCGTGAGGCGAGATCGCACCACTGCACTCAAGCATGGACAATAGAGCAAGACTTTGTTTCAAAAAATAAAATAAAATAAAAGGCCTATAGTGTATGCCCTCAGCAAAGAAGAAATCCAAGAGCAGACAAAATAATATCAAAACCTTAATTGATCATGGAAGTCACTGATCATGGAAAAAAGATTCCATCAATCCTGTGGCCCTAGGAAATCTCACACACACACACACAAGCACAAACATACATGCACATGCATACCAAGTACAATGGTCCCTATCTTCGGGGACCTTAAAATCTGGTTGAGAAAAAGGATTAAGTAAATAACCCAATTAAGTACAGAAATTGAGAGGTGCTATAAAGAAAAGTATAGGTACTAGGAAACAGTTCAACAGCAAAACTTAATATGATTGAAGAATTAGTAAATTGTTTCTTGAATAAAGATTTCCAGAAGAGGAATAACAGTGAGGCGAAGAGTGGGGTAAAAAAACATTCCAATAAAAGAAAAATCATGTGAAGCTGAGCAGATTTTTTATTATGATCAAATGAGTTAGCTTGCAGCAGACCAAAGTTTATTTTGAGAACAACTAGAAACGTCACATAAAATATTTAAAGGCATCAAAGTTCTGCTAACTCAATGAAGGTAAAGGGTCCAGACTTTTGGAGAAAGAACTATAAAGAAGTGAGCTAACGTTCCTAAGCAAAGTTCTGAGAATATGGCTTTGCCTGGGCAAAAGGTCACTGCTAGAGGAAAGAGATATCAGGAGAGATTTCAGTGGTCTTACAAGGCTGAAATAAAAGAAAAAAACAAAAGAAGGAAACCTGTGGGACAAAGATCCTGAGAGAAGAGAGCCTTGGAGAATTGTACCAGACACATGGTCAATTTAACAGGTTAAGAAGAAAGTTTCTGAAAAGCATAGCAAAAATTTTTTTTTTTTAAAGGCTCGTTTTATTTTAATGGCTGATCTATGTAATCACGGAGGCCAGTATGTACAGACAAAGGGGGAGCTTTTATTTCTTGGTCTCTTCCTCCTTGGACAAAGTTTTGATGATCTCCTCCTTTTTGGCCTGGAGGCGCTCTTCACGGCGCTTTCGTGCTTCCTTGGTCTTAGACCTGCGGGCCTCAGCCTGGTCAGCCAGGAGCTTCTTGCGGGCCTTGTCTGCCTTCAGCTTGTGGATGTGTTCCATGAGAATCCGCTTGTTTTTGAACACATTCCCCTTCACCTTCAGGTACAGGCTGTGATACATGTGGCGATCAATTTTCTTAGATTCCCGGTATCTTCTGAGCAGCCGGCGCAGAATCTCATTCTCCTCATCCACGTGACCTTCTCTGGCATTCGGGCATTGGCTGTACCCTTACGCTTACCTATGTCCATGTGCCTGCCCTTCCGGCGGGCCAAGGTGTTTTTCCGGCAGCGAGCCCGGGAATGGACCGTCACAGGCTTTCGGATGATCAGCCCATCTTTGATCAGCTTCCGGATCTGCTGACGCGAGTTAGCATTGGCGATTTCATTGGTCTCATTCGGATCCAACCAGACCTTCTTCTTGCCACAGCGGAGGACACTAGAGGCGAGCCTCTTCTGAAGCCTGAGCATACTCATGGCTGCCGCAAAATTTTTAATAGTTTTGCCATGGTCGGGGAACAGAATTGGAGTCCTAGACCTTTCGTGAAAAGAGCTAAGACATACTTTTAAAAGCCCTAGTGTTACCAGCGGGGGGTCTTGACTATGAGTTGTCCAGGTTCTTGGCATTTTGAACAAAGAATTGGACAAAATGCACAAAGCAATGAAAGCACAGATTTATTTAAAGAGAGGTACACTCCATAGAGTGGGAATGGACTCAAGCAAGTGGCTCAAGAACACTGGTTACAAAATTTTTAGGGGTTAAATACCCTTTAGAGGTTTCCCATGGATTACTTGGTTTACACCCTATGTAAATGAAGGAGTTGCCCATGACCAGTCTGATTGGTTGTAGAAGGCAACCAATCAGAGGCTGAAGTGAAGTTACAAAGTTGCACCGTACGCAAACATCTGATTGGTTGTGGGAAGGGACAAATCAGAGGCTGAAGTGACGTTACAAAGTTACACCCCTTTGCAAATGAAGACTAGCCCCTGGACCAGACTGATTGGATGCAGGAGGGGACCCGTCAGAGGTGTTTTCTATTTCTCATCTGCCATGCAGAAAAGGGAAGGGTTGCAAGGCAGATACACTCTGTTCTTTTGTTCCTTGGGTGTGGAAAGTTGGGGTTTTCTTTTTTATTTACTTCTAGAAAGTCAAAATGAATCAGCCTTAGGTTTCCTGCTTCCTGATTCTATTCTTCTGACTCCCTAGAGTGTATGCCCTCAGCAAAAAAGAAATCCAGAAGTAGACTAAATATTTTCAAAATCTTAACCCAGAATTTACTGATCATACTTAGGACATCAGCCTCAGTATATCTTCCTTGAGAAAGAAAGGATAGGATAATATAATTTGAAACCTCTATTGATTTTGTATGTCTAATGTCTAGCAGTTAGTCACACATTCTAAACATGCCAAAAATCAGAATTATACAATCAAACATTTAGAAAACATAAGAAAACAAAATAGACTTACAGGAATATTAGTGAAAATAGCAGACAAGGACATCAAAATAATTGTCATTAAGATGTTCAAAAAACGAGACAAAAATATGGACCAAAAATAAAAAGGAGGAAAATTTAGCCAGAGAGTGGAAAACTATTTTTAAAAATCTAATAGAACTTTTAGGGCTAAAGAAATAGCTATATTTAACAGCAGATAGGCCTTGCAAAAGAGTAGGAAATTTGAATATATGTCTATTGAAAACATACAATACTATACTATGGAAAGAAAAAAAAGAAAAATACAGAAAAGCATGTGATAAACCTGTTGGAAAGAATGAAAACGTCTAACATATGTGTAATTGGTGTCTTGAAAAGAGATGAGAGAGAATGGCACAGCAGTGGAGAGAATGGTTGAGAATTTCTAAAACTGATGAAAGATGCCAGGTCAGAAATTTGGGAAGTACTGTAAAATTCACTATAAATAAAGAGTGAACCACACTCAAGCCCATTATAGTTGACTGCTAAATATCAGAAACAATGAGACAATTTTGAAGATAGTTCCAAGGAAAAAAATGGCCAGACAAGTAAGAACTTGTCAAATTCAAGAAAAATACATTTAACAACCAGTGCTATTAGACTTCAGTTAATAATAAAATAAGGACAATTATAATAATAATAAGAGGAATGATTCAAAATAAGACTGCAAAAGGAAGAAATAGGCAAAGTTATTCAGAATCTTGGAGATCATATTTAGGATTTTAGATTTTATCTTCAGTTAATGAAAAGCTTTAGGGGACTTAAGGAAATGACATGATCAAATATGCATAATTAAAAGCTTATCTTTGCAATTCTGAGGAGAATGGATGGGGATTGGGGGAAGAAGAAGAGTGGGAGACCAGGAATCTGGTCACCATAACTAGGAGTAAAAGGTATTAAAACACAACAGAAGAACATTTGGTATAACTATGACCCAAGTTCAGAGAACCACCACAAGCAAGGCTGATTTGATCCTCTCTACATGTTAAGTGAGATCCTTGTAAAAATATAATACCTCCAACCAGTGATTATTGGAATATAGACAAGACTGAAATTACTGGACAAGGTCCAATGATCAGTGATCAAATTTATAGAGTCTCCACTCTACTGCCCAGGCTGGAATGCAGTGGCACAATTATAGCTCAGTGCAACCTTGAACTCCTGGGCTCAAGTGATCCTCCTGCCACAGCCTCCTAAGTAGCTGGGACAATAGGTGTACACCACCACACTGGGCTAATTTTTTGATTGTAGAGATGAAGTCTTACTGTATCGCCTAGGCTGGTCTGGAACATAGGCCCAAGCATAGGCTCAAGTGATTCTCCCACCTTGATCTTCCAAAGTGCTGGGATTACAGGCATGAGCCATCACACTCAGCTTTCAGTGATCAAATCTGTGGGTATCTGAAGTTTGCCCAGGTGAGGACCTGGGAATTTGATACTGCTCATATACACTGAAACAATATTTTGTCCTTCGTTGTGGACAAATCCAGATAATGTTAGAAAAGTTGATGCTGCACATAGTCATAATAGGGGTAAAACATTTTAACTGCGGTGGCAAAAGAGAAGGAAACTAATAATTGTCAAGCACTTACTAGTATCAGGCACTGTGTTGTATGTTTTATATATTTCATCTCACTGAATTGTCAAAACCTTCTTGTAAAGAGATCTTATTCCCTTTAAACAAGTAAGAAAATTGAAGGTAAATTTAACTAAATTGTTGAGAGCCAAAGAGAAATTACGAAACTTGTTTAAGAAAGCACAGCTGGCCGGGTGCGGTGGCTCACGCCTATAATCCCAGCCCTTTGGGAGGCCGAGGCGGGTGGATCACGAGGTCATCAGATCGAGACCATCCTGGTCAACAAGGTGAAACCCCGTCTCTACTAAAAATACAAAAATTAGCTGGGCATGGTGGTGCGTGCCTGTAGTCCCAACTACTCGGGAGGCTGAGGCAGGAGAATTGCTTGAACCCAGAGGGCAGAGGTTGCGGTGAGCTGAGATTGTGCCATTGCACTCCAGTCTGGGTAACAACAGCAAAACTCCACCTCAAAAAAAAAAAAAAAAACAAAAAACGGAAAGCACAGCTACTAAACAGCAGCTGGAAATAAATCAAGGTCACTGATTTGAAGTCTGTGATGCTTCTGCTATAGCCTTGCTCTGGAAAACCCTTTAGATCTTTTTACATCATCACTCAAACTTTTAGGTAAGGATTACAGTTCTACAAAAAGTTGAACAGGAAGGAAGTCACCAGTACTGTCCCCGGAAGTGAGATCAAGGAGCAGAGTAATTAAAGAAAGATGACTCAGTTTCAATGATTATTCTGATCTTTTTTTTTTCCAACTTGGTGAGTCATATATAATTTTATTTTATGATGACTTCTATTAACTAGAACAATAAAATATTAATAAGCATATACAATTCCATAGAATAAGTTCATCACAATGAAATGAGAAAAAAGAGACAGTTACAATATATAATGACATTTTGGATAAATATATAGTTTCTAAAAATTTTTCTGTTTAAATATGTAATTTTCTCTGTGTACAAATATCTAACCTTGGCACTGCTCTCTGTCAGTTTTCAATGAAGACTGAACTAAAAAATATGGAAGATGGTATTATCCAATTTTATTATTTAAAGAATTATTATACGATGCATGGAAAATCCTATGCACCACATAAGACTTATTGTTTCTTTGGAAAGAGAACTGAAAAACAGTAATATGTGAAAACACATTTAATAAAAGTGACACAATACCTCTGCTACAGGTTCCAAGCTCAGTATTTTATAAAGGCTGATTACTCCTGAGAGAAGCAGGAAACTGCAGAATTTCTTAAAAAATAAAAGTAGAGAATCAGATGAACTTTTAATTAATTATATAACTCCTGAAACAACAGTAAAATCCCCATAAACAATATAGTTATACTCTAGGAAAGACTGAGGGTGGTTCATGGAGGCTTTGACAGATAGGGAAAGAAAAATCAACCACTCGTTATTGGGGGATGATGATTCTTGGACACTTTAGATAGCATGCTGTTAAGCAATCAGCCTGTCTGGAATAGAATTAATATTTCTGCTCTGCTACTTACCAAATGTGGAACATTTTCAAGTTAATTGGAATTTCATATGCTTCAGTTTAGTAATGTAAAAAATGAAAATAGTAGTGAAACCTATCCCACAAAGTTATTGTAATGTTTAGATGAGTTAATAAACTAAAAATATTATCTGGAAAATAACAACCACTCAATGATTGTTAGATACTGTGACAACACCATCATCATCATCTTCATCATCATTTTAATGTTGTGGCTAATACCATTATGATCAACATTTTTCTGTTTTCTGCAACTTTCCCTTTGGGATTTCCATTTTGCTGAGACTACTTAGCTATTTCATTCTTAGTCATTATTTTCCTTTTTTATTTTTCCATGTCTTTCCTTTCTTTCTCTCTCCCTTCCTCTCTATTCTTTATAACTCTGTTTTTAAGTATAATATTTGATGCATATAAAATAATACTTATAAGAGATTATAAGGTATAATAAGTAGTCATAAATCAGGCACTCCTATATCTACCACACAGGTTAGAAAACAGAGCATTACCAGCACACCTTGGAAGCCCTGGCTTGCCTTGTCCTGGTTCCATCATCTTCTCCCTTCACTTCCCATAAATTCACTAATATAGTGAAGTTTTCATGATCACTATTTTTAAAATACATAAACATTTTTATCTCCTATGTCTGTAGTTCTAATCAATGCACATTGTTCAATATTGAATGTTTTAAAACTTTGTATAAGTAAAATTTTATTGTTTATAATCTTTCATGTCTTGTTTTCACCTCTATCTTGTGATTCCAGTATGCCAGTTTTAACTGTATATCATTCATTTTTATTGCTTTCTAGCATAAAAAGTGTACAAATTCACCACAATGCTTTTTATTAATTTTATTGCTGATAGGTCTTTGTGTAGTCCCTAATTCTATGCTGTCATCAACAGTATTTCTGTGAACATTCTTATATCTATTTGTTGGTTCACATGTTTGGGATTTCCCTTGGGATACAATCCTAAGAATGAATTGTTGGATAGTTGGGTATTCTCAACTTTACTAAATATTAATAATATTAGATTATTTTCTATGGTAATTATCATGGTCTACATCCCAACTAGCAATATATAAGAATTTGGTTTCTCCAGAGACTCATTTGCACTAAATAATATCTCTCTCTTTTTTTCTGCCAAGCAAAAACTTAAAATGAAATCTACTTGGAATTGAGGACATAAGGGTCTATAACATTTTGCTGGTCCTGAAAATGCATTTTTTTAAATCATAGTCAGTTAACAGTTTCTTCTTTAAATCTTCTAATCTTATTACAACTTTGGTAGATGAGAACATTGAAAGTAATAGTTTGCAAAGCGTTTCAGTAACATAATTGGGCCTTACATGCTGATGAACCTTCAAAAAAAAAAGCTCTAACACAGTGAGCTATTACAGCTAGATGATTGAAAACATATCATCTCTGTTGACCTGAGATGTTGAAGACGTTGACAGGCTGAAGGAGATGAAGATGTTGACAAACTGAAGGAGATTCTCTTCTGGAAGGTTAGAGACCAAGGATACAGAGATTAAATTCCTCCACCTTGGTATCTTGAGAATGGTATTGAGTCATACTGGCAGAGCTTGGTGTGGAGGCTGACTTGTCTCAGGCAGTTCGTGTTCTATGGCTGTGCGATCCCAATGGTAAGAGCTAAAAAAATCAGATTAAATAATTTGCATTTTATTTTTTTCTTAAACTATATGTGCATACTTACATGTTTCTAATAATTAAATGCACCGTGAAAAACAAATATATTTCACTATATTTAAGATCACTTTTGATAGAAATTCCCTTATTTTTCTATGTTAGAAGTATAAAGTTTGATCCCATAAGCAAAATTTTGAGAGAGACTCTTTTGGTCTTTGATAATTGCAACATACAAAATTCCCAATGGAGAGGGTTAAAGTCTATCTCTCTTTTCTCTCTTTCTATATATATATTATATATATATGTACACACACACATATATATACACAAATACACACACATATATATACACACACACACACATATATATATTTATATGTGTGTGAGGGGTGGATAGATGTAGATTGCTTGGGAAGCAAGAAGTCTTGCAAAAATTGTCAGGCCCACAGAAATTCCATTTGGGCTGCCAAATTTGCATTAGTCCCGCCCACAGTTTGAAATGTCACCCCACCCTCTCTTTGCCATCTGTACCACCACCTACTGATTCCTATGTCTCTAGTCTTAGAGAACAGAAGCATCTGCCTATGACAGGCACATTCAGAATTGCCCCCAGACAGATTCAAATGAAAATCCAAAAGATTTATTAAAGCAGAGTCAGTATATATATATATATATATATATATACACACACACACATACATATACACACACACATATACATATATATACACACATATATATGTATATATATTTTTAGAGTCAAAGCTTTATGATGATAAGGTTTTCAGTCTAGTTTCTTTTTTCCTGATTTCTGCATTATAAGCAAAAAAAAGAGGATGTTTTTATGACAGATCTAAAATCACTTTGATAAATTAGTACATACAACCTCTGCACATTCCTTCACTTGTTGCTAATTAAATGATGCAGCTATTTTTCTACTGCTTACTTGCCATTTATTAATTTTTTCATCTAGTACACATTTTTGAGGCCATAAAGTGTTAGTTAGAGAATCAATACAATATGTTCACACTACTCCTGAAGACCATGACCTACTGCAGTGCTGTCTGATAAAAATATGATGTGTAGCACATAAGAAATATTTGATTTTCTAATGTCAGGTTAAAGAGAATAAGCAGAAAAAAGTAAAATAACTTTTACTCATATAT
Source organism: Callithrix jacchus (assembly GCF_049354715.1). Lineage (NCBI taxonomy): Eukaryota > Metazoa > Chordata > Mammalia > Primates > Cebidae > Callithrix > Callithrix jacchus. The sequence goes on along the minus strand of NC_133512.1, from coordinate 67,402,086 downwards.
GGTTAATTGTCCCTCAGTATCCATTGGAGCTGAGTTCCAGGACCTCCCACAGATACCAAAATCCACAGATGCTCAAGTTCCAAAGTATTTGCACATAACCTATGCATATCCTCCTATATACTTTTTTAAAAATTTATTTTTCAAACAGAGTTTTTTACTGTCACCCAGGCTGGAGTGCCGTGGTGTGATTTCAGCTCATAGCAACCTCCACTACCTGGGCTCAAGCAATTGTCCTGCCTCAGCTACCCAAGTAGCTGAGATTATAGGCATGCACCACCACACCTGGCTAAGTTTTCTATTTTTAGTAGAGATGGGGTTTTGCCACGTTGCTGAGTCTGGTCTTGAACTCCTGGCCTCAAATGATCTGCACACTTTCACCTCTCAAAGTGCTGGGATTACAGGCCTAAACCATTATGGCCAGCTTCTTCCTATATACTTTAAATTATGTCTATTTACTTATAAGACCTAACAACACAATGTAAATGCCATGTAAATAGTTGCTATACTATGTTGTTTAAGAACAATCTTAAGGAAAAAAAGTCTGGACATGTTCAGTACAGATATTTTAGATCCACAGTTCATTAAATTCATGGATGCAGAACCAATGAATATGGAAGACTGACTATATTTATCTCAGTATATCCAAGATCTGATCATTTCAACATGGAACCAATATAAAAATTATTATTGTGATGCTTTATATTCTTTCTTTCTGGCAGTGTTTTAGAAATCCTGTTCATATTTTACAGTTACAGCACATCTCAGTTTGGATGTGATCCTTGAAAATGCTCATTACTCACATGTGGTTAGTGACTGCTATGTTGGACAGCACAGGTCTAGCAGATAGATGATATTCATTCACTCTTTCTGAGTGAGGCAAATGGCATGCAAATAAGTACTCAATGAAAGTATGATGAGGGGGTGTTTACAGGGACACTAGTTAATCTTAGGAGACTAGAAAAGTTTTCCAGAAGGATTTTAGGCCAAGGACTGATTGAGAAACAGGAGTTATACTTGCAAAATAGAGAAGCACCAGGAGAGAAGGCAGTTTTCCAGACCAAGCAAGTATGTGCCACCTTGAGGTGCTGAAATAAGTCCAATATAGGAAAGCATATGCAATAGGTATGGCAACTCATTATATATAATGGATTGACATTCAAGATGCAATGGGAATACGGAGAATGAAGGATGCTGGTGTTAGAAAAGAAGGGAAAAAGTTTAACCAAGACTTGAAGAATGAATGGGAGTAATTGGTGGGTGCATCAGAGAGGTATAGAGGAATCTATACCTTGGGCCCCCAAGGCCGTAAGAGAGGCTTGGATATTATTGTGAATTTATTGTGAAACTATTATAAGGTTTAAGTAGCAAACAGATATAATATGGCTTTTACTGTAAAAGACCGGTTAAGAAGCTATTACAGTTATCCAGGCAAGAAATGATAGTGGCTTAAAGTGGTCATCATAGAGATGAGTGGAAACCAACCAGATTTTGAATATATTTTGAACTTAAGAGATAGTAAAACTTGTTGAAATTGAGTATTAGCCCAAGAGTAAAGTCAAAGCTGATGCCAAAGAATGTGAGCTGAACAATTGGGCAAAGTGAACATTTATTGAGATAGACAAGAAAGGAGGAGTAGGTTTGGAGTGAGGAATAGAAGATTTCTGTTTTAGGTATGCTAACTCTGATGGAGTATGCAAATCTTAAGACTTCAATTTGTCATCCAAGTCGAAATATTGATCAGGCAATTGGGTATGGTTTTGAACTCAAAAGTGAGATATATGACTGGGCATTGTGGCCCATGCCTTTAATCCCGGCACTTTCGGAGTCTGAGGTGGGCGGATCACTTGAGGCCAGGAGTTCAAGACCAGCCTGACAACATGGCAATACCCCATCTCTACTAAAAATACAAAAATTAGGCAGGCATGGTGGTGTGTATCTGTAATTCTAGCTACTTGGGAGTCTGAGAGTCTGAGGCACAAGACTGGCTTTGAACTTGGGAGGCAGAGGTTGCAGGGAGCCAAGATCATGCCACTGCACTCCAGCCTGGCTGACAGACAGAGCAAGACTGTTTCAAAAAAAAAAAAAAGTGAGATACATATTCGTGACACAGGTTAGAGTATATCTCAGACTTATTTATGCACTGTCCTCTGGATTCTTGCTGGCTCTCATTGTGTTGCGACTGCTCTTATCATGTTTCTAAAGAGACGGGCTTTAATCCTTTATGGCATCATGCCAAAACCCTTTAAAGCTCTTCATCTCAGACATTTTAACTTCCATTGTGAAAGACTTCAACCTCTCTGACGTTCACTGCCCCAAGGCACCTCCTTCCTTCAGTGCTGCGGGTATCACATGGAAGCCTTTCCAGTAATCTTTGAACTGCTTCCAGGATCTCTCCCTGCTGCCTACCCCAGAAACTTCTCTAACCCATCTCTCTCAACAGGTGGGAAGACTCATTTTCTTGGTTTCTTTACTTTGTTGCAGATCTGAGCACACCAGGTGGGCAGCCTGGGATCTTAGTATGCCAATGACAGTTTCGAGAATTTAGAAAATTCTTTTTTTGTTTTAAAACTACCTGGAGTCTAGAAAATTGTCTTGCAAGACACTAAAAAATATCCTCCTTTTGTTCTGTAGAACACTTCTGAGCAGGTACTGCTTTCTCTTTCTTAACAACCCTAAACCCCTACAAAGAAAATAGTTGATTGGGAGAAGACTACATGGCATAGAAAGATGAAAGAGAAAAGTATATTAACATAGCTTAAAGGATGATTATACCTATTGCACATGCAAGGATGTGTGAAAAATTAAATTCTTTTAAATACGCTATAGGCTTCTTCGGACATTGATTTTGTCTCATTTATTCATTGATTTCAAAATATCTATAGGCTGGGTAAAGTTGCTCATGCATGTGATCCCAGCACTTTGGGAAGCCAAGGCAGGCAGATCGCCTGGGGTCAGGAGTTTGAGACTGGCTTGGCCAACATGGTGAAACGCCATCTCCAATAAATATACAAAAAAAAAAAAAAAATTAGCTGGGTGTGGTCATGTGTGCCTGTAATACCAGCTACTCAGGAGGCTGAGGCAGGAGAATTGCTTGAACTCAGCAGGCAGAGGTTTCAGTGAAATGAGAACACGCCACTGTACTTCAGCCTGGGTAAAAAGAGTAAAACTCTACCTCAAAGAAAAATAAATAGACAAATAAAAATAAATATATCTACTGAGCACCTACTATGCCCAAGTGCTATATTCTGAGTGCTGTATTTATAGTGATAAACAAGACAGTTAAGGTCCCTGGCCTCAATGAGAAAAGTGCTAAGAAGAAAAAATAAGACAATGGGATATTGAATATAGCAGTAAGGATGCTTTCTTTCTCGTTACAGAAAAAAAAAGAACAAAAATTTTACTCAATGAGGATATAAATTATCTCATACGACATAAAGTTTGGGGCTAGAAGAGTTCCAGGATAATGAATTCGAGAACTAATTGACTTCATCATTTATAGAAATTCTTTCTGCTTTGCCATTTCCAACATGTTGGCCAATCCTTTTTGCTTGGATATCCTGACGACTCCAAAACAGCAGTCTCAGGGGTCATTTTCAGACAATGATATCCTGGCAATAGGAAAGGCAGCATTCTTTTAAAGAGTGAGATACATTTTTCTAGAAGTGCAATGTCCTGGCCCCAACTCAAACATTCCTCTGTATTATATAACATGTTTATTCCTAAACCAATCAATTGTTAATAGTCTGAGGTGATGATGAATGCCTTAAAATAATCAAGTATCTTGGCCGGGTGTGGGTGGCTCATGCCTGTAATTGTAGCACTTCGGGAGGCTGAGGCAGGCGAATCACTTGAGTTTGGGAGTTGGAGACCAGCCTGGCCAACACAGTGAAACTCCATTTCTACTAAAAATATGAAAATCAGCTGGTGGTGGTGACACTTGCTTGTAGTCCCAGCTACACAGGAGGCTGAAGCAGGAGAATCACTTGAACCCAGGAAGTGGGGTGGGTGGGTGGGGGGAGTTGCAGTGAGCTGAAATCATGCCACTGTACTCCAGCTTGGAGTACAGAGCAAGACTCGGTCTAAAACAATAATAACAATAAAAACAAACACAGAAAAACCATCAAGCATCTTCATTTGGGGTTAGAAAGGGTGCAGTCTCCCTTGAAGATCTTGGTTTTCTAGAAGATGTGAATAATATCAAGGTTATATCATCAAATAGCCGCTGTAGAATAAGCAACAAAAAGTGTCTGCTACAGTGAGTGACTGACTTGGAAGGAGTGGGAGACCTGAGAAATCTCTCTGAGATAAAATTGAACCAAGATCTAACTGATGAGAAAGACACAGCCATACAGCAATCTGGGGGAAGAATATTCCAGGCAAAGTGAAGAGCAAATGAAATGGATCCAAGATGGGGAAAAGTTTGGTGTGCTTGAGGAAATAAAAAAGACAGTGTGGATGAAGTTCAGAGAATATTTGGGAAAGCGGAATTTTAAAAAAAGGGGTTGGGACCCAGAAGCAAGTACTAGCTAAATCCGAATAGTCTTGTGAGCCACTGTAGGAAGCTGAGTTTTATTCTGTTGAAACTTAGACATCATTGGAAAATTTTTAAGCTGGAGATCTTTTTTTTTTTTTTGGGACAAGATATACTCTGCATAAGAGACTGAAGTGCAGTAGTGCTATTGCAGCTCACTGCAGCCTTGAACTTCTGGGCTCAAGCAATCCACCTGTTATTCAGACTCCCAAATGCTGGTATTACAGGCATGAACCACCATGACCATCTAAGCCTAAACAAATTTTAAGCCATTTAAAAACAGTCACTTTGGTTGCCATGTAGGGATGAGCCACAGTTAGGCAAAAATAAAAACACTTAAGAAACAAATGTAATAGAACAGGCAAAAAATCATAATAGCTAGTACAAAAACACTGTATTAAAGATGGCAAGGAAATGCCAGGAATATGTTGGGGTATTGCTGACATGACCTACCAATGGATTATTTGTCAAGGATATAAAAAAGACAGAAATAAAACATAACATCTGGGTTTGAGGCCTGAGCAACTGAGTTGATATTTGTACTGTTAACTGAAATGAAAAGTTCTTCAGGAGAAACTGATTTTCTTGAGCTGAAGAAAACCAAGAATTCTGTTTTGAACATGTTGAGTTTGACATTCCGATTACATCCTAGGAGAAACATGAATGCACAATTGGCCAGTGATCTGGGCAGGATTTTCAGCCACAGAGACATTTGGGTAACTATAATATGGATTCGATTTTAATTTGTGGGACTTGATGAGACCATATAGAAAAAAGTAGATGGAGAAGAACTTCATTGAAGGACACGCTAAAATTCACAGTTTTGTCCTATGAATCAAGATTAGCAAAGTATCCTATAGAGAAACTACCAATAAGGTAAGAGAAAAGCCAGGATACCGGTGCATCTTGGAAATCACGAGAAGGAAGTGTTACAAGATTGAAAGGTAGTCTACTGGTCAGTGCTGCTGAGTGATGGAATGAGAAATAGACATAGGACTGACCACTGGCTTTGGCAAAATGGAAGCTGTCCAAGACTTTGATGATAGCCTTTAACTTAATAAACTCTACATAAATACTTGTTGAGTTAAAATGCTATTCCGGTCTGTCTTCTTTTTTTTTTAAATCCCACCACTTTCCCAAATTCCAATTATGATAAATATCTAAAATGTAAACATTTTTGTACAGCATAATACATATTTTGCTTTAATGTGACCTTGATGATTAGCCATTCTTAAAAAGACTTGATTTAACATATTGTTGGGCATAATTCTCCAAAGGTCTCTTAAATTTCTGTACACCGTGCTAGCAGAGGAACTTACAGCATTTGTCTGAACTCTTCCTAAAAATGTTTGGATAGGGAACAACCTTGAAAGATGGAGATGGTATCTTCCTCTGGAGCAAAGCCATATTTGTTTATTGTTGTGTATAAATACATATGATGTATTCTGTGTATGGGGGAAAGGCCAGTCACGCTTATTATTCATTAGAAAGAATCTGTTTCCTAAGCTCAGAATTCCTCTTCAATAATGTAACCCACTACACGTATAGATAGCATCTGTCCCTTTTCTAATCTGTCTGTGGGAACTAGAGTACAGGCCTAAAAGATAATACTCTGGTATCAGCTAATACAATGAGTAATAAAGTTCTTTTTCTCTGACCCAGAAGTCTCATGTCTTCTGCTAGCAACCAAAAATTGTGGCAGGCCAACTTGATAGCTTGCAAGTACAATAAAATTTCCCATTCTTGGCAGTACTTGACACAGAAATGTATCTCAGTGATCTAAACTAAAGATAATGAAAACAATTATTTATTTTTAGTTGATAATATTTGGTCTTCATAATTATTCCGTTACATAGTTTTTTTGTTGCTCTATGACAACTTATAAACATTGTACACTTTCAAGCCTTACCTAAATGACTTTGGCTGCTATTTCCACTAGTAAAGGAGCTGTTCCTCATAGACATTCAGTATAAAGAGGTATCTTGAACAGACATAGAGTGAATATTATAATAATATATCTAAAGATCTCCACAGATTCTATCAAACTTTATAGTTCACATTCTACTTTTTTTGTAACTAGAAATGGAAATGGAATTATGATGTTTTGAAGTTGATACATTAGTTTCTGTGAAAAAGAAAAAATAAGTACTGCCATTGTGTTGTAACAAATATTGCTTCAATAATACATGATGCTTTAATTTATCCTTCTTCACATACTCAGAATAATAAATTACAGCGCTAGAAGAACCTCAGATAGCATGATTTCTAACACCTACTGTTAAATATGAAGGAAAACTGAAGCATTAGTTGCTTAGTTAATTATATTAGTAACTTTTGTTAGTTCTATTACCAGGATTGAATTTAGACTTCTGATAGTCAGCTAATTTTTCCTGTCAGCAAATTTTTCTTTCCACGATGTTTTATATACTTATTCCCTCTGACCTCTGTCTTGTGTTAATCCCTTACTGCCAAGAAGGGGGAATGTTCTGAAAAACAATGTATAGTGGCAAGAGGAATAACGTGGCAGGTAAACGAGACTAAAAGGGTCAAGTTTATAGCTGAGGCTCCTCAGTCACCAGTGGCCAGCTATTGCCAGCAAATTCTATTAAAAACAAACGAAAAACCCAAACTGGAATTTCTAAATCTACTCACTTAAAAAACATCTCATTGACTAGAAATTCAGAGAAATTGTTATGAGCAAGTCATCAACAAATTAGCAATGCCAGACACAGTTGCAACATCCAGCATTCTTTAAATTAATTCCCTGGGCAGGTCAACTGAAAGAATAAATCACATGAGTCATTTGTCATTAGGTAGGACAAAAGCTCAGGAGTTTGATTTTATATATATAGTTTTTTCCTTTGCAACATAGTTTAAGGCATTAAATAGACATAGAATAAGAATCCTTCTGCAACTAGACATACAGCAATACTTTCTAGCAGATTATAAACCAATTTTATATTTCATCCAGTTTGTTTATGTTTAATTTTTCCTGCAGAGAAGGTACAAATTTAAAATTTATATCTTAAACACAGTATCCATCTTATTTGTTTATTTAATGGTCTAAGATTGATTATATTTCTTCTTCTGAACCTATTAAGAAGTGAACAAACTTCCATTTCATTTTTCCCTTTTATGTGTAATCTTGTTTACAACTCTATATTTGTTGAGCTAGCTTGATTTTAAGAATGATTGATTCCTATCTCCAACCAACCTTGAGAATTTTGTTTAAATCAACTCCAATGAGCTTCTGATTTTCTTCTTACTTAAGGGCTATAAAGCTGCACTATCTAATCAGTAACAGGATTTATATCTAACAAGTTCTTGATATTTAGCTGGTAACTGGGAAGTTTATTCTCTGCCATCTAAGCGGTGAGAATTATTTTTACCTATATCAATCATTTCTATGGTTAAATGAGTAGCAACAGCATGGAGAGTCTGAGCACAGCAGTTAACAGCTGTTAAGACAGAGACATTTTTTTGCTGTAAATTTGCCTCAGCATTATGCCCTAGTTCTGGTTAAGCCACTTCTGATGTTCTAAAGGGTTATGAGACTTTTACATGGACTTAAATTTGTGTAGTTAAGAAATAATTGGCAGACAAAAAAAATCTTTTTTATTGAAACCAACATAAACTCATCTTAATTCATATAAAAAAGCTTATCTTTTAAAAATACGCTGAAAAATGGCCACATTGCATATAACAGAAATGGAGTATATTAACATGCTTTTTCCTAAATATGCCCACAGATGTCAGTTATTATTTAATATGTGGATTCAGTTTCATGGCACAGTTAAATTTAGATATAGCTGTGCCATGAAACTGAATCCCACACGTTCATGAAGAGATAAACATGCCAAAATAGACTTCTCATGAAGAGGTGGTCTATTAAAGTGAATCTCTGTAAGGTTACTATACATTACCTTTGTATCTTAAGAGCTGTGGCAAAAAGTAGAATGTTCTGTTTTGTGACCACTGTGAGCTTAATTCAAAGTCTTGTTCCCTCTATTATTGGTCTTGTAGTGTCTCCTGCTTCTATGATTGTATTTTGGTGTCTCTCTCCAACGCAGTCGTGCCTGTATGTCATTTCTCTGTTACTGAATATGAGTGAAAATGTCGTAAATCATTCTTCTGAATTTCTTTAGGGAAATTTTGACTCACTGCTTCAGTTTTTCTACCCTTACTGCCTTCTCATCTGCTGTGATTCGCATATGTTGGCTTTATGTCATTATAGAACCAATAAAAAAATTGTGACAGCATTATCACTAAGTGATGTTGTGTATTTGTTTATATTTTTATATTTCTTGATATTACTTGCTGGTGTTACGTTGAAGTCAACTCAAGAAGGGTATTGAATCGTTGAATTATGGTTAATCTTATCACTAAAATGTTAATAAATAGGTAAACCACTTAATCAAAACATTGCCATTCACTTATGGAAATTTATGTAAGTGCTTTTTTCAAAATTAAATGATCCAAGGAATTCACCAAAGTGGGAGCTATAAAGTTATCTTAGCAAACCTGTTTTCAATTTAATAGATTAACTGTTCTCAACAACTTGCTTTATAAACATAGCTTAAGTTATTTGCAATAAACTAAAATATAGACAAAATCAGATTTACCTATTTTTTTGAATTTACTCACCAATATGAATTTCTTTTCAAATGTAAGGTAAATTATCATTACAATCTATAATTTGCATGCAGACATTCTATTTCTATTACCTATACTGTTATAATTGGCCTCTTCTCTTCAATTCTCACTTGATAGTCTGTCCTAAACATAGCTGTAAAAATCATTTTCTTAAATTTCAGGACTTAATGTCATTATTCTATTGCAAAACATTCAGTGAGCCCCAATTTTCCTTTAGACCGAGGATAAAGAGGTGTTCAGAATCCTTCACATTCTGGATTCAACCTTCTTTGCAAAACTTATTCCTCTTTATATGCGTTCATGAATTGTAACGCTTAGCAGAATTAAATTGTATGATATTTATTTGGTGTTTTGGACAAAAGCACATTTAACTATTTTAATTATAATTCATCTTATTTAAATAATATTTTTTAAATTATTTGACTATGCTATGGACTTAAAGGTGTCACAAAGTCCTTTTTAATTTGATATATATTTTTTGATCACTGACTTTCTGAACTCAGAAAGTTGTCACGTACTTGATGTCACGTAAGTGGCAAAGTCAGAAATAAAATCTTCATATTCTGATATTTAGTCCAGTGGGCGTGGCTTCCAGTAGCTTTGGTTTTTTCCATATTACCAAGCTGCTTCAATATTATGTTTTCATTCAGCAACATCAATATTATTGTTATTACATAAAAAGAAACGACAGGCAAATAATAAAACTGTAAGGCTAGTTATTACATAGATATTAAATATTAAATCATTAAGTAATAATGATATAACTATATTAATATAACTTTTACAAAAAAGAAAAAGCAACTATGAAAACTGAGATAAAATGCACGAGTCAATTCTTTTGGTACCTGGAACAATATTATATATACCATTTAGACATGATAAAAAATTGAAAACATTGTGATATGTTGTGATAGTTCAGGAAGCAGGATATTCATACATGTCATAATGTCATAGTATTAGGGAATTTAAAAATTATATAAATCTATGATAGCATCTAAAAATGAAAATATTAACCAAAAATGGGTATACATTGCAAGATTGCATTTTTTTTTTTTTTTTTTTTTGAGACAGGGTGTTGCTTTGTCACCCAGACTAGAGCATAATGGAATAATCAGAGTTTACTGCAAAATCTACTTCCTGGGCTTAAACAATCCTCTCACTCAGCCTCTCAAGAAGCTGAGACTACAGGCATGTCCCCCCACACCTCACTAATTTTTGTATCATTTTTATAGACATGGAGTCTCATTATGTCACCCAGGCTGGTCTCCAACTCCAGAGCACTGAGATTACAGTCTTGAGCAACCGTGCCCAGACCCAAAATTGCATCTTGGTAGACGAGAGCTTGATAATGTTAAACTATCTGTGGTTTTCAGGTAGCAGAAGTAAACTACTTCTAAATAATCGAAGTAAAAAGACTTCCAGTATAGTAGACCCTCTGTATCAGGAGTTTCCACATCTACGGATATGGAAGGCCGACTGTACTAGGCGATTTTATATGATGAACTTGAGTATCCATGGATTTTGAACTCTGTGGGAAGTCCTGGAACCAATCCTCTGCAGATACCAAGGGGTGATTGTGTCTATGCTGTGAGACGTGAAATCCTGGCTGCACCACTTGTTGGCATGAGATCTTGAGTAAGTTACTAAATCTTTCTGTTCCTCAGTTTCTTTATCTACAGAATCAAGATAAATAGAACTTACCTCGGAGGTTTGTGTTGAGGATTGGATGATTTTATTCATATTATACATTCCAAATAGTTCCGGGCACATTTAAGGAGTTCATTTATGTTATATACTTTGAACAGGATCTGCTTCAGTAATGTCAGCCATCATCATCATCGTCATCAATACACTCATCATCAAAAACAATAATAAAAAGCCTATGAAGTGAATACTAGTAAAATTTAGAAAGGAAGCATATTCATGGAATAGTATACACTTTCTTACAGTGGTTTCAGGTTAAAAGTAAAAGAACCAAGGGATATCTAGCTGCCTCAGCTTAATTAAGTAGATTTAAATAAATCTAATTAGTGGCTAAAATGAAGACACCAAAGAAGTCAGTGAGCCTTTGTGACACTTAAAACAATAAACTTGGGATTTATTATAAATTGTAATTAATTTAAACATTCTTCATAAGTGAATTGCCAGAAAATTTATATTGTCACCAAGTGTGCGGTTACCCTTAATGTTTTTTTTTTTTGAGGCGGAGTCTTGCTCTGTCACTCAGGATGAGTGCAGCTGTGTGATCTCGGCTCACTGCAACCACCTCCTCCCAGGTTCCAGCAATTCACCCTGCCTTAGCCTCCCGAGTAGCTGAGATTACAGAAACGCGACACCACTACTGGCTAATTTTTGTATTTGTAGTAGAGGTGGGGTTTCACCATGCTGGTCAGACTGGTCTCGAACTCCTAATCTCAGGTGATCTGCCCACCTTGACCTCCCAAAGTGCTGGGATTACAGGTGTGATGAGCCACTGAGCCTGGCCCTGGTTATGCTTAAATTATAGATATCATACATTCAAAATAAGTATTGTTTTGCTTTTTAAAATTAGATCTATTAGATTTATCTAAGCAATAATAAATAATATATTAACTAAAACATAATATAGTCTTAGCTTTTGGTTTATTTTCGAATCACTCACTTTAAAAATAGCAAAATAGTTGCCATGTTAAAGATGTAGAAGAGCTGTGATTTCTGGTTAGTTGGCTGAAATCAAATAATCACCTCGTCTCTGGTTATAAATCATCTCACAGAATAAGTATGGGTATTTTTCTTAAAGTAAAATTCTGTGAAGATACATAATGCTTTTAAATGTAATAAATTGTCATATATTGATTAAATGAAGTGTTTTACAGAAATATTTTCACATGAAATTGTAGCTATGTTTCTCATTTCACCCTCTAGTGGCCTTATGCCAATACTGCATTTTCCCTTTTCAGTCATTTCACACTTGGTTTTACTTTCTTTTTTTTTTTTTTTTTTTTTTGGTGGGGGGAGGAAGGCAGGAAGGGAGGGAAGAAGGACGGTAGGGAGGAAAGAAGGGATGAAGGAAGGAAGGAAGGAAGGGAGGAAGCGGGGAGGGAGGGAGGGAGGGAGGGAAGGGAAGGAAGGAAATCAAGCAATGAGAGAGACATTGCCAACCTAGATCTAGAGGTTTACAAGTTGATTTCTTTTTTTTTCAGAGAAGGAAAGAAAAAAAAAATAAGGAGAGGAAGAAAGAGGGAGAGTAAATGGAAATATTGCTTTATTTTGAAAAAAATTGAGTATTAATAATGGCCAATCAATGTTTCATTTAAACTTATGGGTAGGTGTGATGTGGTATTGACAAGAATGTAAATTTTGTGTATTTGAAGTGGGGAGCTCTATAAATATTTATTAAGTTTACTTGTTCCGGATCTGAGTTCGAGTCCTTGATATCCTTATTAATTTTCTGTCTCATTGAATCTAAGTCTCGTATCTGGGTGTTAGGATCGTTAGCTCTTGTTGTTGCATTGATCCTTTTACCACTATATCTTTGTTGCTTTAAAATCTATTTTCTCCAATACGAGAATTGCAACTCCTGCTTTTTATTAATTTATTATTTATTTTTGCTCTCCATTTGGTTGGTAAATCTTTCTCCATCCCTTTGTTTTGAGTCTTTGTGTATCCTTGCATGTGAAACAGGTCTGGATGTAAAATGCCATTGGGTTTTGGCTGTGTCTTTTGATTGGGGGATTTAGTCAATTTAAATTTAGGGTTGCTGCCATTTGATGTTGACTGGCTGTTTTATCCATTCGTTGGTGTAAATTCTTCTTTATGTTGGTGCTCTTTACTTTTTGGTGTACTTTTAGAAAGGCTAATACTGGTTGTTTCTTTCTGTGTGTAATGCTTCTTTCAGAAGCTCTTGTAAAGCAGGCCTGGTGGTAATAAAATCTCTGAGTTCTTGCTTGTTCATAAAAGATTTTATTTTTCCTTCAGTTGTGAAGCTTAGTTTGGCTGGATATGAAATTCTGGGCTGAAGGTTCTGTTCTTTGAGGATGTTGAATATTGGCCCCCACTCTCTTCTGGCTTGTAGAGTTTCTGCTGAGAGATCTGCTGTAAGTCTGATAAGCTTGCCTTTGTGGGTAACATGACCTTTCTCTCTGGCTGCCCTTAGTATTTTCTCCTTCGTTTCAACCCTGGTGAATCTAACGATTATGTGCCTTGGGGTTGCTCTTCTTGAGGAATATCTTTGTGGTGTTCTCTGTATTACCTGGGGTTGAATTTTGACCTGCTTTGCTAGTTTAGGAAAATTTTCCTGAATAATATCCTGAAGGGTATTTTCCAGCTTGGATTCATTCTCTCTGTCGCATTCAGGTACACCTATCAAACGTAAATTTGGTCTTTTCACATAGTCCCACATTTCTTGGAGACTTTGCTCATTCCTTTTTATCCTTTTTTCTCTAATCTTTTCTTCACGTTTTATTTCATTAAGTTGGACTTTGACCTCTGATATCCCTTCTTCTGCTTGAACAATTTGAGTGTTTAAACCTGTGCATACTTCTCGGAGTTCCTGTATTGTATTCTTTAGTTCCTTTAATTCAGTCATACTCCGCTCTAAGTTGTCTATTCTCAATAGGATTTCATCAAACTTTTTTTCAAAGTTCCTAGTTTCTTTACGTTGGGCTACAACATGGTCTTTTAACTCACCGAAGTTTCTTATTATCCATTCCTTGAAGAGTGATTCTGTCATTGGGATGCGCTGGTTCTCTGTCAAGCCTTGTTCCATTGTTGATGTGGAACTGTGATCATCTTTAGAGGGAGAGGCGTTCTGACTTTGAGTATTCTCAGCTTTTTTACGCTGGTTTCTTCCCGTCATTGTAAATTTATCCTCCTGCCGTCTTTGAAATTACCAACTTTCAGATTAGGTCTCTTGAGTGGACGTCCAGGTTGTTAGTTCCCAGGGCCAGAGCAGCGGCGTTAAAACTGATGGTGCTTTTCTGCCCAGGATTCTCCTGTCGGGCTTCCTTCTTGTGTCGGTAGTAGGCGACTCTGCCCTCCCGGGGCTCCAAACCTCTGTCAGAAGGGGAACCGACCCTGTTTACTCTGCGCCGAGCGCTCCCGCGCTGAGGTGCCGTCACAGCTGCTGCCGGGCTCTGGTGTCCTGCTGGGGACCCCGGCTGGTCCTCCGAACCTGTTTACTTTGCTCCGAGAGCTGCCGCGCCAAGGTGCCGGCGGAACCGCTGCACCGGCCACGAGAGTCGCGCTGGCCTCCCATGTGTTTCCCCCACTGGGGGATCTCCTGCTCCGTGAGCGACCAGAATTTGTCTGAAAGTGTGGCGTCCTCTAGTTCTCCGCGCCTTCCCTGAGAGCTGCAATCCCGGGATGTTAGCGATCGGCCATCTTGGATCGTTTCCTGGTTTTACTTTCTTTGGTTTACACTTGTTTTGCAGCTCAATGCTAAATGACTTAATCACATCTCTAAATTAATGCATTGTAGTTATTTAGTTTGTGCTAAAATACTATTCTTAAAATGATAGAGAATAATTGGTTTATTTTATTGTTTTCATGATATTAATAGACTCAAGTCACACGTTCTGTTGCCTACTTAATCTTTTCTATTAAGGTACTTTTGTTAAATGTTCCATACCTCTGAAATGTGCTCTAAAGATCCTCATGGGGGGAAAAAGTAATTGACAGTCTTGAATCTCATCGATTTACACTCTTTCCTCATCTGCAAACCAATTTTAAAATCATAATAAAGTGGTAAAAGATTATGGATCTGTCAAAAGGATAAACTTACACATTTTACTAATCCTGTCAGGAAGCTTGAAATACACATCAGGTTTCTACAAGATGGTGAAAGAGGAAAAGCATGCTATTTTTGTTTTTTAAAAAATTTTTTTCTAAAGGTCAATTATTTGTGTTAATATGATACTGCAAATTTTTTGCCAAAATGTGAGGTAAGCAAACAATAAATACTCTTACCTGAATTACATGGATCCCTGGCAACAGCAATGGATACTTATAAAGGTTTGCAAACAACTATACAAGTAACTTTTTATTAAGACCCATTAAGGAGAATATCAGTCTGCAAGAAAATTTTTCATTTCGCAAGTAACAGTTTTTTCCTCAGGAATATTTTGGGAAGTCTAAATTAAGCATTTACTATTTGTTATTTATTTTAGAGACATGGTCTTTCTCTGTCACCCAGGTTGGAGTGCAGTGGCACCATCATAGCTCACTGTAGCCTTGAACTCCTGGGTTTTTTTTTTTTTTTTTTTTGCCAATCAGTTTGAGCTTATGAGGTTGCTCAGGTTAGCCTTGAACTGATGACCTCACCTTCGCAAGCGCCATGACCTCTGGCGGGAGCCACTTTGGACCACAAACTCCTGGGTTTAAGTGAAGCTTCTGCCTCAGCCTCCAAAAGTCCTGGGATTACAGGCATGAACCATTGCACCTGGCCACATTTACTATTCGGTAGCATCATTGATAATTACATTTTTGGGTCAGTTTATCTTCTACCATGCATGCACATGTTTGTTATTTTCCCATTGAGACTAAAGTTTTCCCTGTCTTCAATTATGAGAAGTGATAGGTTTGATGTTTCCTTTGTTTTCTTATGTGGTGTGTTTGCTATTCTGACTAAAGGAAAATTAAATATCGCCTACAGATTTGTACAATTACTGTACAATGATAATACTTGGAAACTACACAGATTTTTGAAACAAATTTAATCACATAGAAGACTATATGTATTATTCCATGTTTGTTTATGTGTCACAGAATTAACATATGGCCAAAAAATATATACAATTTTTGAAATTAGTGGATTTTTCATTAATTTGGATGTATATTTAATAAGGGTTTAAGCATATAAGACCTTTGCTCCCAGCACTCTTCTTTCTATTCTTCTAAAAAAGATATTAAATAAATAATATACATAAATATATGATGACAAATATCTGCAGTGAAGGAAAAAGAATATAATGAAGATCAGAACAGGAGTATGTGACTTAGATTTTGGCATGTAGGAAAGACTTTGCTGAGGAAATAATATTTAAGCTGAAACCTGAGAGATAATTTAAAGTTAGCCAGATGGAAAGTTAGGAACAAGCTTCCCAGGCAGCAGAACTGTATGCTTAAAAATTCTAAGGTGGAAAACAGCTGAAAAGTGAATTGCCAAGCACCATTTACTATAATTCTGTATACTACAAAACTATACCATGTTCTTTTCCTTTGGGCATTTTTTTGGTCTACAGAAAAACTTGTATTATCAAATAATTTATTAATAATAAATATCTGGAGAGGTGCCTATTATGGACACAAGAAGGAAGCCAGACAGGAGAATCCTGGGCAGAAAAGCATCATCAGTCTTAACGCCGCTGTTCTGGCCCTGGGAACTAACAACTTGGACGTTCACTCAAGAGATCTAATCTGAAAGTTGGTAATTTCAAATACGACAGGAAGATAAATTTACAATGATGGGAGAAACCAGTGTAAAAAGGCTGAGAACACTCAAAATCAGAACGCCTCTCCCTCTAAAGATGATCACAGTTCAACATCAACAATGGGACAAGGCTTGATGAAGAATGAGCGCATCCCAATAACAGAATCACTCTTCAAGGAATGGATAATAAGAAACTTCTGTGAGTTAAAAGAACATGTTGTAGCCCAACGTAAAGAAACTAGGAACTTTGAAAAAAGGTTTGATGAAATCCTATTAAGAATAGACAACTTAGAGAGGAATATAAGTGAATTAATGGAACTGAAGAATACAATACAGGAACTCCGAGAAGTATGCACAGGTTTAAACACTTGAATTGTTCAAGCAGAAGAAAGGATATCAGAGGTCAAAGTCGAACTAAATGAAATAAAACAAGAAGACAAGATTAGAGAAAAAAGGATAAAAAGGAATGAGCAAAGTCTCCAAGAAATGTGGGACTATGTGAAAAGACCAAATTTACGTTTGATAGGTGTACCTGAATGCGACAGAGAGAATGAATCCAAGCTGGAAAATACCCTTCAGGATATTATTCAGGAAAATTTTCCTAAACTAGCAAAGCAGGTCAACATTCAACCCCAGGTAAGACAGAGAACACCACAAAGATATTCCTCAAGAAGAGCAACCCCAAGGCACATAATCGTTAGATTCACCAGGGTTGAAACGAAGGAGAAAATACTAAGGGCAGCCAGAGAGAAAGGTCAGGTTACCCACAAAGGCAAGCCTATCGGACTTACAGCAGATCTCTCAGCAGAAACTCTACAAGCCAGAAGAGAGTGGGGGCCAATATTCAACATCCTCAAAGAACAGAACCTTCAGCCCAGAATTTCATATCCAGCCAAACTAAGCTTCACAACTGAAGGAAAAATAAAATCTTTAATGAACAAGCAAGAGATTTTATTACCACCAGGCCTGCTTTACAAGAGCTTCTGAAAGAAGCATTACACACAGAAAGAAACAACCAGTATTAGCCTTTCTAAAAGTACACCAAAAAGTAAAGAGCACCAACATAAAGAAGAATTTACATCAACAAAAGAATAAAACATCCAGTTAACATCAAATGGCAGTAACCCTAAATTTAAATCGACTAAATCCCCCAATCAAAAGACACAGCCAAAACCCAATGGCATGTTACATCCAGACCTGTTTCACATGCAAGGATACACAAAGACTCAAAACAAAGGGTTGGAGAAAGATTTACCAACCAAACGGAGAGCAAAAATAAATAAATAAACAAACAAATAAAAAGCAGGAGTTGTAATTCTCATATTGGATAAAATAGATTTTAAAGCAACAAAGATATAGTGGTAAAAGGATCAATGCAACAACAAGAGCTAACGATCCTAACACCCAGATACATAGAGACTTAGATTCAATGAGACAGAAAATTAGTAAGGATATCAAGGACTCAAACTCAGATCCGGAACAAGTAAACTTAATAAAAATTTATATAAAAATACACAAAATATACATTCTTGTCAATACCACATCACACCTACTCATAGGTTTAAATGAAACATTGATTGGCCATTATTAATACCCATTTTTTTCAGAATAAAGCAATATTTCCGTTCACCCTCCCTCTTTCTCTTCCTCTTTCTTCCTCTCCTTTAGTCATTTTTTTTTCTTTCCTTCTCTCAAAAAAAAAAAAAAAGAAATCAACTTGTAAACCTCTAGATCCAGGTCGGCAATGTCTCTCTCATTGCTTGATTTCCCTCCTTCCCTTCCTTCCCTCCCTCCCTCCCTCCCTCCCGCCTTCCTCCCTTCCTTCCTTCATCCCTTCTTTCCTCCCTCCCTTCCTCCTTCCCTCCCTTCCTGCCTTCCTCCCTTCCTCCCAAAATAATAATAATAATAATAATAATAATAATAATAAATATCTGTGTTAATTGTGTATCTCAGTAGATGAAAATTATGATCAGCACACATCTATGTATGTACACATATACATGGAATAGGCATGGCTAATTACTCTTAGAACACTTTCAGCAATTTTTTTATTCCTTAGGAAAAGAATGCTATTGACCTATTTTGCATGTAATAACATTCAAAAGGATCTCAGCAGTAGGCTTCTCTCTCTCTTCTTTTTTTTTTCTGTTTTTGAGACAGGGTTTTGCTCTATTGTCCAGGCTGAAGTACAGTAGCCCAAACATGGCTTACTGCTGCCTTGAACTTCTGGGCTCAACCTATCCTCTCGCCTTGGCCTCTCAAGTAGCTGGGACTAGAGGCATATGATACCATGCCTGGCTAATGTCTGTATTTTTTATAGAGATGGGATTTCACCATGTTGCCCAGGCTGGTCTCCAACTCCTGGGCTGAAGGGATCTGTCTGCCTTGGCCTCCTAAAGTGCTGGGATTACAAGTGTGAACCACTATACTGGCCAAGACTATGTCTTATAGACAGTACTTTTTTTTGGACAAGGTCTCACTCCATCACCCAGGGTTGAATGCAATGGCACAACCATAGTTCATTGTAACCTTGAACTCTTGGGCTCAAACAATCCTCCCACCTGAGGCTTCCCAGAAGCTATGACTCTGGGCATGTTCCACCACCCCCAGGTAAATTTTAAATTCTTAGTAGAGACAAGGTTTCATTACATTGCTCAGGCTGATCTCAAACTCTTCACTTCCAGTGATGTTCCCACCTTGGCCTCCCAAAGCACTGGGATTACAGGGATGAGTTACCCTCCCAGCCCAGATTGTACTCTAGACTGTCTAGGGAATTAATCTGGAATTTTTTTTTTTGAGATGGAGTCTCACTCTGTCATCCAGGCTGGAGTACAGTGGTGGGATCTTAGCTGACTGCAACCTCTGCCACCCAGGTTCAAGCGATTTTCCTGCCTGAGCCTCCTGAGTAGCTGGAACCACAGGTGCATGCCACCACGCCTAGCTAATTTTGTAAATTTTTAGTAGAGATGGGTTTTTACCATGCCATCAGGAGACCATCAGGAGATGGTCTCGATCTCCTGACCTCATGATCTGCCCGCCTTGGCCTCCCAAAGTGCTGGGATTACAGGCGTGAGCCACAGCACCTGGCCTCAGAGTTGAGTAGGTAGATATTTTTGTTTTTGTTGTTTTTTTTTTTGTTGTTTACTTTTTCTTCTCTGTTCACTATTAAAGTATAGGACATTAATGATTTAGTAAAAATGAAAAAAAAATGCCTGTAACTTTATTACCTGATGTGATGGTTAACACTGAGTATCAACTTGACTGGATTAAAGGATGCAAAATATTATTCCTGGGTGCGTCTGTGAGGGGTTGCCAAAACAGATTAACATTTGAGTGAGTGGGCTGGGAAAGGCAGACCCAACCATAATCTGGGTGGGCACCATCTAATCTGCTGTAGGTGGGACCAGAATGGACACAGAAAGGGGAGTACTAAACACTGGGGTCTATTGGGGGGAAAAGGGGAGGGCCAGTGGGAGGGGGAGGTGGGGAGGGATAGCCTGGGGAGAAATGCCAAATGTGGGTGAAGGGGAGAAATCCCAAATGTGGGTGAAGGGGAGAAGAAAAGCAAAGCACACTGCCATGTGTGTACCTACGCAACTGTCTTGCATGCTCTGCTCATGTACCCCAAAACCTATAATCCAATAAAAAATTAAAAAAAAAAAAAAAAAAAGGAGGCAGAAGAATGTGAAAACACTAGACTGGCCTAGCCTCCCAGCCTATATCTTTCTCCCGTGCTGGATGCTTTCTGCCCTCGAACATTGCACTCTAAGTTCTTTAGCTTTGGGACTTGAACTGGCTTCCCTGCCCCTCAGCTTGTAGATGGCCTTTTGTGGGACCTGGCGATTGTATGAGTTAATACCCCTTAATAAACTCCCCATTATATATACATCTATCCTATTAGTTTTGTCCCTCTAGAGAACCCTGACTAATACGTCTGGCTGAAGTAACAACCTCAGCTATTATTTTTTAACACTTCCCTGTAAGACTTGAAGTATAAGGCCAAATTCCCAAGATGGTGAACCACCAACCTGGAATCTTAGAAGTGGCATCTCAAAATTTTTTAGAAGCAGATGATTGCTCAGTGACCAGCCCATTCCTTCTCACCTCTTTAAAAAAAAATCAAAATGTAAGCCAAAGTTTGTTTATCTGATCCTTTATACAAGATACACTATAAGTAAGGGTAAAATATATATCCCAGTCTTGTTTACACCTGTTGTCATAGCTTAATTTTTAATGGTATTCACTTTGACTTTCAAAAGTATTCCAGTTTAAGACAATAAACTATATTGTCATTTTGCCTATAAGATCCTCAGTATAACCCATTAACAATAGCATGTCATACTGAAACCACCTAACCACTATTAGAAGTTGCCCAGCACCAGACAGTGTTTTAGTTGTAAGACATAGAAACTCTTTGTGGAACACATAAGCAAAAACTAATTTCTTGGAGACATATAGGACAACTAGCTGTATGAAGATAAAACTGAAGAATAGTGTCCCAGTGCACTGAAATGAGAATGGCACCTGCTAACAGAAACTATTGAATGGCCTCTTTAGGGTAACACAAATTGAGATATTTTGCCTCAGAGTTTCATTGTTTGTATCATTCTGCTAAGGAATCAAATTCTAAAGACAGGGGATTTGATTGATCTTGGGTCAAGTGTTCCTCTCTCTTTTGAGATGGAGTCTTGCCCTGTTGCCCAGGTTGGAGTGCAATGGCATGCGATCTCTGTTCACAGCAAACTCTGCCTCCATGTTCAGACAACTGTCCTGCCTCAGCCTCCCAAATAGCTGTGATTACAGGCACCCACTACTACTCCCAGCTAATTTTTGTATTTTTAGTAGAGACCGGGTTTCACCATGTTAGCCAGGCTGGTCTTGAACTCCTGACCTGGTGATCTGCCCGCCTCAGCCTCTTAAAGTGCTGGGATGACAGGCGTGAGCCACTGCACCTGGCCAAGTGTTCCTCTTGATGATAGGGAAGCTCAAGTACTTTAACTGGCAGTTCTACCAAATGATATGTAATGGGAAAAGTGAAATGGGATTGAAGTAGAAGGAAAGGATGCTGGGCAGGAAAACCACAAAGGTTCACCACCTACTGTCAGGTAGTATTGAGGACTCATCTCAGAGGAGGTTTCAACTGACCTGTATGATGCAGTACAGTTGAGAAATTCTCTTTTAGAGTTTGAGTTCATTCTCAAGACATAGGAAGACTTTTATGTCATCATTTAAACCAATTGTTTAAAATTTCTACATCAACTTACTTTTGCAAAATCTCTCTTCAGGTAAGAGGCATATGATGAACAACTGCTGTTTTCAGGTAAACAAATTCATCCACTTTCAACTCCTCCATGTCTTGTTTCTGTTTGGATTTGAAGATGTGCTAACCAAGGAAACACATGATAACATTAAAACAATGTTTCAGATCCATACTTCTGAATCTGGCTTCATTTAATACTCTCCACAACTAAACCCAATCCTATTTTTCCAGCTCTATCCCACCTACTCAGATATCCCAGAAAATACATCTACTCATCAATTCCAAACATGCACAATGTTTTCGTAATCCACCTGCCTTGGCCTCCCAAAATGCTGGGATTACAAGTGTAAGCCACCGCGCCTGGCCCCACAATGTTTTCTTGATCCTTTGCCTTTGTCAAAACCACCCTTTCCTTATCATATTCAATTGTGACATATCCTTCAAGGGCCAGCTCATCTTATACTTACAGTGAACAAATTTATTTTGCTTTCATAGGTCAGAAAGATCTATCTTATGTTGTAACTCTTCCTGGTAATTTCACTGTTTTGCATAAATTATATTTCATGTGAATATGTCTTATACTTCCTACAATATCAGACATTTCTTAAGAAGCAGAAATTATTTATCATAATTTTTTATATCCATAGCAGTGTGCCTTGAAATTTGTTAACTATGAGTCTAAGTTTTAAGTAGCAGTGACCAACTTCTACAGTTAAACCCAAATATTTGCTATACTCTCTGCTTAAAAAAAAAGTTAAAAATAACTTTTATACTATCTTTAATAAGTTTATTTGAGAAAGTTTCCACACCTTTAAATAGCATTGAGATATTAGCCAGTTAGACCAATTAGGTCATATACATTTACAGATTCAGAATAAGTACACTCTTCATGCATTACTCTAGTCGATGTAATTAAATGTCCTTTCATGACCTGAAAACCAGAGTGATGGTAATGTAAACAATTATAAATCTTGAAAATCCATGCATTTGAATCATTCGATTAATTTCAATGTTTACATTAAACAAAATACAAAATAACACATTCCTTTAGTTCCTTTATATTAGATAAACTATGTATACTGGCTCCTAATTTTCCTGCAATATAGGCTTGTTGACAAATCATCAAGCTTTTGGCCAGTTTTATATAAATCTTTGAAAGAGCTTAAAAAAGTCAACAGCAACTTACAAGTCCTTTACTAAAAATATCTATTTCTCTCCCAAATTTGCTTATATAATTACTGCCACGGTAGACTCATGTTCTATAATTTTTGCTAAAAGATGGTATTATAGTTTTATAATTACTGATTTCTTTCTCTCACTTTCAATAGAGTTGTTTTGTGCCTGAAAAACTATTAAACACACATTGTTAAAGGATTTAACTAAGCTGACTTCAAAAATATGTATATATAGGTCACCACTTGTCTTTTGTTCCTAATTGGTAAGTCCAAACTTTTACAGTAGTAACTTTAAAATGACATTGAAAATTCTATAAGTTTCTATCACTAGAGACTGGTGTTTGTGTATCCATGCTATTCCTATCCCTTCAAAAATTTTTCAGTTGAAGTTTTGAAGTTTATAATTTTTCTGTCTAAATTAAGATCTGTAGATATTTTGAAGCTGTATGCACTTACTTCAATATCTAGTCTAACCAATCACTTCATATAAGAATAGCTCTTTGTGATTTGACATATACACAGGAAACTGTTCAAAGCTATGGCATTGTGAGGTCAGGAGTGCATCCACTTCTCTGAATTTTAGTGACAATGTAGTTATTGAAAGCATAGTGTTCATTTAGTCTTCTATAACAGCAAACAAATATACTTTAAAAGTCCAAGGTACCATAATGCCCAGAAATGTGGCCAGGATCATACTAGAACTGCCCCAGTATTTATCAAGTATAAATATTCATATATTGTAGAAAGTTTCTATATCCACAAACATGTTAAAAAAACATATTTTTTTATGTTCAACAGCTTCTCAAATATAATGTCTTGCTTCAAGGGAGAAAAGCATTATAATATAAAAAGTAAATATGATTCTGTGTTTTGGTTCATTTTGTGTTGCTACAAGAGAATACCACAAACTGGACAATTTACAAAGAAAATACATTTATATCTCATAGTCCTGAAGGCTGGGAAGTCTACTATCAAAGTGCTAGCATCTGGTGAGGGTCTTCTTGCTTTATCATCCTCTGGTAGAGGGAGAGAAGGTGAGAGAGAGCACAAGAGAGATCAAGAGAAGAGGCCCTAGAACTCAGTTTGTATCAGGAAACCACTCCTGGTAAAACAAAACTTACCTATTTATGAGGCCTCTGAATGATTCCACCTCTTAATATTGTCACAGTGGCAACTATATTTCAACATGCATTTTGGAGGGTACGTTTAAACCATAGCACTCTCTAAACATGACAGCATCCTTGCTAAGACACCCAAAGTTTGTCTAAGTGGCCTTTGCTCTCCTTTCATGATACCTCTCTGCACACATCTCTGTGATAGTATAATTGGTTATGGCATTACACTAATAACAGTAAATCATGGATTTGATATGTACATGCTAGACAGTTTTCTTCAATTCCAAACCAACAAACACATTTATTAATGGACTTGATCTTTATGTATTGTATTAGTTTGGTAGGGCTGCAACAACAAAATGCCACAGACTAGGTGGCTAAAACCAAAGAAATTTATTTTCTCACAGTTCTGGAGGCTGGAAGTCCAAGATCAAGGTATTGGCAGGTTTGGATTTATCTGAGCCCTTACTTTGGCTTATAGGTGGGCACCTTCTCTCCGTACCCTCCCATGGCCTTTTCTCTGTGTCTCTGTATGTCCTAATCTCCTCTCCTTACAAGGACACCAGTGATGTCAGATTGGGCTCACCTCAATGAACTCACTTAATCTTTACCTCCTTAAAGGGACTATCTCCAAATCTAGTCATATTTTGAGATACTGGGAGTGAGGGCTTCAACATATAAAAATTTGGCTCAGATAAATCCAAACCTGCCAATACCTTGATCTTGGACTTCCAGCCTCCAGAACTGTGAGAAATAAATTTCTTTGGTTTAAGCCACCTAGTCTGTAGCATTTTGTTGTTGCAGCCCTACCAAACAAATAAAAATTTGGGAGAGTATGGGCGGGAAGGGAACAACTCAGTTCATAATACACTGTGTCACTAGGCAAGAAACAGTGAACAAGAAAGCAAAGGCAAATCATTTTTAAATTATCATACCCATGTGTGAAAACTTCCACTGCACCATGGCTGTTTAAGATGATGCAAAGTTTATGGCATGTAAATGGCAGGCAAAGGAAAATAAGTTTTCCCTATAATTGAAATTTTTCACCCATCCATACTGGCTTCATCAACTTTTTACCAGTAGATGCTTTTTACTCTTTAGCACGTGAGTGCTCCAGTAGAGGAATCACTTAGCATAGGGGTTTCCAAACTGTTTTGTAGAATGTGCTGCAATTCACAAATTCTTGATGTATATTTCACTTTGAATATATTTAAACTTGCATAAATGCATTACAGTTATAAAATAAAACAAAAAACAGGTCCAATTGGAACAACATTGAAAGCCAATCACATATATGATGGGTACTGCTGTGCTCAAGTGATCTTTCTGCCTCAGCCTCCTAAGCAGTTAGGATTATAGTCATGTGCCATCACATGTGATGAATTAAAAATTTTTTTTCTGTAGAGACAGGGTCCTGGTATGTTGCCCAGGCTGGTCTTGAACTCCTGGCCTCAAGCTATCCTTTTGCTTCAGCCTCCTAGGGCTGCTAGGATTACAGGTGTGAGCCATGCCCAGCTCCTTTGCATGCTTTTTGTTGTTTATTTATTTATTTAGAAATGGGGTTTTACTCTTGTTGACCAGACTGGAGTGCAATGGCACAATCTTGGCTCACTGCAATCTCTGCCTCTGGGTTCAAGAAATTCTTCTGCCTCAGTCTCCCGAGTAGCTAGGATTACAGGCATGTAATTTTGTAGGCCTGGCTAATTTTGTATTTTTGGTAGAGAGGAGTTTTCTCCATGTTGGTCAGGCTGGTTTCAAACTCCTGACCTTAGGTGATCTACCCACCTCAGTCTCCCAAAGTACTTGGATTACAGGCATGAGCCCCCATGCCCAGCCGCGTGGTTTTAAAACAATAGTTCAGATGCTGTGCACTTTTACTCATGTAAAACCACATAAAGAGGTACCATGTACACCAGGCAAGTTGTGGGTATAGTTGCCCAAGGCTTGTTCTCATGACAGTACTCCAGATATTTTGGACTGCATTTAATAAGTGAATATCTTCATGATTTGATACTTTGGTTATTTTCAGTGCTGTCATTTGAAGGGAATCTCATATGACATATATGCTCATATTTTCTTCTGATTGGACAAATCTCCAATCCTTCTATTTTCTGAGATCAGAAGTAATTTTAATACTTGCAGAACAACAGAATGAGTCCCATCTCTCATATGATGACTAGCATCCCAGTATTTCAGGGGAGAATGGGTAGGAATTCAATTGGTTTATTTTACACCTTAACTTTGGGCTTCACTTCACCTGCTGCACCATTTTTGGATCTCTTATTGGCTTACCCACTTTGCCTCAGGCTGAATACGACTCTGGGACTTTATTTTCCCAAAGCACTGCTTAAAAATGTTTGTTGTATATAATTTTACTAAAGTCTTGCTGATACAGATTGTCAATCAGAAGCCTGGTTGGAACATAAGCATGAGAAAACAAAAACTTCAAATGCAATGCTAGACTTCATTATTTTGGGGTACTTAATCAGTTCTTTCTCGCTATGAAATTTCTTATTGGTCTTGGGCCTCTGTGTGCCCACAACTTCTGCTGTGTGCCTGGGGCTTGTTTTTGTCTCATTTCTCCTTATAGCTGTACTCCCCTGACTCTATTTCAAATATCCTCGGCTGTCCACCCTCATTCCCTTGAGTTATAATTAAACAATTTCTCTTCAATTTCTCTTACTTTCTTGACAGAGGAGTAGCTCCTTCTTTACTTTGTTCATTCCTTCCTAAACATACTCTTGGTGGATCTTAGCTTTAATGGCCAAAGGGGTTTTTAACTCAAATAGGAAATAAAAATCTTCCCAATTTAAACTATGCTAATATTTTTTATAAGGCAGAAATAACTTGCCTGTTATTTGCTATAAAGAGAGTTCTTCTTTTTCTTTTTTCTATTCATACTTTTTGGTGATGTTGAAAAATATTACCTGTAAAAACATGCTATTTATTAAGAATAGAAAAATGAAGGCTGGGTGCTGTGGCTCATGCCTGTAATCCCAATACTTCAGGAAGCTGAGGAGCGTAAATCATCTGAGGCCAGGAGTTCAAGATCAGTCTGGCCAACATGGTTAAACCCCATCTCTACTAAAAATACAAAAATGATCCAGACATGGTGGCATGTGTCTCTAGCCCCAGCTACTCAGGAGGCTGAGGCGGGAGAATCACTTAAACCCAGGAGGTGGAGTTTCCAGTGAGCCAAGATGGCACCACTGCACTCCAGCCTGGGAGACAGAGTGACACTCTGTCTCAAAAAAAAAAAAAAAAAATGCAGAAAATGTAACAATGTATATAGTTACATATTAATTAACCTCAAGATAAGTCATATTATACTATGTTATCTCCAATCTACAAGTACTTGTTAAACATATTGAAAGCAATATATGAAATCTATGAAATTTATGATTTGTGATAAACAGAAAAAAAGGCATTTAGATAGGTAATTCAAAAAGAAATAATCGTCATAATTTGGTATGGGCATTTTCCTTTTATGTTAGAAAAATGTATATATAATTATATATATATAAAATATATACAAATTATATAATAAATTATAAAAATATTTTAAATGTATATAATGTTATATAAATTTATATATTATAATTGATGTCATATAAATTTATATAATGTTTACAATTATATAAATTACATAGTAAATTATATAACTGTTATATATGTATATACATATAAAATATGGAGAGATAGAAATCCATATAGGTATAGAAATGATAAACTTTTATATATAATTATAAAAAATATGAACAAAACTTTTGTATGTTTTATTAAGTAGTTTAAAAACACTGGAATTATTCTTCATGTGTCTATTTATTTCACATTCCTCAGCCTACTCCTCAGTGAATTATTCACCTCTACCTACAAAATATTTCTGGACTCTGATCCTTAACATAATCTCTATTGCTACCACCTGCAGTGACTTCTGACACTATCTACAGTTAGGACAGACTTTACAGGCATAGGGCCAAGTTCTCCACAAGACTTTCATTATTTCAGACACACCAGCCACAAGAGCTCAGAGGTTCCTAGGTTCACCCTCCCTTTTGCCCAAATAGCAACAAATTTGAAGGTTCCTACACTACCTTTTCAGGCTTCATAATTTACTAGAGCATACTCAGGAAAGGACTTTACTTCCAATTACAGTGTTATGATGGCAAAAATAATATAAATTGGACCAGCCAAAAGAAAAGACACATAGAGTGAGGTCTGAAAGAATCCCAGATTAAAGCTTCCTGTGTCTTCTCCCTATGAGTCAGTACATGTCACCTTCCTAGCACATCAATGGGTAGAAATATGTACAGAATATTGCCAACCAGGGGAACTCACCTGAGTTTTGGTGTCAAGAGTTCTTACTGGGGTTTCACAATAGGCATGGATAATTAAATTGTTGACCACCTGATTGAATTCAACCTTCAGCCCTCCCTCCCTTTCCCTGAAAGTTTAATGGTAATTTAATGGTAGGTCCCTAGATTAAATTAGCAAGAATGAGTCATCCCTGAAATTGGGATTAGACATCTATTATTTTCCTTAATTGACAGTATTAAATGCATCAGATTAAGAAAAAACAGTCTGAAATCTTTTTTCACCAATTAATAAACATATAAATGGCCATGGACCCAACTATTGACTAAAATAACACATTATTGAAAGAGTAATTTTTCTATGAGATAAAGTATCTATTTCTTATTTCAACTGCTGGATTGAATTATCATAGTAGTGTTATGGGATGATAAGGTGAAACATTTAAAAGGGGGTGGCAAACTTTTTTTTTTTTTGGTAAAAGAGTAGACAGTAAATACTTTCAGCTTTGTGAGCCATACTCTCTGTCACAACTATTCAACTATGTCATTGCACTGTAAAAATCATAAGCAACATGTAAATAAACAGGTGTTTATAATACAGTACAACTGCGTTTACCAAAATAAGCAGCAGGTGGGAACTGGCTTATAGGTGACTGCCCAATAAAAAAGAATAGGATGGTAACTGTTATTTATGTCAAGCAGAATTTTCCCAATGCAATGCTGAAAAAACTACTAAAATAAATTGGATGCTAAAGGTTATATTGTTACCAAAACAGCAGGGATTTGACCCAAGTCTTGCTGCTCACTGTACAGGAAGCCAATCACTAACACAACAAGTATTGTCAAGAAAGAAGGCTGTAATGAGATCACCTCAAGTCTCTCTCTCTGACCAACTAAAATTGGGGGTTTATATATCAGGGAAAAAGTGTAACTGTGTGGGAAAACCAGAGCTAGGAAGGGGTAAAGAAGAGGAGTTGGTCAACAAAAACAGGTGGTCAGTCAGGAAAGCAGGAATTAGGGAAGGGTAAGAAAACAGTCATGACTAATGAGGGGTCTAGCATCTCATTGTCTAGATGCAGCAATCTGGTGTATTTCAGTTCTTTGATACTTCTGAGAGCCCCCGTAGGTCATTTCCTGAGGAAGAAACTCAGATAAGACAAATGCAAGTTTCAACCTTTAAAACCAAAATGATCAATTTCTACTTTATCCAAAAAAACTGTCTGTAAGATTATTGAGTTGGTTTCAATATGAGACTTCCATCTTCTCATCAAAGAGCCTCACTGTTGTCATGGATAAAATTTGTAGAAAGTACAAGTTACACATTTGAACACATAAAATAAATTTGTTTGGAACTTCTGCTTTTAGTAAAATGGAGATTCCCAAAATATATTTCTTCCACTAATTACAGCTAAAAATGCTAGACATTATATATAAAACAAACATAATTAAGACTGAAAGGTAGAGAAAAGAAGGCGGACCATTTAGAGGTGCTGAAACCAGAGAAAAAACATGGTAGTAAATTCCCTGAGTTTTCTTTTGGCCTCATGTATCCCAGACAGAATGCTGGAAAAGTGACAAACTGGAAATATAAATAGGGGCAGACAAAAATAAACTCAATGAAAGCCAGTCCTCTGCAGCCAATTGATCAGGAAATGGAAGGTTTAGCAAGAGGGAAACATTTTACACAATAAATAACTGTTCTAATCTGGCTAAACCTCAGAGATATAACTGTGGCCCCAATCCTGCCCTCCATGACAGCAAAGGCTAAGTAAGGAGCTTAGAATTCCACTGTTCCTAACCACCTTCCTGGATAGTATCAAAGAAGGCCAAGTAGGGAGCCTGGATGTTCTTCTTCACTGGACAGTAAAGAGTACCCATTCCCACAGTGTCATTGGAGACCAAGTGGGCAGCACAGTCTTCCACCACATGCAGTGACTAGGTGGCCTTTCCCCTCTTCACCTAGGGTGGGGTCAGAGGAGGACTAATGAAGAATCAGGACATTCCCTTACACTTAAGAGATAATGAGGCCACTCCTGCCCTGCTGTCAGTGGTGGGCAGAACTCCTACACTGACCAGCAGTAAGAAAGCACTCCTGCTCTTCCCAGTCATTATGGTAACAGCAGAGGAATCATGCATCATGTCAGCAGAATGGAGTGAGAATTCCACCCATACCAGCAGAGCAAAGAAATGTGTCTTCCTTCATCTCAATGAAGGCTGAGTGAGAACTTGGACTTCCACCCCGACCTGACAGTAGCAAGGTGGCACCCCTCTCTTCTTCTGACACAGCAGTGTCAGAGAAAACCAGCTGTGAAAGATTTACATAAAACCCAGAGTCTTATAATGTGACCCACAAAATATCCAGGTTTTAATTAAAAATAATGTTATCATTATCATTCCAAGAAAAAGGAAAATCACA
Source organism: Callithrix jacchus (assembly GCF_049354715.1). Lineage (NCBI taxonomy): Eukaryota > Metazoa > Chordata > Mammalia > Primates > Cebidae > Callithrix > Callithrix jacchus. The sequence goes on along the minus strand of NC_133512.1, from coordinate 67,371,215 downwards.
ATTTGAATAAAATGGATAAATCAATAAAAACAAACACTGAGATGACAAACATTTAAAATCTGACCAAGATTTTAAAGTAGAAATGTGAAACATGTTTTAACAAGCATTACAAACATGCCTGAACCAAATGAAAATAGAAAGTCTCAGAAAAGAAATAGAATATGGTGGCAACAGAACAGAAGAAAGAAAGAAAAAAAAAAACCAAAGGGAAATTGCAGAACTCAGGCATGCAATAACTGCAATAAAAACTAAATGAATAGATCCAACAGTGGAATGAAAACAACAGAGAGTAACACAATTTTAAAATACTGACAAGACTCTATGGGACAATAATAAAAGAGGTCACACTCCTATCATCACTCTCCAGGACAGAATGTACAAAGAGGGCAAGACTGTGAAAGTACTGAACAATTTGATGGCTGAGGGTGCTGTAGGACCAACTCTGGATTGCAGCTCCCAGTGAAAGCACAGAGGGTGAGTAAACACCACATTTCCAGATGGATCTTTATTGCCCACAGACCAGGAGATTCCCAGGTGTAGGAGCCCCATGGGCCACCAGCATGGCTGTTTGGGCCGGTGTGGCTGTTTCAGCTGGTGCTGTAGTGCAGTGGCACTCCATACAAAATACACTGGTTTGGTTGCCCTGTTAAACCGGCAATTGGAGATTTCAGAAGGCAGATTAGCATGTTCATCTGATTAAATGGGACTTAAACAGAAAGCCAGGCCAGGAGATTCCCGGGCAGTGACGTTTCAGCTGGCACAGTGGGTCATTGCACAGGAAATCACACAGATCCCAGTGCCCTTTCAGCACGCAACTGGAACACCTGGGAGAGAGTCAACGATTCAACTTAAAAAATAAAAAGGGCTCTGAGGCAGGGAGCCAGGTGATCAGGCTCGCCGGGTCCCACATCCACAAAAACAAACAAAACAGCAATTGGAAACGCTCGCAGTTGAGCATTTCACGGCAAGCACAGCTGAAATCAGGATGGTGCAGCTCAGTGGGGGAGGGGCGTCCACCATTACTGAGGCAATTGACCACTACAGAGGTACTCTGCCATTGCTGACGCAGCCTGCCATTGCTGAGGCAACCTGCCATAACAGAGAGAGTCCGCCATTACAGAAGTGGGCCACCATCAACACAGTAGTTCTAATCACACCCATATAAAGAGGACTACAGGGAATTACACACAGCAGCAGGGCAGAGCCCATGGCAGCAGGGCGGAGCCCACGACAGCAGGGTGGAGCCCACAGCAACAGGGTGGAGCCCACAGCAGCAGGGTGGAACCCAGACCAGCTCAGCATAGCCACTACAGGCAGGCAGTGATTAGACTGCCTCCTTGCTGGGCAGGACAGTGCAACGGATACTCATAAATAAAGCCCTAACTCCCCAGGCCAGAGCACCTGAGGAAAAAAAGGGACTTTATGAGTTCTGCTGCAGCAGTAAACATACCTGCCTAGCAGTCCTGAATGAACAACGGAGCTCACAGCTCAGCACTTGAGCTCGTATAAAGTACAGACTCTCTCCTCAAGCAGCTCCCTGAACCCTGTATATCCAAAGAGTTACCTCACAAAGAACTGATCAGACTGACATTTGGTGGGCATCCTTCAGGGACAAAGATAGCAGAAAAAGAAACTGGTAGCAACCCTCACAGTTCCGCAGCTGCTACAGGTGTTCCCCAGGCAAGCAGGGCCTGGAGTGGACCTCAGCAGTCTTACAGCAGAGGGACCAGACTGTTAGAGGGAAAACTAAAAAACAGAAATACTTCATCATCAGCAATCTGGATGTCCACTCAGAGACCCAATCGGAAAATCAGCAACTACTCAGACGACAGGTAGATAAAACCACAAAGATGGGAAGAAACCAGCGCAAAAAGGAGGAAAACACCTAAAACCAGAACACCTCGCCTCCTACAAGGGACCACAACTCCTCACCAGCAAGGGAACAAAGCTGGAAGGAGAATGAGTGTGATGAAATAACAGAATCAGACTTCAGAAGGTGGGTAATGAGAAACTTCCATGTGCTAAAAGAACATATTCTAACTCAATGCAAAGAAACTAAGAACCTTGAAAAGAGATTTGAGTAAATGATAACAAGAATGGAGAACTTAGAGAGGAATATGAATGAATTGAAGGAGCTTAAAAACACAACATGAGAACTTCACGAAGCATGCACAAGTTTAAACAGCCGAATTGACCAAGCAGAAAAAAGGATATCAGAAGTCGCAGATCAACTCAATAAAATAAAACGAGAAGGCAAGATTAGAGAAAAAAGCACAAAAAGGAATGAACAAAGTCTCCAAGAAATGTGGGACTATGTGAAGAAACCTTATCTACATTTGATAGGCATACCTGAATGTGACGAAGAGAATGAATCCAAGCTGGAAAATACTCTTCAGGATATTATCCAAGAAAATTTCCCCCAGCTAGCAAGGCAGGCCGACACTCAAATGCAGGAAATACAGAGAACACCACAAAGATATTCCGCAAGAAGAGCAACCACAAGGCACATAATCGTCAGATTCACCAGGGTTGAAATAAAGGAGAAAATACTAAGGGCAGCCAGAGAGAAAGGTCAGGTCACCCACAAAGGGAAGCCCATCAGACTCACTGCAGATCTCTCGGCAGGAACTCTACAAGCCAGAAGAGAGTGGGACCAATATTCAACATCCTTAAAGAAAAGAACTTTCAACCCAAAATTTCATATCCAGCCAAACGGAGCTTCATAAGTGAAAAAAAAAAAAAATCCTTTGTGAACAAGCAAGTTCTCAGAGATTTTGTCACCACCAGGCCTGCTTTACCAAAGCTCCTGAAAGAGGCACTACACATAGAAAGGAACAACCAGTACCAGCCATTCCAAAATCACACTAAATGCTAAAGAGCATCAACAAAATGAAGAATCTGCATCAACTAATTGGCAAAACAGCCACCTAGCATCAAAATGGCAGTATCAAATTCACACATAACAATATTAACCCTAAATGTAAACGCACTAAATAGCACCAATCAAATGGCACAGACTGGCAAATTGGATAAAAAAACAAAACCCATCAGTGTGCTGTATCCAGGAAACCCATCTCGCATGCAAGGATACACAAAGGCTCAAAATAAAGGGATGGAGGAAGATTTACCAAGCAAATGGAGAGCAAAAAACAGCAGGAGTTGCAATTCTCCTTTCTGATAAAATAGACTTTAAAGCAAAAAAATCAAAAGAGACAAAGAAGGCCATTACATAATGGTAAAAGGATCAATACAACAAGAAGAGCTAACAATCCTAAACATATATGGACCCAATACAGGAGCACCCGGATACATAAGGCAAGTTCTTAATGACTTACAAAGAGACTTAGACTTCTACACAATAATAGTGGGAGACTTTAATACTCCACTGTCAATATTCGACAGATCAACCAGACAGAAAATGAACAAGGATATCCAGGGCTTGAACTCAGACCTGGAACAAGCAAACCTGATAGACATTTACAGAACTCTCCACCCCAAATCCACAGAAAATACATTCTTTTCAGCACCACATCACAGCTACTCTAAAATTGACCACATAATTGGAAGTAAAGCACTCCTCAGCAAATGCAAAACAACTGAAATCATAACAAACAGTCTCTCAGACCATAGTGCAATCAAGTTAGAACTCAGAATTCAGAAACCAACCCAGAACCGCAAAGAAGTTCTTCGAAACCCAAGAGAATGATGACACAACATGCCAGAATCTCTGGGACACATTTAAAGCAGTGTCTAGAGGAAAATATATAACAATAAGTGCCCATATGAAGAGAATGGAGAGATCCAAAATTGACACCCTATAGTCAAAATTGAAAGAGCTAGAGGAGCAAGATCAAAAAAACTCAAAACCTAGCAGAAGACAAGAAATAACTGAGATCAGAGCAGAACTGAAGGAGATAGAGACACGAAAAACCCTTCAAAAAATCAATAAATCCAAGAGCTGGTTTTTTGAAAAGATCAACAAAATAGACAAACCACAAGCCAGATTGATAAAAAAGAAAAGAGAGAACAACCAAATAGATGCAATAAAAAAATGACAAAGGGCAAATCACCACAGATTCCACAGAAATTCACACCATCATCAGAGAATATTACAAACAACTCTATGCACATAAACTAGTAAACCTAGTTTGGAAGAAATGGATAAATTCCTGGACTCCTGTGTCCTCCCAAGCCTAAACCAGGAGGAAGCTGAAACTATGAATAGACCAATAACAAGGTCAGAAGTCAAGGCAGCAATTAAGAGCCTACCAAACAAAAAAAGCCCAGGTCCAGATGGGTTCACAGCCGAATTCTACCAGACACACAAAGAGGAGCTGGTACCATTCCTTCTGAAACTATTCCAAATAATCCAAAAAGAGGGAATCCTTCCCAAATCATTTTATGAGACCAACATCATCCTGATACCAAAACCCGGCAGAGACCCAACAAGAAAAGAAAACTTCAGGCCAATATCCATGATAAACATAGATGCAAAAATCTTCAATAAAATACTGGCAAGCCGATTGCAACAGCAATCAAAAAATTTATCTATCATGATCAAGTAGGATTCATCCTGGGGATGCAAGGCTGGTTCAACATACACAAGTCTATAAACATAATTCACCACATAAACAGAACCAAAAACAAAAACCACATGATTATCTCAATTGACACAGAGAAGGCATTCGACAAAATTCAACAGCCCTTTATGCTAAAAACTCTCAATAAACTCGGTATTGATGGAACGTATCTGAAAGTAATAAAAGCTATTTACGACAAACCAACAGCCAATATCATACTGAATGGGAAAAAACTGGAAGCATTCCCTTTGAAATCCAGCACTAGACAAGGATGCCCTCTTTCCCCACTCCTATTCAATATAGTACTGGAAGTTCTAGCCAGAGCAATCAGGCAAGAAAAAGAAATAAAGCGTATTCAAATAGGAAAGGTGGAAGCCAAATTGTCTCTATTTGCAGACGACATGATAGTATATCTAGAAGACCACATTGCCTCAATCCATAATCTTCTGAAACCGATAAGCAACTTCAGCAAAGTCTCAGGATATAAAATCAATGTGCAAAAATCACAAGCATTCCTATACACCAATAACAGACTTAAAGAAAGCCAAATCAAGAACAAACTGCCATTCACAATTGCTACAAAAACAATAAAATACCTAGGAATACAACTTACAAGGAACGTAAGAAACCTCTTCAAGAAAAACTACAAACCACTACTCAATGAAATAAGAGAGGACACAAACAGATGGAGAAACATTCCATGTTCATGGTTAGGAAGAATTAATATCGTGAAAATGGCTATATTGCCCAAAGTAATTTACAGAATCAACGCTATCCCCATCAAGCTACCATTGACTTTCTTCACAGAACTGGAAAAAACCACCATGAACTTCATGTGGAACTAAAAGAGAGCCCGCATAGCCAAGTGAATTCTAAGCAAAAAGAACACAGCGGGGGCATCACACTACCCGATTTCAAACTATACTACAAGGCTACAGTAATCAAAACAGCATGGTACTGCTACCAAAACAGAGATACAGACCAGTGGAACTGAACAGAGGCATCGGAGGCAACACAACATATCTACAACCATACAATCTTTGACAAACCTGACAAAAACAAGCAATGGGGAAAGGATTCCCTGTTTAATAAATGGTGTTGGGAAAACTGGCTAGCCATGTGCAGAAAGCAGAAACTGGACCCCTTCCTGACACCTTACACTAAAATTAACTCCAGATGGATTAAAGACTTAAACATAAGACCTGGCACCATAAAAACCCTAGAAGAATATCTAGGCAAAACCATCCAGGACATTGGAGTAGGCAAGGACTTCATGAACAAAACACCAAAAGCATTGGCAACAAAAGCCAAAATAGATAAATGGGACCTAATCAAACTCCACAGCTTCTGCACAGCAAAAGAAACGGTCACTAGAGTGAATCAGCAACCAACAGAATGGGAAAACATTTTTCCAGTTTACCCATCTGACAAAGGGCTGATATCCAGAATTTACAAAGAACTCAAACAGATTTACAGGAAAAAACAAACAAGCCCATTCAAAAATGGGCAAAGGATATGAGCAGACACTTTACAAAAGAAGACATATATGAGGCCAGCAATCATATGAAAAAATGCTCATCATTACTGGTCATTAGAGAGATGCGAATCAAAACCACATTGAGATACCATCTCATGCCAGTTAGAATGGTGATCATTAAAAAATCTGGAGACAACAGATGCTGGAGAGGATGTGGAGAAATAGGAACACTTTTACACTGTTGGTGGGAGTGTAAATTAGTTCAACCATTGTGGAAGACAGTGTGGCGATTCCTCAAGGCCTTAGAAATAGAAATTCCATTTGACCTAGCAATCCCATTACTGGGTATATATCCAAAGGACTATAATCGTTCTGCTAAAAGGACACATGCACACGAATGTTCATTGCAGCACTGTTTACAATAGCAAAGACCTGGAACCAACCCAAATGCCCATTGATGATAGACTGGATTGGGAAAATGTGGCACATATACACCATGGAATATTATGCAGCAATCAGAAATGATGAGTTCGTGTCGTTTGTAGGGACATGGATGAATCTGGAGAACATCATTCTCAGCAAACTGACACAAGAACAGAAAATGAAATACCACATATTCTCACTCATAGGCGGGTGATGAAAAATGAGAACTCATGGACACAGGGAGGGGAGTACTAAACACTGGGGTCTAGTGGGGGGAAAAGGGGAGGGGCAGCAGGGGGGTGAGCTGGGGAGGGATAGCCTGGGGAGAAATGCCAAATGTGGGTGAAGGGGAGAAAGGAAGCAAAACACACTGCCATGTGCATACCTATGCAACTGTCTTGCATGTTCTGCACATGTACCCCAAAACCTAAAATGCAATAAAAAATTTAAAAAATAAATAAATAGTCAAAGTTGGAAATATCTATCATATGTATGACCAAAGTGTATGCTTTTTTAAAGACAATCAGTATTCTTTACTCACCTCTACGTTCCCCTCAGGGCTACTTATATAACTCTATATCTACTAGACATTCAATATATTTTTCAAATAAATGCATAAGCGTGAATGATGTTTATTTTACTTAAAATATTCGTCCCATACTCAGCTACCATTTTTCAGGATTATATTCCACTTTAATATTTACTATTGAATTCAAAAATAACTCACTCATTACGATAACCAGGTGGAAAAACGGGAGGGGCTTAGCTCCCTTTCTGTGCTCTCTGAAGATGTATCTGGGTTGAGGTGCAGGGGCTCAGCTCCCTCCCCGGGCTTAAGACAAAACCAGGTGTGTACAGGTTCTTGGGCTCACTTGCCCCAGGAATGGGGAAAGGACCCTGGCAGCGTGGTGAACTTAACTGTTCAAGTAAATATCAGACCCAAAGAGTTTAGCAGAAAGCAATTTACTAGAGAGAGAGAGAGAGAGCGCGAGAGAGAGAGAGAGAGAGAGAGAGAGAGAGAGAGAGCGAGAGAGCGCGAGAGCGAGAGATAGAGCCCCCATGCTGCTGTGGGAGGGGAATCTGAAGGGGCTATCTATACAGGGATAGAGGGAGAGACAGCTCTTATGTTGCCATGGGAGGAGATCCAGAGAAGGAATCCTCACAGGTACGGGGCAGCACAGGGAAGGGGCAGGGGTGTTTTAACCCTGGAGTTACTTCCACCCCATTCATGTTCTCATCCAAGGAAAGGAGGTTTTTCAAACTTCCTCTGAAGTAACTGATTTTCAAATTCCTCTGGAGTGACTGATCCCAGATTGGTTGCTTGGGCCCACAACAAAGGCCCTCCTCCCAGGGCTTTTGGTGGGCTTTCTGAACAAAAAGATGCTCACCTGGAATTTCTACCTAACCCGTGCACTGGAAAGTTAGGCAAAGAACTTTATGTTCCTGGATTGGGGGTGTGGATCGAGGTATGGTGCTGGGAAATTCCTGCCTTTGAAACACAGGCAATTTTCCTTAACACAGTCCCTCATTAGTATATTTTGAGTCTTGATTAAAACACACACACACACACACACACACACACACACACACACACCCACCCCTGGGAAAGCAAAAAGCAATCCTTGACATCCTGAAACCAGTGTGCCACTCACTCCAAGGATGCTGTTGTTGGAGCTGACCTGGTGCTCACAGCTAAGCTGTGTTGCTCTTCTGTTGAATGTAAACATTCTCAGATTATCAACATCAGACAAGTTTACTCTGAGGCCATGATAAAGTGGGCAAAACAAGGCGTTTTCACAATTGTATCCTAACAGACGAAAAGGTCACTGTGTTATCCACAAACTACCAAACAGCTCCATTTCGCAGTAAATATAAGCAAATATAAATGACTGCTTTTTGAAAAAATCGATTATAGGAGAGATCCAAAATGGCTGATTACTAGCAGCTCGGGATTGTAGCTCTCACTGAAAGCGCAGAGAACAAGAGGACGCCACACTTTCAGACGAATTTTTGTTGCTCACAGACCAGGAGATTCCCAGTGGAGGAGGCCCATGGGTCACCAGCATGACTCTTGTGGCTGGCGCAGCGGTTCTTGGGGCAGAGTAAACGGGACTGGCTCCCCTTTTGGCAGACATTTGGAGCTCCGGGAAGGCAGAGTTGCCTGTTGAGCTGATTGAAAAAGGGACTCAAGAAGGAAGCCAGACCGAAATTCCCGGACAGAAAAGCAACATTAATCTTAATGCTGCTGTTTTAGCCAGTGCAGTGCGTTGCTCAGATTGTGGCGCTGGGAATCAGTAAGTTGGATGCCCACTCAGAGACCTAATTTGAAAGTTGGTAATTACGAAGATGAGAGGTGGATAAATTTACAATGATGGGAAGAAACCAGCATAAAAAGGCTGAGAATACCCCAAATTAGAATGCCTCTCCCTCTACAGGGGATCACAGTTCCTCATCAACAAAGGAACAAGGCCTGATGGAGAATGAGTGCATTCCATTAACAGAATTAGGCTTCAGAAGGTGGATAATAAGAAACTTCTGTGAGTTAAAAGAACATGTTGTAGCCCAAAGAAAAGAAACTAAGAATCTTAAAAAAAGGTTTGACGAAATCCCAATGAGAATAGACAATCTAGAGAGAAATATAAGTGAATTAATGGAACTGAGGACTACAATACGAGAACTCCACAAAGTATGCACAGGTTTTAACAGTCGAATTGATCAAGCAGAAGAAAGTATATCAGAGGCTGAAGACCAACTTAATGAAATGAAATGAGAAGGCAAGATTTGAGAAGAAAGAGTAAAAAGGAATGAGCAAAGTCTCCAAGAAATATGGGACTATGTGAAAAGACCTAATTTACGTTTGATAGGTGTACCTGAATGTCATGAAGAGAATGAATCCAAGCTGGAAAACATTCTTCAGGATATTATTCAGGAAAACTTTCCTAACCTAGTAAGGTGGGACAATACTCAACTCCAGGTAATACAGAGAACACCACAAAGATATTCCTTAAGTAGAGCAACCCCAAGACACATAATTGCTAGATTCACCAGGGTTGAAATAAAGGAGAAAATTCTAAGGGCAGCTAGAAAGGTCAGGTTACTCATATAGGGAAGCCTATCGGACTCACAGAAGATCTCTCAGCTGAAACCCTACAAACTAGAAGAGAGTGGGGGGTCAATATTCAATATCCTAAAAAAAGAAATTTCAACCCAGAATCTCATATCCAGCCAAATTAAGCTTCATAAATGAAGAAAAAATAAAATTTTTCATGAACAAGCAAGCACTCAGAGATTTCATCACCACCAGGCCTGCTTTACAAGAGCTTCTGAAAGAAGCACTATACACAGAAAGGAACAACCAGTATCAGTCATCCCAGAAACTTACCAAAAGGTAAAGAGTATCTCCATAATGAAGAATCTATATCAACTCATGGGCAAAATAGCCAGCCAGCATTAAATGACAATATTAAATTCACAAATATCAATATTAATCCTAAATTTAAATGGATTAAATGCCCCAATCAAAGACACAGGCAGGCAAATTGAATAAAAAGTCAAAACACATCATTATGCTGTATCCAGATCCATCTCATAAGCAAGGACACACACAGACTCAAACAAAGGGTTGGTGGAAGACTTACCAATCAAATGGAGAGCAAAAAAAAAAAACAAACCAAAAACAACAACAAAAAAACAGGAGTTGTAACTTTCGTCTCTGACAAAATAGACTTTGAAAGAAGATTACATAATGGTAAAAAGATCAATGCAACAACAGGAGTCAGTGATCATAAATATATATGCATCCAATATAGGAGCACCCAGATATAAAAGACAAGTTCTTAATTACTTATAAAGAGACTTGGACTTCAGCACAATAATAGTGGGAGACTTTGACACCACATTGTTAATATTTGATGGATCAACGAGATAGAAAATTAACAGGGACATCTATGATTTGAACTCAGACCTGGAATAAGTAAACTCAGTGAATATTTATAGAATTCTTCACCCCAGGCCCACAGAACATACATTTTTCTCAGTATCACATTACACCTATTTTGAAAGTGACCACATAATTGGAAGTAAATCGCTCTTCAGCATTTGCATAGCATTTTACAGACTTAAATGAAATATTGGTTGGCTGTTTGTTATTTTCTTCCCTTATTCCTTCCTGTCTCTGCTGGTAAGCACAACTATTGGCATAAAAGAGGTTTTTAATACCTATTTTTAGATTGCATTTCAGCCTGGGCAATAGAGCAAGACTCCTGTTCTCTCTCCCCCTTTCTCTTTCTTTCTTTCAAAAAAGAAAAAAGAATAAAATAAATTACAGCTTATTCTCATTCTAGGTGCCTTCTCTATTTCTTTCTCTTTCTTTCTTTCAAAAAAAGAAAAAAGAATAAAATAAATTACAGCTTATTCTCATTCTAGGTGCCTTCTCTATTTCTTTAAAATTTTTTGAGATACTGTTATGGGGATCTTTGGGGTGTCACTTTTCTGGCTGGAAACCCGTGGCTGGTGGTACCTTTGCCTGAGTTTTTGCTTGGGCCATCTGGCCTCATTCCGCTCCCTCGGCCTGGCAGACTGTGCTTAGCTCATGGTACTGCCCTGGATCCCACGCCTCCAAGGTGGTAGTCAGGCATGGTGCAGTGAGAGGGGTGTGTGAGTGAGTATGGCGTCCAGGCATTGTGCAGTCAGACATGCTGGTTGCTGCCATGGAGTGGGCAGCTCCAGGTGCTGGCTTGGGTGCCAGCTCTCTGCAAGGCTGTGGCTGAACCAGGTGCTCTGCAAGTAGCTTCCCTGGCTGGCAACAGGAAATGCGATGGCGCCTGTAAATTTGGAAAGGCCAAGGACTGCAGGGATCCAAAGGGAGTCACAGCCCTGTCTTGAGGAGCTCCCAGGTCTGGGGTCACGAAAAGACCATAGCTATTCTTTCCTTCTCTTCATCCACAACGTGGTGAGCAAGGGACATGTTTCAGCCCTGTTTGTGTTGTAGCAGCTCTTTTAGCCTCACCGTTCAACGGGTCCTGAGTTCTTGTCCTGTGACCAGGAAGAAAGAAGTATGCAGACAAGTAGAGGGTGAGCAAGACAAAAAGGAGATTTATTGAGCAATAGAACAGCTCAGAGAAGACCCGCTGGGGGCAGCTCCTCTCCCTAGCCAGGCTGTGCCAACAAGTATTCAGCTCCTACCAGAAAGGGTAGGTCCTCTCTGTAGGCAGGTCATTCCAACAAGTGTTCAGGTATCAGCAGGGTGGGTAGCTCCTCTCTGCTGCTGGTCATCTTGTCTGCAGCTCTCAGCAGAGAGGAGGCACTAGAGTGGGTATCTCCTCTCTGTAGGCAGGTCATCAGCAGCTCTCAGCAGAGAGGGTAGCCCCTCTCTGCAGCTGACAATCCCATCATCTCTCAGTCCTCTGCTCTGCTCTGGCTGAGACTAGAATTTCTATGGGCCTCAGAGGGGAGGAAGTGCATGCTGATTGGTACATGAGGTGTCATGGGTGGGCCTGGAAAAGGCACCACAAACTCCCACTCTTGTCTGCAGGACTGGCAGCATGGCCCCCAGCCTTCAGGCCCTCCCTGGCCTGAAGGTGGGGTCTTACCTTGGACCTGCCCTCTTCCACCCAGGAGACTGTCTGCCTCCTGCAGCTATTCACGGCACCCAGGCTGCTGGCACCAAGGAGCACCTGCAGGCCAGCTCCAGAACCACCCTCGGCTTCCTCCAGGCTTCCCCTTTCATGCTGGCAAGGGTCCAATGTCTGGAGAAGGCCAAGGTAATGGGGGGCTGGGGTGTTAGCATTGCCTTAAGCATGGGCACACCTGGCTGGGCTGTGACAGCACCCAGGCTCCGCCCCAAGGCTACTCTGAGATGGGAGCAGGTGCCCTACGTGGGAAGAGGTGAGGCAGTGGGAGCAGACACAGGGGTTCTTACTGGGTCCCCAGAGGTGCAGAGATGCCTGGGTCCTGTGCCTAAGAGGGTGGCTGCAGCTGCACCTGAGAAGCTACTGCCCTGCCAACTTGGAGGGGATGGGACTCCGTGGAGTGTGCAGTTCCAGCCTTACCTCTGAGATTGGAGTGGGTGCCAACAGCAAGAAGCAGCCAGGCAGTGAGAACAGGCACTAAGGGCATGCAGGGGGCAGGAGGTAGGGGGGCCTTCTCTGGCCCCCAAGAGCACAGAGACACCACGGTCCGGAGCCCTGGCAGAGTGGCTCCAGCAGCACCCAGGAAGGGGCTCCTTCCAGCTCCATGGAGTTGGGGGCGGGTGGCGGGACTTCTGCTGGCTCCATGGAGTGTTACAGCCCTGGCCACACCTCCCCACTGCAGCCAGTATCTTGGCAGTGGCTGCTCTAGATGGGCCACTGCTGCCATCAATACACACTTGAAAGTTAATGTTTCCTGGATTGTCTGGGGACTAAAGAAGTTCAACAACAAGCCTCCTTTCCTCTTTAGAAACAGTTTAAACCCACAGAAAAGTTAAAAGAATAGAACGAAAACGACCATAAACCCTCTTTCTAGATTCAACTGTTGTTAGGATTTTGCTACATTTGGTTGTGTTTAATATCTATAACACACATACATGCACACACATACATATTTAAGTTTCAGATTTACTCCTAAATCATTAATCATGCATGTCCAATGAATAAAAAGAATTTTTTAAATAACCACAATACCTTTGTGGTTTGTCTTCTCCCTCAAAGATGTTACAATCTGATACCCAGACCCTCTGAATAGTTACCCTATATGGTAAAAGGAACTTCGCAGATGTAACTAAATTAAGGACCTTGAATTGGGGAAAAAAAGCATTTGGGCAAGAAAAAAGCAACCCTTGACATCCTGAAACCAGGTGGGTCCAATCTAATTACATGGTTCCTTTAAAGTAAGAGACCTCTCCCTGATGTGGTCAGAGAGAGATGTGCCTACAAAAGAATGATTAGAGAGCTGCAACATTGCTAACTAAGAAGACACATGAAGAGAGCCCCAAAGCTGTAATGTTGGTGGCATTTGAAAGCTCAAAGAGGCAAGGAAATGAATTTTCCCTGTGAGCCCTTGGGAAGTTAGGCAGCTCTGTCAATACTCTGATTTTAGCACTGCGCGACCCATGTCAAATTTCCAACCCACAAAACTACAAAATAAATTTGTGTTGTTTTAAACCAAGTTTGGGGTGATCTGTAATAGCACTGATAAAAAAACAAATACACCTATTTTCATCTGTCAGAAAATTCTCAGTTAATTCTATGTATCCATATACAGTCTATATAAAAATCTCTTCTAATTGTCCCTTTAAAAAAAAGTCTTTTACAGCTTTGTCTCCCCAAGTCTAGATCCAGTGAAACTTACACATTACATTTTTTTTTTTGTCTCTTTAGTCTCTTTTAATCTAGAACGGTAGCCTTGCCTTTGTTTGTCCTGACATTGACTGTTCTATTTAAGAGTCCAGGCTGGCTGTCTTATAGAATGTCCCTTATTCTGGATTTGTCTGAGTGCTTTTCATATGATTAGATTCAACTTAGATAATTTCTTGGCAAGGATACATCATAGACAATGATGTGTGCTTTTTATTGCTTCAAAGCTTGAGGCTCTTATCAGTTGTCCAACTTTTGATGAGTCTAAATTTGATCACTTCTTTTAGAAGATGACTGTGATTCTTTTCTTGTAAAAGATATGCCTTTGTAATTGATGTCATATGTAGACTAATATTTTGAGAGTTTCAAATATCTTGTTCTCCAACAACTTTTCACCTAATGGCTTTACTATTGATTGATGATTCTTCCCTGCATTAGTTAATACATTGGAATTGCAAGATGGATTATTTTTCTCATTCTGTGATTTCTTCTATAGTTATGGAGTATTTTTTGTAAACACAGCCATTCCCATGATATACATGGGGGATTTGTTCTAGGAGCCAATGGGAGGATGCTCAAGTCCCTTATGTAAAATGACATAGTATTTGCATATAACCTGTGCACATCATCCTTTAAATTATCACTAGATTACTTAGAATACCTAATACATCACATCACTTAATTTGTGAATTTACTTCATAGTAAAATCAGGTTTTGCCTTTGGGAATTTTGGGAAACTTTTTTGATTTGTGGTTGGTTGAATCTACAAATGTGGAACCCACAGATATGGAGGGCCAACTATATAAGCTTTTCTATTTCCCTGTTATTGCTTTTCTCTCTCTCTCTCTCTCTTTCTCTATCTCTGTGTCTCAATCAGATTACTTAGGACATTTTTATGACTTTTTATAACTCATAAACCTTTTCAGGAGAAACACTGCTCTTTTGAATCTCACTAGTTTTAGAGAATTTCTTTGCTTTCAAACATAAGAGAATATCCCAGATTCACCTTGTCCTGACCCAAACCTGGCATCAAGCACTTTTATAAGGAGAGGGATTTCTAGTTCCTTATAATGAGAAATGGAATTTAGAAACCAAAAATCTGGATATTAGGTACACTCACTGTTCTTGAGATACAATGACTTATTGATACAATTAGGTTATTGATTTTTTAGTCTTTTTTTCTTCTCTATAAATTTTCTTGTAAGTCTGGGGTTGGCTACATCCCCAAAGTTTTGATATGCAGTATTTCATTATACTCACTTTAAAATATTTTATAAATGCTACTGTGATTCCTTCTTTGAGATATAAGTTTTTTAAAGAAGATTACTATAGGCCGGGCATGGAGGCTCATGTCTATTATCCCAGCACTTTGGGAGGCTAAGGTAGGCGGATCACAGGATCAGGAGTTAGAAACCAGCCTGATCATCATGTTAAACCTCATCTCTACTGAAAATACAAAAATTAGCTGGGCGTGGTAGCTCGCACCTGTAGTCCCAGCTACTCAAGAGGCTGAGGCATGAGAATCACTTGAACCTGGAAGGCAGAGGTTGCAATGAGTAGAGATCGCACTGCTGCACTCCAGCCTGGGTGACAGAGCAAGACTCTGTCTCCATTAAAAAAAAAAAGAAGATTATTACTAAATTTCCAAATCTATGATGAGTTTTTTTCCTTCTGTTGTATTATTTTAGTACTTTGAAGAATGTTAAGACTTGCCTGTCCCAGCATATGGTCAACTGTGTTAAATGTTCTATGTGAGGCCGGTCACGGTGGCTCACGCCTGTAATCCCAGCACTTTGGGAGGCCGAGGTGGGTGGATCACGAGGTCAAGAGTTTGAGACCAGCTTGGTCAACATGGTGAAACCCCATCGCTACTAAAAATACAAAAATTAGCTGGGCTTGGTGGCGCATGCCTGTAATCCCAGCTATTCGGTAGGCCGAGGCAGGAGAATCGCTTGAACCTGGGAGATGGAGGTTGCAGTGAACCAAGATCGTGCCCTTGCACTCCAACCTGGCGACAGAGCAAGACTCCATCTCAAAAAAGAAAAAGAAAAAAAGTTCTATGTGAATTTGAAAAGGATGTGAGTTCTATAATATAGATGTGAGTTGATTAATATGTTAATCAGATCAACTTTGTTAGTCATGTTCAAATCTATATCTTTATTGATTTTTAATCTGTTTTATTAGTTACAAATATGTATGTGTTAAAATCTTCAACTATGGTTGTGAATTTGTTTTATGTTTTTCTTTTAGTAGCTACATGAAAGTCTAGAATTGCCATATCATTCTAGTGAATCAAAGCTTTCCTTATGAAATATTCCTCTTTATTGGTAGTAGTGCGTCTTGTCACTGTTAGTATAAATGTATGAGCGTTTTTTTAGTTAGTTTTTGCAAACGGTTTTTTTTGTCCTTTTACTTTTGATTTTTTTTTTTCAACTTAAGAAATATCTTTGTAAGTAGCACAGGTTTTTAAGTTTTTTTAATCCAGTCTGAAAATCTTTGTTAGAATTTTCAGTCTATTTACATTTACCATAAGTACCATTGTATTTGAGTTCAAATCTGCCACTTTACTCTCTGCATTCTATTTATCCACCTCTGTTGTGCTCCTTTTTTCCTTTCTTGCCTTGCCTCAGATTAATATTTTCTTATTTAGATTCTCTGCCTTGTTAGACTGATAATTATATATTATTTTTTTATTCTTTTAGTGGTTAATGATTACATTGCTGACTTATTAAAGTCTAATAAAAACTAATACTCAGCATTTCTTAGACAATGCAAGCATGTTGGAACATATTAACTTGATTTATACCATTCCTGCTTTTTGTGTTGTTATTTAAAAGTACCTTTAATTATATAAAACATGGTTTATATTGTTTTATAAAGTCAATGTTTATGCAGATTCATGTTTATTTTGTAGTCTTTTCATTGTTTTTCACTTCTGCTATAGCTCTTTGCTGCCTTGTTGGATCATTTTTCTATGATCAGATCGTTATAGCTTATCTTTGAAATAATTACTGACACAATTAATGACATGAGAGAATGCATTAAGAAATGAATATGTGCTGGGCGTGGTGGCTCCTGCCTATAATCCCAGCATTTTGGGAGGCCAAGGCAGGTGGATTACCTGAGGTCAAGAGTTCAAGACCAGCCTGACTAGCATGCTAAAACCCTATTAAAAAGACACAAATTAACTGGGTGTGGTAGCACACACCTGTAATCCCAGTTACTTGGGAGGCTGAGGCAGGAGAATTGCTTGAGCCCAGGAGATGGAGTTTGCAGTGAGCCAAGATCGTGTCAGTGCATTCCAGCCTGGCTAACAGAGCAAGCCTCTGTCTCAAAAAATATATATATATATATAAAATATAGCAGGGATACAGAAGACAAGAGAGTGGGTAAGTGGTTAATTTGAATTGGTAGGAAAGTCAAACAGGGGCCTGTTTATAAGAGAGCTTTTAATTTCTTCAGGCTGACAACTGGCTTCCAGGTTTAAGACTCAAATCATCCAAGAATAAGAGCCAACTTTAAAACTTTTAGGTGAAGCTTAAAATTGGAAAGAAATTGACTTTGAACCATGAGGGGGGTTCAAATAACAGTCTTCAAAATTGGTGTGTTGTGTTTTTAGTATAATTATTCCATTCAAATTGCTCTCTACCCGCTACAATTTACACGTGAGCAGCGGAGGAAAAGCCTGTAATCAAAAAAAAAAAAGGGCAGTACATATTTTTTAGATTCTTTTAAGGTATAGATTCTGAGACAGACAATCCTAAAGTTTGAATCTCAGCTTTTATACTTCTGAGCTATTTTGTCTTAATTAATTCTCTCTCCCTCTCTCTCTCTATGATCGTTTCATTTCCTCAGCTAGACAATGGATGTAATGAGAGTACTTATCTTATTCGGTCTTGCAAGAAATAAATGAGATTATCCTTAAAGGTGATAACCCCATGCCTTGCATTCAGTAAGAGCTCAGTAAATGTTAGCTGTCCATACTCATACAGTCTTTCAGGGAGACTGATGACACAGGGCAGCATTTCATTGTGGCAATTGTATGAATAAAATGTTAATAGAATGTATGCACAGAAGGAGACGTTTTGACCCAGTTTGGTATAATGCCTGTTAAGAGAAACATGTAAGTATAGTAACAGCCATTCTAAGATCAGAAAGAAGTAGTAGAAATGACTTGAGTCAGGCTGCCAAAAGGAAAACAGAAATAGCATAGGAAGAAATGTTGGACACATCAAGGTAGAAGAGAGAAGTTATGCTTCCTCAGCCTGAGTACACTAGACCCAGGAAGGAGGGGTTGGGAACAAGTGTTATAGACACTCTGCTGGTGGAGTTCAGCAAGGGAGTGTTTTTGTTGTTGTTAATGCCACTATTTCCTTTTTGTATCCTTCAGATTAGTAGAACAAAAAAGAACATTAGATTACATAGTATGATGTGTAAGTATGTCCTTAATTCATAGCAGAAGAAGCCTAGTATGGCCGCAGAAGGCTTTTTCTCCTTTGGGATCATGTGTACAGTCTAGAGAGAAGGAGGGCAACCTGAATACAAAGACCGTAATACACAGAGAAGAACTCAAATACATAACAGTGGATGGTACGGGTGTCCTCAGATCCCTTCACTGCCTAGGACACGCATGTAACAGTCTCTATGGGCATTAGCTGGTATCAACTCACAACTCCACCTTTCTCCTAAGACTTGCAAAACTGAAGCTGTCTCACCTAGGAGGCTATTTCTCACCCAGACCTGCTCTGACTGGCTGTGTCCTTTGCCCAACTTGGAACAAACTTATTTGTCCAATTTTCACTCAGAGTTCCCCACTGTGGTCTCAGGATGAAACTAACTTCTGAAACCACCTCCCTGACCTGTTCTGCTCCTACTGCTTTCTTTTCCCTAAGAAATCACTTGGACAAGAATCCTAATCTCAGAATCAATTTCCAGGAAGCCCAACCTAGGACAAAAGAAAATGCAAAAATAAATCCTAGTAGCTTTGAAGACAAATAAACATCATCAGAGAAGCTGATTTTTACAGGATCTGGACCTAATGCTCTGTATCATCCACCACATAGAAACGTTTTAAAAACATGTTTTATGGGTATTATTTCTAATCTCCAATTACTCACAGTCTTGCAGGGTATTGAAAATGTCTTTTGCTTTTTCTTATTGATGGAGATCTCTCATCCATCTTCTGCTCTACAAGTTTAATTCGCTAGAGAGGCACGCTGCCCACTTTCCGACTGATGGCGAGAGCATAGGTGCCTCTACAGGCTAGTCTAATAATGATCATAATAACAGTAAGTGCTGACATTTCTTGAACACTTTTACATCCCAATAGCTCTTGGAAGTACTTACACAGATTAACTCATTTAATCCTCAAAATGCCCCCATGATATAGGGATCATTATTGTCCTTGTTTTGAAGAAGAGGAAACTAAAGCACAGAGTTTTTAAAGGCACCTTCTCAAGGTCACACAATGTGAATAAAGGTATTAGGATTATTCCAGTTCAGATTTTCTGAATACAGAGCTCATGTTTGTAAGCACTAGTCTTCTTTATCTTCCCCACCCTACGACTGCTGGGCTGATATAATGGCTTCACACTCTCTCATTTCTCTGTTACTTCCCATGGAGGAAAATACATAACTTGCCCATATGATATATAATCTTCATCTTACTCAGAAAGATTTTCTTGTGAAAGAATGAGTGTTTATTATGGGAGATAATAAATATGTTATCTTACAGGACAAAAAAGAATTTGTAGATGTGATTAACTTAAAGACTTTGAGATAAAGTGAGTATTCTGAATTATCCTGCCCACTGTAATCACAAGGATCCTTAAAAAAGGAAGTGGGGAGCCAGATTCAAGAGCCAGATGCTGAAGAAGCAGAGAAACATGAGAACTCGATCTAATGTTGCTGGTTTTGATGATGAAGAAAGGGGTTCAAGGCCAAGGAATGCAAGTGCCCTCTAGAAGCTGAAAAAGCAAGGGGATGGATTCTCTCTCTATCCTCTAGAAGGAAACACAGCCCTGCTAGAACCTTGATTTTAGTCAATGGAATTTATTAGACTTTTAACCTTCAGAACCAATTTGTGTTTTAAGCCAGTAAGTTTTTATTACTTTGTTACATCAGAAGTAAAAAACTAATGCAGAGATTGAGATAATGCATGTAAGGCACTTACCATGGTGCATAACTGAAACATAGACCTAGTCACCTACTATGAGATATTATTATTATTGCCATTTGTATTTATTATTAATGATATCATTTTGAATGTCCGAGAAGGCTTCAAAGAGCAGTTATAGCCTGACTTGGTCTTGAAATATTGATAAACTAAAAACAATGGGAAGTGCCTGGTAGAAGGAACAATGTTGGCAAAAATATGGTAATGGAATAACACAAGGTTTGCTGAGTAGCAGGTTTTGGAGATCCTTCAATGGCAAACTTTATGCAATTGGAAACCTTTACAGTTAATGATATATTGGAAGTTTCATTTTCAAGAATTTAATCTGATGGGTGATTAATTGCTGGGGGCGGCAAAGATCAAGAAAAAGACACTGACTCTAGTACTGAGATAAGAGCATAAATTGGCTGGGTGTGGTGGCTCATGCCTGTAATCCCAACACTTTGGGAGGCCGAGGTGGGCAGATCACTTGGGGTTCAAGACCAGCCTAGCCAACATGGTAAAACCCCATCTCTACTAAAAAATACACACACACACACACACACTAGCCAGGTGTGGTGGTGCACGCCTGTAATCCAGCTATTCGGGAGGCTGAGGCAGGAGAATTGCTTGAACTGGGAGGTGGAGGTTGCAGTGAGTCAAGATCTTGCCACTGCACTCTAGCCTGGGTGATAGAGCAAGACTCAGTCACAAAAAAAAAAAAAAAAAAAAAAAAAAAAAAAAGAGAAAAGAAAAAGCACAAATTAAGGAAGTATAGTGAAAGAAGAAGAAATAATGGGATGGAGGGAGTATGAATTTCCTGAGGGGTTGGCCTCTGTATCACTCATTTTTTGGGCAAACCTAAGGAGTGTGTGACAGTACTGATTACAAAATATATACTAGTTTAACAAGGAAAGAAACCATTTAAAGAAAAGGCTAAATAAGATGTGACTTATGTCTCCAAGCTCTGAAATAACATCTAGTATCTTTCTTTTAGCCTCAGTTTCTAGAAGAATGCTGAAAAAAGATTTATTTTAGATGGATTTTATGCTTTTATTTCAACTCTGTAGAGATGCAGGAATTGGAGATACTTGAATTGCCCTAATGAGATGATAACTGAATTGGTCAATTCAAATAAACAAAACCTTAGGATATAGTTCATATGAGAAAAACTCTGGATGATCCAGTGATTGCTATCATTGCCCAGAATCTGAATCTCAAACTTCTTACTCCTTGACTGGTGTGTCATGCTATACCACGGTTATCTGATTAGAAATACTAAGCGACTAATAATTATTTAACAATATTTTTCTTTTAGGCTACAAACCAGGAAATACATCTACCTTCAACCTTGTCATGATTATTAAGCAGCAAATATTTCTAATTAATGTAAATCTTAAGGAGGCAGATACCAAAGAAGTGAAAATACTTGGAATAATAATGTAGAAAATATTAACATACTGTTTTTGTATCAGCAAGGATTCATATGCTTTTATTTGTTCCCAGCAAAAGGATCATGATCTCTTCCTACTCATTAAATCATTTGATTGCATACTTGGTCTTTTAAGAGTTCCCAAATGTCATGCAGTTTTAATATGATATTTGTTTGTGTGTGTATTTTGGGAAAGGTGTGCTTGCTAATAAATTTAAGACAGCATGGCTGCATTTTATATGGCACCTAACCTCAGTACTGTGAAATATTGTCATGGTTACCTGCAAAGCAGCAGGATGTATGTGGGTGAAAGATGAGGTTCAAACAGTATAAGAATAGGCTCTTTAACAGAAACTAGATTATGGACAAAGAAGGGAAGGTGGAGGAAGGTAGGAGGAAGTGTGAGGAGACCAGTGTTCAGCTGGTTTTAAAATAATGCATGGACTAAATAATTCTTTTTCTGCAGTCATGATCTGATAATTATTAGTTTCAAATGGTTGCATCTCAGAGACTGTGTCCTTTATGGAAGTGGCCTCACAACAAATTTGAAGAAAATGGGAGTAAAATTATACGTTATAAAAGTAAGGGAATTATTTAAGGAAATGATAAGTGTGTTCATTAGGACACAGGGTCGTCCCCGTACTTCAGACATTTGGAGATTATTGAAACGCTTAATAATCCAGCTTGGAAGTTTTAGTACATTTACCTAGAATCTTCAGCCACTTTTGTGTTTAAAGTCCTTTGTAATGATAATTTGTTGTTTATGTGTTTTCCTGAAAAAACAAAATTTCTTTCTATGGTTAATAAAGTGTCAGTTATTGCTTAGATTTGTCAAGGTTGACAAATCTAGGTTGATTCAACTTATTTGTAAAAAGTTACTCTTTATTTCATTCTGTTTCCTACTTATCAGCAACTTGGTTAAAGTGTAATAGTCGCTTATTATTTTTACCCTCCTCTATGAATTTAGAGGAGAGAGAAAATGGCTAAAAAGAAATAGCATTTTTAAAAGGATAGATAGTTCAATAATAAATTTAACAATGATCTATCTAGCTAACCTAGGCAGTGGAGGAACAAAAACTAATAGAATATGATCTCTGTCATTAGGAATCTCACAGATGAAAAAGAAAAATGCCACATGCACAAAACAGAAAAAAAGACAAACGTGATGAGCCCCATGTGAAGCTAAGGAGTGACGTGATTTGAGACTAGAGAAGACTGAGCAATTAAAAAGAGACTAAGTTATAAACAAAGATTATTAAAACCAAAACTCTGACACAAGCTTGTTTACTATTCATATAATGAATATGAGAATTGATACTTAAAAAGAGTTTCTGAACATTTCCTCTTAGGGATGACATAAAACTAGGGACATTCTGTCACCCAAAAAAAGCAACAAATTTTTCCAGAAAAGTAGAGATCCCTTGAATCTGGCAATTCAATCTTAATTTACCTACTCTTGTAAGTAATCTAGGATTAATATTTTATAACTGGAAATTATTTTATTTCTCTTAACACAGACCTAAAATTACTTCAGAAATATTTAACAATAATTTAAAATTAAATTGAATGACTCAATGAAATAAAAACAAGTTTGCAAAAAAAAAATGCAACTTCATGAAATAGAATTCCATTTATGAAGATAGGCTTTCCATGAAGTTTAGTTAACTTTTTTCCCAATAAATATTTTAATACTATCATTTCTGCAATTTAAATTGATGCTAAAAATGTATAGAAATGAAACTAGTAAAAAAAAAAAGGGGGGGGCCATGATTTTTTTATTTATTCCCAGAAGAAAAGCCTCAAGCTTCAGCAAGACAGTTTTTCTCCAGGGTCCAATTATAACAGAGCCAATTATGTTTTGTGATGCATTCATCACCCTTATAATTATTCTACATGAATACATAAAACTCTGCACATGTGTGTAAGAATTTACTAATATGTATTCCAAATATTGCTTCATCCTTCAACAGAACTGTATGCCCCAAAAGAAAATGGAAACCAAAATGTGCTTAGTTGGCTTTTCAAATAATGTTAAATTTACAGACTTGTTAAAGAGCAGGCTTCTGACTCAGATTAAACCAGATTCTTCAGGGTAAGGACTATATAAAATATAATAAAGATAAATATTTTCAGTTGATGATACCATTTTATTCTTTTTTTTTTTTTTTTTTTTTTGAGACTGAGTCTCCCTCTGTTGCTGAGGCTGGAGTGCAATGGCGCGATCTTGGCTCACTGCAACCACTGCCTCCTGGGTTCAAGCGATTCTCCTGCCTCAGCCTCCCGAGTAGCTGGGACTACAGGCGTTCACCGCCACGCCTGGCTAATTTTTTGTATTTTAGTAGAGACAGGGTTTCACCATGTTGCTCAGGCTGGTCTTGAACACCTGAGCTCAGGCAATCTGCCCGCCTCCCAATCAGCCTCCCAAAGTGCTGGGATTACAGGTGTGAGCCACCGTGCCTGGTCACCATTTTATTCTTAAAAAAAAAAAAAAAAAATTACCACTTCCTTTTTGTGTCCCTGTACTAAAAAAAGAAAAGAAAAGAAAAAAAGAAACAAAACAAAACTTTTACAAGTTGAAATCTAAGATCTCATTTGCAGTCCGTTGACCCAAAATCCATAGCATTGTTGTGAACATGCTGTGAACAAAAGCCAGTACATCACTGTATACTACACGTTCTCTGGTTCTCATAATTGGAAAAAGATTCAGGGAGCAATATGAACATTTGCAAAGGAGAGAATCTTTTCTAATGAGATTTTGGTGTGACTTGTCTTTAAAGTGAATTGAGCTGTCATTCGTTTTTTATATATAAATAAAACATTACAGTTTTAATGCCAGCTGGGTTTTCACCCTCAGAATATAACTTATAATGGAAAAATAATTCTCTTTTTGAAGAATATCTTTTTCCTGTTTAATAACTCTAAGCCTTCTAATTCTTGCTTTGTCATTCAAGAACATACATCAGTAAACATTCTATGATAAGCAGAAGAATATTTTTAAACACAATAATAAGTGTTTTGCAATAGATTTAGGGTTAAAATTTTCTAGGTGAAAGACATTTAGAAATCTCTCAATTTTACTGATACATAGTCTGAGGTCCACAAATATTCAAGGGCCAAGATCTCCTGTGTGGGTCAGAAATGACAAGGAGACAGATCTTAGGATGGACTTTTGTTTTCTATTGGAGGGGGAAAAACACTTCAATCAAATATTTGGTTACATGCTATTTTTAAAAGCAGCAGTGTCCATTAGTGGTTCTGAGTCTGTAGGGTAGATGGAAAACGTAAGCTTGGGGCCGGGCGCGGTGGCTCAAGCCTGTAATCCCAGCACTTTGGGAGGCCGAGGCGGGTGGATCACAAGGTCAACAGATCAAGACCATCCTGGTCTACATGGTGAAACCCCGTCTCTACTAAAAATACAAAAAATTAGCTGGGCATGGTGGTGAGTGCCTGTAATCCCAGCTACTCAGGAGGCTGAGGCAGGAGAATTGCCTGAACCCAGGAGGCGGAGTTTGTGGTGAGCTGAGATCGCGCCATTGCACTCCAGCCTGGGTAACAAGAGTGAAACTCCGTCTCAAAAAAAAAAGAAAAAAGAAAGAAAGAAAAGAAAACGTAAGCTTCTCATTTCTCTCTCCCCAATAATGTTGAAAGAATTCTTAAAAGCTACTACACTCACAAAGAGCCAAAAAGGTATAATATCGGCAGGTGAGAAGTTTTATCAAATGTCTAGAAGACAGAAAGTGGATTGAAGAATGCCAACAGATAGAGCAGGCTGTGGGAATCCATTGTACAATTCCCACAGAGGAAATGAAGAGGAGGGAGTCCAGATTTGAACATGGAAATGTCATATGTTACTGAGCACCAGGCACTTGACTCCCCCTCCTCAAACCTCCACATGCAGAGCAGCCTGCTGCCGGCATGTACTCAGTGAAACCTCCAACAGAGTACAGTTCTCTAAATGACTCAATACAGCTCTCTGGTAAGAAGTTAAGGTCGTCACCCTAGTTTAAATCTCTTTTAATTCTAGAATGTAAGGCATATCTGAAATAAAAGCCAGGTGTCTGGCTCATGACCCTTAAGAATCAGTCATATTCTGTTAATGTACAAAGAGCACTTTTTCTCTTTTCCTATTATTTATGGACCAATAACCTAAGATGTTACTCATAATTTTATTATGGATTGGTAATTTAAATGTTTGAAAGTAGAAGACCAATATAAAAAATAAAAAGACTGTATCAAGAGAAAATCAAGGCAATTTGCATAACAAAGATAACATTCAAGAAATTTACTATCTTTATAGACGTTCATTAAGATAATGCATCTATGAAAAATAATTACATGTTATGTAATAGTAGCCATAAAAATAGAAAAAGCTACTGAAAATGAAAATGTATAATTAACAAACAGAAATTGCATATGAACTTTGGAAGACAAAGTAAATAAAATCTCCTGGAAAGTAGAACAAAAGAATATAGAATAGGCCAGGCGCAGTGGCTCACACTTGTAATCCCAGCAGTTTGGGAAGTCAAGACAGGTGGAACATGAGGTCAGGAGTTCAAGATAAGCCTGTCCAATACAGTGAAACTCCGTTTCTACTGAAAAATACAAAAATTGGCTGGGCATGGTGGTGCACGCCTGTAGTCCCAGATACTTGAGAGGCTGAGGCAGGAGAATCACTTGAACCTGGGAGGTGGAGGTTGCAGTAAGATGAGATTGCAGCACTGCATTCCAGCCTGAGCAACAGAGTGAGACTCCATCTCAATTAAAAAAAAAATAGTAACTTTGAAGAAATAAGAAGGAAAATTAAAAGTTCAAAGTGGGCCAGGCACAGTGGCTCATGCCTGTAATTCCAACACTTTGGGAGGTCAAGGTGGATGGATCAACTGAGGTTGGGAGTTCTAGACCAGCCTCACCAACATGGAGAAACCCCATCTCTACTAAAAATACAAAATTAGCCAGGCATGTTGGCACATACCTGTAATCCCAGCTACTCGGGAGGCTGAGGCAGGAGAATCACTTGAACCCGGGAGGCGGAGGTTGCAGTGAGCTGAGATCATGCCACTGCACTCCAGCCTGGGTGACAGAGTGAGACCCAGTCTCAAAAAAAAAAAAGAAAAGAAAAGAAAAGAAAAAAAGCATATAGAGTAAAACAAATATGAAGGAAAATTCTTAAATATAAATGATTAATCAAAGGGTCCTAATGTGACTCAGTGAAGTTCAAATAGAGACTCAATTGCACAAAATGGAAGGGGCAAATATAGGAGGAATTATCAAAGAAAAAAATAGAAGAGGGACAAACAAGTGTTCAGATTGAGAACTACCATGGAGGTCTGATGCAGGTGAATGAAAAAAGACCTAAGGATAAAGAGAAGATATTAGAAATTGAGAGTGGTATACACACGTGAGAGCATGTCAGTGAGAGAGATTGATTTGAGGCTATTCTTTGGCAAAATGATGGATTAACTAAGAATCATTAAGACATTGGATCTAGAAAAAGATGAGTTTAAACCCAAATAGTAATAAAAAGAAGTTCCAACATGACAGTTCTAAAGCAGGTCTGAAGAGCAATCTGTTCAAGTCAGAGTAGAAGGATGGAAGGGCCCTGGAAGGTATTTCCAGAGGGAAATCAAGTTCAGAACAAAGACAATTTGGTTGCAAAGTTGGAATGAATTGAGGATATGAGAAAGGCAATGGGAGTGATTCAGCTGAGAAATAAGCATGATAGTGGAGGACTTGAGAAAATACTGGATCGGGGTTAGATTTTGAAGTTAAAACTAATAAGATTTGCTAGAAGATGGGATGGTTGGTGTGAACCGAAGAGCAAGGTGAAGTATAAGTCCAAGATTTTCATTTTAACCATCCAAGGGAATAAGAAAGGCCCTCAGAAATTTAAGGGTCAATGAAATATCTGTGCAAGAATATGTGGTTTATACAGAGGTAAGTCCAAATTAGAGCCAAAAGTCTGTGGGCTTCAAGAAGAATACAATTAAGGAATGAAACTAAGACTAAAATTCAGACTACATGGAATGATTCATATTAAAGATACTGAAGATAATGTGAGGTAAGCAAACACAGCTTTTACACAAAATAAGAGAAAAAAAGCGATGTCATAAACTGCAGGAAAAAACAAACTAACAACCAAACTATATAAAATATTCATGATCTAACAAATAAATAGTTTTAGTCAGATAAAACTAACTAAAGCCTGGCATTAGTTTGAGTCATTCATTCATGTAACCATTCTTTATTCATCCGTTTATACAACCATCCACTGCTACTATGTATCAGACATTATTAGATATGTGGAAAAAATAATAGTAAACAAAATAGACATCTTTTATAAGTTTTCATTAAATGAAGAAAATATGATAAACAAACAAGAGCTATAGATATAGTGTAGGTAAAAGTACATTGCAGTAAACAAATTACAGTCAGAAAACAGAGAGTAGTGAAGAACACTTTTAAAAATAATGCGTGAGGCCATGCACGGCGGCTCTGGCTGTAATCCCAGCACTTTGGGAGGCAGAGGTGAAGGTAATCACTCTACCTTCAAGACCAGCTTGACCAACATGGTGGAACCCCCTCTCTACCAAAAATACAAAAATTAACCAGGCTTGGTGGTGCATGCCTGTAATCCCAGCTACTCAGGAGGTTGACGCAGGAGAATCTCTTGAACCCAGGAGGTGAAGGTTGCAGTAAGCCTGAGATCACGCTACTGCACTCCAGCCTGGGTGACACAGTGAGACTCTGTCTCAATAATAATAATAGTAATAATAATAATAATAATAATAAAGTATATTAAATAAATAAATAAAAAGACAAAAATCAGCCTGGCATGGTGGTGCACTTCTGTAGTCCCAGCTACTTGGGAGGTTGAGGAGGGAGGCTCAGCTGAGCCCAGTAAGTTAAGTCAGCAGTGAGCTGTGATTGTGCCACTGCACTCTCACACTCCAGCATGGGTGAGAGAGCGAGACCCTGTCTAAAAAAAAAAGAAAGTAAAAAGAAAAAGAAAAAAATGGAGAGATTGTGAAAGTGTTCCATGAGGAAATGACCTTTAAGCAGAGATATGAATTCAGTAGGGAGAGAGTCACTGAGATATGAGATACATATTTTAAAAGTTGTTCTAGAAAGTGTACATTTTCTTGAAGCATGACTGTGCATTATTATGAAGGAAGTAAGAGTGAGTGGGAGGCAGTGTGAAAAGAGAAGTTGGAAGAAGACTTGCATGTCAGATTACCTGGATTTTATACTTTATTCTAAGTGGGATAGGAGATTCACAGAGAGTGCTAGAGAGGAATGACAGGATCTCATTTATATTTTAAAAAGTTCAACCTGTTTGTTGTGGGAAGAAGATAGTGAGGGTGGACTCAAGAGGGGAAATGAGATAAACTAGGAGTTAACAGTAGTCATCCAGGTGAGAATAGATACAGTATGATGTACTTATTACACATTGTATGCCTCTATCAAAATATCTCATGCAATCCATAAATATATATACCTACTATGTACCCACAAAAATTAAAATAGAAAACTTTTAATATAAGGAACCTCTAGACATCAAGCACAGCATCTTCTGATTGTTTATTATAGTCTTGTGTGGTTCGTTAAAAAAAAAGACAGAGAGACACAAGTGATATAGTAGTGAAAGTGTTGAGACAATATTTGATTGGGGTTATGTTTTGAACGTAGAGTCAATAGAATTTGCTTGAGAACCAGATGTTCAATGTGAAAGAGAGCAGGTTTGATCAAGTATGACTTCAAGATTGTCATCTTAACAACTGGGTAAATGGTGCCGGCATTTATTGAGATGAGGAAAAAATATGGTGGTTCTTAGCAGTGAATACCTTTGCTATCAAGATTATTTCCTCTGCTATGAGTTTCAGGAGTTTATTTGGAAAAACACAACCATAATTTGACTCCTAAGTCTAGGCTGTATTAGTCTTTACCTTGTAGCAGAAAATATATTGTTGCTGTCTGAACTGAGGTAAGAAATGAAAACAAGCAGATAATGGGGAAAGGATACATCTGTTACTATTTCCAAATATGATCAATGGGATATGTGTCTATAAATACATAGGCACATATGTACAAATTATATACACATTCTTGTTAAAGCATCCATGAAGCATGTATAAACTGATTATAAAATGTTATCTTAGTTTGGGATCTCCAGAAGCAGAGGATGAGACAGAAATTTGGATACCAGTCACTTATCGAGAGAGCGCTTTTCAGAGGGAAGAAACCTAGTGAAGGTATGGGAATAAGGGCATTCAGATAGGCATGAGGAAGGGGCTGAGCCAGATCCACATAGCATGATGGGAAAGGAGGTGCTAAGAGCCTAATTGCACCTGTAATTTCTTTTACCTAAGATGAAGGGATTGGACTTTCATTTTCTCTATCAGTTAGTCATTGTGTGACTATGGGCTTCTCTAGATGGCTGCCCTCACCAATTTTTTTTTTTTTTTTTTTTTTGAGACAGAGACCCACTCACTGTCACCCAGGCTGAATTGCAGTGGTGTGATCTCAGCTTACTGCAACGTCTGCCTACTGGGTTGAAGTAATTCTCATGCCTCAGCCATTGTGAAGAGTCAGATCCAAGAAGGAAGAGGAATGCATCTATATGATGCATGGGTAAGTGTGAACTAAAGGTTTCCAACAGACCAATACATAAGGCAATAAATGCAGATGCATATTGTGTTATGTGTGCATGTGTATATACATACATTCCCTAGGTCTGTTCACTATCTGGTATCAGATCAGTAACACCCCAATAACACAAGCAAACTTAGAGTTCAAAACTTGGCTTCTCAAAACCATTTCCACTAAAAGTAATCAGGGCTCCTGGGAGAAATGATATCATGTTTGGAGCAAGAAAATTATGAGATGAACATGGAATATCTTGTGCTAGAAACAAAGAAATGATCAAAAAATCAAAGAATGAAGGGTACATATTAAAAGAACATGAAAGCCAGCTTAAAATGGCTCCCATTGGTCAACTAAGAAACAATATGAATAAACCAATAATGAAGATAATTGATTACAGCTTATTGAATCAAGTGGGAACCATGAATCTATACCAAAATATAGTAACAAATTAAAAATATAATAAGAAATAGGATGTTTACATGGATTTGAAGTCTCTTCACACAAACTATTTACTAATTAAAAAAAAAGCAGTAACTTTACCATAGGCAATCCAAGTAGACATCATCTTAATCAAGTGGTTGAAGTGGGCCATCATTAAGGATGGAAAAAGCTGAAATGATGTGTCACCTGAAAGGATGCAAAGAGGGGGATACAGGCACTGCTGTCATTTTCCTGCCAAAGATAGATCATCTAATTCTAATCATGATGGAACATCAGACATGCCCAAACTAAGAGGAATTCTAGAAAATTATTACCAATTACAGCAATGCACAGCTCATGAAAATCAAGGGAAGACTAAGGAACTCTTCCATACTAAAGGAGAATAAAGATAAATGAAAGTTTTTATTTTATTTATTTATTTATTTTTGAGGCAGAGTCTCACTTTGTCACCCAGGCTGGAGTGCAGTGGCACCATCACAGCTCACTGCAGCCTCTAGCTCCTGGATTCAGGTGATTTTCTTACCTTAGCTTCTTGAGGAGCCTGGACTACAGGTATATGCCACCACACCCAGCTAATTTTTATATTTTTGATAGAGATATGTATTCACCATGTTGCCCGTTGGTCTCAAATACCTGGGCTCAAGTGATCCATTCACTTCAGCCTCCAAAAGTGTTGAGATCACAGCCTTTTATTCTTTACCAAAATAGAAAATATCCATCTGTATGAGTCACATACTGTTACATAAATTATATTTTATTCACGATGTTACTTGATGTAATTATAAACTGTTGGTTGGTATGATTATAAATGAAATAATTTTGTCGAAAAGAAATTTTTGAAACAAGTAGCAATACTTAAATAGAATCTGAGAATAAGATGGAAAAAATGTATGAATGTTAATTTTCTAATTTTGATGGTTGTATTGTGGCTACATACAAGGAAACTCCTTGTTTATAGAAACTACAAAATAAACTTTAGTATTTGAAAGGGATAGGATATTCACTTGGCAAATTAGCTTTCAAATAATTCATTTAAAAGATCTTCCTTTTCTGTAAATTTTTGGTTATTTCAAAATAAAAAATAAAAATCCCCCAAATTTTTATTGACAAAAAAATTTCAAAATAATTCTGAAACCAGGTAGTTTGATTTTACATTTTTGAAATAAATTATTTCACATTTTGTAGAAAAATATCATCTTTATAAACTGGCTTAGAATCTAGACAAAGAGGAATACCATTTCAATGTAGTGTATGAAGTTATCATTCTGACACCCAAATGCCAAAATATAGCATATACAATATAGAAAGTCATCACTTCTATGACTATAATACATCCTAAATAAAATACCATCATTCCTAATTCTCTAGTAAATCATGAGCAATTAGGGTCAAGGCCAGGAATAGATCTATTTAAAATGTAATGATTAAAAGCATGGACTCTGAGGTAAAATACATGGGATCTTGAATCCTTGAGCTGTCACTAGCTGGGTGAACTTAGATAAGCTCTCTGATCTCATTAAGCTTCAGCTTCTTTCTTACCAACCTACTTCATACAAGTGGAGGAAATAATTGAAATATGCATATATGTATATATACACATACATATATACATATACATATATAGGTGGTAGCTAATTATTACTAAAAGTAGAATATTTATCAGTAATTATCTATTTAATCAGAAAAATTAAAGAGTAGCCTCCTTTGATTCTAGAAGAACGCTTCATAAATTATAATATATAATCCAGGACAGAATTGTTATAGGACCAATAGGTTCATATGCCTGCTATGCAGTAATAGACCAGTACATTGAGATAGCAAGGATACAGCAGAGAAAGCATTTAATGGTCAAAGGATGCTAAGCAAGGAAATAGGGGGACACCGTCAAGTTCATCTCCTCTAAGAGTTCTGGGCTGGAATTTTTTTAAAGGGGATCATGGAGAGTGAGGGGCTGGAAATTTGGAGTAGTTAATTGGTTGGGTAAGGGGGAAGAAATCCTTGGGACATGAAAACTGAATTCTTTTGTGAGTCAGCTTCTTGTGGGCTCCTTCAGACCAGCTGATGTCAGTAGTTTCTCTGGTAAACAGGATCTGAAGGAATATCTCAAAGGGAAAACTTAGTGTTTTATGTTCAAGTTATTATCTATAGAGCAGTTCAGAGGAACTATAATCTTGTATTGGGTCTACATGATTCTAGGACAGTAGGCGCCAAACTAGGAGGAAGCAGGTCAGAGAGCAAGCTGACCTAATGATTAATGCTGAATGTGTTGCAAGCTTGGTTTATGTTAATTTCTCACCCCCTGCCCCGCTTCTTCCCTGATTAATTTTATAAAGTTTACAGGGATGGTTTCAGAATTCACACAGATGCACATACACACATAACTAGCATTAAAGAGATTTTTCTTTAACAAATTAGAGAATATCAGTCTGTATGAGTCATATATTGCTATGTAACAACTACATTATGTGTTGTTTGAGGATGTAGTAATCTATAGGCTAATCTGGGGCTCAAGGTTCTATTTCCAATGTTGCTAACCCTCATGACTAGCAAGATGAATCTAGCTGTTGGGAGGAAGTCCTCAGTTTTTCTCTATGTGAGCTGGTTAAGGACTCTTTTGAATGTCATGGTACCTGGCTTCCCATAGAATGAGCAATCCGAGAGAGCAAGGCAGAGGCTACAGTGCCTCTTGTTACATTAGCCTGGAATGTCACTCCATCACTTCCACAGTACTCTGAAACTAGAACTGTTTCAGCCTGGAAGGATATTACGCAAGGAGGTGAATAAGAATTACTGGGGATCCTCTTGGAGACTGGCTATCACACTATTTTAAACCAATAGCCACTGACTCATTTATGCTGAAACTTAGAATGGTCAACTGTTGGTTGACTACATAACTATCCTCACAAAACCTCTTTTTTAGTGACATTCACTCACCACAAACCAAATGCATGCACCAGAAACCTGCTGCTTATAGAAACTGACTCAAGGCCATGACCACATTTTTCGGTTGCATGACTCAGACTAGGCCAAGCAGTCTCTCTTTTCTATAAATTTGCCTTGGGACAAGGAGTTTCCAATGTCAGTCTTGCTATTTTCTTGAAAGAAAGTGCTTTAAACTCAGAATTGTCTAGTGGTCATTTTGCAGCACAAGAGAAAAAGGAGGCAATATGCAGAAAGAAATAACTGAGAACTGGAGAGTGAATGTACACAGAAGTAGTTTTTGGTTGGTTGTCCATGCAGTATCTGTTTTATCTGTTAAAATTCCCAGCATACTGTCTTTCCTTTCGGTGATATCAGAGATGCTGATATCACTCCTGACTTGTGCAGGAAACCACAGAACTAATGGCTAATGATCATATTTCTTCTTCAGGACATAGCTATGGCCTGGGGCCTTGCAAGCATAGTTTGGTCTCAGAAAACCTCAGATTTTTGGAAGACATTTGCTCTTTCCTGTAAGAATGAGAATACAAGGTGGCCTTAGGGTCCATTTGCTGCCATAGTGGGGTTAGGCTTAGGATAAATCTGGCATTGAGAAAGGCAGTGAAAAAAAAAACTTGGTCCTTGCTGATATATTGAGAAACTATGGTTGGCTCTATATGAAGACTCACCTGTCTCTGGACTTATCAGTTCTATGAGCCATTAAAGAGCCTTTATTTTTCTGAAGGCTAGAAGCATTTTTATTTTGCAAATACAAAAATGTAAGAATATCTTTTTTTTCTTTTTTTCAAAATGTTGCTGGGAGAAAATAACAATAATTCCCAGGTCTCTGGAAGTAGCCCAATGTGAGAATATTTTTAGTCCTGGCAATATTTTCCCATTTCTTTTATTTACAGAGCTTCTTTTCTCCCTTCTTGTAGTTTAAAGGAGAAGGCCTCTAATTATCCAGGCTTTACCCACAATGGGAATAGTTTTCTCCCCATATAATCATCAACCTAACAAAAAGGCTTAGCCATGTCTTCGGCTTACAGAACACAGCTTGAATTCACGTCCATGTTACACATAAGATTGTTTTTCTGTATTTCCCTCCTCCAAATTCTAATTAAAAATTCAAATCTACAGAATGTGGAAAGAATATTGCAAAGAACACCCATAAATACTTTACCTAGATTGATTCCACTGTTAATAATATGTTGCCACATTTGCTCTCTCTTCTTACTCTCCTCTGTGTGGCTACATACACAAACATAGACACAAATTTTCTTTTAGTTATCTGCTGCTGGAATTTGTACATCCTCACACCTAGTGGCTTAAAATGCAATTTATTATTGCCTTTCATGCTTTTCTGGGCTGATTGGGATTAGCTAGGTGGTTTTTGCTTGGGGTCTCTCCTGTGACATATATTAAGTAGTGGCTATCAATAGGGTTGGCTATTTGTTTGAGTTACTTGAACACCTAAGATGGTCTACTCACACTGCCATCATCTGTTGGCCAGAGTGGCCTCCTGTATTAACTGTATTTTCTTGTTTTCTTTATTTTGGATGCTCTAGAATCTGGTGCTTTGCTGCCTGGGGAGACAATGGCCCTCCTAGGTTAGCCAGTTCTTAGAGACAGCAAACAACTTGGCCAGCAGGGTGCCTTGATATGCATATTAACCAAGTCAGAGCCCATACTCTGAACTCCTTCCTCTAGCTGGCTCTTACGTTCCAGCAGGCAATATTCCTACTTCCTAATTATATTAAAGGCAGTTACCAGGCAAGCAGTGATAACCCCTAACCCAGAGCCTGCTGAAATTATTCAAACTAGCCAATCCTCAGCCTGCTTATCCTGCCTTGCCTTTCTCATGAAAACCATAATAAAGTTAATTGCCGATGCTTCCCCCTTCCCACTTGTCTCTCCTGGCTGACTCTGGTGTCTCCCTGTGTGGTATTATTGCATGCCTTTCCTCTTGGGATCTGTGAGTGACAAACTACTTTCAATGGTAGTCATCTCTTTATCTGTCAGCCTCACCATACCTAAATAATAATAAAACCCACATTTAAAAACAATTTTCTATGTGGCTTAGGCTTCTCACAGTATGGTGAGTGTCTTTAGGAAGTAGAAGCTTCCAATCTCTTAATGATTAGGTCCAGAAACTGGCACAGCATACTTCTACCACATTCTATTGGTCAGAGCAGTCACAGAGCTTGCATCATTAAAGGGCAGGGTGCATGAACCCCACCTTTTATTGGAATAAATGTCAAAGAGTTTGTGGCCATCCTTAGCCTGCCATAGTCTCTCTTAAGTCCACGAATTATTTATATGGCTCCTATATGTGAAATTTATTCAACCTCTTCTCATTTCTAAGATCTCAATGTCTCATAACTATTACAGCATCAGTCTAGGAGTTTGTCACTGAATTTTGGTCCAGGTGCAGATAATCTTACTTGAACATGATTCCTGGGGTCTAGGTAGAGTGAACATCCTTGGACGTTGCTTGTTGAGTATAACTACTTTCCATCTGAAGACCTAGCAACTAAAGAGAGAAGTTACCTGCTGTTGACAGACCCTACATATGAGTGTGAAGTTGAGATTGAATAACCAAAATAGATATTCCCTTGGAAGCGGAGGAGAGAATGGGAAATGTAGCCATAGTCCATTTTATAGTCACTGGTTTATAGCAATTCTGAAATCCAGCTGAGAGCCTGTCGCTATTAATTAGGGCCTATTCCTATTCATTGGGAATAATTCTATTAGGCTCCTGACTCTATCATCTAGACTCCTGATTCTATTGGCTGAGTCATCCTCCCTTTTGGGTAAGAAATGACCTATATGTGCAACTGAATAGATTTCTCAGCTTTCTCGCTGCCCGTAGAAGGTCGGGGGAACCGAAGGCCTATTTTTATGTTGTGCTGCCTCTGCCTCATAGTTTTCTATGAATCATATTGGAATTCTATCCATCATCTAAACACCAGATGCACATATCTCTTTAGACAGACTGTTTTCTGTCTTGAGCCCGGTGTGAAGCTTCTGTGGGACAGTGCCCTAAGGATTCCTCGAAGCCTGCTTTTTAATACAGAGGGACTACAAAGAACATTCTTCAGCTCCTCAGAAAGTTTTTTGTTTAACTGAAATAGTCAATTAGATCTTTCTGTCTTATAGAAACTAAGGGTTCTACAGAAGTATCCTGGATTCATCTCTGTCCCAAATTCATGTCTTGTTTTCCTTTCAGGAAAAGCTGGAAATATGAAACAGTTTTTGTCCTTCATGCTATTTTATCATAGAGAATGTGTTAGTTTTCAAGTGCTGCTATAACAAGCTGCCTCAAGCTGATTGGTTTAAAACAACAGAAATTTATTCTCTCACAGTTTTGGAGGCTAGAAGTCCAAAATTAAGTGTTGGTAAGGCCATTCTCTCTCTGGAGATTCTAGGGGAAACACACAAAAACCCTTGGTGTGTTCCTTGCTTATTAGACACAGCTCTTCAATTTTGCCTCTGTTGTAACATGGCATTCTTCCCCTGTCTTTCCGTGTGTTTACATCTTTTCTCTTCCTTATAAGGACACAAATCATATAGGATTATGGCCCACCTTAATGATAGAATCTTAACTTGATTACATTTGGACAGATACTTTTTTTTTCTTTTTCAAAAAAGGTTAAATTTACAGGTATCTTGGAGCTAAGACTTCAAAATTGTTTTTTTAGGGGACACAATCCAACATAAAACAGGCAATCTAGAAGCCAGTTTCCACTTTCAAAATTCCTCCTGGATATCTTCCCAGCTAGACTGGCAAGCTTACTAGGTACCCTTTCTATTTTCTTTTTATTACAGGTACCAGTACTGCCAAACTTTCCTTATTCTGCCACAGGAATCCCCTTCTTTCCATCTTAATCTAACATTTTCAAACCTTTACCAACTGTCTTCTCAAGGTTCTCCCAACTTCTGTCTACCACTCAGTTTCAAAGTCAATGCCATATCTAGTGTTTTGATAAAACAGTCTCTTTCCTCCCTCTCTCTCCACACATATACATGCCCAATTATATATATATATTTACACACACACAAATACATATACATGGACATACATATATATTTATATATATATATTACGGTAAGACTTATTTTTGGGCATCAGGATAATACATGATACTACATAAAATATCATCCTTCAGTACTTTAGCAAATGTAATCTAAAAATTAGGTTGTTATTCTTCCATTTTCACAGTACAGTTACTTGATTCAAAAAGTGTAACTTGATACATCTTCAAATTTCCCATTTCCCAATTAGAGTTTTTTGAAATCTGGAACCCAATTAAGAATTTCACAGGTCAAAGAGTTATGTCACTTTAGTCTATTTAATTAATAAAAATTTCTCAACTTTATATTTTGTCTTTCATAATATTAACACTTTGAGAGTACAGGCCAGTTGTTTTTCAGAATGTCACCTTCCTCTCCGAATTTGCCCAGACTATATAAATTGCTGATATTTGGTCACTTTTGACCTATAAAAATAAATTCTTATGATTCAACATAATAAATAGGTGATAGAGCCTATTTATACCAGAAAGGTATAGAGCCACATAATAGCAATTTCATTATTATTGGTTTTATTAAATTCGATAATTGGTTAATGTTTATATCTACTAGAATTTTTCATTGAAAATTTGTCATCTTACTTTATAATTAATAATCTCTGAAGGTACACTTTGAAATGTTCTAAATAATGCATTTTCCAAAAACCTTTTGCTCAATGGTTTAATAATTCATTGAGAATTCTTTTTGTATGAATTATTGTAATAATGTCGAAAAACAGCAGTTTTTTAGCTCTACTATTCCTTGAACCTTTAGTACTTGGCTTTCTTTTCTTTCCCCCAAGCCCATTTGTTCATATTATAAACTAATTTGCTAATAGTTTCTTGACATGTCAACTAAAAGCATGGAAAATTGTACAAATACTTGCCTTGAGAATTATATTTTTTAAGAAATCAAATGATTTGGTATAGGCTGGATGGACCTTAATGTGGGCCTATGCTTCTAGTTTGTGCTTCACCTATAAAATCCCCTCCCCTTGAATTTGGGTGGGACCTATAGCTTGCTACTAACCAAGAGAAAGTGGCAAACATGAAGACATTTTGTAGATATAGTTAAGGTCCTAACTCACTTGTTTTCAGTTAATCCAAAAGAAGATCATTTGGGTGGGCCTGACTTAATTAGATGAAGACTTTTAAAAGAAGGACAAAGACCTGCCGGGTACGATGGCTCATGCTTGTAATCCAGCATGTTAGAAGGCTGAGGCAGGTGGATTGCCTGAGCTCAGGAGTTTAAGACCAGCCTGGCCAACATGGTGAAACCCCATCTCTACTAAAAATACAAAAAATTAGCTGAGCATGGTGGGGGGGCCTGTAATCCCAGCTACTGAGGAAGCTGAGGCAGGAGAATTGCTTGAACTCAGGAGGCAGAGGTTGCAGTGAGCCAAGATTACACCACTGTACTCCAGCCTGGGCTACAAGAGTGAAATTCCATCTCAAACAAAAAAGAAGGACAAGACCCTCCCTTGCATACCTGATGAAGTAGGTGGCCATGTTGGAGCAGATCACATGGCAGGGAACTGCAGGGCAGCTTCTAGGAACTACAAGTAACTTCTAGGAAATGCAGGTGGCTTACAGCACCTGAGGGCATCCTGTACAGTCAGACAGCTGGTGAAAAAGCCGTGACCTCCAGTCTTACAGAAACAAGAAAATGAATTCTGCTAACAGCGTGAATAAGCTGGCAAGCATATTTTTTCCACGCCAAGCCTTCAGATGAAAATGTAGCCTGGGTGACTCACTGCAACCTTTTGAGACTGAGCAGAGGACCTAGTGTTATCATGCCTTGCCTGTTGATCCATGGAATCAATGAAATGTACGTTGTTTTAAGCTGCTGATTTTGTGATAATTTATTAAATAACAAGAGAACTAACATACTTAGAATACAAACAGTAAGTAAGTGAAACTGGTTGTGCAACTTATTTTGTATAATAAAAATCTACATATAAATTATTTTTAATACAAATTGGAGATAGATGATTGACAAAAAGAAAAAAGTAGTAAGTTTCACTGAGAGAGTCATATCGTTAGCAACTTAGACCTGATGCTGTCTCAAAATGGTTGAGTCTACATTATTAACTTATCTCTGATAGAGAGGGGGAAGGTTAATTCATAATCTCCTTTAAATGTCTAATATTTGGTAGTTCTATTGCCAATTTACCAGGCCAAAAGATTTATTTGCCATATTAATTTGAGCTTAATAAACATTCTATAATATCTGTATGTTTTTGACCCTTTGAATTAAGAGTAGAATTACATGGAAGATCAGCAGGATCAATCTGCTACTAATAATATGTAACATGAATGTATTACATTACCACTATTGCAACTACTAGTATAAAATTTTCTCCTACCTTCAAAAAACTTTAGTAAACACAAAAGTCTTATTTTAATACTATCCTGATTTTGAGTATATTGTATAAAAAATTATATATTTAGACTTTTAATTTTTTCAGAAACTAAAATCTTTAGTATTCAGGAAAGTACTATAAATTCTAACTATAAAGCAAGAATGCATTTTAAGTTGATTTGAGAAATGGTTTCATCATATATAACAACAAGAATAAGAGAATTTCTAATGTCTTTACTCAGAAAATGCCCTATTTTTAGCTTCCTTGAAATATACCTAGAGGAATTAACACTAAATATATGTGGCAGTCGATATGGTTTGACTCTGTGTTCCCATCTTAAATTGTAATCCCCACATGTTGAGGGAGGGCTCTCGTGGGAGGTGATTGGATCATGGGGTTGATTTCCCCCACACTGTTCTCATGACAGCAAGTAAGTTCTCACAAGATCTGATGGTTTTATAAGGGGCTCTTCCCCCTTCTCTTGTTTGCTCTCTCTCACCTGCCACCATGTAAGACATGCCACTTCCCCTTCCGCCATGATTGTAAGTTTCCTGAAGCTTCCCAAGCCATGTGGAGCTCAGTCAATTAAACCTCTTTTCCTTATAAATTTCCCAGTTTTAGGTGAGTGAGTTCTCATGAGATCTGGTTGTTTGATAAGTGTCTGCTGCTTCCCCTGCACATATACTCTCTCCTGCTGCCATGAGAAGACATGCTTTGCTTCCCCTTTGCCTTCAGCCATGATTGTAAGTTTACCAAGGCCTCCCCAGTCATGCAGAACTGTGAGTCAATTAAACCTCTTTTCTTTATAAATGGCCCAGTCTCAGGCATTCTTTATAGCAGTGCAAAAACAGACTAATATAGCAGTCAAAAGAGACTAGAAATAAATATGCATTTTTTTTCTGAATTTTTGCTCAATGCTAATCCATACTAATTAATTAAATATATAGATTTGTGTTGATTGTTAAAAGGACTAAATTACTGAGTTGAATGGATTGTTTCTATGAGTCTGTCCCACATTCACCATATTGTGATTCACTTGCCTTTTGTATGCTTTTTGTTTGTTTGTTTTTGCTATGGCTGTGATAATAGCCATCATCTTCTAAAATGCTAGTATATAATCAAATCATAGGGAAGAAAACCTAAAATATAAAAAATATGAAGACATTAAGTAGTTAACTTGTTGATACGCAAATTTTGGTAAATTACAAAATTTGTCTCTGTAGATTATGTGTTTTCACAGGAACAGAGCTCTAAATTGATTGCTCTTATTGAAGGATTCAGCCTCTAGGAGAATTTCTAAATAAAAGGAATGTGCCATAGGATATATTCAAATGTTTGAATTTTTATGCATACCTGATTGGAGTATAGTATAAAGATTTTGTAATTTAAAATTATGAAAGAAAGAAGGGTACAAGTTAAGCATCCCAAATATGAAAATCTGGAATCCAAAATGCTCCAAAATATGAAACTCTTTTGTGCACAGACATCATGCTCAAAGGAAATTTCCATTTTTGAATTTTGGATTTTCAGATTGAGGATGCTTATCCAGTAAGTACAATACAAATAATCAAAAATCTGAAAATAATGTGAAACTTAAAACTCTACTAGTCCCCAGAATTTTGGATGAGGGAAACTCAGTCTGTATCTCACGTCAATACACAATTGACAGTATTCCTATCTTGCAGTGTTCTGAGTCAACTTGTCTTTTCATGGGCTTTACAAGTCTAGTAACTACAATGTCTAGTTATTACGTCATTTTGTTAAAAATGCTAAATAAAATGCCATTTATTATCTTCAGTTTGCCTTTTAATATGTATTTGTCATTTCAAAACTCTAGTTTTCCATAATAATTTTAAAATGAGACTACTAATCCACATGTTGGTTCACTGCAGATTGCCTACCTACAGGGGTGTCATAGTCTGTTTGGTACTGCTATGATAGAATATATGAGACTGGTTCATTTATAATTAATAGAAATTTATTGGCTCATAATTTTGGAGGCTGAGAAGTCCATGTTCAAGGCACTGGCATCTGGCAAGGGCCTTTTTGTTGTGTCATTTTATGGCAGAAGAGAGAGGGGAAGGAGAGAGGAAAATAAAGAAGGTGAGGGGGCATGGAGGGGTGGGGGTGGAAACCTTGTCTTTTGATAAAGAACTCGCTATTAAGATAATAAATATTGCCTCTTAAGATAATGACACTTCCATTCATGAGGACAGGGCCCTCATGACCTAATCACCACCCCTTATTAGGCACCACCTCCCAGCAGTGCTGCATGGAAGACTGTTTCTATTACATGCTTTTGGGGGAACATATTCAAACCACAGCAGGGAGATGAGCAAAGACGACTGTCCAGCTTTGTTTGCAGTCTTATTTCACATTATTTTCTTGTAATGAATGGATGATAAAAATAACATTGAATTATGAACACATACTCAACTCAA
This sequence comes from Callithrix jacchus, assembly GCF_049354715.1. NCBI lineage: Eukaryota > Metazoa > Chordata > Mammalia > Primates > Cebidae > Callithrix > Callithrix jacchus. The sequence continues at coordinate 67,328,938 of NC_133512.1, read as the reverse complement.
AAGATATAAGGTAGGACATTTTATAAAACTTTAGCCACAATTAAAATCTACTTATATTTCGTATTGAGAAAACCTTCTAAAAGAAAACTAAATGTGGCAAGTTGAGGTAGATAAATGGTGTGGTAATATTTAATTCTTCTTTTCCTTCATAATTTCATTAAACTCTCAAAGAGAAAAAAGTTAATATGTCAATGAACTCAAGGTAAAAAATTTAGCATACCTATTTCTTTATATAATCATGAAAAAATTAACAGAAATCACTATGATCACTATAAAATTAACAGAAAAACCCAAGAAAGAATTCCTTTATTATTATTTTTTACAGCAACTTTGAACCATAAATAGCCATGATAAAACACTATCCTTTTTGACATGGATACAGTATTTTTCATTCTTTTTTCTTTCTTAGAATTACTTTTATTTCAGTCATTATGGAGCAAGCACTGCAAGTACAAATAAATACGCATTTCTACATTATTTTGGTCCAAACTTTCATGTGCATTTCAGGAATGCTGAATTAATTAGTAACCATTTCCACACAGGAAAGGTATGTTATGCTATAATTTCAAAGCTTACTTAATTTCAAAGTTAGAGCTTGAGGTTTCATGTTAAATTGCAGAATGAATGAAAGCATAATCTGGGGTTATATATGACACAAAAGAAAGCAGGTAATTGAAACGGAATTTGTAACATCCATATAGAAATATATTGTTGTGGCTATTTAATCATTAATCAACTGTATTTTAAACTAAGCAGAAACAATACCAAAGAGTTTTGACCATTCAAGTTTTACAGCAGTGCGTCGGCATGCGTTTATTTAGCAAAATCACTTTCATTATTTTGACACAGTAGAAAAAAATGGTTCTGTCTAATTGGCCTTGAAACTCACACCTCCACCAGGATCCTGTGCTAATCTATTATTATTTCACATGATCTGTGCTATGTGGCACTCAGCAAACACAGCCTAGTTTCAGATCTGCTAACGAAGTTCATTGTGCCATCCATGTATTCCCTTTAATCGCATTTCTCTCCTTCTTTGGCAGTGATTATAGAAGCATACATCTTCAAAGGAAGTAGAAAAAGACATTAAATCTAAAGTAGTGTTCGCTACATAAACCCAGGTGGAATTGCACTGTTTGAACAGCTGATGCAGTTTTGAAGCCTGAATTGAGAGGCAAAAGCACACCGTGTCTTCATTTCATTACCTGCAAGTAGCTTAATATAGAGTCTATTACTGAGAATTGTCCAATACTCATATTCTGTTAAAAGTCAGAATAAATTAAAATGATTTCACAGGAAAAATAATGTAAGGAACATGTAATTATTGTCCTATGACCACATGACAGCTTCACTTGTACATCAACAGATGCTTTAATTGAGTCTGTTGGAAGATTCCTTTGAAAAGCACTTTCTACGTTTCAAAGACTGTTTCATATCTATTTTCTTTTCAACTTCTTTCAGGCCCTGTTTCCTTAATCTCATTTTGCATTATATTTGATTTATCCAATGGGAAATAATCATTTAGGAGCTCTGAATTCCTCCCTTCCTAAGTAAGAACATACTACATCTGTACACAAGCACCCTGCCTTCTCCAGTATTATAGATTAAGTCTCCCTGCGTTTATCAAAGGGTGACTTTAACTGCCCTCCTTGAGTTCTGGACCCCATCCCCTCTTACCACCTCAGCAACTTTGTTCCTATAATTATTCTCTTCTTGCCATCATCAGTTCCTTCCTATCCATTGTGCTGTTTCTCTTGGCATACAAACACGTTTTAGTATCACTAAAAACAAGTAAACCCCTCTGATGCTCATCCTCTCCAACTGCCTCACCTTTACTCCTCTTCATAACAAAACATCTTCCTGTGGTTATTGTCTCCACATCATTTTTAAAAAATTATTCAACTAATTAATTTATTTATTTTGAGACAGGGTCTCACTCCATTGCCCAGGCTGGAGTGCAGTGGCATCATCCCAGCTCACTGCAACCTCCTCCTCCAGGGCTCATGTGATACTCCTACCTTGGACTCTTGAGTAGCTGGAACTACAAGTGCACACATCACCATACCCAGCTAATTTTTGTATTTTTTTTAAAAGATGGGGTTTTGCTATGTTGCCAAGGCTGGTCTCCAAATCCAACTCCTGGGCTCAAGCCATCTGTCTGCCTAGGCCTTTCAAAGGGCTGGAAGTACAGGTGTGAGCCACCATGCCTAACTGCACATCATTTATCTACATTCATTATCTGCATTTTGCTTTTTTGCTTCTTCTAATTCTGACTCACTTTTTCTTCAGAGAAGTTTCAAAACAGACCTCAGACATCATATCTGCTTGTTCATAAGTACTTCATATGTATCTCCCCAGTAAAGCCATTTAAAAATAACTGCAATATTATTACCACACCAAAATAACAGTAATCTTGAATGAAATAATATCCAATTAATTAAATATTTCTTTATTGCCTTAAAAATATAGTGTTCTGATATATGTTATTTGGGTAATGGAGACCCTAAAAGCCCTGTCTTTGCCACCACACAATCTATGCATGGAAAAAAACTACACTTATACCCCTTACAGTTATACAAACAGAAAAAGTACATGGTTCCATTACTCTTTTAAAATGCCACTTAATTGTTGAAGCAATTGAATCATGTCTTTCCTGAATTTTGGCTGATTATTACATATTCCTGGTGTCATTTAATATGTCTTTCTATTCCCCATATCTCCTGAGAGCTGATAGTTAGACCTACTGACTTAATTATGTTAATATTTGACTTTATTTTGGGCTGAAATGCAAATATTGGCTTGTCAGTAACATTGCCCAAAAGATCTATTAAAAAAAAAGTCTTCATTTTCCCCCTAGTTCTCCACTTTTAAAATGTATTTTAAATTATTAATTATTATTAACACTCTACCTCATGTACTTTTTCATGTTCAATAGATAACTTCCATGCTACTTCAAAATGAAAACCCATTGACAAAATTCCTCAACATTCTACCAATAAATTAATAAATCTGCCCCCATAAACACCTGTGCCTTTGTTAAAATTGTGAATAGAGTAGTTTTTCCTAGATAAGATTCATCTCTCCTTTCTCATAGGAATTGCTTCATTGATTTCTCTCTTCTAGGTCAACCTATTTTTTTTCTGCTTTTACCTCACTAGCATTTTAATATGCTCTCATTTAAAAATCATCAAAGAACTCCCTTTTAGTCCCTCAATGTTCTCCAGCTATCTCTTTCATTCTGATTCATAGCAAAACACTTTGAAGACATTTTCTACACTCATCATGAATTCTTTCTTACCTCCCACTCACTTCTCAACCCATTGCAATCTGGCTTCTTCCCACCAACAATTCCATTGAAATTACAGTTGCCAAGGAAATCAGCAATTTCCACATCAATAAATCAAATGAGCACTTTTCAGTTTTTATCTCGGTTTATCGCCTGGAAATATTTTTTGACAGACTTACGACTCTTCTTTACTTGTAAACTTTCTCTATTTTTTTAAAAGAAAAGATAATCTGGGCATATTTAAAACAGAAAAACAAAACCCAGCACTCTCAGCTATTTAGGAACTACCTCAAAATGAATGATTTTACCAATTGTCACTTCTGTTGGAGTGCCACAATCATCATGTGAGGATCTCTAAATGGGTACTTGTAGAATGTAGTATAGTAAGACCCAAGACTTGTTCTGCCTCTATATTTTATAATTTCAACTTTGCTATAAATACTCAGACTAATTTCTAGTATCCACTTTCTTCATACAGAGGGTTTTAATCAGATAGGTAACTGCTTAGGAGGACAGTCACTGTATTTAAAAAAAACTATATTCTTTTATTTTCCCCTGGGCAGACAAGATCTTAGATTTTCTGTCCTTAAAAGCCAGTTAATTGGCTAGCCATATGCAGAAAACTGAAACTGGATCTCTTCCTTACACCTTATACAAAAATTAACTCAAGATGAATTAAAGACTTGTAAGACCTAAAATAATAAAAACCCTAATAGAAAAACCTAGGCAATGCCATTCAGGACATAGGCATGGGCAAAGACTTCCTGACTAAAACACCAAAAGCAATGGCAACAAAAGCCAAAATAGACAAATGGGATCTAATTAAACTAAAGAGCTTATGCACAGCAAAAGAAACTATCATCAGAGTGAACAGGCAACCTGTTCACAGAATGGGAGAATATCTGCAATCTATCCATCTGACAAAGGATTAATAACTAGAATCTACAAAGAACTTAAACAAATTTACAAGAAAAAAACCCCATCAAAAAGTGAGTGAAGGATATGAACAGACACTTCTAAAAATAATATATTCATGCAGCCAACAAACATATTAAAAAAACCTCATTGTTCCTGGTCATTAGAGAAATGCAAGTCAAAACCACGTTGACATACCATCTCACACCAGTCAGAATGGTGATCATTAAAAAGTCAGGAAACAACAGATGCTGGAGAGGATGTGGAAAAATAGGAATATTTTTATACTGTTGGTGGGAGTGTAAATTAGTTCAATAATTGTGGAAGAGAGTGTGGTGATTTCTCAAGGATCTAGAACTAGAAATACCATTTGACCCAGTAATCCCATTATTGGGTATATGCCCAAAGGATTATAAATTATTCTACTATAAAGATACATGCACACATATGTTTATTGCAGCACTGTTCACAATACCAAACACTTAGAACCAACCCAAATGACCATCGATGATAGACATATACACCATGGAATACTATGCAGCCATAAAAAAGGATGAGTTCATGTCCTTTGCAGGGACATGGGTGAAGTTGGAAACCATCATTCTCAGCAAACCAATACAAGAACAGAAAACCAAACACTGCATGTTCTCACTGTAAGTGGGAGTTGAACATGAGAACACATGGACACAGGGAGGGGAACATCACACACCGGAGCCTGTTGGGGGTGGGGGACTAGGAGAGGGATAAATTAGGAGAAATACCTAATGTAGGTGACAGGTTGATGGGTGCAGCATATTGCCATGGCACATGTATACATATGTAACAAACCTGCATGTTCTGCACATGTACCCCAGAACTCAAGGTATAATAATCTTAAAAAGCCAGTTAATCAGGGCAGTAAACAGAAACTGGAAATAAAATTTTTGACTACCATATGTAACAAATGTTTATGCAGTTGATAAGGCAGTTTTTTTTTCTAAATACTTGAGTACCAAGGAATGAATTAAAAATGAATTAGAAAAATGAATACCAAGGCTAGATAGCTCTTGTTGGACAAGCCATTTTTACATTAAAATAATTAGCTACATTCTCGTAATTCCATTATATATATTGGAGCATCCTCATTCTCATTGCTCATTTGTAAATAAAACATTTTGTAGCCAAAGAAGGTCATTAATTAATTAAAAATTCAAATCAAGTCAAAATTTTCAATAAAAATACCTTGTGATTTCTCTGAGGCTGAGGCAGGAAGATCACTTGAGTCCAGGAGTTTGAGGTTGTACTGCATGATGATCATGCCGGTGAACAGCCAGTGCTTTCCAGCCTGGGCAATGTAATGGGAACTTGCCTCTGAAAGAAAAAGAAAAAAGCATGGTAAAATGTAAGCCACAGATTGGGAGGAAATATGCATAGTGTGTGTATCTGTTAAAAGAATGGTAATTAAAATACACAGAATATATAAAGAACTCTTACAGTTCATTATTAAGAAGGCAAACAATCCAAAAATAATTAGACAAGAGATATAAAGACATTTCAAAAGAAAAGACACAAAAATGTCTAAATAAGCTCATGGAAAGATATTTATTATCAATAGTCAGAGAAAACAAAACTATGAAGACATGCCAGGGCACACCCACAAAAACAGCTAAAGTTAAAATGACTGAAAATACTAAGAGTTGGCAAGAATATGTAGAGACTGGAAATCTCATACATTGTTGGCTGGAATGCATCTTTCAACCACTGTTGCTGCAAATGCAAAATGGCGACCACTTTGAAAAACAATTTAGGAATTTTTATATATGAAGCATAAATTTAACACACAATCCGGTAATTTATTCAAGAGACATGAAAACACATGTTCACACAAATATTTTTACAGAACTATTCATATCACCTTATTCATAAAAGCCTGAAGTTGGAAAGAATGCAAACATCCCTCAGTAGATAAAGGGATAAACTGTGGTACACCCAAGCAATTAAATACTACTTGGTAATAAAAAGGCCTAAACTACCCTTACACACAACAACATAAATGCATCTGAATACCATTATGATAATTGAAAAAAGCCAGACACAGATTATATACCATATGATCCCATTAAATGAAATTATGGAAAAGAGAAAACCAACCTATAGAACAGAAAATATCACATTAGTTAGTTGGGGCCAGGTGTAAAGGATTGAGGTCAAAATTGTGAAAGGAGAATTTTGGGGGTGATCAAATATCTTATATATTGATTGTGATACTGACAACAGGAGTACGTAGAGAATCAAAAACAGTTTAAAAATGGATGCCAGTTATTGTAAGCAAACTTTGCAATAAAGTTGGCATAGAGCATATAAAAAATGTAAAAGGATGAAATTATAAGCCAAAATATAGAATGTATTTTCTATGCACACAATGATAAAAATATTAAGAATGAATAAAATGCTTACAAATCTATAAAGAAAAATATAACCCAATAGAAAATGGGCAAAAGAAGTGGACATTTTCTAGAAGAGAAAATAAGAACTGCCAAAAACAGGTTGATTACTGGACAACCTCAGTAATCAGACAATGATGTATTATTTATAACAATCTAGACTGGAAAAATGTGAAACTGATGGAAAAGTAAACTGGTGAAACAACTTTGCAAAACAATTTGGTAATATCTCAAAATTTTAACATGTTTATAGTCTATAAACTTCACTTCTAAGTGTGCATCATAGAGGAACTCAGGCACATGTATAAAAATGTCCACAGAAGCATTGTTTGTAAAACAAAAACCTAAAAAGAATACAAACGTTTACTGAAAAAAAAAAGAAAGATTAATAAAATTGGGTCTTTTCATACTGGGAGTCTAAAAGAGTGACAATGAATTAACTATATATCTCAATATAAATGAATTTTAGATTATTTTGAATTAAAAAATCACAGAAGATAAACTATACATTAAAAAATTTTAAAGAAACACATTCTTAGTAAATCTATAACACAAAACAAAGGAATCTTAAAAATTTTTTAAGACCGGTATCTTTTGTGGGAAAGCTGGAGCTTGACATTTGGTGATCTTGGTAATACTCAAATTAGATTTTATCTGTGTTTTTATCCATGAGTGTTTTGTTTTCTTCTTATATTTTATGATGTATATTTGTCACATTTGTTATCTTTCAAATATTCCATTATGAAAATTTAAAAACCTGTAAAGCAATCAACCCATACATTTTTCTTTATATTTTTTTCTCTGCATTTTACTCTCACTTCCTTAAAAAATGATAATACATCTAACACATTAGATAGTCCTTTTGCATCTTTCAACTTGGATACCATTTCCTTAGGAAAACCATTTTTGACAATTCAGATTATGTTCTCATGCTGTCTACTTCCTGTAATTTTCTTTATCATCCTCTATTATAATTGCAAATCCATTCCTAAATAGCCCACTCCATATACCTTTCTTGGAAAAAACAGAATAATTTTGTTTAGCTTTTCAATAAACTCTGTTGTTTAGGCCAGTGGCATACAATGGACATTTCTTTAATATGTACTGTCCATATGATAAATACTAGCCATATGTGATCATTGAGCCTTTGTAATGTGGCTGGTAAGCCTGAAGAAGTAAATTTTTAATTTTATTTATTTTTAATTGATTTTATTTAAATTGCTGGAAATCAATTTAAATTTTAATACTGACCTTGCTGGTCTAAATAATGACATCTTAAATTGAATTGACTGCAACATAAAACTCTGTATATATTTAAAAACATAAAATAGATAAAATGTATACATAAAGAAATAAATTACATTTACCATGTATTTGGTAAATACAAATTACATTTGTTTTTCAATTTTCTCAGAGAATTGAGGAATTTTTTTGAAAGATCAATTAGTGAAAAGAAATAAATTACATTTACCATGTATTTGTTTTTCAATTTTCTTATAGAATTGAGGAATGTTTTTGACAGATCAATTAGTGATTCTGGGTTCTTTTAATACATACTCACTTTGCAAAAAGGTAAAATAAATTCTTATGTTATTTCTTTTGATGGTACTTTATTCTCCTAGAATGTGTAAGAAAGCTTATTAAACTAATCATTTGAATAAATTTGAATGCATGCAAATATCAGTAGTATATTCTTAGCAAACCTTATATTGGCAGAAGTTACACAATGTACAATAATGGAAGCTCTTACACCTCAAACTGTGAACACTAAGTAGTTGACATATGTTCAGAGTTTGTAATAATTACATATTTTTTGCTTGAAAGTGACAGAAGTCCCAGTTAAAATTGACTAAGAAGAAAAGAAAAATTGTCTTACATGACTGAAATGTTCATAGGTAAAGCTTCATGTGGGGTTGAAGAGCTGACATTTGTGATTTGTCTTGGGTTTTGTTTCCTCTGAGTGAGCACCGTTCTCAGACACACAGGGTGGCAGCCTTTGGGAGCTTCTGCTCCTTGTTATTCAATGCCCCTGTCCTATGGACAAGAGAATGTACTTTTTTTCCATTGTTTTATAAAGGTCCTGAATTTACTCTGATTTGATTGTGTAGGTCAGATACCAACCTGAATTAATCCCAAGGACCAGTGGAATATGAGGGTATTTGGACAGAGGATTAGAGTTTACTCCTTCGAGAAACATTTGGACTGAGTGTAGAGAACAGGGTGTTTCCCAGAAAAAAATAGGATATGGTTACTAAAGATGGGAAACATATAATGAGAAGCTGAAGAACCTTAAATGTTCATTTCAGAGTTGTTCTGAATCATTTGAGCTCTTCACTTGTCTTGAAACGTTAGGATTTAGAGACCTCTGGCTAAGCAAGAGCTTGTTTTGCCTTTTAGTGTCATTCAGAGTAACCAAAATAAGAATATCATGATGCATCCCTCAAAGAAATTTCTGTACAGTTTTTTGTGTATTCCATTAACTCTAAAATTGCTTAAGAACTGTATAGAAACTCTAAGATTACGTACTTAGAATTAATGAAATAATTCTGATATAAAAGAGATATAACTGATAGATCTCATATATATATGTATAAAACCAATACATAACTGATATATCTCTTTCAGATAATGTTGATACTTCTGTTGGTTTTCAATGGTGTTGTTACACACTGTGTTTTGCCAGAACATATTGCCTCTTTATGAATAAAATTATGGCATCCAAAAACTTTAACTCTGGGATGGATTATTTAACTGATCTATTTTCTTGATGTAGAAACTAAAATAAATATAGCCTAAATGGTTGCTTAATGCCATTTAATGGCCAAACTGGAAATAAAAATTATTCATTTCCTATAGTAGCACACTTCAAGAATCTCCAAACAAGTGGCAATTCTCATACAAAAGTTGGTTAATAATATTCATGCATCTTGAAGTGGGGGCCAGGGGAGTAGATTAAAATACAAATAAAAGCAACAGGAAGTGGAAAGACAGAAAAGTCCTCACATAAATGTAACAAAAGGTCCAATGTTTGAAATTTAAAAGTGAACTATATGTCACATGAAATAGAGGGTCACATATTCAAATGACAAAGACTAGTGTACTTTCTGTCCTCATGGATAGCAGTAATGACATCTAAGTAAGTGACACTCTGTGTTCATGTGTTGCTCTGAATTTTAAAATCAACATCAATAGCACATCACATGAAGGCTATAAAGCTGCATGTTTTCCTTTCTTACTGATTTTTATGTTAGGCACAGAATAACACATGGTGAAGGGGGAATTGTTATATTATCATTTTCTCATTTATTTACCCTAAGGTCTCTTTATAGTACAGACTTTCCTTACAAATACATTTCTCTGAGTCATTTGTATAAATATGCTTCACTACATTGTATAAAAGATGTCTTTTTCTGATTTTTCGTGGAGGTTTACTTTCTTTGAGATATTTGTTTCTTTTAGATATCAGGGGAAATTCTCAAAATCAATGCTATTCCAGTGTAAGACAAAAGTACAAAAATATTTTAGTATGATTTGAGGACCCAGTGGTTACCTTTTAGCATGGCATAGGGCCACTTTTGATCTAGCCATATATAAATTCAGACATATTCCATCACTCATTTCTATATTTCCTGTCATCCAATTATGCTGAAATACTATTATTTAGTGGTACTTTGATAAACACTGCTAGGTGCTGTGCTAAGTACTTTACACACTTAATATGAAAATTCCGCAACTATGAAAGAGATATTATTATATAATCTTCACTTTACTGCAGATAAAAGAGAAGCTTAGAAAGAAAAAGTGAAGTTTTTAGAGTCATAATAGGCAGCAGAAGGAAGGAGTGCAATCTCCACATGATCCCAAGCCTGTATTCTCACACTCAGTGCCATATATACTGCCTCCTACTCACTTCTCATAAACTACTGCATTATTTAAACCTCCAGGTCCTTGTGCACTCAACTTCCATTGGTAGAAACAGCCTTAACATTTTTGTCCATCAGAAAAACTCCTGTATATCCTTTCCCTGAAATCTCAGATCAAACATCAGCCTTTTGTGCCCCTTCAGTCTCCACTATGACAATTATTATATGCATTATAATTGTTTGTTTTCTAAAATAATATCTCCCAGGCTGTGAATACCTTGAGAGTGGTAATCAGGTGTTATAAATCTTTGACACTGCAGTCTGTCACAGAGCTTGGCTGTAGAAAAGAGATTATGATATATACTCACAAGCACACTCCATCATTATATATCTCTGCCACTGTAACGCTACTGTGTAGGAAATAGCTGGCACACTTTATAAGGAAAATATCTTATTGTTAACTCAATAAGCATGTAATAAAAATACTGAAGAATGCAAAAATCAGGCGTTTACAAAAATTATTTTCTTTTTAACTTTAGTTAGAAAAAGTGTAACTCAAACATTACTGAATCAAAAATTTGAGAGATTTGAGAGCAGCTTTTGCTATGGTATTAAACTGATCCCTGCTGGAAAGAGGGTCCGCAAAAGGCAGAGGTTCCATGCTCCCACTGTGTTCTCTCTTGCCTCCTCTCAAATTCCTCACCCTATAAATCTAATACTCTGCCTTCAGCTTGGGTTGGCAATAAATCACTACTTGATTCTGTTTTCTGGGAAAAATGACAAGGCAGTGGTGCCCATGGGGTTTCGGGTCCTCAGGATGAGGCCTGAAGGAACAGAAACCGCTATGGTTGTTAAGGCTCTAGATGACATATAAAACAATAAAATCATACTATTCACAATGGGAAGATTAATCTCCTGCTACCATGTGTTTTGTAAATTATGTGAAAAGGGTGCCATAGCTAGCCAAGGTCTTACACAAGGCTGCCTTTTACATTAGTGTTTGTGTATGTCAGGCTCCAGCATGTGGGAGGTGCAAGTAGGAGATAAATTTCCACACTCTTGTAAAATATTAATCCTTTACATGGCAAACCCTTCACACTTCATATGTAGGGAATAAGAAGCCATTGGAAGTGCAGGCAGGCAAGTAACTTGACCAGATGTGTGTTTTAGAGACATCTGTCTAGCAACAGTACAGTCAGTGGAGATGGTCAAGACTGTAAAGAGGGAGACTGCCAGGAGACAGTTATAATTATTTGATAATAAAGATAGACAGCAGGTGTTAATGAGGGGAAGTAACTTTTTAAAATAAATACAATCTATAGGATAAATAAAAGTGATAAAAATAATTTCCAGAAACTCTGGAATAAGTATCTAGGTGTATGGTACTAAACTTGAGGCTGACCATAGAGGAGCAGGTTTGGACACAGATTTCACATTCAGGATTGTTATTTCAAGTTTGAAAGACTTCTAAATCACCCAGGATAATTTGTCTAGAAGAAATATAGATTTCAGAAATATCATTAGCAGCAGAATAATATTTCCAGACATAAAACATAACCTCCTTATTTTTTGTAGTTTCTATGTTTAATAATTTTTTCTTTCCCTATTCCAAATTAACAAATAATTCCTCTTATGGTTTTAAAAAAGAAATCTACCATTTTATTTTCAACACAATCTGGCTTATAGTTATCCTGGTTGAATGTGTGAGTCTGTGGTATAATTTTTAATCAAGAATTAATTAATACCTCAAGGAATCAAGACACATGAATATAAATGTTAAATACTAGATGGAGGGGGAAACTGCAACGTACAAGAGAAATTATGATTTAACAAATGAGGTAATATTTAGTTGGGCTTTGAACAATAAATTGGTTCTGAAATGGGTATACTGAAGCAGAAAAAAATATTAAAGCTTGGAAACATAACATGAGAACAAAAATTTTACATGAATGTTACAGTTCTATCACTGGTCTATTCATGTTAAAAAGGAAAAAAATATCTGATCAAATATTATTTCCTTGTACAGTTAAGAATCACTAATCTGAATTAAAAGAAAATGTAACTGCTATAGATTTAAAATTACTTCTGGGCCCCCAAATTACATTCAATAGAAGATTCATTACTTGTGTGTGTTGCTTTTTACATAATTTCTACTTGTATTTTAGATTCAGGTGTAATGTACCAGTTTGTTCCATGGGTATATTGTATAAAGCTGAGGTTTGGGGTACAATTGATCCTGTCACCTTGATACCGAGCATAGTACCCATCAGGTAGTTTTTCAACCCTTGGCCCCCTCCCCTTTTCCTCCTTCTAGTAGTCCCCAGTGTCTATTGTTGCCATCTTCATGTCCATGTGTACCCAATATTGAGCTCCCACTTGTAAGTGATAACATGTAGTATTTGGCTTTCTGTTCCTGCAGTAATTAGCTAAGGATAATGGCCTCCAGCTGCATCCATGTTGCTGCAGAGGATGTCATTTTCTTTTCTTATGACTGCATAGTAATCCATGGTATGTATATGTGTGTGTGTATATATATATATATATACCTCATTTTCTTTGTCCAATCCACAGTTGCTAAACACCTAGGTTGATTCCATGTCTTTACTATTGTGAATAGTGCTACAGTGAACATAAGTTCATATGTCTTTTTAGTAGAACAATTTATTTTCCTTCAGATATATCACCAATAAGGGATTAGTGGGTTGGATGGTAGCTCTCATGTAAGATCTCTGAGAAATCTCCAAACTTTTTTCAAAGGGGTTTCACTGATTTACACTCCCACCAACAGTGTAGAAGCATTTGCTTTTCTCTGCAGCTTCACCAGCATCTGTTGTTTTTGACCTTTAATAATAGTCATTTTGATTGATGTGAGATAGTATCTCACTGTAGCTTTGATTTTAATTTACCTGATAATTAGTGATGTTGAATATTTTTTTCACATGTTGGCTGTTTATATGTCTTCTTTAGAGAAGTATCTGTTCATGGCTTTTGCCCATTTTTAAATGGGGTTCTTTGGTTTTTGCTTGTTGCATTACTTAAGTTATTTGTAAATTCTGTATATTAGACCTTTGTCAGATGCATAGTTTGCAAATATTTTCTTCCATTCTGTAGTTTGTTTATTCTATTGGTAGTTTCTTTTGCTTTACAGAAGCTCTTTAGTTTAATTGGGCCTCACTTGTCAATTTCTAGTCAAAAATTATTTGCTAAGGCTGATGTCCAGAATGGTGTTTCCTAGGTTTTCTTCTAGGATTCTTACACTTTGAAGTCTTAGATCTAAATCTTTAATTCCTCTTGAACTAATTTTTGCATATGGTGAAAGGTAGGAGTCCAGTTTTATTCTAGTTTATATGGCTAGCCAGCTATCCCATTTATTGAATAGGGAGACCATTCTTCACTATTTTTTTGTTCACTTTGTCAAAGATCAGATGATTGTAGGTGTGTGGCTTTATTTCTGGGTTCTCTGTTCTGTTTTATTGGTCTATGTTTCTGTTTTTGTACCTGTACCATGTTGTTTTGGTTACCATAGCCTTATAATATAATTTGAAGTCAAGTAAAGTGATGCCTCCAGTGTTGTTCTTTTTGATTAGGATTGCTTTGATTATTTAGGCTCTTCTTTGGTTCCATAGAAGCTTTAGAATAGTCTCTTTATAATTCTGTGAAAAATGACATTGATAGTTTGATAGGAATAATGCTGAAACTATAGATTTCTTTAGGCAGTATGGCCATTTTAACAATATTGATTTTTCCAGTCCATAGTCCATAGCCTGGGATGCTTTTCCATTTTTTTAAATGTGTGTCATGTATGATTTCTTTCAGTAGTGTTTTATTGTTCTTGTAGAGCTCTTTCACCTCCTTAGTTTGATGTCTTCTTCCTAGGCATTTTATTTTCTTATTTTATTGTGGCTACTATAAATGAGGTTGTGTTCTTGATGGGGCATTCAAACGTTATTGGTTATAGAAATACTACTGATTTTTGTACATTGGTTTTTGTATCCTAAAACTCTACTGAAGTTGTTTATCAGTTCTAGGAGCCTTTTGGTGGCATCTTTAGGGTTTTCTAGGTATAGAATCATATTATCCATGAAGAGGTCTGACTTCTTCTTTTCTTATTTGGATGCCCTTTATTTCTTTCTATTTCCTGATTTCTCTGGCTAAGACTTTCAGTACTGCACAGAATAGGAGAATAGGAGAGGTGAGAATGGGCATTCTTGTCTTGTACCTATTCTTTTTTTTTTTTTTTTTGAGACAGAGTCTAGTCTGTCGCCAGGCGCCAGGGTGGAGTGCAGTGGCGTGATCTCCACTCACTGCAACCTCTGCCTCCCGGGTTCAGGCAATTCTCCTGCCTCAGCCTCCCAAGCAGCTGGGACTACAGATGTGCACCACCATGCCCAGCTAATTTTTTATATTTTAGTAGAGATGGGGTTTCACTATGTTGACCAGGATGGTCTTGATCTCTTGACCTCGTGATCCGCCTGCCTCGGCCTCCCAAAGTGCTAGGATTACAGGCGTGAGCCACCGCGCCGGCCCTTGTTCCTATTCTTAAATGGAATATTTTCAGCTTTTGCCTGTTCAGTATAATGATGGCTCTGGGATTTTCACAGATAGCTCTTATTTTGTTCATGTATGTTCCTTTGATGCCTAGTTTCTTCAGGGTTTCTATTATAAAAGGATACATGAGATTCTTCAATGGTTTTTCTATATCTATTAAGATGATCACATATTTTTGTTTTCAAGTCTGTTTATGTGGTGAATCACATTCATTGATTTGCATGTGTTGAAGCAACCTTGTATCCCAAGAATAAAGCCTATTTGTTCCTGATGAATTATGTTTTTGATGTGCTGCTGGATTTGGTATGCTAGCATTTTGTTGGGGATTTTTGTGTATATGTTCATCAGGGATATTGGCATGTAGTTTTCTTTTTCCCTTGTGGTATTACCAGGTTTTGGTAGCAGGGTGACACTGGATTCATAGAATGAGTTAGAGAGAAGATCTTTTTCCTAGAAGTTTTGGGATAGTTTCATTATAATTGGTACTAGCTCTTTGTATGTCCAGTAGAATTTGGCTGTGAATCCATTTGGCCAAGGTCCTCTTTTGGTTAGTTGTTTTTTTCTGATTCAAGTTTGGAACTTGATATTGGTCTCTTTTGGGTTTCAATTTCTTCCTGTTACAATCTTGGTAGGTAATGTGTTTCCAGGAGTTTTCCATTTCCTCTAGATTTTCTAGTTTTTGTGCATAGAATTAAACAACCTAGAAAAACATATGTGAAGGAATAATTCAACAAAATTTTCCTAATTTTGCTACAGTAGTAGACATCCAGATACAAGAAATCCAGAGAACATCTTCAAGATACTATACAAAATGAATATCACCAAGACATAGAGTCACCAGACTGTCCAAGGTCAATGATAACAAAAAATCTTAAAGGCAGATACAGGAAAAAGGTTATATCATGTACAAAGATAACTCTCCATCAAGGTAATAGTGGATTTCTCAGTAGAAACCTTACAAACCAGGAGAGATTGGACCTGTTTTCAGCATTATTAAAGAAAAGAAAGTCTAACCACAAATTTTACATTCTGCCAATCTAAGCTTCACAAGTGAAGGAGAAATACCAACTTTTCCAGACAAGCAAGTACTAAGGGAATTTGTTACCACCAGACTAGCATTTTAAGAGATTTTTAAGGGAGTTCTAAACAGGGAAATTACAGAATGATACCTGCTATCACAGAAACACACATAAGTACATACCCCAGAGATTCCATAAAGCAATCCCACAATAGGAACTGCAAAACAACCTGCTAATAACTTGACAATAAGATCAAAACCTCACATATCAATATTAATCTTGAAATGAATGATATAAATGCCATCCCCAAAAGACACAGAGGTCAGATATGGTGGCTCATGCCTGCAAACCCAACACTTTGGGAGGCAGAGGTGGGAGGATCACTTGAGCTCAGGAGTTCAAGACCAGGCTGAGCAAAATAGTGAATCCTCATTGTCTTTACCAAAACTGTAAAAACAGCCAGGCATGGTGGCATATAACTGTTATCACAGCTACTTGAAGACTGAGACAGGAGGAGTGCTTTTGCCCATGAGATTGAGACTACAGTGAGCTATGATTGTACGACTGCACTTTAGCCTGGGTGACAGTGACATCATGTATCAAAAACATGAAAACAAAAAACAAAACAAAACAAAACAAAAAAAGACACAGAGTGACAAGTTGGATAAAACAAGACCCATCCTGTTGTCTTCAAGAGACCCATTTCACAGGTACCAATATCCATAGACTCAAAGTAAAGGCTTGGAGTAAGATCTGTCACACAAATGGAAAGCAAAAATGAGCAGAGGTCACTATTCTTAAATCAGATAAAATAGACTTTAAACCAACAGTGGTTGGTTTAAAGAGCAAAGAAAGATATTATACAATAATAAAGGATTCAATTCATCGAGAAGACTTAACTATCATAAATATGTATACACTCAACATTGGAGCACCCAGAGTCATAAAACGAGTTCTTCTAGACCTATAAAATGACTTAAACGGCCACACAACAATAGAGGGAGAATTTAACACCCCACTAATAGTGTTAGACAGATCATCTAGGCAAAAAACTAACAAAAATTCTGGACTTAAATTTGATGCGACCAACTGGACCTAGTAGACATCTACGTAATTTTCCACCCATCAACCAGAGAATGTACTTTCTTCTCATCTGCATATGGAATATACTCTGAGATCAACTAAAGCTTGGCCATAAAGCAAGTCTAAATAAACTCAAAAAAACTGAAATCTTACCACCATAGTCACAGACCACAGTGGAAAAAAAGTAGAAATCAATACCAAGAAGATCTCTCAAAATCCGTAATTACATGGAAATTAAACAATTTTCCCCTGAATGGCTTTTGTTTAAATAAGGAAATTAAAGCAGAAATAAAAAGTTTTCTGAAATAAATGAAAACAGAAACATAAAAAAAACAGGTGTGGCAGAGGAAAAGAAATGCTTACACACTATTGGTTGGAGTGTAAATTAGTTCAATTACTGTTGAAAACAGTTTGGAGATTCCTCAAGAAATCTAAAAACAAAACTACCATTCAACCCAGCAATCCCATTACTGGGTATATACTCAAAGGAATCTAAATTGTTCTATCATAAAGACACATGCACATGTAAGTTCATTGCAGCACTATTCACAATAGCAAAGACATGGAATCAACTTAAATGTCCATCAATGGTAGACTGGATAAAGAAAATGTAGTACGTAGATGCTATGGAATACTATGCAGCCACAGAAAAGAACAAGATCATGTCCTTTTCAAAAACATGGAGGGAGCTAAAGACCATTATCCTTAGCATACTAACACAGGAACAGAAAGCCAAATACTGCATGTTCTCACTCGTAAGTGGGAGCTAAATGATGAGAACACATGGACACATAAAGAAGAAAAACACACTGAGAACTATTGGAGGGTGAGACAAGGAAGAGGATCAGGAAAAATAGCTAATGGATATTAGGCTTATATTAGGTGATGAAATCATCTGTACAACAAAACCCCATGACACAAGTTTACCTATATAACAAACCTGCACATGTATCCCTGAACCTAAAATAAATGTTTTTTAAAAAAAGGAAAAAGAAAACAGAGACACAACATACCAAAATCTCCAGGAGACAACAAAAGTAGTGTTCAGAGGAAACTTTATACTACTAAACATCTACCTCAAAAAGTTAGAAAGTTCTCAAATTAATGATCTATCATAACACCTAGAGGAACTAGAAAAACAAGAACAAACTAACCCAAACGTTTGAAATAGGAAAGAAATAAATGGTAAATTACTAAAATAATACCTTTTTAAAATAGAAAATTTTAGCATTGTCCTACAAAAATAAGTTAAAATATTATTTACTGTTTGAGATGATGAATATGTTAATTATTTTGATTGTGGTGATGATTTCACTGGTGTATACATGTGTCAAAACTTATCAAATTGTACATCTTAAAAATCTATTATTGGCTGGGCACAGCGACTCACACCTGTAATCCCAGCACTTTGGGAGGCTGAGGAGGGTGGATCACCTGAGGTCAGGAGTTCAACACCAGTCTAGCCAACATGGCAAAGCCCTGTCTCTATAAAAAATTTAAAAATTAGTGTGGTGGCAGGCACCTGTATTCCCAGCTACTCCGGAGACTGAGGCAGGAGAATCACTTGAACCCAGGAGGCAGAGGTTGCAGTGAGGTAAGATTGAGCACCATTGCACTCCAGTCTGGACAATAAGAGCGAAACTCTATCTCAAAAAAGAAAAAAAGAAATAAATGAAATCAGAGCACAAGTGAATGAAATTGAGACCCCAAAGTCCATACAAAGAATCAACAAACCAAAAGTTGGTTTTTGTAAGGATAAACAAGATGGATAGACTAGATTAACAAAAAAAGAAAAAGAAAAAGAAAAGAGAGAAAATCCAAATAAGTACAAACAGAAATGACAAAGGTGACATTACAATGATCCCACAGAACTACCAAAGATCCTCAGAGACCGGTATATGTTGTTTCATTATAAGAAAAAGGAATGCAGAGAAAATAGTGAGAAATACTGTAATTAGGCATAATATAGAGGACCGCCTATAACTGGTTGATGTTACCATCCACAAAAATAGATCATTGCCTGGTATAATGATTTGTAGAAATAAATGAAGATTAAACCATATAGGTTTGCAGTAAATCTTCCTTTAAAATTTGCATTTGAAGTAGGTATTGTGAAATTTCAATGCTTTATGGCAATGAGATAGCAATTAAGATTAAGCATTGTCTATAATCAATAGGTATAATATCTATCTCAGTAATGAAAATATGACTATAATTTGGCCTGGGCAAGCAGGATTTTTTTTTCTGAAACAGAAGCCTGTGAGTTGTATGAGTGAAATAAAAAATGCATGAAAGCAGGAAGAACACTGATATGCTGGCAGAATTTCTTAATCCCAATTTTAACTTTAAAACATTCTCAGTTTAAAATTATACACACAGATATACAAACATAATGTTAAAAAACATTTTATTATATTTTAAAAATGTGAGCTCCCCTTAATATCATGTGGTTGTTTGTATTTTATTTAGTACCATTTCTGAGAACAAGATTCTTTTGCATGGGTAATTTGATACATCATGTAAACAAAATTAATTCTAGGCTTTTAAATAACAATTTATGCCATTCTTGGTGATATAACAAACATTTATTGACTTTAGTTGTCATAAAAATTATAAATACTTCCGTTACTGGAGTCCCACTTTAAAGGCTTTACCTCAAGATATTATTAAAAAAAAAAAAACTGTCATGTAATCACAACCGAGAATTTTTATTTTTTTTCCCTTGAAATTCTTATTAGATCTGCTTGTTTCTAAGAGGGAAAAGAAGCTGAAAGGAGCTTCAAAGGACAGAGCACTGTTGACATGTATATAAGCATTGTCAAGCCTCCCCCTGGCTTTTAAAAGAAATTTCAATGACTGGTATTAATTCTTGACAGTTTTATTTCTAATATCATCTGGTTAACATAAAAGAGCCTCTGTCAGTTTTTAAAATGGGCAGAACAGAATGGAAATAGAAAAACAGTGTAATATTACGAGTGAACTCTCATGCACCTGAAGTGGTAATCTGTTTTTCTTTATTAAAAGAAGGAAAAGAAAGCAACTTATACTATAAAACATTGATGTTTCAAATTCCCAATTAATAGTATATACATATTTTAAACTGTTCTCCTTTCATACATAAAAAATGAGGTGTCTCTTGTTAGAAGCTTGTTTGTTGCAGGAACATTTTTTTTTGACATTTTATTACATGAAACAATGCTCCTGACAGATTGCTTTCAGTTTCTCTGACATGCAGATAGAATCCATCTATAGTTTGTTCTTACACACTTTTTGCAAAGTCATTAAGAATAAGTCAGGGTGGTCAGAGACACCTTTGGTTTGCAATGAATAGTCAATGAAACAATATGGGTAGGTCATTTAATATAGTTGTAATCGATTGTTGCTGTTGCCTTTCCGGCCAAGCTGTTGTGCAGGAACAGATTTTTAATTAAATAAATAGCTGGGTCGGCAGGCAGGTGCGCCCAGGCAAGCAACCTGCCCCGGGATTTGGTTTGCAGCAGTTGCTTGGCAACACAACACAGACGGTCTCTGAACAACAGCTGCACCCTCTGTTAGCAGCTAGCAGATGCTCACACCTCAGAGAATGGTGTCAGAAATAATGATTTGTGAATAATAGTTTGTAGAGCTCTCAAATAAACAGAAATAAAATAGCCTGAATGATAAAGGTCAAAGATATTCCAGATTGCTATAATGAATATGAATTTGGATCTAGTGAAATTATCAGAACAGACAAAGAAAATGAAATATAACTGTAAATAAAAAAAGAAAAAAGCAAAGAAACTTCTATTATATATTATTCAAAGTGAGAGGGGTTTTTACATACATTATTTTATTTAATTTTTCAAATAAACTTCTAAGTAAGTATTTCTATGTCTAGGAGATGAGACACTGAGTTTCAGAGAATTTAAATCATTTACAATTACATAGTTTTCACTATTAATTTAGTATGCAAATTTAGGTAAAAATCAAAGATGGAATGTTTAACATATTACAAGAGAGAATATGTATAGTGTAATAACTGTTACTGCTAGCAACTGGTAGCCATGTAGGCATAAAACTACGTTCCTTATACTGTTTCTATAGGATCATGCTTGAATTTAATATAACCAAAAGTTTCAGTAATTTGGTCTGTTGTTGCTAATTTTAAAATATCAAAAAAACCAGAACTGGAAATTCTGAATCTCTGTAGTCATAAGAACATATAATTAAGTTGTGACAAATCAGAACCTCCTATTTTATTCTTAACTGATTATCCCATGCCATGAACATATGGCCCCAATTTTAATGTTCCTTTTGGTCCAAATTAAGTTGAATAAAGTCATAGAGTATTATCTATGTGTATTTTGGTAGCATAAAAAATTGCTTTAATGGTTACTTTAAAATTTATAATATTTATATTTTACAAGGAGCTTTAATGTTTTGTTTAAGGTAGTGTGTATATAAGATTTTTTTCCCTCCAGTTCATCATCCTATGCACACATGGGGGATGAGAACTGAAGTACAAAGGCAGACTATACAATCCCACAGATTAATCCATCTCCTCTCTCACAACTGCACATATGCACATATGTGCCCAGCTTTTCCCTTAGTTTACAGTAAGTGGAAATTCAGTAATAATAAAGCAGCTCTGCTATAAAAATACATGAAGTAGAGTTTTGTCATTTTGATTCTTTTTTTAGTTAAAAAAGTATATATTTTTTAAAACCATGTTTAAATAAAATCTCCACAAATATTGTTCAGTAGTCATAATATTTTTCTATGAATCTTTAGATAAAAAGTATTTATTCATTTTCCCTTGAAAGGCTTAAAAACTTGTTATCTAAATAACATTCTATAAGTTATCCCATTTTTTGACTAGTTACAAGTCTTTAAGAAGATAAAAATACTTCCATCCCAACAGTTGAATATACAGCTTATTTTGTGATATAGCATTGAGTTAATTTAATGTTGAGTGGTGTATTAATTTTTATTGGGTCAACAAAAAGTTGCAGATATTCTAGGGAGTGTTTCTTTCAAAATTTTTTTCAGGATGTAAATGAGTCTAACAAATGAGTCATTTAAACACACAAAGTCATTATAACACAAATAAATCTGTGTTATTTATCCTTAACACAGATTTAAATGCTAAATAAATTTTTGACTAATACTAAAAAACACTTTACTTCATTGACTCATCAGTGTCACATATGTATTGAGAGCAAATGTAGAAAGTACTTCTCTGGATATTTGTTCAGGCAAATTTTTAGATAAAGCAGTCCTTGCAAAGAGATTTCTAACATCAGAGCTCACCACTGTAGTTTGTGCAGGCATATTTAAGTTTGAAGTAGATTAACTGTCCTCAAAGTCAACTCCTTCTAGAAGGGAAGTATGCATCTTTGATTTATAAAACCAACAAAAAGAAGAGCAGTGTCATAGTTTTATTATATAAACTTAAAAAAATGTGTGCATAAATCACTAGAAAATAGTAAAGTAAAAATTTGCCTTAGTAGTATATTTTAAGGAGTTCGACTAACATATCCTGATATGAGGCAGTGAGCATACTATATCTCTTTTATGATATTATTGCTAAAAATATGAAATCATTAAAAATATCAGACAATCTGAAATCGAGGGATATTCTACAAAATAACTTGCCAGTAATCTTCAAAAGTGTCAACATTTTGAAAGAAAAGAAAGTTCTACGAGTTTTTCTGGACTAAAGGAGACTGAAGAATATATAAGTAAACACATGTGCAATCCTTTTTGGATCCTCCATCAGGAAAAGGACATCAGTGAAACAGTGCAAAATTTAATCTATAGATTAGAAATTATTGTATCAGTATTAACCTTCTGGGTGCTACCATTTCACTGTGGTTATATAAAATGTTAACATTTGGGGAATGTGGTTGAAGGTAGAAATAGGACTTTTTGAACTATTTTTGTAATTTTTTTGTATGTCTGAATAATTTCAAAATAAAAAATTGAATTACTAAATTAGAATTTATTTCTCAGCATCAAGCCATCATTGAATATAAGTCAATACCTACTAAGAGCCAAGTGCAGTGGCCCATATCTGTAATCCCAGCACTTGGGAGGCTAAGGCAGGAGGACTGCTTGAGGCCAGAAGTTTGATACCAGCCCAGGCAACATACTGAAACATTGTCTCTACAAAAAGCAAAAGCAAAGTTAGCTGGACATGGTGGCTTATTTCTGTAGTCCCAGCTACTTGGGAGGCTTAAGCAGAAAGATTGCTTGAGCCCAGCAGTTCAAAGTGAGTGAGCTATGATCACGCTTCTGCATTCCAGCTTGAGCAACAGAGTGATACCCTGTCTCTTAAAAACAAAAACAAACCTACTAAGAGTCATATTTTAAGCTTTCATTAATATCAACATCATTTTCTTTGTGATGGTGTCTGATGCCACTAAGTACAAAAGGCAAAAAGGAAATATATGCATATAAATCAAATCAGATTCTTCGAGAGTAAAATGTAGACTTACAAATATTGGTACAACACAAGTAAATGGGAATTGTTCAGAGCAAACTGGGGTATATGGTCACTGAATTTAGAGACACTATGTAGAGAAGAACTATCTGGACTTACAGAAGAACAGACTCTGTAATAACGGTGGCTCATCCATCTTTGAACTTTAACCACTTAGCACAGTGTCTTGCGTATAGTAAAAAGTCAATACATGTTTATTGAACTACATAGGAGCCTGGTGAAGAGGTTAGCTTCATATGGGGACAACTGGCATAAATGGCATATTTCATCAGTTCAATGTGGAACTGAATGGCATATTTCATCGGCCCACTCACTAGATAATGTTTGGGCAGATTTCTCCTCTTAGTGTTATATTTTCAAAGCTATTAACATGGTTGGTATTTATAATAACATATAGGATACAAATCCAAGAGCCAGAAAAGATTGCCAATTCAGGAGAAGAGGTCCCAGAAAGAAATGGATGGGTTGCTGAGATGTTCAATAGCAATGTTAGGAATTTCTGTGGTTAAAAAAAAAAAAAAAGAAAATTGAATATCTTTACTTTTTTAGAGAAAGCATAAACAAAGGGTCATTATTGAATCGAGAACTACTTTGCAGAGGGCAATCTAATTGTTGATTATGTCCCCGGAGGTATAAATCAGAAAATCACTGGATACCACTAGCTCACAAATTATCTTTAATCACACGCAAACAACAAAAGCCTCAACAATCAATCAAGCAATTCATTCAGAATCTGGTGCTGTGTCAAAATGACTGTTAAATGCTATCTGTTACACTGCATTTTCTTTCAGGAAGTAATAATGTAGTTTTACCATGTTTTTCTCTTAATCAAAACCACATATTGATATATACCTGCTGTCTTTCAGAAGTCAAAAACACCAACAAAGCTTTGGATTGCTTTTAACTATGTGGAGACAACTCGGTTCATTCCCCTTGACAGGTTATAACTTTAAGCATTAATTCTGTATTTATATATTGCTAATTTAACAGAGTGAATATCACTTTACCTTTACTGATTATCAAACTAGTGACAATTCCTCAGATTAGGGTATAATTAATAAAACAAGTATTCTTGCTGACTTTAAACAATGAGAATGTGGAAAGATTTTATTTTCTATGTTCTCCATTTCAATTAATAAATCAATGTTCTGCTAAGGACTGCAATGTATTTATTTAAAAGACAAAATAACTTACGGAGAGCCTGAGGAAGGCATAGGGATGGCAGGTTGTCATTAGGCTAAAGTGAGCTTCGACTTTCATAAGTATTTGTTGATTTTATTTAGGAAAAAGCTCTATTTAAAAACACACAATGAAAAAAAACCACCACAGTAACAAAACCACAGTAAAAATAACACAATAAAATAAATGGAAACATTTAGGCATTAGGATTATATTTATCAAAAATAGATTCTTTTTTTTTTAACAAAATGTAAATAATATTTTGGTATTTCAGGAAAGTGGCTTTTTGTTTCTCCTAAAGAGAGATAAATTAGAAACCAAGCAGGCTTAAGTACTTATTCTCTCAACCTTGAACATTCAAACCCTGAATTTACACTAACTGGAGTAGTAACATTTAAAGACATTCTGGAAGTGGGAATGGGAGGAGCAGTAGAGGGTATTAATCATGCTTACGTAAGCAGTTCCAGATATAAAGGAGATGTAGTGCATCGGAAGCAATACAACTGGAGATCTTTTAAAAACACAATATTTTCTTTATAATGTCTAAGATGTCTTCACAACTTTACTCCTACATTTTACCCATATATTTCTTTAAAAGCATAACAGATCTATGACCCCCAAGAACTGGACAAAAGTTCAGGGATCAGACATGAGAACAAAACAGCAGGAGGCAGAATGAAAACTTAGACATAATTTCTTTCTTCATTTTGGAGTCTAGACACAAAGGAGAGAACCAGTCTTGAAACAGTTTATATTCCGTGGAGAGGAACAATATGTAAATGAATAGCATTCTACTGCTATTACCTTTATCTGGACCAGGTACAAGTTATGTATAGAAAAGGATCCAATTTTATTCTTAGTTTAGCAAGAATAAGAAGCTAAAATTGGGTCATGTTTATTTAAATTTAAATAACTTTGCTAATGCTGCCCTCCATTTCTCACATTGTGAATATTCAGTTTTGTGCACCATGGCGTCAACTCTTAGTTTCGGCAAGTATCGTTTATAACTTAAATATACATCAAAGTGGATTGTCTTAATATTTTAAGTGTTAATTGCTTTCTATTGAACATTATTCAGAAGCTAGTGAGGGTTTTGGAGTGAGATGCTCCAGGGATGTCTGGACCTAAGAGAAGATAATTTATATAAACAGGCATTTAAAAAAATTATACTTTAAGTTCTTGGGTACATGTGCAGACCATGCAGGTTTGTTACATAGGTATGCACGTGCCATGGTGGTTTGCTGCATCCCTCCCCCCACCATCTACATTACGTATTTCTCCTAATGTTATCCCTTCCTAATCCCCCATGTCCTGCTATCCCTCTTCTAGCTCCCCCACCCCCCGACAGGCCCTTGTGTGTGATGTTGTCCTCCTTGTGTTCTCATTGTTCAACACCCACTTATGATTGAGAACATGCAGTGTTTGTTTTCTGTTCTTGTGTCAGTTTGCTGAGAATGATGGTTTCCAGCTTCATCCATGTCCCTGCAAAGCACATGAACTCATCCTTTTTATGGCTGCATAGTATTCCATGGTGTATATGACCCACATTTTCCTTATCCAGTCTATCCTTGATGGACATTTGGGTTGGTTCCAAGTCTTTGCTATTGTAAACAGTGCTGCAATAAACATACATGTACATGTGTCTTTATGATAGAATTATTTATAATCTTTTGGGCATATGCCCAATAATGGGATTGCTCGGTAAAAAGGTATTTCTATTTCTAGATCCTTGAGGAATCGACACACTGTCTTCCACAATGGTTGAACTAATTTGCACTCTCACCAACAGTATAAAAGCATTCCTATTTCTCCATGTCCTCTCCAGCATCTGTTGACTCCTGATTTTTTTTTCTTTTTCTTTTTGAGATGGAGTTTCGCTCCCGTTACCCAGGCTGGAGTGCAATGACGCAATCTTGGCTCACGGCAACCTCCGCCTCCTGTGTTCAGGCAATTCTCCTGCCTCAGTCTCCTGAGTAGCTGGATTACAGGCACGCGCCACCATGCCCAGATAATTTTTTGTATTTTTAGTAGAGATGGGGTTTCACCATGTTGACCAGGATGGTCTCTATCCACCCGCCTTGGCCTCCCAAAGTGCTGGGATGACGGGCTTGAGCCACCGTGTCTGGCCAACTCTTTATTTTTTTATTTTTTGTATTTTTAATAGAGACGGGATTTCACCATGTTGACCAGGATGGTCTGGATCTCTTCACCTCGTGATCCACCCGCCTCGGCCTCCCAAAGTGCTGGGATTACAGGCGTGAGCCACCGTGCCCGGCCCTCTTGATTTTTTTATGAGGGACATTCTAACTGACATGGGATGGTATCTCAATGTGGTTTTGATTTGCATTTCTCTAATGACCAGTGATGATGAGCTTTTTTTCATATATTTGTTGGCTGCATGAATGTCCTCTTTTGAGATGTATTTGTTCATATTCTTTGCCCACTTTTTGATGTTTTTTTTTTCCTTGTAAATTTATTTAAATTATTTGTGGATTCTGGTTATTAGCTCTTTGTCAAATGGGCAGATTGCAAATTTTTTTTCCCATTCTGTTGGTTGCCGGTTCACTCTAATGATTGTTTCTTTTGCTGTGCAGAAGCTTTTAAGTTTAATTAGATCCCATTTGTCTACTTTGGCTTTTGTTGACAATGCTTTTGGTGTTTTAGTCATGAAGTCCTTGCCTATGCCTATGTCCTGAATGGTATTGCCTATGTTTTCTTCTAGGGTTTTTATGGTGTTAGGTCTTATATAATCAGGCATTTTGTTCAGTATGAATTACATATGGGCATCACCAATAAAGTTTTTATAAATATCGATGTCCAGGCCTCAATCCAAATCAATTAAATATCTCCTCTACGACTGGGACCCCAGATACAGTAATTTTCAACTCTTCAGATGCTTATTTCAAGCCAGGGTTGAGAAACACTGATGTAAATGTTTTAATAAGGATTAAACCTCTCAGTGGTAGAAACTCAGCTTCTTCCTTCCTTTTCTCTCTGCCTCATAGTAGCTGTGTGATTTGGCCAACTTTCCTCCTCTATAAATGAGGATAAAACTAGTAACTCTCTCAGGGGATTGCTAAACTAATAAAATGAGTTAATATTTGTAGAATAATTCAAACAATAGTAATAACTGTGTAAATGTCTGTTAAAGAAATGTAAAAAACAAATCAGGCCCTGGGGTAAAGGGGAAAATCATTTTAGGATAATAAGGGAGTAGCTTTAGTAGACTGAAATCCTGAGACCGCTCACAACAGTCAGAACATTATTAATGGCTTAGCTTGGGCTTGATCAAAAAGTCACATCAAATAGAAATTGTTGCAATATTTGATGGTTTAGTTGTGAATGATCAAAACAAAACTGACTAAAAATTGTTGCTGCACATAACTGAAAAGACCAGCGGCTCAAATGAGACCTTATGGTTTGAAGACACTTTTTCCTTTGTCTTTCTCTTTTTTTTTTTTTGAGATAGAGTCTCACTGTCACTCAGGCAGGAGTGCAGTGGCAGGATCTGAGCTCACTGCAACCTCTGTCTCCTGGGTTCAAGCAATTATTTTGCCTCGGCCTCCTGAGTAGCTGGAATTACAGGTGTGCGCCATCACACTTGGCTAGTTTTTGTATTTTTAGTAGAGATGGCATTTTGCCATGTTGCCCAGGCTGTTCTTGAACTGTTGACCTTAAGAGATCCACCTGCCTTGACCTCCCAAAGTGCTGGGATTACAGGAATAAGCGAGTGTGCCTAGTCACTTTCTCCTCTTTCTTAACTCTGCTTTTCTTTTTAGGCTTCAACCTCAGACATACTCCTTCTTTTCTTAGCAAGTAGTTCCATCTTACATACATCCTATTCGGTAAATAAAGGAAAGAGAGAAGGCCGGGCGCGGTGGCTCAAGCCTGTAATCCCAGCACTTTGGGAGGCCGCGGTGGGTGGATCACGAGGTCAAGAGATCGAGACCATCCTGGTCAACATGGTGAAACCCTGTCTCTACTAAAAAAATATAAAAAATTAGCTGGGCATGGTGGCGCGTGCCTGTAATCCCAACTACTCAGGAGGCTGAGGCAGGAGAATTGCCTGAACCCAGGAGGCGGAGGTTGCAGTGAGCTGAGATCGTGCCATTGCACTCCAGACTGGGTAATAAGAGCGAAACTCTGTCTCAGAAAAAAAAAAAAAAAAAAAGGAAAGAGAGAATGTTTTTCCCTCTGTAGACCCATGCAGAGTTGCAAGATTGAGTTTCCTTTTCTCTGGCTTGCCCTGTCCAGAATGGTGTTAATTGCCTTTGCTGCCCTGATATCAGTATTCTGGTTTGCCTACTCATGAACTCATCACTGAGTGCAGGAAAATTTGACTTTCAAATTAGTTAGACCTAATTCATATGTTCATTTTGGGAAGCTGTAGTTCCCCTTGCACAAACCCTGCAGATAGAGTGGGGGATTAGTAATCCCTGAAAGAAAAAGCAGGGTGCAGCTGGATGCTACATCCAGATCCATTTCACATGCAAGGATACATAAAGACTCAAAACAAAGAGATGGAGAAAGATTTACCAACCAAACGGAGAGCAAAAATAAATAAATAAATAAAAAGCAGGAGTTGCAATTCTTGCCTCTGACAAAATAGATTTTAAAGCAACAAAGATATAGTGGTAAAAGGATCAATGCAACAAGAAGAGCTAATGATCCTAACACCCAGATACGTAAGACCTATAAAGAGACTTAGACTCCCACACAATAATAGTGGGAGACTTCAACATCAATATTAAATAGATCAACGAGACAGAAAATTAATAAGGGTATCCAGGACTTGAACTCAGATCCGGAACAAGTAAACTTAATAAACATTTATAGAGCTCTCCACTTTAAATACAGAAAATATACATTTTTGTCAGTACCATATCGCACCTACTGATAGATTTAAATGAAATATTGATTGGCCATTATTAAGCACGATTATTGGCATAAAAGAGGTTTTCAATACCCATTTTTAGAATAAAGCAACATTTCCGTTCTCTCTCCCTCTTTTTCTTCCTCTTTCTTCCTCTTCTTCACTCCTTTTTTTCTTTCTTTCCTTCTCTCCAAAAGAAAAGAAAAGAAAAGAAAAAGCAGGGTGCTTCTTACCAGAAAAAAGAAAACGGATGTGGAGCAGGCTAACAACAACAGATGTCACCATGGTTAAAGGATCATCATTCTGTGCTTCTTTGAGACTCTTTTAACTAGTAGGCACCTATGTTCAGCTAGACTTGAAATCTCTGGGGTAGCACATTCAGAGGCCCTGGAAAGATCTCTCATTGTTCAAAGCTGCCTGCCTGTTATTTCTGAAATTCCTTTAAGAGTGGACACAACGTTTATGTTAAGACTTAAAATGCAAATAACTCTGGACAAGAGAACACATTTATCTAGACTCAAATTAAGAGATAATTGGCTGACCTGAGATCCTTTCTGGGAAAAAGAATAGTTTTGATGGGATGAGAGGAAAAAGAAGCCAAGGAACAAGTAAATGGGCACAGAGAGGTAAAGCACTGGGCACTCTGGGCACACAGCCCACTGACCACAGCTGCCAAGGCCAGGCCCTTGTCAGAGCTCTGAAACACTGGCTTTCCAGCAAGTCACATTCTGGTATCTTAGAGTGCTCAATGGAGCTCCCAATTTCATTATCTGCCTAAAGTACTTTGATTCAAAATCAATTCTTTGGGTTGTTATAGATGGGATGGATTGTAGGTGCCAAAACAATCCTTCAATTCGATGAAAGACTTGATTGTTTGACATTATGGGGATTAAATATTGTGGTTATTGGCTAATTTCTTTTACATTTAAAGATGTTGCTGGGACATCATGCAGACAAGCCAGTTTTAGCTCTAGCTACTGCCAGAAATGGCACTGTGACCTTAAGACTTGGATGCTTTTATCTTGGAAACTGAACCACTAGAAGACTCTGAAAGATTTTATGTCCTTTTCCAGATAAGCTTTTTTAGGGTGCTGTGTGTGCTTCTGTTTTTATTTGGCTTGCCCTCTTTCATTTACTCCTATTTAACAAATGTGTACTGAGTATATACTGTACATCAGTGCTCCATGCAGAGTAATAAAGTGTTTTTTAAAAATTAGCTTCTCTGTGACCTTTGTGGTGAATTTGTTAAATTTCTGTTGTGCAATTTGGTTTCTGTTTTTACTATAAATTACCTGTCAATTTAATGTTCTCGTTTCTAACTTCTGCTTGTTTCTTCACTCTGCCACCCAGAATTACATTCATGTGCCTTTGTTTCCATGACATCAGAATCCTCTGGTTTCCCCCCAATTCCTTTCTGCTGTCTCTTCTTCCATCTTCCTCATTCCTTCCATGTAAATGCTCTTTAGACCAAATTTCCTTATTTTTCTAGCTGGGCTAAATGTCCCTTCTACATGTCTCCATAACACCTTATTAAAGAATGAATCACCCTGCAGTGTAATGGGTTGTTTGCATGTTGGTATTTTGACAAGAATTTAAATTTCTTGGGGAAAGAAACTGGATACTGTTCAGTGTTTTAACTCTGCTATGCAGCCCAATGTGTAAAACTGAAAATAAACTCTTTACTCCTGATAGAACATATCCAAGATATTTTGCCTGAAGGAGACACATAAGAGAGCATCAGGGCAATTCCAGGCCCACACTATCATAGAATTAGATCTAATGCTATAAAGCAGCTTTTCTCCAAAATAGAACACCATGGCACTTTCAGTCCAGGTATATGAAAAAATCAGAATCTTTGTTTATCACTTATACTTAAGTGTAAACTTTTACTTAACTCATATTAGAGTTGAGACAATACCTTCTGCTGCATTTAAAAGAAAGTTAAATGTCAACACAGGTGGACTCTGATACTGACTGAAAGAATAACTGGAAGCCGGGCGCGGTGGCTCACGCCTGTAATCCCAGCACTTTGGGAGGCCGAGGCGGGTGGATCAAGAGGTCAAGAGATCGAGACCATCCTGGTCAACATGGTGAAACCCTGTCTTTACTAAAAATACAAAAAATTAGCTGGGCATGGTGGCACGTGCCTGTAATCCCAGCTACTCAGGAGGCTGAGGCAGGAGAATTGCCTGAACCCAGGAGGCGGAGGTTGCGGTGAGCAGAGCCATTGCACTGCAGCCTGGGTCACAAGAGCGAAACTTCGCCTCAAAAAAAAGAAAAAAAAAAAAAAAGAATAACTGGAGATCAGAGATTTTTATGAAAGAAATCAAGAGCAATAATTTTTATAGAATCACTCAGGTAAAAACTGATTCTGTGAAACTTCTTGAGAAGTGCATGCTCATTTGTGCAATAAATTTTCTTCTAGAAATATATATGCTGATGAGAATACTAAAATATGAAAAAAACAATTATAATGGGAGGGGGTACTGCTGAAGTGACATTCATGAATAGTAAAGAGGAAATGGGATTTCGCACACACGGATGGAATTGCCTTGGTTAAGAGTACAGAGAGTTTCTTCTTGTAGGAAAGAAGCTACACTAAGGGCAGAGACCCAGGTGGGATCATGTAATTCCTTCTCTGAGTGTTTCTGTTTTCACATTGAAATTAGTAGCAGGTCATTACTGAGAATAAGGAGGTGCTTGAAATTTAAAGAGAAATATGAAAGTATGAAAAAGAAGTTTCTAATAAGAGTAGGAGAGCAGTGAATGAATTCCACATTACTAAATCCACTGGCCGTTTCTCAGGAAATTCAAATGATAGAGACAGCATTTGACATAGTTCTTTATGCTCTCCTTTTTAGAACACTTCCTTCACCTATTTTGATTTTTTCCCCAATTTTTTTTACCTTGTCAGCCTGTCATGCTGGTTTTGTAGCACCTCCCCAAACTCTCAAAGTTGAAGTGCTCCCCAGCTTGAAACTTGAAACTCTTTCAACCTATGCTCCTTAGGTGATCCCACCAATTTTTATGACTTCAAAAATCATCCATGCCCTGGTGGCTCTCGAATTTATACCTCGAGCCCAGATTTCTCTATGAATTCCAGATTATAATCTGGAATTGTCCAATAAATTTCCTTCTAGAAATTTAGTATGCTGATGAGAGTATTAAAATATGGGAAAAACAATGGTAATGGACGGTAGTACTGCTGACATGATGTTGATGAGTAATCAAGACGAGATGGGATCATGAACAGACAGATGGAATTGCCCTGGTTAAGAGCACAGAGAGTTTCTCCTTGGGAGAAACCCTGCCCACTTCCTGTCTCTGCTTGGAATTATGCCATACATCTCAAACTTAATATGTACAAAATAGAACTCCTGATACTCCCCACTCCCTACAAATCTGACCCTCCTTTGTTCTTTCCAAATTTAGTACATGACAACACCAATCTTCTGATTATCCATACACAGAACTTGGAGTCACCCTTGATGACTCCCTTTCAGCAAACCACAGTTCCAGTTCACCAGTGTATCTTTTGGCTATATTTTAAAAATTCATCCAGATCAAATTGTATTCTCCCAATTCCGCTGCAGCTACCACTCTGAACTAAGCTACCATTACCTTTAGACTTCTAACTAGTCTATTTACCCTAGTTTTAGTCTACTCTTTCTTTTATCTCTCTGTCTCTCTTCTTTTTTTAGCTGGAGTCTTGTTCCGTCATCCAGGCTAGAGTGAAGTGTCATGATGTTGGCTCACTGCAATCTCCACCTCCCAGGTTTAAGCAGTTCTCTGCCTTAGCCTCCCTAGTGTCTGGGATGACAGTTGTGTGCCACCACATCTGGTTAATTTTTGTATTTTTAGTAGAGATGGGGTTTCACTGTGTTAGCCAGGATGGTCTTGAACTCCTGACCTGGTGATCCACCCATCTTGGCCTCCCAAAGTGCTGGGATTACAGGCGTGAGCCACTGCACCTGGCCTCCTTCCCTCCATCGACTTCAGCTACAGTCCCCACCTCAGTGTTCCTAGAATACAGTAGGCATGTTCCACTTTAGATCTTTTGTACTTACTGTTTTCTCTGCCTTGAACAGTATTCTCTATGTTAGCCATATGGCCTATTCCCCTGATCTCTTCAAGTCTTTATAGGTGTATAGAAAAAAATATGCAAGATTATATATCAGCATCTTATAAAAGTTTATAGAATACACACACATATACACTTAATCTGGCTCTCTTCAGATGGTGGAATATAAGGTGTTAAGTTTCTATTTTACCACATAAATAGTTTCTTAGTTTCTCTAATGAACATAACAATAATAAAATTCTAACACGCTTCAAAGAATGCTTTCTTCAAATGGAGTTAAATAGTGCCATGACTTACAAGCTTGTTATTCACTCTTCCTCACTGATATGATCAGTCTGTAGTAAATGTTAGATGTGATATCTTCATTATGCTAATCTTGTCTTCTCCATTAGTTAGTTTCATTTGGTATACTTTAGTGAGGGTTTAGAAATCTAATACTTGAGATCTTCAATTGCATTGGAAGATTTTGCATTCACACTGTAGTGATATAAATTATTATAAGTGCATTTGAAATATTACACAAGAATAAACATCACAGGGATGACTGGCATAGCAATGATGACAGTGACAGTAACAAACACTATTGTGGGTCTCCTAGGTATCAGACTCTACCATAAATACCTACAATACTGAAACTCAGACTAGTCTCATGAAAGAGATACTATTGCTTTACCCTTCTAAAGATAAAGAAATTGAGAAAAATATAACAAAGAGATTAAATAATTTGTCTAAAATTACACAAGTAAATCAGGGAGGTTGAATTCAAAGTGAGGTCTGTCTGACTTCAGTGGCTTTGATATTGGCTGCTTTACTTTTCTACCAACAAAAAGGTTGTCTCTCTGATAATAGCCTCCACAAGATGGGAATCAGATTAATCTAAACCCGAGATTTTTTTTTTTCACCTGGCACAAGATAACTTCTGAATCTCCCTAAGGTCTCCTGGTGAATAAGCTATTAAATTGTTGGTATAAAACACAGGCATAAGGATATAAGAGCAAACATTAACTTCTAATTCTTCCCCTTTCACTAATTGGGTATAATTTTCAGCAACTTCTTTCTATATCACAGATTTCTCAGTTTTTTTTTTTTTTTTTTTTTTTTTTGAGACTGAGTCTTGCTCTGTGGCCAGGCTGGAGTGCAGTGGCAATCTGGGCTCGCTGCAACCTCCACCTCCTGGGTTCAAGCGATTCTTCCGTCTCAGCCTCCTGAGTAGCTGGGACCACAGGTGTGTGCCACCACACCCGGCTAATTTTTGTATTTGTAGCAGAGACGGAGTTTCACCATGTTGGCCAGGATGGTCTCGATCTCTTGAGCTCGTGATCCACCTCCCTCGGCCTCCCGAAGTGCTGGGATTGTAGGTGTCAGCCACCACACTTGGCAATTTCTCAGTTTTAAAATTAATGGTTTTTGGCTGGGGGCTGTGGCTCAGTAATCCTAGTACTTTGGGAGCCCAAGGCAGGTGGATCAGTTGAGATAAGGAGTTCCAGACTAGCCTGGCCAACATGGTGAAACACTGTCCCTACTAAAAATACAAAAATCAGCCAGGTGTGGTGGCGGGCACCTGTAAACCCTGCTACTTGGGAGGCTGACGCAGGAGATTCGCTTAAACCCAGGAGGTGGAGGTTGCAGTGAGATGAGATTGTGCCACTGCACTCTGGCCTGGGCAACAGAGGGAAACTCTGTCTCAAGAAAAATAAATAAAATAAATAAATACAATTAGTATTTTTGATTATTTTTCTCTAAAATCACTTCCAGTGCAGCATTTAAAAAATATTTTATAAATGTTTGCTTCAAATGTATAAATAGACACATGGTAATTTTAAAATTCCAGTTAGAGTCTCAGGAATCAATTTTACAATAAAATATTAAAAATATAAAGAGGTTTTATAAACACATTTTGGATTTCCATCATGATATCAGGGTGGTAGTGAAAACCATCACAGAGATATTTAAGTTCTAAGGTAAGATTTTTAAGTTCTAAGAAGCTATTTAAGTTCTAAGGTAAGATTATTTTCAACAGGTATTGCTTAAACAAGAGCAGGCCACGAGGACTTTCATGGCTCCTGCTTTTCTGTTGAAATGAGGTTAGAAAAGAAAAGTGATTTGCTTTTGGAAGGGTTTGTGTTATGTAGACAAAGCCCTAATAAGTAGATTCCTAATAGCTGTAAAGGGAAGGTTGAACATTCAGAGGTTCTTGCAATGTTAATTGAAGTCTATCATTCTTTGGAGAACTTAGAATGTAATGAACACTGGGAACATGGGTACTGCTTGGCTGATCAACATTAAATTAAACGTAGGTAGTAGCACTGTTAAGTTAATATACTCTGAGTTGACACATGTTCAATTCTGGGAATAAATACAAAGTTTCCCTACATTTATTTACATTTTAAAATCGGAAAAATGAATAGAATGAGAAATAAACTTTATACAGTCTCGTGGCCAATAATGCTGTTGGAATCGTGCAAGTTGAAAAGAGACTTGATATTTCGCCTTAGCTGAAAAGTCAGGAATCTGCAACTGAGCTTTAAATTTCACAGGTGCCTATTTTCTGACAAGAAAATATCTATCTGTATAGAAGCAGCAAGGAGGAACCACTCATTCTAACTATAGAAAAACCTTGACATAACCCGAGAAGAGCGTCCTAAAGATACAGTCGCATAAAACGAGGGGTTTCTTTCATTCAGGTTTACATGTCCAGCTGCAGCAGCACCCGTTTCTGGATGTTTCACTGCAGGATCTAACCCCATTCCTTTCAGTCCCTGCTGTGATTTGGCGCCATCTGGTGGAAGTTAGGCTCTGATTTAAAAAGCAAGCAGTTGATTTTGTTTCCTGTTATCTGGATGCCAGGATAGCGGTAATGATTTTGAAATATTCTAGTTAGTTTACAATTGTTTTATCTCCCCGGAGAGTCTCGGCCAGGAGATTATTGGAGATGAAGGAATCCACTATTTCTCCCACTTTTTCAGATAGGGGATGGGAGGAGTACAACAGCCAATTATTATTCATAT
The DNA here is from genome assembly GCF_049354715.1 of Callithrix jacchus. Classification (NCBI taxonomy): domain Eukaryota; kingdom Metazoa; phylum Chordata; class Mammalia; order Primates; family Cebidae; genus Callithrix; species Callithrix jacchus. The sequence goes on along the minus strand of NC_133512.1, from coordinate 67,292,179 downwards.
TATATCCAAATTGGTGTTATCACAGCATTTTGCTGAATGTATGCCCATCCATAAAGTATTGGTTGACTCTTAACCTGAATTAAGGCTGGAAGCCAATGCTGGAGTCATCTACTCTTGCAGAGGCAGATAGATTTTTTTCTTCCCTTGATTAATTTCCTAGCTGACCAGCCTTCCAGTTTCCATTGTCTCTGTATCGGGGTTATATTTAAGTTCTACTGGGGACTATTTTTATGGCTCATTCTTTCTTGTCTGTAATGACAGTAAGTTCTTCAGCTTAGCATTGCTTCATTATACACAGCACTGTTTGCTTCAGAACTTCCAGAATCTCTTCACTGCTTTTGGCTGCTGGTGGAATGGTGGTTTGGATTTTGTTTTATAATTTATATAGTTTGTACATTTTATAGTTTTCTACTGGTAAATTGAATTTATTTGTACATTACTGAGATCTTTCAAACAGATTTGGAGAAGGAAGAGAGGTAAACACATTTGCTTAGGTAGTCACCTTGTTAGGGTGTTTGTTCCCTCTTTATTTTTAATAAGTGAATGTGTGCAACTCCCTTCCGTTCAAACAACCATTTAGGACGTTTCTCAGTTTTGAACTGAATGTGAGGAAACAGTGAGAAGACAGCCATCTACAAGGCCAGAAGCAGGCCCTCACCAGCACCTGAGCATGCTTTGAGGCCAGATGGATGCTGGCACTCTGCTCTTGCGCTTCCTACCTATATTAGTCCATTCTCACATTGCTATGAAAAACTGCCTGACTCTGGGCAATTTGTAAAGAAAAAAGGTTTAATTGACTCACAGTTCTGCATGGCTGAGAAGGCCTCGGGAAACTTACAATCATGCAAAAGGCAAAGGAGAAACAGACAACTTCTTCACAAGGTGGCAGAGAGAATGAAGGCAAGTGGGGGAAATGCCAGAGACTTATAAAACCATCACATCTCACTCATTATCAGGAGAACAGCATAGGTGAAACTGCCCCCATGATCCAATTACGTCCACCTAGTTCTGCCCTTGACACGTGAGAATTATAATTCAAGATAAGATTTTGCGTGGGGACACAGCCAAACTGTTATCCCATACTTGACCCCTCCCAAACCTCATGTTCTCACATTTCAAAATACATTCATACCTTTCCAATGTCCCCCAGAGTCTTAGCTCACCCCAGCATTAACCCGAGTCCAAGTCAAAGTCTCATCTGAGACAAGGCAAGTCCCTTCTGCCTATGAGCCTGTAAAATCAAAAGCAAGTAGGTCTACTTCCTAGACACAATGGGGGTATAATGGCATTGGGTATATACACCCTTTTCAAATGGGAGAAATTGGACAAAACAAAAGGACTACAGGCGCCATGTAAGTCTAAACTCAAAATGGATTTTGCAAATTTTCCAAACTTGTATGTTCTGCTTCGCTTTTAAATGCAACTTTCAATTCCAAGCCATATCTTTGTGAATACATAAAACTGAATGCTTTTTGTGTGTGTGTGTGAAACGGAGTCTTACTCTGTTGCCAGGCTGGAGTGCAGTGGTGCAATCCCAGCTCACTGCAACCTCCGCCTCCCGGGTTCAAATGAAAAACTCAATGCTTTTAATGGCACTCAAGTCATATCTTGAATACTTTGTTGCTTAGAAATTTCTTCCACCAGATACCCTAAATCACCTCTCTCTAGTTCAAAGCACCACAGATCTCTAGGGCAGGGGCAAAATGCCACCAGTCTCCTTGCTAAAACATACCAAGAGTCACCTTTTTCCAGTTCCCCATGTGTTCTTCATCTTCGTCTGAAACGACCTCAGCCTGTACTCACTGTCCATATCACTATCAGCATTTTGGTCAAAGCCATTCAACAGGTCTCTAGGAAAGTTTCAAACTTTCCCAAATCTTCCTGTCTTTTTTTGAGTCCTCCAAACTGTTCCAACCTCTACCTGTTACCCAGTTCCAAAGTCGCTCCTCCATTTTCAAGTATCTTTACAGCAGCACCCCACTACCTGGTATTAATTTACTGTATTAGTTTGTTCTCATGTTGCAAGAACTACTTGAGACTGGGTAATTTATAAAGAGGTTTAATTGACTCACTGTTTCTCATGGCTGGGAAGGCCTCAGGAAATTTACAACCATGGTTGTAGCAACTCTTCACAGGGTGTCCGGAGAGAGAATAAGTGCAAGCAGGGGAAATGCCAGGTGCTTGTAAAACCATCAGATCTCGTGAGACTCACTCGTTATCACAAGAACAGCTGGGGGAAACCGCCTGCAAGATCCAATTACCTCCACCTGGCCCTACCCTGGACACCTGGAGATTACAATTCAAGATAAGATTTTGGGTGGGGACACAGCCAAACCATATCAGTAGCCTTCAGACTGTGAGAAACAAACGTTTGCTGTTCAAGTCACCCTCTATGGCATCAGTGTAGGTCACGAACATCCACTCTACGCTGTCTCAGATTTCTGAAGTGTGGGCCTGCCTCATATGCTCTTCATGCCTCCAACTTTTTTATTTCGTCTTCAGGTAAATCCTGTTTTCAGTATTTGGAAAAGCACTTCTGACCCCCGCCATTCCTTTAATAAAAAATGGTAGTTGTGATCATCCCCTTTTGACCCCACTCTATAAGAACACTACAATTCTTCTGCAAATAGTTATTATCTTACAAATTGGACTTACCTTTCTAGTCGGAACAACAGCAATTGAAATCATTATTTTTCTTTTTTGCAGTTTTTAAGAAAACTTTAATCATGAATGTAGAAAGAAAGGACTGACATTTTTGTACAGCATATAGTATAGTCAGATTTAGTGTACTGGAATATGCTGGTCCTAAGTGACATTGGTTTTCATCTATTTTCAAATTTCTTTTTATTTCACCTTTATTGGGAATCTTTGTTTCCACCTTACTATTCTTTGCTTCAGTTTTGTCATTTGTAGAATTGGAATGTTGGATTAAACACTTCATGTTCTATACTAGAATTAACAGAATAGCATCAATATTATTATCACCAATAACTTTGATTTGAGTGGCACTTTACCATTTACAAAGGATATCCAAATGTAGGCAATTAAATTCAATATTCTTGAAAGCCAAAGATTGTAATTAACCATTTTAGAAATAAGAGAAATAAGCTTTCAGTAATTTGCCCAAGTGAGAAAAATTGGTTTGTGGTGGATCTAAGATTAAAACTTAAGATCTCTGATTCCACATTTCATGTTCTTTCTACCATGCCACAGTGTTTTCTTCTCTGGGAAATTAGTGATATATTTATTTTTTCTCTATTAGTCTATCTCTTTAATGACTTTTTAAATGTCATACTATTCTCTTTCTAAAATGATGCAAAATGTATTGTACTGGTGGTCTACCTTTTTGTTATCAGGTCTTTGTTTTGAGACAGAGTCTCCCTCTGTCATCAAGGCTGGACCACAGGGGTGTAATCATAGCTTACTGGATCTTCAATCTCTTGGGCTCAAGTGATCCTCCTGCTTCAGCCTCTCTCTTGAGTAGCTGGGATTACAGGCTTGTGCCACCATGCCCAGCTAATTTATTTTTATTTTTCGTAGATATGGGGTCTCACTATATTGCCCAGGCTGGTCTCCAACTCCTGAGCTCAAGCAATCCTCCTACATTAGCCTCCCAAAGTACTGGGATTACAGGACTGAGTCACCATGCCCAGTCTACACATGGTTTATTTCAAGCCATTTCCAAAAAAAGCCAGTTCTACTTTCAAAAAGAGACTTCCAATAAACATGTGGGAAGTACCGACTGCTGTATTTAACATAATCCTTCTTCACTGAAAATGAGGAGTTCCTAAATTAGGGAAAAGGTGCCAAGATCACCACTAAGGGGAGGGGATGGCAGGCATTCGAAGAAAGTGAGACTGGGTTGGCCCTGTGGTCTGACTCCCAGATTAGCTTTCTAACTCCAGAAAAGCCCAAAGAGCTCTAGAGATTGAAGAGAGACACCAAGAGAGGCAGTTTTGTGACCAGAATGGACACTGGCTTTGAAACCCATTGAACCTGGGTTCACACTATGCTCCCTCTCCTCTGACAAGCTGAGTAAATGTGCTCAACTTTGCTGACCTCTCAGAGTCTAGGTTTTCTGATTTGCAAAATATCTACCACACATGGCAAGCGGGAGGTTAAAATGCCATAAATATATCAAAAACACCTAATTCAATGTCAAGAGTGTTGCTAATATCTAATAACAAGTGCAGTGTGATGCTGTGATATAAGAAATGTATTATTTGGTGTCTGCTCCCTGGTCCCTTGCACAAAACTCTCATAGATAGCGGTTCTAGAATCTTTTGTTCTGATATTTACGTTTTGACCCCAGTTCCTGACAGGGTTCCTAAGACCTTTATAATTTCCTTTACGATAGGAACAATTGACACACTTCCTAAATCCCCTGGAATTTTCTGAGTGACAGGAACAACTTTTGTTCTAATGAAGTGACTCTCAGGGGGCTTCTGGATGGCCTCTGGAAGGGGTTGGCTACCAGGGGAACCGACCATGTGATTAGAAGGTTGAAACTTTAGGTTCCATCCCCTGGCCTCCAAGGTAGGGAGAAGGTCTGAAGATTAAGTTGATCATCAATGGCCAATGATGTAATCAATCATGCCTACACAATGAGGCCTCCATACAACCTCTAAAAGACTGGGTGTGGGGAGCTTCAGGATACCTGAACATGTGGAGGTTCCTGGAGGACAGCGCACTCAGGGCATGGAAGCTCTGCATCTCTTCTCTCATACCTCACCCTATGCATCTCTTCCACCAGGTTGTTCATCTGTATCCTTTGTCATATCCTCGATGATAAATGGGTACATGTTAGTGAAGCGTTTCTCTGAGTTCTTGCAAACTAATTGAAACCAAGGAGGGTATCATGGGAACCCCAAATTACAGTCAGTCAGTCAGAAGTACAGGTCACAATCTGAGAATTTCAATTTGCATCTGAAGTGGAGCGCGGTGTTGTGGGATTGAGCCCTTAACCTGTGGGATTGGATGCTATCTCCAGGTAGCTAATGTCAGAATTGAATTAGAGGACACTCAGCTGGTATGCTGGAAAATTGCTTGGTGTGTAGGGGAAAATCCACATCTGGTGTTAGAAGGATTAAATTGAGTGGCTGTGTGAGAGTTGAGGGAAAATAAAACGTTCTTCTTACATCTTCTTACGAAATTGTATGTATAACCAGATAGTACAACTGAAACTAGATTATGTAATCTCTGCATCCACTAACAGTTCTACCATTTAAAAATTATTCTGGATCACGATTTAAAAAAATATTTTAATGCTACCAATGTGGTGATATAAACAATGTCAAACTTACCACTTTGACTTGAGAAACCCATACTTGCATTGAACAAATTCACCCATTTAATAAATATTTCTTGAGCATCTACTGGAGCCCAGTGCTGAGGAGCAAGACAAGTATTTTCTCAGCCCTCATGGAGTTTATATTTTATTTACACTTCTACTTAACTATCTAAATAAATAAAGCATGAATGCACGTTTTAGAAAATCTTGCCATTGATAAGTCAAAATTTACTTTTAACTTTGGTATAAACTTCCCCTGACAACACCAACTCCCACGAGAATAACAAGGCAATGGATATGTTTGGCAGAGCAACTATTTATGTCCTGTCTTCTCTGTTGCCAGGGTGACGGTAGCAATATTGAAAACACTGGAGGTGGTTGTTATTGGCAAGGATCCCAACCTTCATTTCCAAATGGAAGGACTGTAAAAAGCAAAATGTAGGCTGGGATGTGGGCAGTAGACTGGCTATGGCTATACATAAACTGGATGAATGGATTATTGATGATTAACCAAATGTGTATGCTATTCTTGTTCATGTAATACTCATAGGCAATATTTCCTTAATGATATTCAAAATTATGAAATTTTAGTGATTACATCAAATATTTTGTTGTTTAAAAAAGCTATAGCCCTATCATTACATGCTTTCAAAAATTGTGATTTTGTGGCATTTTGCCCATTTTCTCTTCCTCTCCTTTCTTTCTGTAGAAAATAATTCAAAGGCATACTGAGCTTTCGTTCCCTCCTCTAAAGAAGAATTGAAATGTTGCCACAGTATAAGTTTGGCTGCTAAAGAATTTTCTTAAACATTGGAATACGTATTATAAAGGAAATAAATCATTACATACTAACCCTAAAAGGAAAAAGTCATTTGTTAGGACTGCTACACTGGAACGCACCATGCACATTAAGACATGTGAGCCAGAGGGAAGTAACTGGTGGTGATTTTTTTTCCCTTGCCAACTTTATTCAGTGAATCTGTAACTCCAAGCCAACTAGCATATTGTTGCTGAATTAATTAAAACAACAGACTCTTGGGAAGAATGCTATTGTTCGACCCTGTCAAACTCCATGTCTCCTCCCTATAGTGTGGTGCATTTATGTGCTATAGAGTCAAGAGAGAGAGACAGACAGAGACTACATTTCTTAGATTTATTTGTTGCTGCGGAATTTCTTGATACAAGTCAGGTTTTGCCAGTGATATGCAATGCAGTAATATTTGAAAGGCACAAGTAATATGGAGACATTTTATATGTTTGAAATTTGTTGTTTGTGATAAAGTCATATTGATGACTTTTTCTGTTTTTCTGCAGCGGAGTTTTAGTGTCTATTTTCTAGCTTCTTTGGTTTCGAAGAACATTTTTTTCTGAAATGGAGTTTTACTCTTTATTGCCCAGGCTGGAGTGCAGTGGCGCAATCTCAGCTCACTGCAACCTCCCCTTCCCAGGTTCAAGCTATTCTCCTGTCTCAGCCTCCCAAATAGCTGAGATTACAGGTGCCCGCCACCACACCGGTTGTTTTTTGTATTTTTGGTATAAATGGGTTTTCACTGTTTTGGCCAGGCAGGTCTTGAACTCCTGACCTCAGGTGATCTGCCCGCCTCTGCCTCCCAAAGTGCTGAGATTACATGTGTGAGCCACCACACCCAGCAGAGAAGCATTTTATAGCTACTGCTCAGACCAAGCCTGGAGCTCATTTCTCCAACTATTACAAAAATTTTAAAAGTTTTATTTACTTATTTTATTATTATTATACTTTAAGTTCTGGGATACATGTGCAGAATGTGCAGGTTTGTTACATACGTATACATGTGACATGGTGGTTTGCTGCACCCATCAACCAGTCATCTGCATTAGGTATTTCTCCTAATGCTTTCCCGCCCCTTGCCAGCCACGCCCTAACAGGCCCTGGTGTGTGATGTTCCCCTCCCTGTGTCCATGTGTTCTCACTGTTCAACTCCCACTTATGAGTGAGAACATGTGCTGTTTGGTTTTCTGTTCCTGTGTTAGTTTGCTGAGAATGGTGGTTTTTAGCTTCATTCATGTCCCTGCAAAGGACATGAACTCATTCTTTTTATGGCTGCAGAGTATTCCATGGTGTATATGTACCACATTTTCTTTATCCAGTTTATCATTGATGGGCATTTGAGTTGGTTCCAAGTCTTTGCTATTGCAAATAGTGCTACAATAAACATATGTGTGCATGTGTCTCTATAGTAGAATGATTTATAATCCTTTGGGTATATACCCAATAATGGGATTGCTGGATCAAATGGTATTTCTGGTTCTAGATCCTTGAAGGATTACCACACTGTCTTCCACAATGGTAGAAGTAATTTACACTCCCATCAACAGTGTAAAAGTGTTCCTATTTCTCCACATCCTCTCCAGCATCTGTTGTCTCCAGATTTTTTAATGATCACCATTCTCACTGGCATGAGATGGTATCTCAACGTGGTTTTGATTTGGATTTCTCTAGTGACCAGTGATGATGAGGTTTTTTTCATGTTTGTTGGCTGCATAAATGTCTTCTTTTGAGAAGTGTCTGTTCATATCCTTTGCCCACTTTTTGATAGGGTCTTGTTTTTTTTCTTGTAAATTTGTTTAAGTTCCTTGTAGACTCTGGATATTAACCCTTTGTCAGATGGGTAGATTGCAAACATTTTCCCCCATTCTATAGATTGTCTGTTCATTCTGATAATAGTTTCTTTTGCTATGCAGAAGCTCTTTAGTTTAATTAGATCCCATTTATCAATTTTGGCTTTTGTTGCCAATGCTTTTGGTGTTTTAGTCAGGACGTATTTGCCTATGCCTATGTCCTGAATGATATTGCCTCAGTTTTCTTCTAGGGTTATTGTGGGTTTATGTCTTAAATTTAAGTCTTTATCTTGAGTTAATTTTTGCATAAAGTGTAAGGAAGGGGTCCAGTTTTAGTTTTCTGAATATGGCTAGTCAGTTTTTCCAGCACCATTTATTAAATAGGGAGTCCTTTCCCCATTGCTTGTTTTTGTCAGGATCATATGGTGGTAGATGTGTGGTGTTATTTGTAAGGCCTCTGTTCTGTTTTATTGGTCTATATATCTGTTTTGGTTCAAGTACAATGCTGTTTTAGTTACTGTAGCCTTGTAGTATAGTTGGAAGTCAGGTAGTCTGATGCCTCCAGCTTTGTTCTTTTTGCTTAGGATTGTCTTCGATATATGGGCTCTTTTTTTGGTTCCATATGAAATTTAAAGTAGTTTTTTCTAATTCTGTGAAGAGTCAATGGTAGCTTGATGGGAATAGCATTGAATCTATATATTATTTTGGTCAGTATGGCCATGTTCACAATATTGATTCTTCTTATTCATGTGCATGGAATGTTTTTCTATTTGTTTGTGTCCTCCCTTATTTCCTTGAGCAGTGGTGTGTAGTTTTCCTTGAAGAGGTCCTTCACATCCCCTACAAGTTGTATTCCTATTTTAATTCTTTTGTAGCAATTGTGAATGGGGGTTCACTCTTGATTTGGTTCTCTGTTGTTGGTGTATAGGAATGCTTGTGATTTTTGCACATTGATTGTATCCTGAGACTTGCTGAAATTGCTTACCATCTTAAGGAGTTTTTGGTCTGAGATGATGAAGTTTTCTAAATATACAATCACGTTATCTGTAAACAGAGACAATTTGACTTCCTCTCTTCCTATTTGAATATGCTTGACTTCTTTCTCTTGCCTGATTGCCCTGGACAGAACCTTCGTTATTATGCTGATAGGAGTGGTGAGACAGGGCATCCTTGTCTTTTGCTGGTTTTCAAAGGGAATGCTTCCAGCTTTTGCCCATTCAGTCTGATATTGGCTGTGGGTTTGTCATAAATAGCTCTTATTATTTTGAGATATGTTCCGTTAATACTCAGTTTATTGAGAGTTTTTAGCATGAAGGGCTGTTGAATTTTATGAAAGGCCTTTTCTGCATCTATTGAGAGAATCATGTGGTTTTTGTCATTGGTCTGTTTATGTGATGGATTACATGTATTGATTTGCATATGTCAAACCAGCTTTGCATCCCAGGGATGAAGCCAACTTGATCGTGGTGGATAAGCTTTTTAATGTGCTGCTGGATTTTGTTTGCCAGTATTTTATTGAGGATTTTTGCGTCAATGTTCATCAGGGATACTGGCCTAAAATTTTCTTTTCGTGTGTGTGTCTCTGCCAGGTTTTGGTATCAGGATGATGCTGGCCTCATAAAATGAATTAGGGAGGAGTCCCTCTTTTTCTACTATTTGGAATAGGTTCAGAAGGAATGGTATCCTCTCCTCTTTGTGACTCTGGTAGAATTCAGATGATAATCCATCTGAACCTGGGCTATTTTTCATCGATAGGCTACTAAATACTGCCTCAGCTTCAGAACTTGTTATTGTTCTATTCAGGTTTCAACTTCTTCCTGGTTTAGTCTTGGGAGGGTGTATGTTTCCATGAATTTATCCATTTCTTCTAGATATTTTAGTTTATTTTCATAGAGGTGTTTTAGTATTCTCTGATGGTAGTTTGTGTTTCTGTGGGATCGGTGGTGACATACGCTTTATTATTTTCTATTGTGTCTATTTGATTCTTCTCTCTTTTCTTCTTCATTAGTCTGGCTAGTGGTCTATCTATTTTGTTAATCTTTTTGAAAAACAAGCTCCTGGATTCGCTGATTTTTTAAAAGGGTTTTTCATGTCTCTATCTCCTTCAGTGCTGTTCTGATCTTAGTTATTTCTTGTCTTCTGCTAGTTTTTAAATTTGTTTGCTCTGGCTTCTCTAGTTCTTTTAATTGTGATGTTAGGGTGTCAATTTTAGATCTTTCCTGCTTTATCCTGTGAGCATTTAGTGCTATAAATTTCCCTATAAACACTGCCTTAGCTGTGTCCCAGAGATCCTTGTATGTTGTGTCTTTGTTCTTACTGGGTTTAAATAACTTATTTATTTCTGTCTTAATTTAATTATCTATCCAGTAGACTTTCAGAAGTGGGTTGTTCAGTTTCCATGTAGTTGTGTGTTTTTGAGTGAGTTTCTTAATCCTGAGTTCTAATTTGATTGCACTGTGGTCTGAGACACTGGTCATTATGATTTCCATTCTTTTATATTTGCTGAATCATGTTTTACTTCCAATTATGTGGTCAGTTTTAGAATAAGTGCTATGTGGTGCTAAGAAGAATGTCTATTCTGTTGATTTGGGTTGCAGAGTTCTGTAGATATCTATTAGAACTGCTTGGTCCAGAGCTGAGTTCAATTCCTGAATAACCTTGTTAATCTTCTGTCTGGTTGGTTAATTTTCTGTCTGATCTGTCCAATATTGACCATGGGTGTTAAAGTCTCCCACTATTATTGTGTGGGAGCCTAAGTCTCTTTGTAGGTCTCTAAGAACTTGCTTTATGAATCTGGGTGCTCCTGTATTGGGTGCATATACATTTTGGATAGTTGGCTCTTCTTGTTATATTGATCCCTTTAGTATTACGTAATGCCCTTCTTTGTCTTTTTCATTTTTGTTGGTTTAAAGTCTGTTTTATTGGAAACTAGGATGGCAACCCCTGCTTCTTTTTTGCTTTCCATTTGCTTGGTAAATGTCCCTCCATCCCTTTATTTTGAGCCTATGTGTGTCTTTGCATGTGAGGTGGATCCCCTGAGTACAGCACACTGATGGTTCTTGACTCTTTATCCAATTTGCCAGTCTGTGTCCTTTAATTAGGGGCGTTTAGCCCACTTACATTTAAGGTTAATATTGTTATGTGTGAGCTTGATCCTTCCATTATGATGCTAGCTGGTTATTTTACCCATTAGTTGATGTAGTTTCTTCATAGCCTCGATGGTCTTTACAATTTGGTATGTTTTTGCAGTGGCTGGTACTGGTTGTTCCTTTTCATGTTTAGTGCTTCTTTCAGAAGCTCTTGTAAGTTAGGCCTGGTGGTGACAAAATCTCTCGGGATTTGCTTGTCTGTAAAGGATTTTATTTCCCCTTCTCTCATGAAGCTTAATTTGTCTAGATATGAAATTCTGGGTTGAAAATTCTTTTCTTAAGAATGAAGATTGGCTCCCACTCTCTTCTGGATTGTAGGGTTTCTGAAGAAAGATCTGCTGTTAGTCTTGTGGGATTCCCTTTGTGGGTAACCCAACTTTTCTCTCTGGCTGTGCTTAATATTTTTTCCTTCGTTTCAGCCTTGGTGAATGCGGCGATTATGTGTCTTGGGGTTGCTCTTTTTGACGAGTATCTTTGGTGTTGTATGTAATTCCTGAATTCGAATGTCAGCCTGTCTTGCTAGGTTGGGGAAGTTCTCCTAGATAATATCCTGAAGTGTATATTCCAACTTGGCTCCATTCTCCCCATCACTTTCAGGTACATTAATCAATTGTAGATTTGGTCTTTTCACATAGTCCCATATTTCTTAAAGGCTTTGGTTGTTCCTTTCCATTCTTTTTTCACTAATCTTGTCTATATACTTTATGTCATTCAGTTGATCTTCAGTCTTGATATCCTTTCTTCCACTTGATTGATTTGGCTATTGATACTTGTGTATGCATCACGAAGTTCTCATGCTGTGTTTTTCAGCTGTATCAGGTCATTTTTGTTCTTCTCTAAACTGTTTTTTCTAGTAAGCAGTTCCTGTAACCTTTTGTGAAGGTTCTGAGCATCCTTGTTGCAATCATTTTTTAATTACCTAATGTTTTAAATCACTCTCTGCTCCAAATACCTAAAGTAGTTTTAGTTTTCTGTACTAAACTTTGTCTGTTGTGTATCTCATGTCCTTCTCTACTTAAAAACTTCAATCCTTACCCACTACTTGTGGAAAGTATCCAAATAATCATCATGATATTAATGGATCTATATAGTGATAAATATCTTATAATTATAGAAGTACCATTTATTTTTCCATACAATTTATTCAGCTTTCCTGAAAATTCATTTCCTGATAATCCAGTATATTTAGCAGCTTACATACATGTTCTTACATTTCTCTCCTATATAACTTGTTTATTAAAATTTTTCTTCTTTCAAATTCTTACTCTCTTTCTCCTCTCTTATGACAAACCTCCTATGATCATCCAATCAGAATGGATCTATTTCTCAGTTAAACTAATCTAGCATTTTTGTTTCTTTAGGATCATGTGAACCTCTTCAACACTATTCAACTTCAACTGGACATTGATGACTATCTTTCCTAATTTGCATCATTGAGTACTGAACCCAATGATATGTCAGTACTCAAAATATATACTAAGTACTGAACCATGGGCCAATCATTGTGCTAGGCACTGGAGTGAAGTATTAAAACACAATCCTTATCTTAATGAACCTTATACCCTACTAGGGTTTAAGTAATCATGAAACAAATCAACCCTAAATATAAAAATGTCAACTGATCAGTTTGATAAAGAGAAGCATGTGTTATACTCCTACTACAGGAAAATTTATCTGGTTTGAGGGTTAAGGAAAGCCATCTATAAAAGTGACACTTGAGGTGATATTTAAAGGATGAGCAGATGTTAAATGTGATGGGAAGGAATACTGGTGACATGGTGTGTCGGTATGTCTGTTGCTAAACCGGCAACTAGTAAGGAAAGGGAGCCCCTGCTCCTTATTACAGGGAGCATTAGTAGCTGAGAGATTCACATGGAGTTTCCCCCTCACTTTACTTAGAAGATGGAGAAAGCACCTTGGGAATAGGGAATTGCCCTCATCAAAGAACACACTTTCCTTTCCATAGGAGCTTACTACACCCATGCCTTTGAGTGTGCCTCTTCTACCCCCCCAGTTTTCTACACACACACACACACACACACACACACAAACACAAAAGAAAGGATGATTGGATTAACTATGAGCAAAATAACAAAATATAATACATTTATTGAATACATACCAGGGCCCAGGCACATTTCTATTTATTTACACCTATGTTGGCATTTAATCTGCACAATCACCCTGTGGAGCATTTTTTTTTAAAAGATACTAAAGCACAGAAAATGCCAAGATTACAAAATGCTGATATAAGCACCACTGAACATTTGCCATGGATTACATAAAACTGTTACAAACACTATTTTTATAGTAATTATTCTCATTTTACTGAGGGACAGGGAAATGGAGTGACTTGTTTGTGGTTACATGCCTAGTGTGGCCAGAATAGCATTTGAACCAGGCTGATTCAATACAGCACTTGTGCTATTAACCACTCCATTGCTTTCTAGGACTGATTCTGACCCTGCTTAGTAAATCCTGCAGGGAGGCTTCTGACCTCCATTTTGGGGGTGTCTCTTTAGAAAGTGGTGCTTAGAACCACATTGTTCACAGCTTTGAATTCTAATCACTAATTCTGGGAAACAAAATATTTGTACTCATCATTCTATTATGTATGAGCCATCATTCAACACATTTCTGGATTTTTCTGTTTTCCAGAGTAATATATGCTGATAAATGCACATTATAGAATATTAAAAATAATTAAAATATGGTTAGGAATATGTGTTTATGAATGTATTATTTTTGATAATTACAGAATTACTAACTTCCATTAATTTGGATTGGTGAGAATGAACTGAACTATAGTAAAAAGATATAGTTATATGTAAATATATATATATTCATCAAGAATGAATGAGTAAATATCACCAACATCATTTTGCTGGCAGGAAGATCAGAGTAATGAACAACGTTTCTATTATAGATGTGCCTTGTAGAAAAATAATCTTGCCACATTCTTATAGATTCCTTTGTCATTTTGTGAAAAATGCAGAAGCAGTGTGGGTTTAAACAGATCCTGAACTGAATTCTAAGAAAGGACTTCCCTAAGGGAACATAAGGGTGTCAGTAACACGTCAAACCCCTATGCAAAATTTGTGCTAATTTGTGTACATTTGTTTTGCTGGGAGAGAGTTCATTCCTTTAACTAAGTTTCTGGAATGGTTCCCCCAAAAAGTTAAGAAATGCTGATGCAACACAGCGAAATACTCATCAACACTAAAGAAATCTAAAGCAATATATTCATTTATAAGAACAGCATTCATAATTTTCTATTAAATAAAAAAATCATAATGTATAAAGATAGACTAGATAGAGCATTAAAATAAGCACTGATTTACACACCTTTGTTATGAATGAAGTCAAGATGGGCCTCAGGCAGACTAATCCTGTGGAACTGATTTCCTGGCAGCTAAAATTTCCCTGTATCAGCAGCTTACTTTTGCTTTTTCCTTTATTCTTATATCTTTTTATTTGAAGTGATTTCAAGTGAGATAAAGTTCTAAGATCTAATTTTTCTTAAGGTTAAATGTTCAGTTTCAGGTCAAATGTTAAATAAAAAATCCTGAAATTTGTTACATACCCCCGCAAATCTAATTTTCAGAAGCTACAACTATTGAAGTCTCATCAAGGTGGAGATATTACAGTAGAATAATCTGATGGATAGTCATCTTCATAGCACAAAATTGATACTTATTCCTTAGGCAATGTTAAGCGTTTCATTTATAATCATACTGTTGGTTTATGAGATTATTTTGTCATCTACTAATTTGTATGAGTGAGGAAAAATAAATTTTTCTTCTTAGAATCAAAAGCAAAAATGTAAAAGTAATATACACATATACATAATACATTGTAATTTTAATACAGGATATAACATTAATGTGAAACTTTGAAGATGACACTCATTAATGAAATTTCAGAAAAATAGACCAATTGGACAATATACCAGAGTAGAGAGAACATATTTGTCTTATTTCTATTTCTGAATAATTTGAATAATATCATACTTGAAATGTCTTTTTGTTTTTTTCCATACAAAGTTTAGGATTTCTTTTCTGTGAAGAATGTCATTGGGATTTTGATAGGAATTGCATTGTATCTGAAGATTGCTTGGGTAGCATAGACATTTTAACAATATTAATTCTTCTAATCCATGAGCATGGGATAGCTTTCCATTTATTAATATCATCTTTAATTTCCTTTATCAATGTTTTATAGTTTTCATTGTAGAGATGCTTCACTTATTTGGTTAAATTTATTCCTAGGTATTTTATTATGTTGTAGCTATTGTAAATGGGATTTCTTACTTGGTTTCTTTTTTAGATATTTTACTGTTGCATATAGAAATACTACTAATTTTTGTATGTTGATTTTGTATTCTGCAACTGTATTGAATTTATTAGTTCTAACAGTCCCTTGGTGGAGTCTGTAGGGTTTTGTATACATATGATCATGTCATCTGCAAACAGGAATACTTTTACTTGCTCCTTTCCAATTTGAATGCCGGTTATTTCTTTCTCTTGCCTAACTGCTCTGTCTAGGAGTTCCAGTACTATCTTAAATAGAAGTGGTGAAGGTAGGCAACCTTGTCTTCTTCCCAATTTTAGAGAAAAAGATTTTAACTTTTCCCTGTTCAGTATGATGTTAACTGCGCGTTTGCTGTATATGGCCTTTATTGTATTGAGATATGTTCCTTCTATATATAATTTGTTAAGGATTTTTACCATGAAGTCATGTTGAATTTTATTGAGTGCTTTTTCTGTGTCTGTGGAGATTATCATATAATGTTTGTACTTCATTCTATTAATGTTATGTAATGCAAATCAATGTTTATCGATTTGCGTATGTTGAGCCATCTTTACATCCCCAGGATAAATCCCTCTTTAACATAATGAATGGTCTTTTTGATGTGCTGTTGAATTCACTTTGCTAGTATTTTGTTGATGTTCATCAGGGATATTGTTTCCTGTAGTTTGCTATTTTTGTTGTGTCCTCGTCTGGTTTTGGTATCAGGGGAACTTATTTTTTACATTGACAGATAAAATTATATATATTTACCATGTACAACATGATGTTTTGAAGTATATATACATTGCAGAATGACTACATTTGGCTAACATATGCATTACCTCACATAGTTATCATTTTTGTAAACACGCATATTTGAATAATATATACATATTTCAAAATAAAATCTAAGATGTGTTTTTTAGCAAAACTTATTTCTACCAAAAGCATTTCAATTATTATCATTTAAACATTTTTTTGAGGGGGATAAAAAGGTCTCAAACTTAAATGCTGAAAGCAATGAGACTATTTTATTCTATAACTTTCTTTCTTTTTAAAGACACCAGACTGATGTGTTTTATTTTTTTAAAAAAACCTTTAATCAAAAAGTCTGATTAAATTCAATATTAACTCAAACTCTTAAAATTTTTCTGGAAAAGTCAGCAGGGTACAACACAGAAAAGCAGGCAGCTGCTGACAATTCTTTGGTGGAAAAATAAGTTGTGTACTTACCCAAGCTGCCCAAATGATTATCAAGCCAAGTTTGTTTTTCAAAAATAGGTTTTATGATATATCAAAGAAACTATGGAATACAAAAATTTACCAATGAAGTTGAAGTATATAGCAAAAGCCAAATATGACAATACACATGAATAATGTACAAAATAAGCCTGTAAATGCTAGAAAACTAAAATGAGGAGAACTTACTGAAGGGTAACATACATAAAATAAGGCCTAATAGCAAGGAACAATTCTAAACATTTTCCCAATGACTGACTAAGCTTCAAAATGACAGCATTGGTAAATGATTAACATAGTTTTTCTTTTTTTCCAAGCCAATTCAGTCCTACTTAGATAAATCTGGTTACCAATCAATCCGTATATAAATTAGAGTAATGTTTTTCTACTCATTATTATCATTTTTTATTTTCACCTTTTCCTTAATTTTCTCTAGCAACATTTTTCCTTTGGTTTAATCAGTTGAACTCAAAAGGTTTAGTACATAAAA
Source organism: Callithrix jacchus (assembly GCF_049354715.1). Classification (NCBI taxonomy): domain Eukaryota; kingdom Metazoa; phylum Chordata; class Mammalia; order Primates; family Cebidae; genus Callithrix; species Callithrix jacchus. Next base: position 67,275,123 of record NC_133512.1, on the reverse strand, counting down.
TGAGTATCAACTCTGATGGGAATAGCACTTGGGAAATGCAGTTCTAGAAAAGGCAAATGTTTAACCGAGGTGCTAGACAAAGTTAAGCGTCCACTCTCAATATGACAATGTCTCCCATGTTCATCAATAGGTTAATGGCTGCCCTTGTCTAGATCACATGACCCTGCATGATATTGGAATGCTCCCTGGTGAGCTACTACAGAGCTATGTGCACAAACACCTACCCATTTAAGCTTTCAACAAATACAAAGCATCGTTTTAAACCATTTCAGTAGAATAAATTTTAAAAATTGCATTTCTATTGCCTGCTTTGCCTCTTGATCTGGCTTGGAGTTCTGCTTGTGACATAGAAGACACAACAAATTAGTGACTACTCCAAGCTCTTTAGACTTTAGCGCTTCCTGTTCTTCAAGCCTCAGCGCCCTCCCTTTTTTTTTTTTTTTTGCATCGTCGCTGCTACTGGGCCAACACCTCCAGGAACTGGAGTGATATAACCAGCTTTTTGTCTTACTCCTTCAAAATCCTCATCTCCAACCAATTAGGTTTGACAGTTATGGGACTGTGAACTCTATTTATTCCCAGATCAATGAGTGCTGCTCCTTCCTTGATGATATCTACTGTGATCAGATTTGGAATGCTGGCAGCAGATATTAGAATATCTGCAAGAATAGTATGTTTCTTCAGTGGCTCGTTGGGAGTATATTGATGAGATATTGTAACAGTGGCATCACCCTCGGGACCTTCATGGACCCGCTCTGTGTGCAGTAATATTGCAATGTGCATTCCAACATTTTTTGACCTTCCAGCCACAACCACATTCTTCCCTAGGGTAGGAATGCCAGTTCACTTAATTATTTCCCATGGGGTAGCCCATAACATGGAATACTGGTCCAAACATATTCGCCCTACATTAACGACGGGGAAGCCGTCAACATCCTTGTCTGGAGAAACAGCATTGCAGATCTTTCTCTTATTAATATGCTCTGGAAGAGGCAGCTGAACAAGGAGGCCATCTACATTATCATTATTATTCAGTTTATTGAGTAAACTCAACAATTCTTCCTCTGAAATTGAAGCTGGTTTCACAATTGTCTCACTGTTGATTCCCACTTCTTCAGCTGCCCTGGTTTTGTTGAGGATATAGGAGTGACTTGCAAAATTCTCGCTGACCCGGATCACGCTCAGGTGTGGTCATCTGTTACAGGAATTACATCCACTCTCTCACCTCCTGCCAGACTTCCTGCTTGATCCGCTGGGCCAGTTTCCTTCCAGAAATGACTACAGTGAGGTGGAAGGGGTGCAGGCGGAGGGAGCAGTTACGTGCAGGCTGCAGCAGGGCAGCCAACGCGGGCTTGAGGAAGTGGCAGCCAGAGCCTGCCCTGATGATCCTGCCTGGAGGGCTATTCTGTAATTTTCTGTCAGACCTTCAAAGTATTTTTATTATCTTCCTCATCTTTTAGTAGTTATGAATATTTTCTTGATCATTACTGATTTTTATTTCCTATATTGTGGTGGAAATTTTTATTCTTATATATGGATTTTTGCATTTTCAGGTTAAAATCTTATATGGTGAATTCTCATTTTTTTTCCCCCAGAGTTAAACAAAAAGGGGAAAGATCAGTCTATAATAGAATGATGTAGTGAAACCTTAACAGAAAAATATCTGGCAATAGAAGCAGAGAGGTGCCTCCCTGAGAGCTACAGGTTATGTTTTCTCTCCAAGCTATCTATTCTCCGTCACTAATGAAGTCGAAAAATAACTTTTTTTTTTTTTTGAGACGGAGTTTCGCTCTTGTTACCCAGGCTGGAGTGCGATGGCGCGATCTCGGCTCACCACAACCTCCGCCTCCTGGGTTCAGGCAATTCTCCTGCCTCAGCCTCCTGAGTAGCTGGGATTACAGGCACGCGCCACCATGCCCAGCTAATTTTTTGTATTTTTAGTAGAGACGGGGTTTCACCATGTTGACCAGGATGATCTCAATCTCTTGACCTCATGATCCACCTGCCTCGGCCTCCCAAAGTGCTGGGATTACAGCCGTGAGCCACTGCGCCCGGCCGAAAAACTTTTCTAAAGTGCTTGCTATATTTTTCAAATCAAATTATGTATACATATGATATACAGATACAGTTTTTTATTTAATAGTTCCTTGCTATTGGAATATTGACTCCATGGATAATTTAAGGTGTGCATTAAGATCTTAAATAGTTCTGTCTCCTTTTTCTCAGATTCATTCTCTTATTGTGAAATTAGGAAAACTGGGCTTTCAGGACTCTCCCATCTCCATTCATCTATCTACTTAAAAATTTTAATTCAATAATATTTTTAGTATTATTTATTCATGAATTTATTTATTTAACAAATATTTCTTACTTTCTCCTGCCTGATACTATGCTTATTTCTGGGGAGACAATAAGGAGAAACAAGGAATACCTGCCTTCATGGAACTTAAAACCTATATAGGGAGACAGATACTGTGATTATCACTTAACAATTATAACCCCTGTTACATTGTGATTAATGGTAGAAACAGAGGTGTTTGGTAGTTTGGTTGAGGAATCTGAGGTAGAATTCAGATGAATGGAGGTTAGTAAGGGAAAGAGAAAAGAAAAGCATGTAAAAAGCTGTGTGGTGGAAAGGTTGGAGGTATGAAGACAGCAAGGCTGAAACAGACGTGTGGCACACCATGAGGACAAAAAGGTTTGAAGACTTCAAGCCAGACAGGGCCTTACTAGCTACATTGTTTTTCAGTTTGTCCAACTGTTTTCCTGATCCCCCATATAATAATGGAAAAACACTGAAGCATTCAGCAATGTAGAAACATTGCTTGACTTGTATTTTGAGGAGATCATCTACCTGCATTTTTGAGAATATTGGAGAGACACCAAAGGGTTTATGGGAGAAGTTAAAAATCTGTTGCACTAATTCGTGGGAGACGGGATGGTATTATGGATCAGGGTACTATGATGGAGAAACAAAGAAATGATTGGAATCAAGAGGCTAGTATTAGTAGGGAAAATTGACTATGTTGGTGAATTGGAAAGGGTAGAGAGAGAAAAAAATGGTCAAAGATAACTGCTACTTAGATGGACAGTTAGGCATGTTAAAATGTGTTACACTTAAAGGGGGGATACAATTGTCATCAGGTTGGTTTTTAAAATAAAATGTACCTAAGTGTTATCAGCAATCCAAGAGGAGATACCAAGTTGGCAGTTGGATGTTCGGGTCTTGAATTAGAAATATAAATTTCTGAGATATGTGCATATAGAAGAAAATGAATCATTATGTGTTAAATGAGATTGATTAAAGGAAAAAATATACAATGAGAAGTCCCAGGAGTTACCCTTGATTAACTCCAATATTAAATGGCCAAATTTAAGCACAAATCCATGTTTTATTTGGCCCATAAAAGAAATGTTCTTGAAGGAATTGGTTGGTAGCATTTACATAATGGGAGATTACACATAAAATTCCATGTTCCTAGCTTCTCTTGAAAACCAGAAGCTATGACCATATTGATGTAGTATTCTAACTGAACCACAGGTGGCCACAGTGGAGCAGCAGCTTACCCTCCCTCAGACGGATGCAGCGTGCATTTTGCAGTTGTTCACAATCTCCACCACTCCCTACTCTCCATCACCTCTCTGGGTGGGCTGCCATTTGTTGTCATAACTTGTGTTGGAGTTTTCCAAAAGCCTAATGCCATTACCTGTCTGGCCCCTTGCATGTATTCAAATTTGTGGACTTTAAATTCTTCTAAAGTCTAATGGGCAATAAATGCCTACCTATAAGCACACACTTATTGTATGCTGTGATAAGAACTCAAGTAGACACTTGAAAGTTCATGGGTAACAGAGGAGAAAGTCAATTGCTCTGGCTGGAAAAATACCTGGCCCTGAATGATGACTTTTTGTTGTTGGTTTTATTTTGCTTTGTTTTAAAAGAGAAATGGGAATAAAATCCTGAGAAAATAGAATTTTATAAAGTCACAGATGTTTCCTAGGAGTCAATTAGAAATTTGACATATGGGAGAGGACAGAGAAAATTTGGGAAGAAGGTCAAGATGGATTCTGAAAGATATTTTATGACAGAACGAAACACAAATTCCATCCTTTCAGCACAAGTGAAGTGACTCTCTTATGGGTAATCTTTGCTCTGTTATATCTGTTTACAAGATAAGAATGCATCTTATCTGTTTACAGGGCTAAGAATATTTTTAATCATTTTATACAGCCACTCACCTACTTTGTGTTGTGTGTTAAAGACAAACTTACTTCAGTTCAGATACCAGTCACTTGTTCTGTGCTTTTCATATTGATTCTTAGAAACAGACTATTCCTTTGGAAAAGAACTTTTGTTAATCTAAAGGCCATTTAGTCATTCATACCAGTAAACTTCCTTCTCCAGTTTAACTTCCAAGTTTACAATTTTTTAGCCTCTAGAAATCAAATCTTTTCTATTTATCCAAGCCTCTACTCAAATAATTCAGAGAAATATTAAATAATAATTATTTAACAATTAAGATATTTAATATTTGTAAAATAATAAATAATGTATTTCTGTGAGATCATATTTATCCTTCTAATTAACAAACTAAAATTCTAAGTTATTCAAAAACATTAGGCCCATAAACACATATCATTACCTATTTTATTAAGATAAACTAATTTTGGCTTCTAAAAATAAGATGTAGGCATTGATAGAATTGGAAAATAAAATGTAATAGCACAAGGGCAAATGCCAGTTTTTGAATTATATATAGTGATGATTCATGGGCATAACCATAAATCTTAAATAATGGAGCACATTTATCTTGAGGGAGTGTCACAAGCATATGGAACCTTCAGGTGGTATAATGACTAATGACTATTCTAAGCCAAAGTGAAATCCCAGCTTAATACCTAGGTTCACGTATGTGTGTACATGATAAAAACTGTATCATTGGAGATTTTTGGTTTACTTTGTTTTTACTATTATTATTTTTTTACCTAATTTGTGAGCTTCTGAAGAGAAAACTAGTGCTGAGTAAATCAGGTATCTAGTGATCCATTTATTTAAAAGATACATTTTTTTCCCAAAAGAAAGTGACCATGTTCCAAATGATAAGCCTATGTATATATGCCTCTGTATATGTGTGTGTTAATATACAGACAATATACCTAGTAGTCTCTAGTGCTATTGTGGACATTTTAACCAGGTTTTTTGTGGTAGTTTATTTTTAATATACAGAGGAGTTTTTTTGTTGTTTGTTTTGTTTTTTAAGGAATGCTTAACAAAATGAAGCTGGCTGGATAAATCGAGAAAAGGACACGGGAAGATATAATCTGACACAGTATCTCCAGATTTGAGCTGGATGGCTAAGAGTTATTTCAGATATCAAATATAGAGGGTTAGACCTAATATGGAAATGCTGTTAATGAATTTTGAGGAAAAGAACTAATTTAAATCCTTCTGTCTCTGTAGTGCTCTTCAGAGAGCCCACAATTGAAAGCTGATGGAGTATTTTTCCTTCAGGAAGTTGGCTATAGGGTATATATTGACTGCCTGAAACAACAGTGCTCAAACCAGAGGGAAATGAAAAAAATCCCTGCCCAGAAGCAAGAGAGAACCACAATGTGTGAAGATCCCTGCTGTGCTTTTCTGTTCTCTGTAAAACTGAATGATAGAAAGCCGCCTGGTTTTTGTTTCATCAACTCCACTGGATCCCTCTTGCACAAAACTTTCAATATCAGGACAGACTTGGGGGACTTCACTTCTAACAATTCCTTCAGGATCACTCTTCTTGCTAAACCAGTCAGGTTATTTTTAGGTCTTAAGAGCAAGGGTTCCAGGTGAGGAATAAAACAGACTGAAGGGTGAGACTGTGGGGAGATTTCAAATTCAGCCACTGAAATCCCACTAAATACAGGCAATTATGTACAACCCCTCCTATATTTAATTCATTTTAAATATAGTTTTATGCATTTTGCTTAAAAATAGAATAAATCTTCTAGAGTAGTTTTGTATGCAGAAAAAGAAAGGGGACAAATTTAGAAAACAATGACCCTCCCTAACAAAAAAAAAAAAGCCGAGATATTATAGTGGGTTGTAAGCCTCATATCTATCAGATTTAATTTTTTCTCTTAAGAGAAAGTCAGACAATTCTGACAGCCTAAGCCTAGATTATCTTTGGCCTTAGACCATTTTCTTCTATGTGTCTGCAATTTGATTCTTGTTGATTTCTCCCAGGGATTTTTTTCCAGATGAATAATTAATTAGAGTCCATGTCAATTTTCCATGGTCATTGAATACTGTCAAAATCTTCCTAGAATAAAACTTGTGATTTGTAAAATGTGAATTGTTACATATTCTACTTTCCTTGCAATTTGAAGGTTGTCTACATCCATGTGAGATTTGTCGTTAAAAACTCAATTAGTTGTCTAAGTATAATCCCTGATACACTTTCCTTGTTAAAATCTCCCTTTTGTCACTTCAGGACCTCAGGAAACTTTGATTGTAGCTTGAACAGTTTGGATTTTATTGTTTTACTATGATTCAGTGACCATTTAGCACCCGTGATACATTAGATTGTAAGAATACGTAGCTATTGTCTGCTTTTATAAAATTTAAAATTTTTATTCGATGGATACAGTCTAGGATTTTTTTTTTTTTTACTAGAAAATAGTGATATAGTTTGGCTATATGTCTCCACCCAAATCTTATCCTGAATTGTAATCCCCAGGAGTTGAGGGAGGAACCTGATGGGAGGTGATTGGATTATGGGGGCAGTTTCCCCCACTCTATTCTTGTGATGGTTCTCACAAGATCTGATGGTTTTATCAGTGTTTGGCAAGTTCTTCCTCTACTCTTCTCTCTGTCTTTCCTGCTGCCTTGTGAAGGTGTCTGCTTTCCCTTCAGGCATGATTGTGAATTTCCTGAGGCCTTTCCTGCCATGTGGTCAACTAAACCTCTTTCCTTTACAAATTACCCAGTCTTGGGTATTTCTGTATAGCAATATAAGAACAGACTAATACAAATAGCATGTAAATAAATAATTGTAAAATTAATGAAATCAAATAATTAGAAAATGGAGATACAAAACCCACATAATTCTTGTTCTAAAATACAAAGGATGAATCTATACCTTTCCGTACTCTTAACAAATTTTTATCATTTGTACATTAAAAATAATTGTATATGCCCAAAGGATTATAAATCATTCTATTAAAAGGACACATGTTCATTGCAGCACTGTTTACAATAGCAAAGACCTGGAACCAACCCAAATGCCCATCGATGATAGACTGGACAAGGAAAATGTGGCACATATACACCATGGAATACTATGCAGCCATAAGAAACGATGAGTTCATGTCCTTTGTAGGAACATGGATGAATCTGGAAACCATCATTCTCAGCAAACTGACACAAGACCAGAAAATCAAACACCACATGTTCTCACTTATAGGTAGGTGTTGAACATTGAGAACACATGGACACTGGGAGGGGAGCATCACACACTGGGGTCTGTTGGGGGAGGTTCGAAGGAGGGACGGTGGGGTGGGGGTGGGGAGGTCGGGGTGGGATAACATGGGGAGAAATGCCAGATGTGGGTGATGGGGGGATGGAGGCAGCAAACCACATTGCCAATGTATACCTATGAAACAATCCTGCATGATCTGCACACGTACTCCAGAATCTAAAGTACAATTAAAAAAAAATTAATTGCTAACATATTCTATAAATTTTACAAAAGTTTTCTTCCTCTAAGAAACTTTTTAAAATGTCTCATTTTTTCAATTATTATCTTTTATTTTGACTTATAATGTGTTTAAGGTTTTTAAATTCTTCCTTAGATAAGAAACTGAAATCAATTTCATTAAGGGTTCAATCAGTTTGAATACAAAATTTTCTGTAATTCATTTCATCCTTATCTCACAATTTTTTCCACTCTCATTTCATTGAAAAACTGTATAATATTACTGACTTGGGTTGAGTTAGCTCAACAAAATATATAAAAATTCTTATATCTTTTAATTTCTTATATATATTATATATTCTTATATTTATTATATTTGGTTTTTCTTATATTGTTCCGTTTATTTCTCAAATGTATTAATACAGATGACAGTCATGACACTAGACAAAATGTTGTAACATTTACTTGGAATTCAAAATCTTTTACTCCCTATTCTCTTTTCCATTTTTCCTAAACTGTAACATCTATTTCTCATTTTCCCCACTAATAAACATTGGAGACAGATTTACTATGCTTTTGTCCTAAATTCTGTATATATGCTACTTCTTCTCCACCACTTCCTGCTCTTTTTCTTATCATGTTTTCATCTGAGATAGCCTTTCCTTTCCTCAATATAATCCATTAAGTTTTCCATATGTCATCAACCTGAGGAAATAGCTCTATATCTAAAATGTAATAGCAACTATTCGGTAAGTAAGTTAATTTGATCATTCTTTGATTCAACGAGATTTCTTGAGCACCTATTATGTGTCAGACACTTTTCTAAATACTGCAAATACAACAATGAATAAATAGAAACACATCCACGTCTTGAGCTAGTTGCAGTGGCTCATGCCCTGTAATCCCAGCACTTTGGGAGGCAGAGGGAGGTGGATCACTTGACGTCAGAAGTTCAAGACCAGCCTGGCCAACATGGTGAAACACCATCTCTACTAAAAATAGAAAAGTTATCCAGGCATTATGGTGCACACCTGCTGTCCCAGCTGCTTGGGAGGCTGAGGCAGGAGAATTGCTTGAACCTGGGAGGTGGAGATTGCAGTGAAATGAGATTGCACCACTGCACTCCAGCTTGGGTGACAAAGTCAGACTGTCTCAAAAAAAAAAAAAAAAAGAAAAGAAAGGAAAGAAAATGAAACATATTGTAATGAGCGAGGCATATCATAAAACAGACACATAAATATGTAATTGAAAATAAATAATAGAAATAAAATAGATGAAGGTGATAGAAAGTGAGCTTTAGTAGTTGGTGGGGGGAGTTGCTCTTAGTGTCTTTTTTTCCTCTAGTTTTCTGTCAAATTCTACCTTCCTAAATGCATGATTATTTTGGATTGGATGCCAGATTACTTATGAAGAGTTGCATAAATAATTTGAGGCTGTGATTATAATCCTGGTGATGGCTAGCTTGTTTTGTTTTCATTCCTCTATTACTGAAAGACTAGGAGGCTTTTGGGTTCTAGAAAAAAAGTCTCAATAAGTCTTGAACTTCAATTTTTCCTCTCCAGCCTTGTGAGGCAGCCAAGATTTCTGCTCAGTGGCTCAGCCTCCAGCTACCACTCGTGGAGTTAGTTGCCATGTGATGTGTGCCATTTTTGGAAGTGGAATGAGCAGTGGATGAGGGGAGCCTTTAAATAGGTAGGTCAGAAAAGGCCTCTGACCTGTGCCTGCTATACTAATACCGCTTGTTAATTTTTAAGCAAAGACAGTGATCCATGGGATCCTGCTGGGAGCTGTGGCTTTCTTGAAGGATTCATGCTTCTTCGGCAAAGTCTTGATCATTAAGAGGATGGTCATCTCACCCTGGCAGCATGGACTCTGTGGTCTGCTCAGGCTTCTTGGTTAGAGGTTATATGCAGGAACTCCCATTGCATTTTGGGTTTCCCTCATTATCTGGTGTACCTATTCCTAGTTGGAACCTATGTAAGGGGAGGTGAAAACAAACTTTCTCCTTTACCCTGGTGTTTCCTTCCTCTTCCCACAGTTTCCCAGAGTGGAAGAGACAGACATTACTCTTCCTGAAAGAATTTCCTCTATCATGAAGCAGTTGGCTCTGTACCTGAGGTATTGGGAGAGGACTTTGGAGAAATCCTCAGTGCTGGATCTTCTGATTTCTTTAGTAAACCACCTTATTAAAAAGCCAGGTAGACTACTATCTTGGAAAAGAAGATAGTTTTTTTCTTTTTCTTTTCCTTTATCTTTCTTTTCTTCTTCTTCTTTTGTTTTGTTTTGTTTTGTTTGAGACGGAGTCTTGCTCTGTCACCTAGGCTGGAATGCAGTGGCATGATCTTGGCTCACTGCAACCTCTACCTCCCGGGTTCAAGTGATTCTCCTGCCTCAGCCTCTTGAGTAGCTGAGATTACAGGGGCCTGCCACTGCACCCGGCTAATTTTTGTATATTTTGTAGAGATGAGGTTTCACCATATTGGCCAGGCCAGTCTCGAACTCCTGACCTCAAGTGATCCACCTGCCTTGGCCTCCCAATGTGCTGGGATTACAGGTATGAGGCACCCTGCCTAGCCAGAAGATACATTTTTACCCATTCCCTCCAGCCCCTTTGCTCTTGAGTGACAGTCCTTCAGGCCTGGCTTTAGAAATGTGAGACCACAAATAAAACCGTTTTGAATGAAGGAAATTAAAACACATCAGTTTATCCTTTACATATTAATCCTGACAAACTAGAGAAGTGTTCCTGCTGAATAATATCCTCTTAAATGTGACTCCTTAGGCTTGAGCTGATTGTGACATTTCTACTCAGGAAATTGTTTCATCACTTAAATCCCAATAACCTATATGAGAATCTTGTTTCAGCACCACCAATGGTTAGTCAGAATGCAACAGTTTAAAATGAGTCATCATCTATTAAGTATTCTACATAGAATGTTTATTATAACATTTGCTTTTTTGAAAAATTTGATCCAAAATATTTTGTCTACCCCAGCAAGTATACCTTGCCACATTGGGAATAGGTGTCTTTTACTGATTGGTTTTGTTTCTTAGATTTGCACAACCCCTAGTACTAGGTAACTGGGCAAAGAAAATACCACATATTTTCTGCAGATTTTAATTACAACAACGTTTATCCACTCTAGTGCAATATTAATCCCTCCATCATCAAGTATTTATTGAGTTTAAACTCACGTAACTGCAAATGAGGGGATAATAAAGCATACACAGACATGAGCATGGAATAGACTACCAGTAAAGGCACATTTGGAAAACTGGGCAGTGAGACTTGGGGGCTAATTGTGCTGGGTAATAAGAGTCATAAAGTTCAATGACTTCTGGGAAAGAGGCACTCTTCCATGTTACATTAAGTACATGGGCTTTGGAAAGAGACTGCTGGGCTCAAATGCCATCTCTGTCATTTACTGCTTATGTGACTTTGGGCAACACAAAAGATCCACTGTTACCCTAGAGATGCTGTCATAGTGGATAATGTCCTTGTAAATGTGACTCCTTAGGATTGATCTGATTATGCATCTGCACTCAGGAGATTTTTCTCACCAATTAAATCTTAATAACTTCTGTGAAAATCTAGCTCCAGTGTAGACTTTTATTTCTTTAATTTCTCTACATCCTCCAGCTCTCTAACTTATAAAATGGAGATAATGATAATGCTTTCCTTATTGGGTTGTTAGAAAGATGAAATGAATCAATGTCTGCAAAGCATTTAGAACAGTGCCTGAAACATATTACATACTATATAAATACAAATCAATGTATTCCCAGGAGCTGCTATTTTTCTATTAAAACCCCAGTGTTGTATAAAACACTTCTTAATTCCACAGCAGACAAAGCACAAGTGTTTGCAGAGCTAAAAAACAATGTACAGAATACATACAATTTCTTTGATACTAAACAGCTATAGAAAGTGTATGGTCCATATTGAAGAAATGCAAGCTTCCTTAAATTCTGGCAGTGCAGATATGCATAGCTGCATATAGAACAGACAAAAATTCTGTATAAACAGTCCAGGCTGCAAGCAATTGTCTCTCCAGCTGACAGTAAATGCCATGGCATAAAAAGCAAGTATTCTTATATAGACAGAGCAGAATATAATCCTTCTGGGACTAAGAAGAGGCCAGTAGGTAATGCAGAGCTAAAAGATGAAAGAAGATTGAAATCTGAGTAGGAATATCATGAAGGGCTATGTGTTTTCACTGAATCCTCAGTACAAACCTTTCACAAATTAATACTATAACCATACTATGATATATTTCTGGTTTGCTTCATGTATATAGACACACATAATACACACACAGACACACACACACACAATGTTTATATTAACTGCTTAAATGATGAAGTGTTTTTCATCTTATAGAGATTTTTAGTCACTTTAACAAATTCCTTTTTGATAACTAACATTCAAGAGCAACTTCATATACATAATGTTATAGATAGGGGCCTGAATTAGGAGAACCCTAAAATATGCTCCACATACACTTTATAAAATGATGCCTTAATAACAACATTCCTCATAACACTACAAATGTTCATAGAAATTTTAATGAATTGTGGGGAGTTTGTAAAAAGGAGTATACAGTGTTATTTGCACAGTTTTAATACTAAATTTATTGCTCTAAAATAAAATTGCAAAAATGATTTTTTTCTTGAGGATCTATTTATTTTAAATTTGATTATATTTATTAAACGATTATAAGTTGCTATGATTAAATCTTCAAACCCCTTAACAGTGGATACACAAAAATGACTGTAAAACTCATTATTAAGTATATGTATATACCCCTTCTTTAAAAACCAGCACAATGGGCTTATTACATTTCTTACTTTTTCCAGTACTGTTTTTTTATTTTTCTGGTATAATTGCCACTCTTATTTTGAAAACCTCTTAGGGATTCAGTGACATCATCTTGATTTCCTCTGATGATTTCAGTAATGCATACAGAACCCCACCACACAAATAATACTTTCTCAGACCCTCTGAGGTTGCAGAGACTTAGTACAAGATCAATAGATTCTTTTTGGAATGACAAGAATTAGTTTCTCATGATGATTGCACAATTTTTGAACATACTGAAAACCATTGAAATGGTTTACTTTAAATCGTATTCTTTAAATTGGCGAATTATATCTTAATAGAACTATGAAAAAAGAACCAATCAATTTTTGGTTGCATCTCCCAAGGGGATTCAAAATCTAGGCACTAATCATCATGTATCTTCCTTTTACTAGCCAAATTTTGGCTAGTTCGGTCAATATGGAATGTTAAGTCCCCACCTTCATCTATTTTATAATTTTGAGCCTCAAAAATCACCAATATGATTTTTTGAAAGTTTTATTTGGCCAGTGTATGGCAGGTACTTATAACTCCTTAGGGGATTTTAATTCATAGGATCATCAAAGGTTTGACTTTCTGGGATATCTGGAAGGAATCTGAGTAGATGGGCTCTAAGGAGTACCTGTGGAACAGGGTACACAACCCCCAAGCTATGAACTTGTACCCGTTTGTGGCCTGTTAGGAATTTTACAAACTCTCCCCAATACATTAAAATGTCTATGAACATTTGTAGTTGCATGAGGAACATTGTCATTAGGGCATCATTTTATAAAGTATATGTGGAACATGTTTTAGGGTTCTCCTAATTCATATTCAGTAATGCACAGCAGAAGGTGAGTGGTGGCTGAGGAAGAGAAGCTTCATCAGTATTTACAGCCACTCCTCATGGCTTGCATTACCGCCTGAGCTCCACCTCCCATCAGATCATCAGCAGCATTAGATTCTTAGAGCAGCTCAAACCCTACTGTGAACGCTGTGCATTCGAGGGATCTAGGTGGTGCACTCCTTATGAGAATCTATTGCGTAATGATCTGTCATTGTCTCCCATCACCTCCAGATGGGACTGTCAAGTTGCAGAAAAACAAGCTCAGGGCTTCCACTGATTCTACATTATGGTGAGTTGTATAATTATTTCATTGTATGTTATATTGTAATAAAAATACAAATAAAGTGCAGAATAAATGCAATGCACTTGAATCATCCTGAAACTATCCCCCACCCCAACCCCAATCCGTGAAAAAATTATCTTCCCAGGAAACTGGTTCCTGGTGCCAAAAATGTTGGGGTCCGCTGCTGTAGAATGTTTGGTAGCATAGTGGTCAAGTGTGCTCTCCCTAAAGCCAAACTACCTAGAGTTAAATCCCAGCTGTGCATCCTGTTAATTCTGTGATCTTCAGCACATTATACAACCTGTGTCTCAGTTTTCACCTGTGAGACGAGGATAATAATAATAATATCTAACTCACTCACGTAGTTATTAGAAGGATTGAATGCATTAGCATGCATAAAGCATGAGGACATAGTAATTTGCTACTACTATGGTATTTGTAAGAACTTTATTATGACTAATGATCATTATTTATTAATATACAATACCTTTCTACCCATCATCACTTTCTTGACTCTCCTTATAGCTGGTTATTTTTGTGATCACTGGTATTGGTTCTTCTCGTTTTTGATGTAGTGACTATTTCCCCTGCACTATTTGATTTATTCATATTTCTTTATATTTAGGCTTGTATTAAACAGATTGAAACATATATATACATATACATAATATATTATATTATATATAATGTAATAGATATATTTCTAAAACTGACATATAGGCTGAGTGCTGTGGCTCACGCCAGTAATCCCAGCACTTTGGGATGCCGAGGCAAGTGGATCATGAGGTCAGGAGATCGAAACCAACCTGGCCAACATGGTGAAACCCCATCTGTACTAAAATACAAAAAATTAGCTGGGTACGGTGGCACGTGCCCGTAGTCCCAGCTACTCTGGAGACTGATGCAGAGGAATCGCTTGAACCTAGGTGGCAGAGGTTACAGTGAGCTGAGATTGCGCCACTGCACTCCAGCTTGGTGCCAAAGACAAAGCAAGACTCCATCTAAAAAAAAAACAAAAAACAAAAGCAAACAAACAAACAAACAAAAAAACCCTGAAATATAAAAGCACTATACCTATAAATATGAATGGTCTGCTAAACTACATATTATAATGAATGAAAAAACTAGTCATATCCTAACATATTTACCTTAATTTTGTTTGCCCATTCTGTTTCCACAAACTTTATAACTTATCTTTTGAATATTGTATGCCCATATATTTTGTAGACTCGATATGTACCAGTTGTCATCTTCATCATTATGTTCAGCATTATCATTAGTATTATTTTATTGCTCTGATGATCAAATTTTATTATTAGATGCTAGTTTAATTGGATACTGATTTCTTTTAGCATTGCCCCTGAGCTTTTTAAAGTGTCTTCAAGATAATGACCAGTGCCATTCTGATTGCTTCTGCCCTGGTACATCAAATCAGTCATCTTTCAAGAAGCACTGATTGTTTATAGTGGTGAGAAGAAAATTAGAGCCAAAAGTGGGCACTAGAAATACACATGTAGATTTGGGGTTAGAAGTATATAAAAGAGAATGATACAGCTCTTTTGTCACTTCTAGTCATAACACAACTGAGACATAAGTTCCATGAGGTCATAACTTATCTGTATGGCTACATTCATAGTGTTCATATTGCTCATTCCATGTATTTCCAACTTAATATGTTACATTGCTATCCCATGCTTTATTACATAATTGTATCTACCAGCAAAACATTTTTCTGCTTTGATAACAAAATCACATTTTGAATTATATTTTTAAAAATGAGATCCCTTAGGATAGTTACCACATAAGAAGCAGAAGTTACATGTTTGACCATTAGCTTACTAGTGATATGAATTTTATCATTGATCTAGTTTCAGTTTTAGGAATTTAAGAAGCATAAAGTACAGAAAATTTTTTTCTAACTAATGAATGTCTTATTAATATAAAAAGCAGTAAAACTGTGTTAGATTTTTTACCTTTTATTCACAAGCTCAGAAGTCTCACGTTATGATTTCAAACACCTATTATCCCTTATTAAAGCAGTCAATAAATATTTGTTGATAAATAAACAGTGTAAGATACCATACATTGATGTATACAGATACTAATACATTTAATCTCACTGACTTAAATTATTAAACAGCACAGCAATGTGGACCATTGGAAAAGAGGGTCCCAGTCAAATGGTTTGAAACTTTTTTCAACTCTTAATAAGCTTGTCATCTTTATAGGTATCTACAAACAAACCAACATTACAAATTGACAGATTTTGATATTAACTACAAACTTTGAAATGATAACTATAGCTCAGGCTCTATGAAGAATAATCTACATCAATGTTGCGTTTTGACTCGGTGTAGTAGTTCACGCCTGTAATCCCAGCACTTTGGGAAGCCAAGGTCAGGGGATGGCTTGAAGCCAGAAGTTGAAAACCAGCTGGGGCAATGTGGCGAGACCCTGTCTCAACAAAGAATAAAATAAAATATTAGCTGGGCATGGTGCCATGTGCCTATGGTCTCAGCTACTTGCAAAGCTGAGACAGAAGGATTTCTTGAGCCCGAGAGTCTGAAGCTACAGTAGCCTATGATAACCCCACTGAACTTAAACCTGGTCAACAGAATAAGAGGCGATATTGTTAAATGATAGCATCTAATTGTTGTTATCATTTTAAAGAAATTACATAAATTCAGAGTAAATCTAACTTTTAAAATGTTTCCTCTGCAGAAATGTGCTTTTATACTATTTCTAAAGAAAAATTGATTTGGTAAGATTATTCTCACTATATATATAGACATAAATATACAGAAATCTTTCTTAGTATACCAGTTTGGCAACAAATAATTTGTGAATTACAAATCAGAAGTAGAAACCTGGGATCAAACAGGTTTTAATTAAAATTCTGGCTCCATCACCTACTTTCTTTATTACTCAGGGCAAGTTTACCTAATCTTTGTAACTTTTATTTCTTTACTATCAAAATGGAAATAATAACATCTGCCTCTTAGACTTATTGTGAGGATTACATGGAATAACATTTAAAATGGCAGTGAACAAGGCTAGCACTTGGAAGTTATTATTAAATGTTTTTTGTATATGAATGTATTATATGATTCCATAAAGTCTTTCTTCCCTGCTAAGAGTAACAGTATCATTATATATAAATTTTTTTCCCTCAAGTGTAGTGAACTGTGACAGTCCCCAAGATCGGCATTTTTGGAAGCTTATTATGGGGAATACAAGTGGTAGCAGTAGAAGAGAGTTATGAGAGCTCCATATAGATCTCAGGTGATAGCTACTCTTTCTCTTACAGAAAATCTCTTGATGAGAATTTTGTTTTGTTTTGAGACGGAGTTTCATTCTTGTTGCCCAAGCTGGATTGCAATGGTGCAATCTTGGCTCACTGCAACCTCTGCCTTCCAAGTTCAAGTGATTCTCCTGCCTCAGCCTCTAGAGGAGTTGGGATTACAGGTACCCATCACCATGTCCAGCTAATTTTTGTATTTTTAGTAGAGACAGGGTTCTGCCATGTTGGCCAGGCTGGTCTCGAACTCCTGACCTCAGGTGATCTGCCTGCCCCTGCCTCCCAAAGTTCTGGGATTTCAGGTGTGAGCCACCATGCCTGGTTTCTTGATGTGAATTGGAACCAGACTTTTTATTTATAGAAATATTAAACAGAGTGGAAAAGACACATGGGATTATTTGGTTTAATATATATGCCCTTATACGTTCAACTTAAAGCCTTGAACATATAAGAATAATAAAATATTTTTATTATCCGATTTAATCTTTTCAAAATTTAGATGAAGAATTTCTTGTCTAAATTTATTGACAATAAGATGTTGCTATGTGAGTTAATTTATGTAAAGTATTTTAATGATATTAATAAAAGACATTAATTTCTTTTGTATGGTTCGGCTGGGCCCTGAAGAACTGTTATGATTGTTGGTTTGGGGGAAATATTTACTAAACAATAATGGCTCCCATTTAGTGTCACAATGAAGGGTACTTGAAGTTTGAGAATTTCATCCTAGCTAAAAATGTGGTGTTAAACATTAGGTCCTGGCGCCCCTTAGCGTACATATGGATCACTACAGCTACATTGATATTCACCTTTGTCTTTAGTACTCTTTGAGTGTGAATAAACCTCCAAAGATTTGTGAGATAAGATGCTAATATAGAAATCCCCAAAATATACGTGATAACAATAACCACTACACCACCACCTCTTCTGTGATGGTTTTAATAATCCTTATGCTGTTTCCGTATTTTCAGATATCTCCTATTCAGTGACGTCAATAGATTCAATTTGGGTCTTGACGCCATATTTTCAGGTTACTGTTGTGCAGTGTGGGTAAACTATGATAAAACAGGTTGTCCCTGGTGTTCTAATCTGGCCTAGATTGTCTTCAGTAAGGCCATTATTATTTTAAATTGGTTTTCTATTCAAAATAGGCACTGTCCTGCTGTAGGTTGAGAATATTCTCTTGTGATTTCTTACTAAAGAAAAAATCAGAGTTTGATTTACCATGAACAGTAGTGAATAAACTAGATTAAGGAGAAAAATGTAGAAATGTGTCATTGCTTCTATATTTTGTAGTTAACAGTTTATTGGAAACTTATTTAGCTGAGGAAATGTTTTCATCAGTTTTTTTATTCATCTCAAATTCAATGCTAAGTTTTTGTTATTCTGATTTTTTCTTGCATTCTTCATATTGCTCCTTATGATTTTTATTAATGCTGTTCACCAAGTATTTCCAGTTCTCTTCCTAAGCACATGATAGAATTGTACTATGTGACGGTGAATTACATGGTGACTATGCAGCTCATTTTAGCCAATGAAATGTGAGTGGAATTATGCATTTACTTTGGGGGTAAAATTTAGAAGCCAATAATTTGCCTCTGTTTTTCTCCCTCTTCCATGATGACAAGAATACTCCAGATGGAGGCTTCTCTGTGTCCTAGAAGGAAAATAATGCAGTGTAGAGACCCCAGATGCAGCTGAAATGGAGTATGAATGTGAACTTAAACCTTTGCAATGTTCAGCCATAGAATTTGATGTGGTTCTTTACTGTAGCACAACCTAGCCTATCATAACAGATGATATACCCCTCTTTTTAGATGTATCTATTTTTTAAAACTTCCTCCATTATTAAAATATGAATTATTTGTAACTTTTGTAAAGTTTTTTAAAAAGATAACCATATATTTATAATCATGATTTGATTAATAATTCACTACCAGTATTACAAACTGAGTTGTTTCTTCTATTAGTAGTAATAGGTTATAATTGGTTGTTACAATGTTTTCTTGGCCAGGCGCAGTGGCTCACGCCTGTAATCCCAGCACTTTGGGAGGTGGAGATGGGTGGATTATGAGGTCAAGAGATCGAGACCATCCTGACCAACATGGTGAAAACCCATCTCTACTAAAAACACAAAAATCAGCTGGATGTGGAGGCGCGTCCCTGTAGTCCCAGCTACTTGGGAGGCTGAGGCAAGAGAATCACTTGAACCCAGGAGGTGGAGGTTGCAGTGAGCAGCAATGCACCAGTGCACTCCAGCCTGGCAACAGAGTGAGACTCTGTCTCAAAAAAAAAAAAAAAAAAAAAAGTTTTCTTGAATACGATGGACTAAATTTTGAGGTGGCCTAAAAAGCAAAAATGACAAAGGCCAGTTTGACTTTGCCTAGAATGTCCTGCAGGACAAATTACCTTTTTTATTTCCCTAGTAGTCATCTAAATAGAAGTATACATTTTATATCCATAAAAAGCTTATTATATATAAAATTCTAATAATCCTTGCTAAACTAATATCAATATGATCAACCATTATACTACTAACTTTTTAAGCAATCTGTGTTAACTTTGAAGTGCCCTGGATTAAATCTGATATATCTAGAATCAAGAGAATCTGCTGTTAAGAGGAAGAGCATAAATATTCAGAAAATTACCACAGTCATATGATTGTATAATCAACATTTTTTTTCCTTGTGGACAAATATGTAACGGGAAGATGTTTTTATTTTGTTGCTTTTGGTTTTGGCACTTGCAGATACATAATTATCTTATTTTCCTTTTGTATTTTATCCTTATTATTTTTGAACAATACTTAATTCATTCAGCCAGGCATGGTGGCTCATGACTGTAATCCCAGCACTTTGGGTGGCTTAGGCGGGCAGATCACTTATGGTGAGGAGTTTGAGACTAGCCTGGCCAATATCATGAAACCCCATCTCTACTAAAAATACAAAAATTAGCTGGCATGGTGGCATATGCCTGTAATCTCAGCTACTTGAGAGGTTGAGGCAGGAGAATTGCTTGAATTCGGGAGGCAGAGGTTGCAGTGAGCCAAGATTACACCATTGCACTCCAACCTGGGCGACAAGAGCAAGACTCCATCTCAAACACCAAAAACCAACAACTTCATTCATTCCACAAATAATCACTAAAAGCTTTCCATATACCATACACTGTTCAATATTATGATGATTTAATTATTACTACATCTTCCTTTGAAACAGCTTCAAGATCAAAATGGCATTTTATAGCTCTCAAATTTAGATATGGCCTTTTCTGGAATAGGTAAAATTTATTAATAATTTTAATATTATAGATTTTGAGTATGCTGTTTAATAAGTTTTGATAAACATATACATTTATAAAACTACCACCCCAGTGAAGTAATAGTGGAATAAGTTTGACCTCCATGAGAATAGCTAAAACCACAAAGATTGATAAGACCAAGACTCAATAAGAATATATAATGATTGATACTCTCATACATTGCTGCTAGAAATGTCAAATAGCACAATCACTTTGGAAAACTATCACTTTCTTTTTTTTCTTTCTTTTTTTAATTGCATTTTATGTTTTGGGGTACATGTGGAGAACATGCAAGACAGTTGCATAGGTACACACATGGCAGTGTGTTCTGCTGCCTTCCTCCCCTTCACCCACATTTGGCATTTCTCCCCAGGCTATCCCTCCCCAGCTCCCCCCGCCCACTGTCCCTCCCCTATTTCCCCCAATAGACCCCAGTGTGTAGTACTTTCCTCCCTGTGTCCATGTGTTCTCATTTTTCATCACCCGCCTATGAGTGAGAATATGTGGTATTTCATTTTCTGCTCTTGTGTCAGTTTGCTGAGAATGATGTTCTCCAGATTCGTCCATGTCCCTACAAAGGACACGAACGCATCATTTTTGATGGCTGCATAATATTTCATGGTGTATATGTGCCACATTTTCCCAGTCCAGTCTATCATCGATAAGCATTTGGGTTGGTTCCACATCTTTGCTATTGTAAACAGTGCTGCAATGAACATTCATGTGCATTTGTCCTTATAGTAGAACGATTTATAGTCCTCTGGATATATATACCCAGTAATGGGATTGCTGGGTCAAATGGAATTTCTATTTCTAAGGCCTTGAGGAATCGCCACACTGTCTTCCACAATGCTTGAACTAATTTACACTCCCACCAACAGTGTAAAAGTATTCCTATTTCTCCACATTCTCTCCAGCATCTGTTGCCCCAGATTTTTTAATGATCGCCATTCTAACTGGCGTGAGATGGTATCTCAATGTGGTTTTGATTTGCATCTCTGTAATGACCAGTGATGATGAGCATTTTTTTATATGTTTGTTGGCCTCATGTATGTCTTCTTTTGTAAAGTGTCTGTTCATATCCTTTGCCCACTTTTGAATGGGATTGTTTGTTTTTTTCCTGTAAATCTGTTTGAGTTCTTTGTAAATTCTGGATATCAGCCCTTTGTCAGATGGGTAAACTGCAAACATTTTTGCCCATTCTGTTGGTTGCCGATTCACTCTAGTGACTGTTTCTTTTGCCATGCAGAAGCTGTGGAGTTTGATTAGGTCCCATTTGTCTATTTTGGCTTTTGTTGCCAATGCTTTTGGTGTTTTGTTCATGAAGTCCTTGCCTACTCCTATGTCCTGAATGGTTTTGCCTAGATTTTCTTCTAGGGTTTTTATGGTGCCAGGTCTTATGTTGAAGTCTTTAATCCATCTGGAGTAATTTTAGTGTAAGGTGTCAGGAAGGGGTCCAGTTTCTGCTTTCTGCACATGGCTAGCCAGTTTTCCCAACACCGTTTATTAAACAGGGAATCCTTTCCCCATTGCTTGTTTCTGTCAGGTTTGTCAAAGATTGTATGGTTGTAGATATGTTGTGCTACCTCCGATGCCTCTGTTCTGTTCCATTGGTCTATATCTCTGCTTTGGTAGCAGTACCATGCTGTTTTGATTACTATAGTTTTGTAGTATAGTTTGAAGTCTAGTAGTGTGATGCCTCCTGCTGTGTTCTTTTTGCTTAGAATTGACTTGGCTATGCAGGCTCTCTTTTGGTTCCATATGAAGTTCATAGTGGTTTTTTCCAGTTCTATGAAGAAGGTCATTGGTAGCTTGATGGGGATAGCATTGACTCTGTAAATTACTTTGGGCAGTATAGCCATTTTCACGATATCAATTCTTCCTAACCATTAACATGGAAAGCTTCTCCATCTCTTTGTGTCCTCTCTTATTTCGTTGAGCAGTGGTGTGTAGTTTTCCTTGAAGAGGTCCCTTACATTCCTTGTAAGTTGTATTCCTAGGTATTTTATTCTTTTTGTAGCAATTGTGAATGGCAGTTTGTCCTTGATTTGGCTCTCTTTAAGTCTGTTATTGGTGTATAGGAATGCTTGTGATTTTTGCACATTGATTTTATATCCTGAGACTTTGCTGAAGTTGCTTATCAGTTTTAGGAGTTTTTGGGCTGAGATGATGGGGTCTTCTAGGTATACTATCATGTTGTTTGCAAACAGAGACAATTTGGCTTCCACCTTTCCTATTTGAATACCCTTTATTTCTTTTTCTTGCCAGATTGCTCTGGCTAGAACTTCCAGTACTATATTGAATAGGAGTGGTGAGAGAGGGCATCCTTGTCTAGTGCCAGATTTCAAAGGGAATGCTTCCAGTTTTTGTCCATTCAGTATGATATTGGCTGTTGGTTTGTCATAAATAGCTTTTATTACTTTGAGATACGTTCCATCAATACCGAGTTTATTGAGGGTTTTTAGCATAAAGGGCTGTTGAATTTTGTCAAATACCTTCTCTGCGTCAATTGAGATAATCATGTAGTTTTTGTTTTTGTTTCTGTTTATGTGGTGAATTACATTTATAGAATTGCATATGTTGAACCAGCCTTGCATCCCCGGGATGAATTCTACTTGATCATAATGGATACGTTTTTTGATTTGTTGTTGCAATCGGTTTGTCAGTATTTTATTGAAGATTTTTGCATCTATGTTCATCATGGATATTGACCTGAAGTTTTCTTTTCTTGTTGGGTCTCTGCCGGGTTTTGGTATCAGGATGATGTTGGTCTCATAAAATGATTTGGGAAGGATTCCCTCTTTTTGGAATATTTGGAATAATTCCAGAAGGAATGGTACCAGCTCCTCTTTGTGTATCTGGTAGAATTCAGCTGTGAACCCATCTGGACCTGGGCTTTATTTGAGTGGTAGGCTCTTAATTGCTGCCTCGACTTCAGACCTTGTTATTGGCCTATTCATAGTTTCAGCTTCCTCCTTGTTTAGGATTGGGAGGACACGGGTGTCCAGGAATTTATCGATTTCTTCCAGGTTTACTAGTTTATGTGCATAGAGTTGTTTGTAATAGTCTCTGATGATGGTTTGAATTTCTGTGGAATCTGTGTTTATTTCCCCTTTATCATTTATTATTGCATCTATTTGGTTGTTGTCTCTTTTCTTTTTTATCAGTCTGGCTAGTGGTCTATTTTGTTGATCTTTTCAAAAAACCAGCTCTTGGATTTATTGATTTTTTGGAGGTTTTTTTGTGTCTCAATCTCCTTCAGTTCAGCTCTGATCTTAGTTATTTCTTGTCTTCTGCTGGGTTTTGAGTTTTTTTGATCTTGCTCCTCTAGCTCTTTCAATTTTGATGATAGGGTGTCAATTTTGGATCTCTCCACTCTTCTCATATGGGCACTTTTTGCTGTATATTTTCCTCTGGAGACTGCTTTAAATGTGTCCCAGAGATTCTGGTATGTTGTGTCTTTGTTCTCATTGGTTTCGAAGAACTTCTTTATTTCCGCCTTCATTTCATTGTTTATCCAGTCAGCATTCAAGAGCCAGTTGTTCAATTTCCATGAAGCTGTGCGGTTCTGAGTTAGTTTCTGAATTCTGAGTTCTAGTTTGATTGCACTATGGTCTGAGAGACTGATTGTTATGATTTCAGTTGTTTTGCATTTGCTGAGGAGTGCTTTACTTCCAATTATGTGGTCAATTTTAGAGTAGCTGTGATGTGGCACTGAGAAGAATGTATATTCTGTGGATTTGGGGTGGAGAGTTAGTTCTGTAAATGTCTATCAGGTTTGCTTGTTCCAGGTCTGAGTTCAAGCCATGGATATCCTTGTTCATTTTCTGTTTGGTTGATCTGTTGAATATTGACAGTGGAGTGTTAAAGTCTCCCACTATTATTGTGTGGGAGTCTAAGTCTTTTTGTAAGTCGTTAAGAACTTGCCTTATATACCTGGGTGCTCCTGTATTGGGTCCATATATATTTAGGATTGTTAGCTCTTCTTGTTGTATCGATCCTTTTACCAGTATGTAATGGCCTTCTTTGTCTCTTTTGATCTTTGTTGCTTTAAAGTCTATTTTATCAGAGATGAGAACTGCAACTCCTGCTTTTTTTTGCTCTCCATTTGCTTGGTAAATCTTCCTCCATCCCTTTATTTTGAACCTTTGTATATCCTTGCATGTGAGATGGGTCTCCTGGATACAGCACACCGATGGGTTTTTGTTTTTTATCCAATTTGCCAGTCTGTTGTGTCTTTTGATTGGTGCATTTAGCCCATTTACATTTAGGGTTAATATTGTTATGTGTGAATTAGATACTGCCATTTTGATGCTAGCTGGCTGTTTTGCCCATTAGTTGATGCAGATTCTTCATTTTGTTGATGCTCTTTATCATTTGGTATGTTTTTGGAATGGATGGTATTGGTTGTTCCTTTCTATGTGTAGCGCCTCTTTTAGGAGCTCTTGTAAAGCAGGCCTGGTGGTGACAAAATCTCTGAGTACTTGCTTGTTCGCAAAGGATTTTATTTTTTCTTCACTATGAAGCTCAGTTTGGCTGGATATGAAATTCTGGTTGAAAGTTCTTTTCTTTAAGGATGTTGAATATTGGCCCCCACTCTCTTCTGGCTTGTATCGTTTCTGCCAAGAGATCTTCTGTGAGTCTGATGGGCTTCCCTTTGTGGGTGACCCAACCTTTCTCTCTGGCTGCATTTAGTATTTTCGCCTTCATTTCAACCCTGGTGAATCTGACGATTATGTGCCTTGTTGTTGCTCTTCTTGCAGAATATCTTTGAGGTGTTCTCTGTATTTCCTGGACTTGACTATTGGCCTGCCTTGCTAGGTTGGGGAAATTTTCCTAAATAATATCCTGAAGAGTATTTTCCAGCTTGGATTCATTCTCTTCGTCACATTCTGGTACGCCTATCAAACGTAGATTAGGTCTCTTCACATAGTCCCACATTTCTTGGAGACGTTGTTCATTCCTTTTTGCTCTTTTTTCTCTAATCTTGGTTTCTCATTTTATTTCATTGAGTTGATCTTCAACTTCTGATATTCTTTCTTCTTCTTGGTCAATTCAGCTGTTGAAACTTGTGCATGCTTCGTGAAGTTCTCGTATTGTGTTTTTCAGCTCCTTCAATTCATTTATATTCCTCTCTAAGTTGCCCATTCTTGTTATCATTTCCTCGACTCTTTTTTGAAATCTTTTTTCAAGGTTCTTAGTTTCTTTGCATTGATTTAAAACATGTTCTTTTAGCTCACAGAAGTTTCTCATTACCCACTTTCTGATGTCTGATTCCGTCATTTCGTCACAGTTATTCTCTGTCCAGTTTTGTTCCCTTGCTGGTGAGGAGTTTTGGTCCTTTGTAGGATGCGAGGTGTTTTGGTTTTGGGTGTTTTCCTCCTTTTTGCGCTGCTTTCTTCCCATCTTTGCAGGTTTATCCACCTGTCGTCTGAGTAGTTGCTGACTTTTCGATTGGGTCTCTGAGTGGGCACCCAGATTGTTGATGATGAAGTATTTCTGTTACTTAGTTTTCCTTCTAACAGTCTAGCCCCTCTGCTGTAGGACTGCTGAGTTCCACTCCAGGCCCTGCTTGTCTGGGGTACACCTGTAGCAGCTGCGGAACAGTGAGGGGTGCTACCAGTTTCTCCTTCTGCTATCTTTGTCCCACAGTGATGCCCACCAAATGTCAGTCTGATTAGTCCTTTATGAGGTGACTCTTTGGATATACAGGGGTCAGGGAGCTGCTTGAGGAGGTGGTCTGTACTTTATAGGAGTTCAAGTGCTGAGCTATGAGCTCTGTTGATCATTCAGGGCGGTTAGGCCAGTATGTTTAAGTCTGCTGCAGCAGAACTCATAAAACCCCTTTTTTTCCTCAGATGCTGTGTCTTGGGGAGTTAAGGCTTTCTTTGTGAGTATCCGTTGCACCTTCCTGCCCAGCTAGGAGGCAGTCTAGTCACTATTTGCCTGTCGAGGCTCCGCCCTGCTGCCGCGGGCTCCACCTTGTTGGTGGAGCCTCTCTGTTATGGCGGGTTGCCTTGGCAATGGCAGGCTGCGTCAGCAATGGGAGTGTACCTCAGTAGGGGTGGTATGCCTTGGTAATGGCGGACGCCCCTCCCCCACCGAGCTGCACAGTCCTGAGCTGCACTATCCTGGGTTCAGCTGTGCCCACAGTGAAACTCTCAACCCCGACCATTTTGAATTGCTGTTTTGTTTGTCCCTGTGGGGGTGGGACCAGCTGAGCCTGTTCACCTGGCTCCCTGCCTCAGAGCCTCTTTTTTTTTTTTTTTTTTTTTTTAAGTAGAACGGTTGACTCTCTCCCAGGTGTTTCAGTCGGCGCACCAGGATCTGTGTGATTTTTTTATGCAGCGACCCACCATGCTGGCTCAAACATCTCTTCCCAGTAATCTCCTGGTCTGGCTCGCTGTCCAAGTCCCATTTAATCCGATGGATATGCTAATCTTCCCTCTCACATCTCAGATTGCCAGTTTAACAGGGCATCCAGACCAATGCATTCTGTGCGGAGTGCCGCTGCGCTGCAGTGCCAGCCAAAGTGGCCACACGAGCCTTAACAGCTGCGCTGGCGTCCCGTGTCTCTCCTATGCCTGGGAATTTCCCCGTTCTGTGGGCAACAAAGATCCATCTGGAAATGCGGATTGAACTCACCCTCTGCTTCTTCACTGAGAGCTGCAATCCTGATTTGCTCCTACCGTGCCTTCTTGGCAGTCCCCTCTTTTTTTTCTTTTAGAGACAGGATCTCACTCTGTTGCACAGGCTGGAATACAGTGGCTCTTTAATAGCTCACTGCAGGCTCCAATTTCTGGGCCTGAGCAACCTTCCTGCCTCATGTATCTGGGACAATAGGAGAGTGCCACCCTGCCCGGCTAATTTTTGTACTTTTTTTTAGAGAAAAGGTCTGGCTATTTTGCCTAGGCTGGTCTCAAACTCCTGGCCTCAAGCCTCCCAAAGTGTTGGGATTACAAATGTGAGCCATCACATCTGTAGTTTCTTATACATTTCAGCATATATCGACCCTAAATATTAGCAGTTCTATGGCAGCTATTTACCCAACAGAAATGATAACACATGTTAAAAACAAACAAGCAAAACACACAAGAATTTTCATAGCAGTTTGAGTTATAATTGTTCCAAGTTTCAAAATGTCTATCAACAGGTAAACTGATGAATAATTTGTGGTATAGTCATAGAAAGGAATACTGCTCAGCAATAAAAAGAAAAGTAAACTCTGCTAACACATGAAATATATAAACAAATCTCAAACACACTGTTAATCTAAAAAAGCCAGAGAGAAGAAGAGCACATAGTGCATAATTCCATTAAGATGAAGTTCTGGAATAGGCAAAACTAAGCTGAGTTAATAGAAACCAGAAGAGGTGCCGGCTCTGAGTGGTGGGGACTGGGGAGCTGTGTGTGGCCAGGAAATACAAGGCAACTTCTCTGATGGCAGCTAAACTAAAAGCTATCTTCTTAACTGTAAAAATAGAAGCTAGAGGACAATTACATTACCTCTTAAAAATGATGTAACAAAGTAACTGTAGGCCTAGAATCCATTGGAAATTATTTTTGAGTACAAGAATGAAGTTTTTTTTTTCAGCCTAATGAAAGCAGAAAATTTGGGGTTCCTCTTTCTATGAGGGTAGATTATACCCTATCAAACAACCTCCTGTCCCTCTTTCTCCTCCCACACCATATTACCCCATGAATTCTGGCAAAATGTAAAAGTTAAAGAACTTTTTTTACTTAAAAGAACTAGAGAATGGCCAAACACAGGTACACATTAAAAAAAGAAAATGATACTGGGTAGGTTTCCTTTTATTAATGGCTCTTTGCCTAGTCCAACCTTTATCTGAAATGTGAATGCAAAGCTGCAGTCTTACCAGCATAAAGAATGTACATGGAGTTTGTAGCCACAGCAGCTAGAAAATGAGGAGGAAAATCTTGGAAGAAGAGAGCCTGAAATCTTTTACATAAAATTTTGTCCATAAAATCTACACCCAAACTCCACTGACCTGTGAAAAATATATGTCTGGCATAAACTATAAAAATCTAGCTAGGTATGGAAGAATTAGAATAAAAATTCACCTGCCACCAACTTCATAGAAGATAGTTTGGGGTTTTTGTCCCATCAAATTGACTACATGCTAAACAACAGATCAATATTTTATTGAGAAACATGGCAGAATCATATATTATTTACAATGTTGAGGATATGATTTAAAGTTACCAGCCATATAAAGAAACTATGAAACAGAAAATATGATCCATATGCAAGAGAAAAGGTAATCAATGGAAACCGACCATAATATGACACAGATGTTAGATGTTAGGAAAAGGATTTTAATGAAGCTATCATAACTATGCTCAAGAACAAACATGCACTAATAACAAATGAATATATCTGAGCAGAGAAATAGAAACTACAGAAACTACAAATTAAACCAAAAATTCTAGCACTAATATATTTGTTAATAATATTTAAATTGTCTCTTAAATTTTCATTGTTTTATATATATATGTATATATATATATATATATATATATATGTATATATATATATTTTTTTTTTTTTCTGAGACAGAGTCTCACTCTGTCACCCAGGCTATAGTGCAGGGGTGTGATCGTGGCTCACTGTAACCTCCACCTCCTGTGTTCAAGTGATTCTCGTGCCTCAGCCTCCTCAGTAGCTGGGACTACAGGTATGCAACACCATGCCTGGCTAATTTTTTTTGTATTTTTAGTAGAGATGGGGTTTTACCATATTGACCAGGCTGGTCTTGAACTTTTGATATCAGGTGATCTACTCGCCTCAGCCTCTTAAAGTGTTAGGATTACAGGCGTGAGACTCTGCATGGGGCCTCATTATTTATAATAGTGATATAGTAAATAAAATTTCTTTAAAACAAACACACAAAAATAAATTCTAGCATTGAAAACACAGTGTCTGAAATTTAAAACTCACCAGAAGTTAATAACAGACTGGAGATGATCAAAGTAAAGGATCAGTCAACTTGAAGACAGATCAATAGAAATTAAGAATAGCCAAGGAAAACATGTTTTGAAAGAACAGAACGTCAATGACCTGTGGAACAATACTTGGGACTGAATCCCAGAAGACAAGGGAAAGAAGATGAAGTAGAAAAAAACTGAAAAAATAATGGCCAACATTTTCTCCCATTTCATAAAATATATAAATTTGCAGAGTTGACAAATCTTAAGCTTTAAGCATTGTCTATAGGCAGAAGATAAATGGTCTCATTCCATAAAAGGTTTTGGAATGAAGAAGAAATGAAAAAAAAAGGCACAGGAAATATGCTGGTGATTTGAACACATGGACAGTATTCAATAATAAGATAAGATCCTAATGAATTAAAAGAAGATAAAATTAAATTATATGATGACAATGATGTAAGTTTAAAAGGAGTGAGTATGGCTAAAGTATCACATGGAAAGGGAAAAACAATCGTGATTATCCTCAAATGGTCAGCGAGGTCTGTGAGTGACCACTGAAATAATGGCTATACAGTGTAAAACGGTGGGAGAGGGGATAAGCAGAATGATAGGAAATAATCAACCTAGAATTCTATATCCAGACAATTTTTCGTGGAGGTATTTTCAAATATTTGACCCATCTCAAATATTCTTTAATTCCCTTTTTCAGAAAACATATGGAGAATATGCTCTGCCAAAAAAGCAGTGACTTGGGGAGGCAGGGAAACAAGAACAATAAATGGAGTTGTGTTCATTTTCTAGGCCTGCCCTAACACTATGCAGCAGACTGGGTGGCTTATACAACAGGAATATATTTTCTTTTCTTTTTTTTTTTTAAAACTTTACAGATTTATTTTTTTTTAAGAGAAAAGTTTTAAACTTTTAAAATTTTATTTTAAGTTCTGGGATACATGTGCAGGACATGCAGGTTTGTTACATAGGTAAATGTATGCCATGGTAGTTTGCTGCACCTTTCAACCCTTCACCTAGGTATTAAGTCACGCTGCCTTAACTATGTATCCTGATGCTTCCCCCCTGCTACTCCTCCCCCAAGATGCTCTAGTGTGTCTATGTGTTCCCTGCTCTGTGTCCATGTGTTCTCATCGTTCAGCTCCCATTCATAAGTGAGATAACACAGTGTTTGGTTTTCTGTTCCTGTATTACTTTGCTGAAGATAATGGCTTTGAGCTCCATCCTCGTCCCTGCAAAGGACATGATCTCATTCCCTTTTATGGTTGCATAGTATTTCATGGTGTATATGTACCACTTTTTCTTTATCCAGTCTAACATTGATGGACATTTGGGTTGATTCCATTTCTTTACAATTGTGAATAGTGCTGCAATGAACATACACATGCATATATCTTTATAATAGAATGATTTGTAAGGAATATATATTTTTTATAGTGCTAGAGTCTAGAAGTCCAAGGTCAATGTGAGGGCAGAATTGGTTTCTTCTGAGGCCTTGTTCTTGGAGTTATGGATGACTGTGCACTTGCTATCTCTTCATAAGGTGACCCTTCTCTGCACGTTGCTCCTGGTGTCTCTCTGTGTGTCTCTCTTAATCTCCTCTTCCTAGAAGGACCCTAGTCAGGCTGGATTTTGGGCACACCTTAATGACTTCATTTTAATTTAATTATCTCTTTAAAGAAACGGTCTTTAAGTTTTGTTCCATTCTGAGGTACTGGCAATTAGGGTTTCAAAATATGAATTTTGGGGGAGTACAAGTAAGTCCATAACAGGGGTATAAGAAAAAGGGGTATTAAAGAAGTATAATTCCCAGAAATAAAGCTTTAGTGAAATTCCCAGGATGACAACGGCAGCAGGCCAGAGGGCAACCAGTCCAAGTTGAAGCAGGAAGATGGAGGATTCCCACAGTTATAGCAACAAGAAAAACAGGAACTTTCAGATTTACTTGAATTGTAAAAACATTGAGGAAATATTTACTCTGCTGGCAGACAGCTGAGGAGGAATTAGAGATAGATATATAGGAAACTTAGCAAACTAAAAATTTGGCAGTAATTTACTCCATAGAGAACAGAGTTATACAAGAAAGGAAATACAATGATATGGCTTATCTGTAAATAATATTTACATAGTTATAGTTGTAAAAACACTGGTTATTTTTCCAATTAAAATTGTGATGTAACTCTATTTAGAAGAAAGTCTGGGAAAATGTGGAAGAGGTCAACCCCACCTTCTATTATAGGAAGTCTATAATAAAATCTAAAGCTGGAGAAAGCAAAAGAAATGGTTATAGTGTGCTCTTAAGAATATGGTCATGAGTAAGAGAAGAATCAACAGAGTTAGATGAATTGATTTCTGAGAATGAAATCAAGGGGACAGGTAGAGGTGAGACAGGGCACTACTGTTTTGCATACAAATATAACTTTTTAAACTAAGAACCTATGTTTATAGCAAATGTTTGAAAAAAAGCAAATTTAAAAAATATTGAAAAGTAGAATTTTGTATTAGTCTGTCTTACATTGCTCTAAAGAGACTGGGTGACATATAAAGAAAATTACCTGAGAGTGGTAATTTATAAAGAAAAGAGGTTTAATTGGCTCACAGTTCCACAGGCTGTACAGGAAGCATGGCTGGTGGGGGACCCTCAGGAAACTTACAATCATGGTGTAAGGTAAAGGGGAAGCCAGCTGGTCCTTCATTGCTGGAGCATGAAGAAAAGAAAGTAAGGGGTAAGTGTCACACACTTTTAAACCACCAGATCTCATGAGAATTCACTCACTATCAAGAGAGGGGGAAGTCCATCTCCATGA
Source organism: Callithrix jacchus (assembly GCF_049354715.1). NCBI lineage: Eukaryota > Metazoa > Chordata > Mammalia > Primates > Cebidae > Callithrix > Callithrix jacchus. The sequence continues at coordinate 67,243,117 of NC_133512.1, read as the reverse complement.
GCCAGTCACCTCACACCAGGGCCCTCCTTCAACCCTGAGGATCACAACTGGAGATGAGATTTGGATGGTGATATGCAGCCAACCATATCATTTCACCCCTTGTCCCTCCCAAATCTCATGTCCTTCTCATATTTCAAAACACAATTATGCTTTCCCAACAGTCCCTCAAAATCTTCACTCATTGCAGCATTAACTCAAAATTCCAAGTCCAAAATCTCATCATAGACAAGGCAAATCCCTTCCACCTAAGAGCCTGTAAAATCAAAAACAAGTTAGTTACTTCCAAGAAACAATGGCAGAATAGGCATTGGCCAAATACTCCCATTCCAAAAGGAATAAATCTGCTAAAACAAAGGGACTTCAGGCCCCATGCAAGTCTGAAACTTGGCAGGGCTGTCATTAAATGTTAAATCTCCTAAATAATCTCCTTTGACTCTATGTCTCACATCCAGGCCACATGGATGCAAGGGGTAGGTTCCCAAGGACTTGGGTAGCTCTGCCCCTGTGGCTCTGCAGGGTCCAGCCCGGACAGCTGCTTTCAAAGACTGGTCGTTGAGTGCCTGTGGCTTTTCCAGACACACAGTGCAAGCTGTCAGTGGATCTACCATTCTGGGGTCTGGAGGTTGGTGGCCCTGTTCTCACAGCTCCACTGTGCAGTTTCCCGGTGGGGTCTCAGTGTCGGGGCTGTATTTAAGAACTCTATGCTCGTAAATCCCAAACTAAAATTTCAGTCCAAATATTCATGCTTACTGCTTTTTAAAAAATATCTCCATTCAGTATCTTTCATAGATACTTACTCAGTATCTCATAGATAGTTATTCAGTATCTCACAGCTAGTTCTCAGTTCCTTATTCCCCAGGCAGACCTGTTTTGTCCTCCTGAACCTCCACCTACTGTTTTTCCGGGCATGAAATAGCACCATTATTCAGCCAGTCACCCAAGTCAGAAAGCTAAACATCGTGGTCTCTGATTTACTGCCAACACATAATCACTGACTCCTATTGGTTCTACCTCTTTACAGTCAGCTTCCTTTTCTCCATCCCTGCTGATTGTCACTTATTTCTGGTATTACCAAACTTTTTATAGCTATTTACACAGGTACCAATTACTTTCTTGCTTTTGATTTAATCACATGCTAGTTCTTCTGTTTGAACCAAGTTTTTGTCTTCTCTTTCAGAGATCAGCAAAAACAATGGATCTTTCAGAAAGTTCTTCCTCACATATTCATCTCATTACTCATTTTGGCTTGGATATGATATTTGTGCCTATTATAATGATTGACACACAGAAGATGAATAATTTTCTTTCAAGAATAAATACATAAATTGATTGAATGAATATTGATAAATTCCAAGAGAATGGGTTTGATTCTTCCATCACTGAGTAGGAGTAATTTCCTAGGTTATTGAGGTTTAGGTAAAAAATTGTATATCTGTTCTACTTAAACTCTATGCTGGCTAGAATATTTTAAAACTGTTTTTATTGAAAAGTACAAATGTTCTAGCCATTATCTGCAAATTCAGACACTGTGGCTTTTAAATAAAATAGAAAAATGCCTGTCAGTTTAGGTATTTTCTTTAACACATAGATATGGTGAAAGCAAGCCCCTGCTACTGTAGGAAGTGTCTTCTCTTGAAGAGGTTAAACTCAGTGGGAGAACACTGTCTGCTTAAAAGACATCAATCAGAGATTCAGCTGCTCCTTTACCCCTTCCCATCCTTAGTTGAGCAACTGTCAGTTTGCCAGAAAAGACCTCAACCCTTGCTCTGCCAGGATGTCAGGGAGATGCATATTCATCAAAGACTGCTTGGGACAGGGTGAACTTGGGTGGCTGCATTTCACTGTGTCTATTCTTAGAGAAAATTTATTTTAAGATAAAAAATTCCTCCCTTATTTTAGGATATAATCTTGACAGCTCAGGGGGTAAACAGTCACAAGAGGTTGCTGAATGGAAAGATTTCAGTAATGCTAAGTTCAAGAAGAATTTAAAATGAAAGAACTGTGTACAAGCAATGTAATTACCTTTGTCATCTCCTTCAACTTTTCAGTGCTGGAACTTTCCAGTAGCTAAACACACAACTAGAAATGAATCTATTTTCATATTTCTTCATACACATTTATAAATAGGAGGTGGTAAAATACAGATTACATTGTTATCTGTATTTTCCCCATTTTGTTTTTCTGTGTGTGACTGATAGAAAAAAAATGCATTGGGAAATAGAATTCATATGTGACATCCGGGTTCATCTCTTACTTTATGACCTTGAATAATTATTTCATCAACTTAATGAAGTTCAGTTTCATTTTCTACAAGATAGAGATAATGTATGTTTTGCTAAATAGATAGCTTTTAAAATATACCAAATTAATTTATATGGAAGAGTACTATAATTGTAAAAGTGTTTACAAATGCAAAATATTTATTCTTACATAATACACATATGTTTTTTGTTGAAGTTTCTAAAAATAATTACAAGTTAATTAGAGAAACATATTACACTCAACATAGGTATATTATTTACATGTTTTTTTCCTAGCACAAGTTCAGCAGGGCATTTTGTCAAAACAGGAACAATTCTCTAGAGCAGGTTTAGGTTATATGGTGGAAGAGTTTGATGCTGTGCTTAGAAGTTAGGACATGATTTTTTCAGCAAACAGAAGTGAGATAGTTTTAATTCATTCTTAGTCATTCTTATATATTAGTTTTGTAATATATTTAAACTACCACTAAGTAACAAGCTTTGTCTTAGGTGTTGAGGATAAAAAGATGAGCATCACTCAGCCTTTAGCATTTAGCTATGTACCATCTAGTAGGGATTCAGAAAGCTAAAATCTGTAGTAAAACACTGCACATTCTATCAAGTGTTATGAAAGTACAAAAGAAGAGGTAATTAACCTTATATGGAGAAGGGACAGGCAGGTCCAGAAATGCTCCATGGAGAACATCTAGATGTAAAGAATAATTAGAGAAGGAGATATATAGTAATTCTAAGTTAAAAACACAGTAGCAAAAGGTAACATAACTAAATTCATGTATAAAGGATAAGCTACCTAAAGATTAGAATGTGTGGAAAGGAAAAGGTAACAATAGGAGGAAGGAAGGCAAATCATAAAGAGCTTATTACCATGCTAAGAAATCTCAACTTTATTCTGCAGATGCTGAGCTATATTAAAGAGTTTTAAATAGACAAGTGTCAAGTGTCCCAAGTCAGATTGTGTGTGTGTTTGTGCGTGTGCGTGTGTGTGGTTTATTCTGAAAGTGGTATAGAGGAGAAATTCTAGTGTAAAGAGGCCAAAATCAGGGTGATAAGAAGCTATTGCAACAGATTTTGAAGATGTTGCAGCTGTAAAATAAGATGATTTTCATAAGCATAAAGATTTGGGATGATTAGGAAAAACAGTTTAGAAGTACAAGGATTGAGTGAAGATGAAATATGATGGAGAAGTCAGTATCTAAATTGATGACAGGATTCAGATTGGGGTACCTAATGTGATGGTTATTGCTATGGCTTGAATGTCCCCTCTAAAACTCATATTGAAGTTTAATTGCCATTGCAACAATATTAAGAGGTGGGACTTTTAGAATGTGATTAGATTATGAAGGCTTTGCCAATGTTGTCTTTTTAGGAGTGGATTAGTTATTGCCTGAGTGGGTTGTTATGAAAGTTAGCACTCTCTCACAGGAACTCTCTTGCCCTTCTGCCATGGAAAGATGCAGCAAGAAGGGCCTTGTCAGATGCTGATACCATGCTATTGGGCTTCCCATCCCCAAAGAATCACAAACCAAAATAAAATACCTACCTAATCTCAGATATTCCATTACAGCAACATAAAACCAACTAAGAAAAATCAAACCAAAAACTGTGATGGGTGCTGTAACAATGATCTGAAAACATGAAAATGACTCCAAAACTAGATAATGGGTGGTGGCTGCAAGAACTTTGAGGAGCAGGCTAGAGAAAGGATAGCTTGCCATGAACAGAGCATTAAGGAAAATTCTGGTGAAAGCTCGTAAGAGAAGAGCTGTAAGGAAAGTCTGGAACTTTGTAGTTATTATCTAAGTGGAAGTGAGCAGAATGCTGGTGGAAATACACAGTAAAGGCTATTCTGATGAGGTCTCAGAATTGAAGAAAAAGAAACTAAAAACTGGAGTAAAGATTATCCTTGTTAAATTGTGGCAAAGAACTTGGTTGAATTGTGTCCATGCCCAGGGACTTAATAGAAGGTGGAATTTAAGGGTAATGAACTAGGATATCTGGCAGAAGATTTTCAGAATGAAATACTGAGTGACCCATGTGGCTACTTTTGGTTACTTACAGTAAGATCAGAGAATAAAGGAATGATTTAAAGATTAAAAATTATAATTAAAAGGGAAGCAGAACAAAAAGATTTTTAACAATTGCATCCTGGTCATGTAAAGAGTGAAAAGGCATCTTCAGGAGAAATTAGTACCCAAAAAAGGGAGCTGGATGCTCTTTATCAGGACAATGGGGGAAAATCTACAATTTGAGATCTTCATGGCTGCCCCTCCCATCACAAGCCCAGAGCTCTAGGAGGGCAGAATGGTTTCTGGGGAAGCACCTTCCAAAAGCTCGCTGCCTGGACTCTGTTCCCTGCATTCTGGTGCAGTGCTCCTCAACCACCCCAGCTGTGGCTCAAGAAAGCCCAAGGGTAGCTTGGGACCACTGCAACAGAATGCACAAGGCTTAAGCTTAACAGCATTCACATGGTGCTAATTCTGCAGGCTTATAGAAAGCAAGCATTCTGGAGGCATGGTAGTCTCCACCTAGATTTCAAAGAATGTGTTGGACAGCCTGGGGACCCAGACAGATGTGGGTCCCCTCTGTTGCAGGGGTTGAGTCACTGCAGTGAGTCCCCACTAGGATAGTGCATAGGAATTGTGACTGTGACTGAGGTATTGCACGGGAAGTGGGACCAAGATTGACACCCCAGAACTGTAGATCTACCAGTGTAGGAAAGCTACAGGCACCCACCTCCAACTCATGAGAACAGCCACATGACCTGCACCCTGCAAAGCCATATAGGAATGGGGCTGCCTGAGGCCTTGGGAGTCCAATCCCCATACCAGTGTTTCCAGGATGTGAGATATGGAGTCAAAGGAGGTTATTCTAGCATTTTGAGACTTACTGTTGTTTTCCCTGTTGCATTTTGGACTTACCTGGGAAAATTAACCCTTTAATTGTTACCCATTTTTCCCTTTCAGAATAGTAATGTCTACCCTATATCTGTCCCACCATTGTATTTTGGAGGTAGGTAACTTGAGTTCATAGACTCACAGTTGGAGTGAGTTTGCATCAGGATGAATTGTGCCTTGAGTCTCACCCATGTCTGATTCAGATGAGACACTGGACTTTGAACTTTTGAGTTGATGCTGGAATAAATTAAGACTTTGGCGGCTATTGGGATAGAAAGAATGTGTTTTGTGTGTGAGAAGGACATGGGTTTTAGGGACCAGAAATGGAATGCTTTGGTTTCAATGTCCCCTCCAAAACTCTTGTTGAACTTTAACTTCAATTGTGATGCTGTGAACAAGTGGGACCTTTAAGAGACCACTGTAGCCTTGTAGTATAGTTTGAAGTCCAGTAGTGTGATGCCTCCTGCTGTGTTCTTTTTGCTTAGAATTGACTTGGCTATGCGGGCTCTCTTTTGGTTCCATATGAAGTTCATGGTGGTTTTTTCCAGTTCTGTGAAGAAAGTCAATGGTAGCTTGATGGGGATACCATTGATTCTGTAAATTACTTTGGGCAGTATAGCCATTTTCACGATATTATTTCTTCCTAACCATGAACATGGAATGTTTCTCCATCTGTTTGTGTCCTTTCTTATTTCGTTGAGTAGTGGTTTGTAGTTTTTCTTGAAGAGGTCCCTTATGTTCCTTGTGAGTTGTATTCCTAGGTATTTTATTCTTTTTATAGCGATTGTGAATGGCAGTTTGTTCTTGATTTGGCTCTCTTTAAGTCTGTTATTGGTGTATAGGAATGCTTGTGATTTTTGAACATTGATTTTATATCCTGAGACTTTGCTGAAGTTGCTTATCAGTTTCAGGAGTTTTTGGTCTGAGGTGATGGTACTGGTACCAAAACAGAGATATAGACCAGTGGAACAGAACAGAGGCATCAGAGGCAACACAACATATCTACAACCATACAATCTTTGATAAACCTGACAAAAACAAGCAACGGGGAAAGGATTCCCTGTTTAATAAATGGTGTTGGGAAAACTGGCTAGCCATGTGCAGAAAGCAGAAACTGGACCCCTTCCTGACACCTTACACTAAAATTAACTCCTGATGGATTAAAGACTTCAACATAAGACCTGGCACCATAAAAACCCTAGAAGGAAATCTAGGCAAAACCATTCAGGACATAGGAGTAGGCAAGGACTTCATGAACAAAACACCAAAAGCATTGGCAACAAAAGCCAAAATAGACAAATGGGACCTAATCAAACTCCACAGCTTCTGCATGGCAAAAGAAACAGTCACTAGAGTGAATCGGCAACCAACAGAATGGGAAAAAATGTTTGCAGTTTACCCATCTGACAAAGGGCTGATATCCAGAATTTACAAAGAACTCAAACAGATTTACAGGAAAAAAACAAACAAGCCCATTCAAAAATGGGCAAAGGATATGAACAGACACTTTACAAAAGAAGACATACATGAGGCCAACAAACATGAAAAAATGCTCATCATCACTGGTCATTAGAGAGATGCAAATCAAAATCACATTGAGATACCATCTCACGCCAGTTAGAATGGCGATCATTAAAAAATCTGGAGACAACAGATGCTGGAGAGGATGTGGAGAAATAGGAACACTATTACACTGCTGGTGGCAGTGTAAATTAGTTCAACCATTGTGGGAGATAGTGTGGCGATTCCTCAAGGAGCTAGAAATAGAAATTCCATTTGACCCACTGATCCCATTACTGGGTATATATCCAAAGGACTATAAATTGTTCTACTATAAGGACACATGCACACGAATGTTCATTGACGCACTGCTTACAATAGCAAAGACCTGGAACCAACCCAAATGCCCATCGATGATAGACTGGATTGGGAAAATGTGGCACATATGCACCATGGAATATTATGCAGCAATCAAAAACAATGAGTTCGTGTCCTTTGTAGGGACATGGATGAATCTGGAGAACATCATTCTCAGCAAACTGACACAAGAGCAGAAAATGAAATACCGCATATTCTCACTCATAGGCGGGTGATGAAAAATGAGAACACATGGACACAGGGAACGGAGTACTAAACACTGGGGTCTATTGGGGGAATAGGGAAGGGACAGCGGTGGGGGGAGCTGGGGAGGGATAGCCTGGGGAGAAATGCCAAATGTGGGTGAAGGGGAGGAAGGCAGCAAAACACACTGCCATGTGTGTACCTATGCAACTGTCTTGCATGTTCTGCACATGTACCCCAAAACCTAAAATGCAATAAAAAAGAAAGAAAAAAGAGATCATAGATCATGAGGGCTCTGACTTCTATAATATATTAATGCTGTTATTGGAGGATAGGATTATTTTTTGTTAGAATGGGTTAGCTTTTGCCAGGGTGGTTTGTTATAAAAGCAAGCTGCCTTTCACACAAGCTTTCTTGCCTGTCTGCCATGGAGTAAATCAGCACGAATGCCATTGACAGATGTCAGTAACATGCTTTCAGACTTCTCAGCCTCCAGAATCATGTGCCAAATAAATCTCTTTCTTTAAAAATTACTCTAGTCTCAGGTAGTCTTTTATAGCAGCAGAAAAAAGCCTAAGTCAGTGGTTATAGGTACAAGCAGATAAACAGGTTTGGGGTACAGGATTGGTGGAAAAATGGGTTTCATTTTGAATATGTTGAGTTTTACCTTTAAAGAATTCAAAAAGATGTTTTTATTAAAAAGACGTATATAGATGTTTGACCTCTGTAGAGAATTGACAGGGATGATTGAGGGAGAAATATCGTTATCAACCCTTTATAACACTGACAGTTGAATTTTTGGATATGGATTAAAAAGCTTAAAAGGACTGTGAAATATGAAGGAAAAAGCTTAGGAAGGAGAACTCCATGTCTGTGTTTCGGTCAGCTGTTATAAGGTCATGATCCAGTAGCAATACTGAAATAAATCTCTTATGACACTAAAATACTATTCTCCATTGAAATGAGATTAATGTTATTGACTCGCTAATTAATCATAACGGCATAGAAAAATGATGCGATGATACACATCAGAATAAAAATTTAATATGAAAATTTCTAGGTATGACATATGTATCTTTCTACTGGGTGTGGTGGCAGATGCCTGTAATCCCAGCTACTCAGGAGGTTGAGACAGGAGAATTGCTTGAACCTGGGAGGTGGAGGTTGCGGTGAGCCAAAATAGCGCCATTGTACTCCACCCTGAGCAACAAAAGTAAAATTCCATCTCAAAAAAAAAAAATTTTATTTATCAGAGGAAGACCAAATTATAATAGAGGCAACCTGGGAAAGATTACTGCTTCTTATATCTTAGGTTCTTCAACTTTAAAATGAATGGTGATGAATACCTTCTAGTCCTATGAATTCAAGCAGGGCTGATTAGAATCTAGGCTTTGCCACTTTCTGGCAGTGAGCCTCCATCACTAGCTTTAACCTTCTTAATGCATTTAACCATCTTATTCTTGCAGTTTCTTAGACCAGGCAGGGGAATGAAATATCATCAGCATAACTAGACAAAATAATATAAAGTAGGTGACATTTGTCTATCTTGGCATCTTTGTTAACAATTTTAATTTTTTTTAAAATTTTTATTGCATTTTAGGTTTTGGGGTACATGAGCAGAGCATGTAAGACAGTTGCATAGGAACACACATGGCAGAGTGCTTTTCTTTCCTTCTCCCCTTCACCCACATTTGGCATTTCTCCCCAGGCTATCCCTCCTCACCTCCCCCTCCCACTGGCCCTCCCCTTTTCCCCCCAATAGACCCCAGTGTTTAGTACTCCCCTTTCTGTGTCCATGTGTTCTCATTTTTCATCACCCACCTATGAGTGAGAATATGCGGTGTTTCATTTTCTGTTCTTGTGTCAGTTTGCTGAGGATAACGTTCTCCAGATTCATCCATGTCCCTACAAACGACACAAACTCATCATTTCTGATTGCTGCATAATATTCCATGGTGTATATGTGCCACATTTTTCCAATCCAGTCTATTATCAATGGGCATTTGGGTTGATTCCAGGTCTTTGCTATTGTAAACAGTGCTGCAATGAACATTCGTGTACATGTGTCCTTATAGTAGAACGATTTATAGTCTTTTGGATATATACCCAGTAATGGGATTGCTGAGTCAAATGGAATTTCTATTTCTAAGGCCTTGAGGAATCGCCACACTGTCTTCCACAATGGTTGAACTAATTTACACTCCCACCAACAGTGTAAAAGTGTTCCTTTTTCTCCACATCCTCTCCAGCATCTGTTGTCTCCAGATTTTTTAATGATCGCCATTCTAACTGGCGTGAGATGGTATCTCAATGTGGTTTTGATTTGCATCTCTCTGATGACCAGTGACGATGAGCATTTTTTCATATGATTGTTGGCCTCATATATGTCTTCTTTCGTAAAGTATCTGTTCATATCCTTTGCCCACTTTTGAATGGGCTTGTTTGTTTCTTTCCTGTAAATCTGTTTGAGTTCTTTGTAAATTCTGGATATCAGCCCTTTGTCAGATGGGTAGACTGCGCAAATTTTTTCCCATTCTGTTGGTTGCCGATCCACTCTAGTGACTGTTTCTTTTGCCGTGCAGAAGCTGTGGAGTTTGATTAGTTCCCATTTGTCTATTTTGGCTTTTGTTGCCAATGCTTTTGGTGTTCTGTTCATAAAGTCCTTGCCTACTCCTATGTCCTGGATAGTTTTGCCTAGATTTCCTTCTAGGGTTTTTATGGTGCCACGTCTTATGTTTAAGTCTTTAATCCATCTGGAGTTAATTTTAGTGTAAGGTGTCAGGAAGGGGTCCAGTTTCTGCTTCCTACACATGGCTAGCCAGTTTTCCCAACACCATTTGTTAAACAGGGAATCCTTTCCCCCTTGCTTGTTTTTGTCAGATTTATCAAAGATTGTATAGTTGTAGATATGTTGTGTTGCCTCCGGTGCCTCTGTTTTGTTCCATTGGTCTATATCTCTGTTTTGGTACCAGTACCATGCTGTTTTGATTACTGTAGCCTTGTAGTATAGTTTGAAATCCGGTAGTGTGATGCCCCCCGCTGTGTTCTTTTTGCTTAGAATTGACTTGGCTATGCAAGCTCTCTTTTGGTTCCATATGAAGTTCATGGTGTTTTTTTCCAGTTCTGTGAAGAAAGTCAGTGGTAGCTTGATGGGGATAGCGTTGATTCTGTAAATTACTTTGGGCAGTATAGCCATTTTCACGATATTAATTCTATCTAACCATGAACATGGAATGTTTCTTTATCTGTTTGTGTCTTCTCTGATTTCGTTGAGCAGTGGTTTGTAGTTCTCCTTGAAGAGGTCCCTTATGTTCCTTGTGAGTTGTATTCCAAGGTATTTTATTCTTTTTGTAGTGATTGTGAATGGCAGTTTGTTCTTGATTTGGCTTTCTTTAAGTCTGTTATTGGTGTAGACGAATACTTGTGATTTTTGCACATTGATTTTATATCCTGAGACTTTGCTGAAGTTGCTTATCAATTTCAGGAGTTTTTGGGCTGAGGCGATGGGGTCTTCTAGGTATACTATCATGTCGTCTGCAAATAGAGACAATTTGTCTTCCACCTTTCCTATTTGAATATGCTTTATTTCTTTTTCTTGCCTGATTGTTCTGGCTAGAACTTCCAGAACTATATTGAATAGGAGTGGTGAAAGAGGGCATCCTTGTCTAGTGACAGATTTCAAAGGGAATGCTTCCAGTTTTTGCCCATTCAGTATGATATTGGCTGTTGGTTTGTCATAAATAGCTTTTATTACTTTGAGATACGTTCCATCGATACTGAGTTTATTGAGGGTTTTTAGCATAAAGGGCTGTTGAATTTTGTCAAATGCCTTCTCTGTGTCAATTGAGATAATCATGTGGTTTTTGTTTTTGGTTCTGTTTATGTGGTGAATTACGTTTATAGACTTGCGTATGTTGAACCAGCCTTGCATCCCCGGGATGAATCCTACTTGATCATGGTGAATAAGTTTTTTGATTTGTTGTTGCATTCGGCTTGCCAATATTTTATTGAAGATTTTTGCATCTATGTTCATCATGGATATTGGCCTGAAGTTTTCTTTTCTCGTTGGGTCTCTGCTGGGTTTTGGTATCAGGATGATGTTGGTCTCGTAAAATGATTTGGGAAGTATTCCCTCTTTTTGGATTGTTTGAAATAGTTTTAGAAGCAATGGTACCAGCTCCTCTTTGTGTGTCTGGTAGAATTCGGCTGTGAACCCGTCTGGACCTGGGCTTTTTTTGTGTGGTAGGCTCTTAATTGCTGCCTCGACTTCTGACCTTGTTATTGGTCTATTCATAGTTTCAGCTTCCTCCTGGTTTAGGCTTGGGAGGACACAGGAGTCCAGGAATTTATCCATTTCTTCCAGGTTTACTAGTTTATGTGCATAGAGTTGTTTGTAATATTCTCTGATGATGGTTTGAATTTCTGTGGAATCTGTGGTGATTTCCCCTTTATCATTTTTTATTGCATCTATTTGGTTGTTCTCTCTTTTATTTTTAATCAATCTGGCTAGTGGTCTGTCTATTTTGTTGATCTTTTCAAAAAACCAGCTCTTGGATTTATTGATTTTTTGAAGGGTTTTTCGTATCTCAATCTCCTTCAGTTCAGCTCTGATCTTAGTTATTTCTTGTCTTCTGCTGGGTTTTGAGTTTTTTTGATCTTGCTCCTCTAGCTCTTTCAATTTTGACGATAGGGTGTCAATTTTGGATCTCTCCATTCTCCTCATATGGGCACTTATTGCTATATACTTTCCTCTAGACACTGCTTTAAATGTGTCGCAGAGGTTCTGGCATGTTGTGTCTTTCTTCTCATTGGTTTTGAAGAACTTCTTTATTTCTGACTTCATTTCATTGTTTACCCAGTCAACATTCAACAGCCAGTTGTTCAGTTTCCATGAAGCTGTGCGGTTCTGGGTTGGTTTCTGTATTCTGAGTTCTAACTTGATTGCACTATGGTCTGAGAGGCTGTTTGTTATGATTTCAGTTGTTTTGCATTTGTTGAGCAGTGCTTTACTTTCGATTATGTGGTCAATTTTTGAGTAGGTGTGATGTGGTGCTGAGAAGAATGTATATTCTGTGGATTTGGGGTGGAGAGTTCTGTAAATGTCTATCAGGTTTGCTTGCTCCAGGTCTGAGTTCAAGCCCTGGATATCCTTGTTGATTTTCTGTCTGGTTGATCTGTCTAATATTGACAGTGGAGTGTTAAAGTCTCCCACTATTATTGTGTGGGAGTCTAAGTCTCTTTGTAAGTCATTAAGAACTTGCCTTATGTATCTGGGTGCTCCTGCATTGGGTCCATATATGTTTAGGATTGTTAGCTCTTCTTGTTTTATCAATCCTTTTACCAGTATGTAATGCCGTTCTTTGTCTCTTTTGATCTTTGTTGCTTTAAAGTCTATTTTATCAGAGATGAGAATTGCAACTCCTGCTTTTGTTTGCTCTCCATTTGCTTGGTAAATCTTCCTCCATCCCTTTATTTTGAGCCTTTGTGTATCCTTGAATGTGAGATGGGTTTCCTGGATACAGCATACTGATGGGTTTTGGATTTTTATCTAGTTTGCCAGTCTGTGTCTTTTGATTGGTGCATTTAGTCCATTTACATTTAGGGTTAATATTGTTATGTGTGAATTTGATACTGCCATTTTGATGCTAAGTGGCTGTTTTTCCTGTTAGTTGTTGTAGAATCTTCATTATGTTGATGCTCTTTAACTTTTAGTGTGATTTTGGAATGGCTGGTACTGGTTGTTCCTTTCTATGTGTAGTGCCTCTTTTAGGAGCTCTTGTAAAGCTGGCCTGGTGGTGACAAAATCTCTGAGTACTTGCTTGTTCGCAAAGGATTTTATTTTTCCTTCACTTCTGAAGCTCAGTTTGGCTGGATATGAAATTCTGGGTTGAAAGTTCTTTTCTTTAAGAATGTTGAATATTGGCCCCCACTCTCTTCTGGCTTGGAGTGTTTCTGCCGAGAGATCTGCTGTGAGTCTGATGGGCTTCCCTTTGTGGGTAACTCGACCTTTCTCTCTGGCTGCCCTTAGTATTTTCTCCTTTATTTCAACCTTGTTGAATCTGATGATTATGTGTCTTGGGGTTGCTCTTCTTGCAGAATTTCTTTGTGGTGTTCTCTGTATTTCCTGCATTTGAGTGTTGGCCTGTCTTGCTAGGTGGGGGAAGTTTTCCTGGATGATGTCCTGAAGAGTATTTTCCAGCTTGGATTCATTCTCTTCGTCCCCTTCTGGTACACCTATCAAACGTAGATTAGGTCTTTTCACATAGTCCCACATTTCTTGGAGACTTTGTTCATTCCTTTTTGCGCTTTTTTCTCTAATCTTGGTTTCTCATTTTATTTCATTGGATTGGTCTTCGACTTCAGATATTCTTTCTTCTGCTTGGTCAATTCTGCTATTGAAACTTGTGCATCCTTCGCGAAGTTCTCGTATTGTGTTTTTCAGCTCCTTTAATTCATTCATATTCCTCTCTAAGTTATCCATTCTTGTTATCATTTCCTCATATCTTTTTTCAAGTTCCTTAGTTTCTTTGCATTGATTTAATACATGTTCTTTTAGCTCACAAAAGTTTCTCATTATCCACCTTCTGAAGTCTAATTCCGTCATTTCATCACAGTCATTCTCTGTCCAGCTTTGCTCCCTTGCTGGTGAGGAGTTTTGGTCCTTTCTAGGAGGTGAGGTGTTCTGGTTTCGGGTGTTTTCCTCCTTTTGTTGCTGGTTTCTTCCCATCTTTGTGGGTTTATCCGCTTGTCGTCTGCGTAGTTGCTGACTTTTCGATTGGGTCTCTGAGTGTACACCCAGATTGTTGATGATGAAGTATTTCTGTTACTTGGTTTTCCTTCTACCAGCCTAGCCCCTTCACTGTATGACTTCTGAGGTCCACTCCAGGCCCTGCTTGTCTTGGGTGCACCTCTATCAGCTTTGGCACAGTGAGGGATGCTACCCATTTCTTTTTCTGCTATCTTTGTCCCAGGATGATGCCTGCCAAATGTCAGTCTTTTGGATATAGAGGGGTCAGGGAGCTGCTTGAGGAGACAGTCTGTACTTTTTTGGAGCTCAATTGCTGAGCTGTGAGCTCTGTTGTTCATTCAGGGCTGTTAGGCTGCTATGTTTGATTCTGCTGCAACAGAGCTCATTTAAAAAAACCCTTTTTTTCTCAAATGCTCTCTGTTGGGGGGTTTGGGCTTTATTTTTCAATGTCCGATGAGGTGTCCTGCCCAGCTGGAAGGCAGACTAGCCACTGTTTGGCTGCCGAGGCTCCGCCCTGCTGTTGTGTGATTCGCCCTGTTCCTGCAGGCTCTGCTGTGGTCTCCACCATGCCCTGCGGCAGAGTCTCTTCATTGTAGCATGTTGCCTCAGCAACGGCAGGCTGCATCAGCAGTGGGCGTGTATCTCAGTAGGGATGGGTTGCCTCGGCAACGGCTGGCTGCGTCAGCAGTGGGCATGTATCTCAGTTGGGGCGGGTTGCCTCCATAGTGGTGGACGTCCCTCCCCCACAGAGCATCTCAGACCGTCTGCTCGGGATAGTTTGAAATCACGGTTTTGTTCGTCCCACTGGGTGTCCCAAACGATCTGTCCCTGCAATCCCCTGGGCTGGCCTACTGTCCAAGTCTCGTTCAGTCTCAAGTCCAGCCCTCTCAAGTCTCAGGTTGCCGGTTCAACAGGGCACCTGGACAAGCACGCCCTGTGGGGATTGCTGGGTAGGGCCGGCTGCCACCGCCCCGGCTGCCAGCCTCGCCAGGCAGACCTACTGCCTTGCATCCCGTGTCTTTTTTATACTTGGGAGTTTCCCCGTTCTGTGGGCAACAAAGATCAGTCTGGAAATGCAGCTCCGACTCATCATTTGTGGATTCAATGAGAGCTCCAATCCTGGGTTGTTCTCACAGCGCCATCTTCAGTCCTCCCCCTACAATTTTAATTTTTGAGGATATCAAATTGTATTTATATAGTCCCATCTTAATAGTTTACTTTCAATGTGCAATGAGCATATAGTCACTTTTTTTAAAAGAAATAACAGAGCACAGTCCTATTATATATAATTTTGTAATTATATAATTTTGATATATAATTATATAATTTTGATAAAGAATTTTGTAATTCTAGCTCAAAGATAGATCATGGTTTTGATTTTGTCTTGCCTTTGAGAAGAGTGGGTAATGTTTGAATACAGATTTTAATTACTAGAGTTGGTTTTAGTTGTCGGGTTCTCAATACGATTACCTTCATGTCACTCAGTATTTTTCTTCATGTCACTACTTATTTTTAGAAATAACAGCATAGATACATAGTACTTAATAACAAAAGACAAGAAGCATTACTTTTTTCATCTTTAATTCTTGGAAATATACCTTCTTTAATAATTTTGATCTATTGGTTATTCTGCAACATTTTACATGACTTTATTTCTATTAATGGATTAGTCTATTAGTGGATAAATTAAAAACTTAAAAAATTATGCATCTTATCTTGACAAAAAGCTTTTCTTTTCTATACAACTTATTGCTTTTATTTCTTTTCATTTTTTTGAGAGCAATTAGAATTTTTTTCTTTTTAAGTATAACATTTTCATTATTTTAATGTGATATATTTGCTCTTCCCACTCTATAATCCTTATGCATTATCTCATTTTTAATCATTTCATATTATTTAAAATCCTACAAATATATTTAGTATAGTATCCAGAATTCACTTTATTTTGCTGAGTATTCTCAGGTTAATTTATTTTAGATTTTGACATAAAAAATTTTGTTCATCAATGTAGATGTGTTTCTACTTATTTAGTGGGACAGAATCCATCAAATTCAAGTGCATTTATCATTTATATTCTTATTCATGTATAGAAATATTCATTAATCAAGTTTGCTGTATATACCAAATACTGTTTTAAAGACTTAAAATAAATTGTTCTGTATCTAAATATATAATGAGTGGAAGATAAACTTTCTTTGATGATTTATAACAGGGGTGGTTAAATTTTTCTGTAAATCCAGGTAACAACTGTTTCAAGCTTTATGGACAAAAGGAAAAATTGGGGATATTGTATAGATTTTCATATATTTAGAGAAAGTATTTTCATTTTTTATTGACAAAATTAAAAATATAGTATTTGAGTATAATTTTTGGTCATATTAGTTGACTAATAAAGAGACTTAAATTCTTTTTTGGAGGCATGATATTTTTTATAAATAATGTTCAAAGTTAGTGTTCCCTATCATTAAATTGGTTGCAAATGTTCATTTATGAAAAGCATTTTTTTATTAAAAAAAAAAAGCTTGAGAGTTATACAAACTGAGACAGTAAACCAGATGTGATCTATGGGCTATCGCTTGCCACTGCCTGAGTTAAAGGATGGTTCAACAAAATGTGAACATTTTAAAAATAGTTGAGGATGTTGGAAAATTTTAGTTTTAGTTATGCAACTTAATGAAATATAACAGTAATGAAACCCAATACTATGGCTATAGACACATCTAAAAAATTGTGCTCTAAATATTGTACTTTTTATAAACTTCATGCTTGATTACCTCTGCAGTAAGTCAGAAGTGATTGTAGGCAAATGAGAGAGGAATGGTCTGCAGATGAATTATGATGATGCTACTACCTAGTTTTCCCTCAAGATTAAGAGCTGTTCTGCCAATTCTCTGACTCCTTCTCATGATTCTAAACACTTTTAAAACCACTACACAGAGAGAAAATTATTGGCAACATTTCATCCCATTTTTCTAGAGAAATAGGAAAAATAATATAGAGAGACTCTCATGATGTGGATCACCTATGTCACCCATCAATGTAATGAGCTGCAAGGAGCCCTCACCTCAAAACTTTCTATCTGCTTAGCTGGGAATATGACTACTACACAAAGCTTCACCTCTGGCCACATGATGAAAATCAAGTCTCTCTCTTCCCTGCTAATTTAAAGAGTATTACCAATCTTTAAGAGAAATCAAGGCAATGCAGGGTTAAGCTTCTTTTATTCCTTGTTTTATGCCAGTCTATTAGCTGAGATATGTCATTATTACTAAGATTTTTTGCTTTTGACCTACAGATTTGGCTTCAATATATTGTCCTTCAAATCTGAGGCTGACCTCAGTAATCTGGCCAGCTCCTATTTTCTCTAAGGCCAGTGTGCTTCTCTCAGGATCAGAGGCTGTCTATGAGCCTCAGGCTTGAAAACAAGGCACTGCTGACTACTTTGGACCTTGGACACTGCATTCTGGCCTGTCTTCCTGAACCTCCACAGTCTGGCCAACATCAGAATCTCGCTACTGCAGCACCTTGCTAGAGCTCCAAAATGATGCCCCTCAAATGCCTATCTATCCTCTGGGACCAGTAAATGAGCAAGTTTTCTCTAATAAAACAATTCAGAAAACTATAGTAAAAAAACATTGTTACACACACACACACACACACACACACATCTATGTTATATATATAAAGCATTGATATATATATAACATTGTTACATATATAGTGTATATATGTAAATGATTATATACATATATATGTGTGTATATATGTATATATGTGTGTGTGTAACAATGCTTTTTTATTAATTATATACATATATGTGTATATATATACACACATATATATGTATATAATCATTTACATATATACACTATATATGTAACAATGTTATATATATATCAGTGCTTTATATATATAACATAGATGTGTGTGTGTGTGTGTGTGTGTGTTGTGATGTCGTTTCCATTTTTGAGGTTGAAATGCCCTTTAATTTGTGAAATAATGTTGGTATTAGGTGTTTAATATTTAAGTCTTTAGTTGAAAAAGTAAGTTGAAAATCATGTTTGCCTAAAGTTTTACGATTTTACTAGAGCATAAAATCCCGAAGTCATAGAAAGGGAGAAGGACAGTTCTGGATAATTACAGTTAGCTCATTATAGTTCTCACAGACATGGATGATGGCTGGTCCACTTCCACTGGTTGCTAATTATTCTGCTAATTGAGTCCCAAGTCCATTTGTAAGACTGCACTTTGTCCCATAGCCTGAAGAATGCACCATTTCCAAGGATGGCTGTTTGATAAGGAGTTACTTTCCATATTTTACCAATCTAGTTACTGATGACTCAAGACTTAAGTGACTTGCTTCAAGTGACAGGACTACGTGGTCAATCAATGCCAAGGTGGGGGCTGACATGAATGGTAGCAATTCAGTAAGTGCCTACAAATCAGAGTGGCTGAATCTATTTATCACATCCAATTCTGTTATAGGAAATAGGCTTGATGAAATACAATAACTTAATCCACCTAGAAACAACTTACCCTATCCATCAAGCAAGCAAGACGTCACCTTCATATTTTTTATTTCAAAATAAATTCCTCATAGAAACTTTTTGTATTTGCCTAAACATCTCTTCATGTTTTATTTTCCTATAAACTTGTGGTGGTCCTCATTTAGTCAAGTTGAAACAATATTAGGATTCCATTCACCAAGTATGAACATGATATATACGTTAATATGCATTTACATGTATTTTTTATTCAGTACACATTTTTATTATTAGCACAATAAGTGTAATATTTACCCTTGCAATTATGTTTTATTGTTATGTAGGTAACTGAAAACAATTTTTACTGTCTGTATTTTAGAATAATCTTTCTACTACATTTTCCCACAGATGCAAATGCCGTTACATAAGCCTCATCTTAGATGTATATTATGCAATGGGGTCACTATTCAAGAGCTGAAAGTACCTCATAGATGAATATAAATTTTAGATTAAAAATGGTTTAGGAAGTGCCAACACTTTCAATTCCCCAAATGCTTCAGATTAATCATGATCAAGTCCATAGTGGGAGACTGAAGGACAATTGCAAGAATGTTGCTTAGCTACTTGGAGAGAATTCATTACCTCAGACATTATTTGACATAAAAACAGATGTACCTCTGTCACTATTTTGACCTCTCCAACAAGATGAACAACTAGGCTGATACACTTATTGATTAGAGCAAAACCCATTCCGTCAGAAATAGACAATACATGCACACCAGTGTAAATGAAGTATTAACTTCCAAGTCGATTGGCTATTAATCTGGAGTCTGAAACAACACAACTAACTGACTGGCATTGCTACCTTTTTATTGTAGTTACACAGATAAAACGACTGCATTCCACAGCGGGCAATATTTTATTAATATGGGTAGTTTTATATGAAGCCTGTAAATCAAATATGCCAAACTTGGTCTGCATTCTAAGGATATTGAATATTAAAAGTGTTCATCATTTTGCAATTAGCTTGCCTCTGCTTTTTTCTCTAAAGGTAACATGAAGTATTTGTGAATGTTAGTGTGCTTATTGAACAGTTGATTCAGATGTTCTTTTGCATTTATTGAAATTTATCATATTTATATATCACCTTACAAAAAGCGTTCCATTAGTAAAATGTTAAAATGAAGAGAGAATGGGGGGAGGTGAGAGATGAAATAATTACCTAATGGTTATAATGTACACTATTTGGGTGATATTTATACTAAAACACAGACTTCGTCACTTGATAATATACCCATGCAACCAAACTGGGCTTGTATACCCCAAATCTATACTATGTATTAATTAAATGTAATTATAATTTTGTATATATTTAATCTATTACATATATATTAAAAACCGGTTTAAGTTAGCTGGGAACAATTTTTAAAACTTACTAGTTCTAAACTCTTTTCAAACCCTTCTGTGAGTTCTATTTTTCATCATTTCTAAGGACCGGAAAAAATAAAACAACTGACAAATATTTAATACAAGTTGGTTATATATGACTGGGTGAAGGGGAGGAGAAATACTTTCCTTACCTCTCCTAGGTTCATGGCTGAAGGCCTAATAACAAAAGGGCAGATTATCAAGAGAAAAGCATACACATTTATTTAATGTAAGTTGTACTTCACATGGGAGCCTTAACAAGGAAAGGAAGACCTAAAAAAGCAGTTAAACTTGTGTATGTTTGATAGTAGGCTTGATGGACAATAAATAGTCACGGAGAAACATGACTGGAGGGCAAAAGTTATGATCTAATGATAATAAATTGGGGGAAACATAGCAAGGCCCCCAGATTCTTTTTGTATACCTATGTCTTCAGAAACAAGGACATCCCTTTCCTCTGGCTATAGGGTGGGCACCTCTCACATGAGGGTCTTTTGACTTGCTTCAGGGGAAAATTTAAAAATCCTTCTTAGGTTTTATGACATGCCTCTGGGGAGAAAGGCAAAGAGAAGTTGATAGTGAACTTCCTGCCTCTGCTGTTTTCCCAAATACCATTTTGGGGTAACATATCCTCAACTCCATCACTAGGTAAGGGCCAGGACTCACTCAGTAACTTCTCTGAATAAACAAAATTAAGGTAAATTCATCTGTGTGTGTGGGTGTGTGTGTGTGTGTGTGTGTGTGCATTTGTGTGTGAGTATATGTGTGTGTGTGCATTTGTGTGTGTGTGTGTGTGTTTAGGGGAAAGGACAGTGGGAAAGCAGGATAGAATGGTGGAGTCTGGATGTTTCCATATATTTTCATTTCTTCTAAAATACCCTTTCTCTAATCAAGTAGAAACAACATTAGTTACATGAATATATATATGCGCACACACACATATAAACAAACAAATGACTAGACTTCTACTCTTCTTCTCATCTAAAAGTTATAAAGGGGAAGAATGACGTGTGTTTTTTCTGGAGTGAAAAATTTATATCAGAGATACATGAATCAATCAGTAGATTTTTCAAAATGATTTCATAAGAACAATTTTTGTGCTAACTCATATGCTATAAATATTAGATGTGCCATACTGAAATTGCCTTTTTCCCATAGAGATTTACAGATAAATGCAAATACCTCAGCATGCTAAATGCAGACTTTCTGCAGTGATAAATGTCATTAACTATTGCTCTACGTGTTAGTGATTTCCTCAGTCTATGTAGGAGCTATGCCTTTTTAGTTGATATCACAAAAAGAAGGAAGTTCTCAATTTTCTTTTATATAATAAAAGTAAAGATTGTTTAATTAGTAACCCCACTTAATAGCAATGATTATTAATTTATTTTAAATGAAAAAATTATAAATAATAAAGATGCTCTCAAGACACAAGAGATCATTCATGAAATTTGTAAATACTTTTGAAAATTAAGAATAATTTTTAGGCAATTTCTCCATCAGCATCCAATTATTCCATCTTCTTTAACAGCATTAAACATAAAGGTATAAAATTTATCATATAATCAGGATCACAGTTGTAAACATGAACCACATGTAGATATTTTAACAAGTTGAGTTAAACCTGTTGGCAGCGCAGCTAATTTATATATGTCATTCTTCTTAACTGTTGAAGTTCTTCCTACAGTTGCTTTAACTACAGGGTTTGTTAAGAATTTTAGAGGTGGCAGAAGAAATTTTGTAGAAAGAGTGATGAAATATTCTTTGGCCTTTTCTTTCAGATGAAGACATTTTGATCATAAGTGAGATACGGTGTCCTGATGTTGTCAGTAGTACTACTTCTCATGATGAATATATCTACATCACTTTAATGTAGAAAATGTTTCCATTTATATTTCTCATTTGATCTTCACAATAAACTAATGACATAGAGGGATAGGTAAGTAGAGAGAATATTTATTATCATTGATAAACAAGTAAGGAATTGAAAAAGATAAATTTAGAGATTTATCCAGGGTCTTACTTTGAGAAACAGTAGAGCAGAGACTGACTCATGAACTAGTCTTTCGCTTCTCACTCTAGTGTCTTCCATCATACTAAGCTGCTAATACAGTCAACTTCCAAGCTTATTAAAGGGCACTTAGGCACTGCTGTTCATTCATTACGGTCTTCATTTTAATAACATTGCATCAGTTTTAAATGAAAGAAACATGAGATAATCCAAGACATTCGTGGTGATTAAGAGGAGGCTAGAAAATATTCCATGATGGTGCAGTATTACAAGTCTGGATCAGGTACCAGGAGACCACAGTGAAGTGAAAGTATTTGGAATTTATATATTTTCATAATTTTATGGAAACCTAAATTACTCTCTCTCCTCTTACCTTTCTCTCACTAATTTTTTGGAAAAATGGTTTATGAAATCCTCTTCTGATTTTTCCTTCACCTTCATAGATAAAAGACTTTAACTCTATTATTTCACTGCTTTTGTCACTGCAGCCTGATTAATGACAGAATGCATAATCTGGAAAGGCTAGAAGGGTTGCAGATGATAGGTTGATTTGTCTCTCTTAAGAGGTATCTTAAAATATATATTTATTATCATCAATAAATAAGAAATTGACAGAATTTAAGAGATTTCTCTCTCTCTCATATACATTAAGATATGTATTTTAATATACATATCTTAAAATATATGTTTATTATCATTGATAAACAAATAAGGAATTGAAACAAAGAATTTAAGAGATTTACCCAGGGTCACATTTGAGAAGCAGTAGAGCAAAGACTCATCGACTGATCTTTTGATTCTAACTCTAGTGTCTTCCATAATGTTAAGCTGCTAATACAGTCAATTTCCAAGTGTAGAGTAAAAACAGAGAGCGCCTTGCTTTTTGAAAAGATCACATTATTTCCTTAAGATTGATTCCCAGAAGAAATTAGGGTAGAAAGATATAGTTTTTAGTGATAAAAGTTTTAATCAAATCTGGTTCAATTTAATTTCCATAAGCACTGTTTGAATATGCCAATTTCTCTGAGCCTTTGGTATCATCTTTATTATGCTGATGTGCTAGAAGAATACATTAATTCATTGAATTAGTTGGCTTTTCCTTTATATCTGTGAGTCTAAACTATTTATTAATCAATAATCAATATTTTCTCTTTTGTA
The DNA here is from genome assembly GCF_049354715.1 of Callithrix jacchus. Taxonomy (NCBI): domain Eukaryota; kingdom Metazoa; phylum Chordata; class Mammalia; order Primates; family Cebidae; genus Callithrix; species Callithrix jacchus. The sequence continues at coordinate 67,220,072 of NC_133512.1, read as the reverse complement.
ATTTCTTTCACATATTGATTTATTCAACAATACTTACTGAATGCTTATTCTTTGTCAGATACTGCTTGATACTAAGAATTTAAAGTTGAGAAGAAAGTCATTACTTTCAAACAGTTTACAATCTGTTGGGTATAGGAAAGCAAAGGGAGGCAAAAATAATTTGCTTGTATTCATCTTTCTCCTGCTATAAATAAATTGTTACTAAGTAGTTCCCATTATCTGACAAAATATAATCCAAGAACTTTCTTTTAGGCATTATTGCAAAGCAAATAAAGCACATACTGTTAAGATGAGCTGAAAGGATTAAATGAGCATAAAGGTGCTGAAATATAAAGCATTAGATTTTAATGGATAATGTCAAATGAGCAAAATGACTATATACAATCAAAAAATGCAAATGATTAGTAATCTCTTCTCTTTTATAAAACTGCCAAGTCTTCTTTTGTGATATTAGATTAAATGATTTTTTTTTCCTGCATGATTTTCTTTCTTTCTGAAATGCTTCACTACTATCACATCTATTTAAAATAACCACCATCAGCATTCTATTCATTTTATTCAATGATCACTTTTCGGACATTGCAATTTGAAGAGCTAGAATAATTATGTAACGTATTTAAGTCTATAGATCTCTCTTGGAACACACTGTAGCTAATACTTAACATTTGTATTATTGTTTATGATTTACTAAACACATTCAGTATAAAAACGTCTTGGACTCTGCAGCAAGACATGAGAGGGAGTGATGATGAATCAGTCCTCATTCAGACACGTGGTCGTGGAAAGAGAGCCAAAAGTCTCTAGTGAGACACAATCTCCAAAAATCTCTTTGTAAACTTCCTTTCTGCCTATCTTTAGCTTTTTCTCCCTAAATATCTCTGTGCCTCACCATTGCTATTTCCTGTTCAATTAGCATCTTTCTTATGATTGACTAGAACATTTCTACCAATTTCCAAGTTCCATATGTATATCTTTCCAAAATTTTTCTTGTCTTCATTTTTCTTCATATTTTGGGCAAATTAATTTCTTATTTCTGTATGTTCTCAAAGCATTTTCTAACTCCTCTTATGCCATCTACAAGTGGTAATACTGCAATATGTTTTCTGTTCCTCTCTCCCTGTTGCCAGGAATTCAGCACCTGGGGGAATATTTGCTGACTGTTAACAGCAGATATGAATAATTGAACTAATTACACATGTTTGGAATAGTGAATGTTAAGGTAGAGGTGACAGTTCCTTTGGACATATCTGTAGTGCTGAGTGTACAAGTCCTGGGGATGACAGAAAAAGAAAATAACAGAGGGTCAACAATAAGCCTATTTCAGATCCCATTCACAAAAGTTTATTTGTTTGAAAATACTAAGGATCTTATAATGATAAAATCCTTTTTTATTTTCATAAGGAAATGCCATTGTAACAACTTGAGCTCAAGGACTTTTTAACACCATTTTTCATAATTTGAACTGTGTATTAAGGTAAAAATATAAAATATTTTAATTCCCTATGAGAAAATTTAGTTAATTTTAATTTTTGATAAAAATATTTATAAAAATTTGATAAAAATTAAAATATTGGAAATATTTGCCTTAAATCAGCAACAAGAGAAGAATGTGTAATATCTCTTATTTAATATTTCTATGGCTATACTTGCTGGTACAATCTGAAAAGATGAAACAATTAAAATCAGAAGGGAAGATTCTACTTTTGACTAAAAGGAGGTAATAAAGACCAGATTTACTCTGTTGTCTTGTGATGGACACACCCTAGGTTTACACCCAACAAATCATATGATTTTCCTCCCCTTGAGTCCATACTGGACCTGTGATCTTCTTTAAGTGAATAGAACATGGGAAAGATAAAGGGATTTTACAGATATAGTTAAGGTTCCAAATCACTTGAGTCTGAGTGAATCAAAAGGGAGATTGTCATGGCCGGGCTTGACTTCATAAAGTTGCCCCATAAGTAATGTCATCAAAGAAACTCATAACAAGGAACTGCAGGTGATTTCTAGGAGCTGAGAGCAGCCCTCAGATGAGACATGGAAGAAAATAGGGATCTCAGCCTCCAGCTGCAAGGAACTGAATTCCATCAACAACCACATGAGCTTGGAAGAAGACATCAGGTCCAGAAGAGAACTCAGTCCTGCCGACATCTTGACTTCAAACTTGTGGGACCTTGACCAGAGAACCCTACCTAGATATTATACCATGCCTAGATTCTTGGCCCATGGAAACTGTGAGATAATACATGTATGTGTTGTTTTAAGCTGCTAACTTTGTGGTAATTTATTGTGCAGCAATAGAAACTAATACACACTTCAAATAACTAGAAAACCTGAGAAAATATATGAAATAATTTAGTTGCCTGGACAATAAGCGATACACAGGAATGTGATTCCCACAATAAGGGAAATAAAATGAGCCTTGTAAATTCACCAGTTTTCTGCTTAGAGTCAGTATCTAGGCTGTAGTGCAGGGAAGAAAAAATTTAAACAGGTGCCAGCAGTCTCCCTGAATTAAGGAGACAGAGGTCAGAGTTCAGGGAGGCTAATACAGCTGGATTTTACAGGGTACAGTACTGAGGGAAAATTATTGCATAAAGAAAGAAAGAGCTCTGGATATTTGCAGAGGTCATTCTGAATATTTGGCTAAGTACTAATCTGCTCACACAGACATCCGCATAGTTTGTGCTCCACAGTAGAAAGACCTTCTAATACATGAGCATCGGGTGGAATCTTCAGCAGAGCATCGCGTCAGTAATAGGGCCAAATTAACCCTAGGATAATGGCTGCTCTGGACCTGCCCTGCTAAGGTTTAAAGTGAGCCTTGAAAGATTTTTTACCTATTTTAATTAAATGCCTACCAAAACAAAACCCAAAACTATCTTAAGAAATACAACAAAATCCAGCAACTAACCAAGTAAAAATAACAATATCTGGCATCCAGTAAAAAATTACCAGGTAGGCAAAGAAGCAAGAAAATATATTCCATAATTAGGAGAAAAATTATTAATAGAAACCAACCATGAAATGACAGAGATGGTGGAAGAGGCAAACAGATTGGCAGACATTTAAACAGCTGTTCCACATTATGTAGCTATTCTGTGTTTAAGAAAGCAGAAGAAAACATAGGCCCTTTTCGGCCTCAGCCCACCTGTACCCACGTGAATAAACAGCCATGTTGCTCACACAAAGCCTGTTTAGGGAGTCTCTTCAAAGCGCGTGTTTTAATATTTGGTGCTGGAAATCTGGGACAGGGGAACTCCTAGGGGAGACCAAACCCTCGTCCCTGTTCTTGTGCTCCCTCCATGAGGAGATCTACCTACTGACCTGGGGTCATCCGACCAGCCCACAGACGCACACCACCGGCTATTTGGAAAGTCAACTGTCCAGCTCACGTTGCTGTTCCCAGAGCTCCTAAAGCTCCAATCCTCTCTGCTTGGCGGCTGAAGACTAATGCGCCCCGAGCATCTCAGAAGCCCCTGGACCATCACAGACGCCGAACTTCAGATGACTCTTATGGTGGAGGGTAAGTCCATTCACTTCTTAATCAACACAGAGGCCACTCACCCCACGCTGCCTTCTTTTCAAGGACCCGTTTCCTTGGCCTCCATAACTGTTGTGGGAATTAACGGCAAGGCCTCCAGGCTTCTCAAAACTCCCCAAGTCTGGTGTCAATTAGGTCAGCACCCCTTTCCATTCTTTCCCATTCATCCTCACTTGTCCAGTTCCCCTGTTATGCCTAGCAAAATTGTCTGCCTCCTTGACTATTCCTGGGCTACAGCCACACCTCATTGCTGCCCTCCTCCCTGAACCAGAACCTCCCTCAATAGTGCCCCTTAGGTCCCCCTACCTTAACCCTAGGGTGTAAAACACCACCTTCCCATCCATTGCTACTAGTCACCCCTCATCATCCCTGTAAAACCTAACCACCTTTACCCTGCCCAGTGCCAGTACCTCAACCCACAACAGGCTTTAAAAGGCATAAAGCCTGTTATCACCCGTCTATTACAACATGCCCTTTTAATTCACTCTCCTGCTTCTTCAGCATCTATACTCAAAGAGGTATCGAGTATCCCCTTCCAAAGCCCAGATTTCTTCCCCTATCCTAGCTATCCAAAAAACCAATCAAATTCTACAAACTAGTCCAGGAACTCTGCCTCATCAATCAGATTGTACTTCCCATCCAGCTAGTCATACCAAACCCCTAGACCTTCCTGTCTTCCATACCCCGTTCCACAACTCACTTTTCTGTTCTTAACCTCAAAAACGCTTTTTCTAAATCCCAAATTTCCTCCCCATCTGTTACAATCTTTCAACAACATACACGCGCGCTCTCTGCCAACCATATCCAGTTAACTTCCCAAACCCCAACCCCATCCACTAAACAACAGCTTCTCTCCTTCCTAGGAATTGCAGGATACTTTCACCTCTGGATACCAGGGTTTTGCCCCTGTAACCAAACCATTTTATGAACCTATGAAAGGAAACTTAGCTGATCCCATAAAATTTTTCCCCCATTCTTCCTTTCAGTTGCTAAAGAAGGCCTTAGAGGCAACCCCTACACTAGCACTCCCAAACTCCTCTCAACCCTTCTCTATCTACACAGCAGAAATAAAAGGCTGTGCCATTGGAATTCTTACACAGGAGCCAGGGACATAGCCTGTAGCCTTTTCATCTGGACAACTTAACCTCACAGTCCTGGACTGGCCCTCATGACTACGAGCAGCAGCAGCTGCCATCCTGATGCTCTTAGTATCCCTCAAAATCACAGGCTATGCCCCACTTACCCTCTATAGCTCTCACAACCTCCAAAGTTTTCTCTTTACACCTCACACACTTACTTTCAGCCCCTCACCTTCTCCAGCTTTATGCAGTCGCCCCTACTACTTTAACCACCCTTCAAAAAGTCTCTGTTTTTATTATTTTCAGACTGTAATCAAATTCAGCCTACTCATTTATCTTTACATGCCCTGCTTTTGTTTAAGTTGTCGGTTTACACTTTTGCTCTAAGCAATTACAGCTAATCTTTCACTATTAATCTGGCTCCTGTTCTCTGCTCATACCCAATCTTGTGAATAAAACTGAGCTTATACATACCACACACTTGCTCATACACCATAAAAACAAAAGCTCTTGCTCCACACCGTTACCCTACCAAGCCCCGCTACAACCTTTGGTAGCTGCAGACCTTGCTGGTTCCCTTGGCATTCAGGTCCGAAGCCCCAGCCCCCTCAGAACACTTTCTCATCTTTTCACTTTACACTTCCAGTTATGTCTAAGCCAAGAACTTTTGTTTCCTCTTGTTTAGGTTCTTCTTCTTACATCTGCCTTCCTACCAACTGGACAGGCACTTGTACCCTAGTTTTCCTTAGTCCCAAAATTCAGTTTGCTAATAGAGATGAAAGCCTCCCTGTTCCCCTTGTGGTCCCGACAGAACACAAGAGGGTCATTCCATTAATCCCCTTACTTGCAGGGTTAGGGATTACTGATGCACTCAGCACAGGCCTTACCACTTCAGTCGGCACCATTTGTAGCCTCTCTAATAATTTCTCTGCTCACATTGGAGAATTAACTCCATCATTATCCCTCCTTCAAGCTCAAGTAAATTCCCTAGCTGCAGTTGTCCTCAAAAACTGCAGAGGTCTTAATTTATTGGCTGCTGAAAAAAGTATTTGCCTATTCCTAAATGAAAAATGTTGTTTTTGTGAAAACCAGCCTGACCTCGTATATAATGCCATCAATACATTCAAAGACAAAACCCAAAGGCTCACTAATCAGGCAAACGGTAATTCTGGCTGGACTGGCTGGACACTCTCTAACTGGGAGTCATGACTTCTTCCAGTCCCTAGTCCTCTAATACTATCTTTCTCCTTCTATTATTTGAACCCTGTGTTTTTCCAATTAATCTCTGAATTCAAAATCGTACACAAGCAAAACCAATCAGTCAATATGACAAATGCTCCTTCTAACAACCCTGCAATATCACCCCTTTCCCTGAAATCTCCCAGCAGTCTAAATTATTTCCGATTTTTAGGTTTCTGTGCCACCCCCAATCATGCATGAAGTAGCCTTGAGAAATTTTGCCCCTACCCCCCAAAATGTGTTATCACCCCCTCTTCTCTAATTCCTTCTCTCTATATAAAAAGACAGGTATGTCAGCCTCCATGTGCAAGCCGGGACCCAGAAAGTCTGAAGTCCTGCCTGTCTAGGCTGATCAGCCCTCACCACCTGCTTTTGCCATTATCCCTGATAGCCCAGGGGAGCTTCCCTAACCCTGAAATCTTAACTGTTATTATGATAATGTGAATACTCACCGCCCCACCCTACCACCTTCACTACTCACCCCACCCACCATTGTAACTGAACTTATGGTAATGTATACTGCTTGCCCCTACTCCCACCACTGTAACTGATCTTACTGTGTAACTTTCCACTGCCCACCCCAAACCTATAAAACCAACTCCTATCCTACTGTACTTTACTGATGCCCTTTTCAGCCTCAGCCCACCTGCACCCAGGTGAATAAACAGTCATATTGCGTGCACACACACACACACACACACACACACACACACTAGAAGAAAACATAAATATAGTGAGAGAAATGGAAGATCTTATTAAAAAGACTCAAGTAGAATTTTTAGAGATAAAGAAAATATCTGAAATGGAAAATACACTGGATTAGAGACTGCAGAAAAAAATATCTGTAAACTTGAAGAAATAGAACTGTCAAAATGAAGCACTTAAGTGTGGCTCTTGGTTACAGTCCTCTGTGTGATTTTTCAGGCCATAGGCTCTTACAAAGGCTTTACCGGACAAGCCTGTAGAAGAGGTGAAGGCAGGGGAGCTGCCTCCCCAGGCTAGACTCGGGGATGAGCCAGTGTGCTGAAGTCTCTAAGGGGACTTGCAGTCAAGGACTTGGGGCTCCCTTGCAGGCATCTTCATGCCTAGGTCTCTGTTTGAGGCTTCAGGGAGGAAACATCTTCAAGTACCTCTGCTCAGGCCTCCAAGGGCCTCAGCAGAGAAGGAAGGAGAAATCCTGAATACGCTTTTCCTCCACTCTCAATCAGCACCCAGAACTTTACTTTCTACTCCTGGCCCTGTTCCCCACCTTCCTTTAAGCCACCCAGAGTCCACAGAACTATTCTAGCCTTTTTTTGTGGCTCTCTCAATGGTGAGATGACCCCCAGCTACATGATGACCCTGCAGACCCTCTAGGTTCCCAGGGGAAAATGGAAGGAGGCACGGAAACAGGTGATGCTCTCTCCTTTTTTTTGGCCCCTTGCTTATTTCACTGCAATAAGTGATTAAAATCTTATTGTTATTTTATTTTTGGCTTGTTGCTTTACTCGCCTACTATAGCACCTGGTAGCTTAGCTCTTTTTCTTTCAGCTCAGCTGAGCTCCTGAGAGCACAGAAACAAAAAAGACTGAAAAATAATGAAGAACATCTATGACCTGTGACAAAATATCAGGCAGTTTAACATCACACAATTGGGGTACTAGGAAAAGAGGGAGGGGACAGTATGCAGAAAAAGAAGAATGGAAAAATAATTGCCAAATGTTCTGATTTTGAAAACAATTTTAAATCCATAGATCTAAGAAGTTTAATACATCTCAAGAATAAAAAAAATTTTTACAGGAAGGTATACATTATCATTTGTAGATACTGTGATTGTATATTCCAGAAGAATCAAAGATTTAACTGTAAAAAATATAAAACCTTAAACACATTTAAAAAAAATCAATTAAAAAAATAATTGTAAGTACAAAGGTCTTTCTAGGTATTATTCCAAACTTTGAAAATATTACAGAATGATTAAAAATTTGACCACTTAAGATTTTTAATGTCTGCATGTAATGTATACTGCAAACAAAGGACATGTCTATCATATGTTTACAAAAAGCATTATAGTTAACAAAATGATGGAGTTTTATAACATATTAAAAGCTCTTAAAAATCAATAACACTACCAGCAAACAATGTAAAATAAAGTATATGAACAGTCAATTCACTGTAAAAGCCTATGAAAAGATGCTCAACCTCGCTCATAATTAAGGAAATGTAAATCAAAGGAATAATCATGTGGGGACATTTTCCTCCTGTATGATTGACAGGGATGATATTTGAAACCAGTATAGCAGGAGTGTGTGACTTTGACATAACAGGGAAGGATATGGGAAACTCTTTGGAAGGAAATTTGCTAATAATTAGCAGTAATAAAAACATACCCATTCTGTGACGCTGTAACTCAATTTTTAGAAAGTTACATTAAAATTACTCTTAGGTGTAATAACCAAGTGAGTCACAGAGTAACACCACACTCTGAGTTCTAATTCAGGAGTCCTTTATTAATTAGCCAGCAACCGAGAGACGGCTAATGCTCAAAATTCTCTTGGCCCTGAGGAAGGGTCTTGATTATCTTTTATATCTTGCTTTAGGTAGGGGAGGGGGAGCCTAGCTGAAATGGAATTTTACAGAAGCAGAACAAGCAAGTTAGATAGGGAAGCTGGTAACCAGGAGGCAGGAGGTTCCCAGGATTGTTGGTTGCTAAGGGTATTTTCATATAATCATCAAGGGGGGAGTTCCAAGAGAGTTATTCACAATAGCAGGTGTGCTTGCCGAGCAGGATGTAGTTACATTCGTTATATCGTAGGATAAGCACAGAGTCAGTGTGACATAAGCACAGCATTAGTGTGGCCCAGTTATGCACCTGAGGGAGACATGGCAGGGAGGGAGAAGCAAAAAATGGATTTTACAGCTAAGATGGAGTCAGTTAGGTTATTGCACAAGTGCATTATAATAACTGAGTAAAAATACCCATTACTGCATTTTTATATTAATGAAAGACTAGAGAAACCAATACCTAATGACATACGGACTGGTGTAAAAAATTATATGACAATACAATGAAATACAGTGCAGCTGATGAAAAGAATAAAATACGAATATAAAATCATTTCCAAGATATTTTTTAAATCTAAAAAAAAATAAGATACAGAAGAGGATGTATGTATCAAAACTATAGAATCTAGAAGTAGATCTTAAGATGAGGGAAAAAGAAACAACTATAGAGGGTATGTATACATACATGTAATATATCCATACTCATATATAAGCTGGTATTGAAATAGACTATGTCCGAGATAACTTTAGTTGCATTTGGTCAGGGAAATTTGAAGCCTACAAAAAGAAAGACACTTACATATCACAATCTACCTTTAAAATGTTTAACTTTGCAAATTAAAAAGTTATAAGTTAGCAAAACTATTCAATATTAGCTAACACAAGGGATTTTTTTTTCTTAAATAAAATAGGTTTTCCTGTTTTTGGGCATACATGTTGAGAGTAGTCTTTCTTGTATTCTATTTTGAAATGAGAGTAGATATTTGATATTCAAAAATTGAATAACTATAGTTTCAAGTATATGAGTTATCTGGAAAACTCCCTGCATATAGTAATTTGTAATCTTGCTGAAATTTGATTTAGAATCAATTAACTTAATATATTGAGGTTAGTCAACTGCACATTTATAATCTTGATTTTGATATGTTGGTTTCTAATTTATCAAGTTTACCTAGTAATCCTTATAATGAGATACAAATTTTGTGTGTGAGTGCAAGCCATTGCCAGTGATAGAAAATAAGAAATCTAAGAAGCTGCAACTGGGCAAATCAATGTTCTGCACAAATTACAGAGAAGAATGCCAGCTCTAACATTTCTTCAGATTAATGCTTCAAACAAAGTTTGTAAAACTCATAAAAGGAAATAAAAAAAAGTATATATGAAAGAATGAAACTACCCATTCCTTTTCTTCTGGACATGAGGCTTTGGTTAAGAACGTTTTCAAGCCTTTATGTTATCTGTGCTGTATATTCATGAATTTGGAAGACTTGTAAAAGTTTCTAATATGGCCTTAAAACAGTTAATTTTTTGTCTGTCCTGTATTGGTCATTTGTCGTATTCCTCTTTTCCAAAGAGGCCAAAACTAAACCCATGGGCATCTTTATCTGACTGCCTGTGGAGTGAATGCTTGCAAGCACCATGCTTTTCATGATAAAATTGAGGTATTATTTGATGAAAATAATAAAATATCTTCCTGATGAATTATACACAAGTTCAGATGTTATAATATAATGTTATATATATATATAATATGTTATATAATATAATGTTATAATAATATAATATAATGATGATATAATACTTGCAGTAAAGATCACTAAACTAGCATATAGGGAATAAAAGGTTTTCAACCTTAAGGCCCTACTTTATACATAGCAATTTAGCAAGAACAAGCTCAAAATGATAATTCCCCCAATGCTGCCACAATTATAGTACAGTAAACACAGTGTATGCCAACCACTCAAAAGTTCACTGAATTACGACAGTTCACTGAATTACGATGTAACTGAATTGACTTCAATCCTTTTAATAAGTAACATATAACTGTGCAAATTAATTTTTTTGCCATTTGAAAATTGCATTCCCAAATATGTGTTAAGTAAAAATAAAAATACATAAATCTGCCGGGCACGGTGGCTCAAGCCTGTAATCCCAGCACTTTGGGAGGCCGAGGCGGGTGGATCACGAGGTCAAGAGATCGAGACCATCCTGGTCAACATGGTGAAACCCCGTCTCTACTAAAAATACAAAAAATTAGCTGGGCATGGTGGAGCATGCCTGTAATCTCAGCTACTCAGGAAGCTGAGGCAGGAGAATTGCCTGAACCCAGGACGCAGAGGTTGCGGTGAGCCGAGATCGCGCCATTGCACTCCAGCCTGGGTAAGAAGAGTGAAACTACGTCTCAAAAAAAAAAAAAAAAAAATACACAAATCCAGGGTTATGAATAAAGGTACTTGAAATAATTTAAGGAGATGGTTCCATACTTCTGGCACCTTAATATGATGTAACATATGTGTGGTCCCTCAGTAAGTACCACATCTAAAATATGGATATATTTATTATAAAACAGTTAAAAAGCAAAAGCATATATTATGGTATCAGTCAAAACATATATTAAAATTTACACATTTCTGGGGCTGAAAGTTGGGCCTTGCTTTAGTTTCAGAGCTTACCTTCTTCAATATATACGGCTTCTCAAAAGAGTCACTGTATTAATCAAAACTTACTGTGAAGAAAAATGTCTTACAAAATGGACACAGATTAGACAATTTATTTTGTCTTCAGTTTATTGCTATAATTTAGTGTTCTGGAGAGGTATTGCTGAGAGGTCTGCCCTGGGAATAAAATGCACTTCATTTATTTTCCAAGTGTTAGCAGCTATCAGACTAGATGGATAAGAAAGTGGTCGTGTCATAAAAATACTACATTTGCCTCAATATCAATTTAAATGGACCAACTGGTCAAAATAGTCTCTAGATATCATTTGAGGTAGACTTAGTGCTGGATATGAAAATCTACATTTCTATTCAGATAAATGAGGATCCAAGTATATCCTTCACAAAATAATTGACTATTCACAAGCAGTTCCCATAGTTTCTCTCTCTCTCTCTCTCTCTCTCTCTCTCTCTCTCTGTCTCTCTCTCTCTCTCTCTCTCTCTCTCTCTGTCTCTGTCTCTCTTTCTTGAGACAGAGTCTTGCTCTGTTGCCAGGCACCAGGCTGGAGTGCAGTGGCACAATCTTGGCTCACTGCAATCTCTGCCTCCCAGATTCAAGCAATTCTCCTGCCACAGCCTCCTGAGTAGCTGGGATTAGGCGTGCACAATCACACCTAGCTAATTTTTACAATTTTTAGTAGAGATGGGGTTTCACCATGTTGGCCAGGATGGTCTGGATCTCTTGACTTCATCATCCATCTGTCTCGGCCTCCCAAAGTGATGGGATTACAGGTGTGAGCCATCTGTAATCCCAGCCCACATTTATTTCTTAAAGAGCAAATTCAATTGATGTATTTAATATTAATTGTTTAAAAATGTGATTGAAATAATTGTTTAAATTGAGCCTTTGTTGCCTGTGTTAAGACATGCTTGAGCCAAGGAGCAGTTTTTGAGTTAATCAACATCATTCCATAGGCCATTTTTCTATTCAATTTCATCAAATTTGTTAGTGATTTCTCTATAATTCTGTGTTTATTCTTAGGAACACATAATGACAAAATAAGAATTCTATTCTAGTCCTTAAAGAGATAACCTCAGTACTTCATTTGTGATTTTGCATTTCAGTGTTCATTCTCTAACCTGTCTTAAGTTAGTTACTTCCTCCTCAGAAAACTGATTCTCCCTGTTGTTGGTAGGCCAACATCTCATAAAATCATACATTACAGGAAATGCATGAACAACCAATAGTCTGGCCCAAGACCAACTTAGACTTATCTACAAGCTTCTCTTTCACCATCCTCCATCATCAGAGCAGAGTTGCCACGGCTGCCATAGACTCACATAGCAAATGAGACAGTGGAGGAATCCAGATTGGACTTTGCAGATGAAAAATACATGGCTTAGCCTCTTAGCTGCTTAGTTACAGAGGCACAGATGCCTCCCTGAAAGCTTAACAGAAGGTGGGAAAGTTTATTTTAAAGCTTCATCTGTGCAGAAAAAAAAATGAAAGCATGCCCCTTTAGTTTATGAAGTTTGTTTATTAAATTAAGTGTAGCACAAAAGGGCTGAGTAAATCCTAATGGAAGTTTGCATTTTAGTTATCTTATTTATAGGTAATTCATTAAATAAAATGAATTAATAGGATCATAGATTTAGGAAAGATGGTCTTCATTTAACCTATTAGGTCTAAATTACTCGTGTTGTATAATGTTTTTATTACCTATGATCTAATGGAACAAATTAAATTTGTTGTCATTTCATTTAATCACACCTACAAAAGATAGCTCAATATTGAACTATAGTCAAAAGGTATGAATATTGAAATACTTTTTCACTGCTCATTTAAAAGCTAATTATTAAATGCATCCTAAGAAAAATGCATTATATTTATTTTGATATAAAGTGACACGTAGGTATGTTCCAATGAGTGATTATGATATTTAATTTTAATATAAACATACATAATATTCTGCTCATATCAGCTTTTCTATTGAATTCAAGTTCTGGGAATGATGTATATGAAATAAGTAACCGGGGGTAAAAGAGGACATCTGCTTGGCCAGATGAATAGGCTAAATAAATTTTAGCAATAAAAAAATAGAAAAAAAGAAGTCACAACTGGGTCATCTCCACTTTTAAGCAGATGTAGGTTTTCTAGAGTAATAACTTACAGGCTGGCATTTATTTATTCCATATATTTTACTGAGCATCTACCATATGACAGACACTGAATAAGATAACAAGATTCAAAAAGATACCAAGATTTTAAAAGACCGTGTTCCCTTCCCTAAAAAGCTCATAGCCTAGTTGGCCTAGGAAGGTCTGCCAATTAATCATTGAAATACAGTGTCATTTGCAGTATAAATGGCAATCACCCAAAACTTCTGCATTTTAGAAATATTTTCTTTCTTAATTATATCTTTATAAGTACATCTCAGAAATATTGCATATTAATGTTAACTTTAACAATGTCTTATTTTTCCAGCCCTCTCCTTTTATATATCTTATGTGTACTGTCTAAATGCATTAATTAAACTATGTACAAGATAAACTGGTGCTCAGAGGAAAGAGATTATTCTACCTATTAAAGTTAGGCTTTGGGATGGCAAGATGGCCACATAGGAACACCTCTGGTCTGCAGCTCCCAAAGAGGTCAACACAGAAGGTGGGTGATTTCTCCATTTCCAATGGAGGTACCCAGCTCATCTCACTGGGACTGATTGGACAGTGAGTGCAGCCCACAGAGGGCGAGCTGAAGCAGGTTGGGTCATTGCCTCACCAGGGAAGTGCAAGGGGTTGGGGAACTCCATCCCCTAGTGAAGGGAAGCTGTAAAGGACTGTGCCAGGAGGGATGGAGCTATCTGGCCCAGAGAGTATGCTTTTTCCACAATCTTCAAACCCACAGATCAGGAGATTCCCTCAGGTGCTTATGCCACCAGGGTCCTGGGTTTCAAGCACAAAACTGGGCAGCTATTTGGGCAGATGCCAAACTAACTGCAGGAGTTTTTTCTTTTTATACCCCAGTAGCACCTGGAACACCAGTGAGACAGAACCGTTCACTCCACTGGAAAGGGGGCTGAAGCCAGGAAGCCAAATGGTCTTGCTCAGTGGATTCCACTCCCATGGAGCCCAGCAAGCTAAGATCCACTGGCTTAAAATACTCACTGCCAGCACAGCAGTCTGAAGTTGAGCTGGGATGTTCAAACTTGATGCAGGGAGGGGAGTCTGCTGTTACTGAGGCTTGAGTAGACCCCAGGAAGTGCGAGCTAGGGTCTCACCAAAGCGCCACAAAGCCACTGCAGCCAGACTATCTCTCTAGATTCCTCCTCTCTGGGTAGGGCATCTGTGAAAGTAAGGCAGCAGCCTTAGTCAGGGGCTAATCGATAAAACTCCCATCTTCCTGGGAGAGAGATCTGGGGGAAGGAGTGGCTGTGGGTGCAGGTTCAGCAGACTTAACCATTCCTGCCTGCCAGCTCTGAAGAGAGCAGTGGATCTCCCAGCACAGTGCTCAAGCTCTGCTAAGGGACAGACTGCCTCCTCAAGTGGGTCCCTGATCCCTGTGCCTTCTGATGGGGAGATAGCTCCCAGCAGGGGTCAACAGACACCTCATATGGGAGAGCTCCAGCTGGAATCTGGCAGGTGCCCCTCAAGGCGAGGTTTCCAGAGGTAGGAGCAGGCAGCAATCTTTGCTGTTCTGCAGCGCCTGCTGTTGATACCCAGGTAAGCACGGTCTGTAGTAGACCTTCAGCAAACTCCAGCAGACATGCAGCAGAGGGACCTGACTGTTAGAAGGAAAACTAACAGACAGAAAGGAATAGCATCAACATCAACAAAAAGGACATCCACACAGAAACCCCATTGAAGATCACCAACATCAAAGATTAAAGGTAGATAAATCCATGAAGATTAGGAAAAACCAGTGCAAAAAGGCTGAAAATTCCAAAAGCCAGAATGCCTCTTCTCCTCCAAAGGAACGCAGTTTCTCAGCAGCAAGGGAAGGAAACTAGAAGGAGAATGAGTTTGACAAATTGACAGAAGTAGGCTTCAGAAGGTGGGTAATAACAAATTCCTCTGAGCTAAAAGAGCATGTTCTAAACCAATGCAAGGAAACTGAGAACCTGGAGAAAAGGTCAGATGAATTGCTAACTAGAATAATTAGTTTAGAAAAAAACATAAATGACCTGATAGAGCTGAAAAACACAGTGTGAGAACTTCATGAAGCATACACAAGTATCAGCAGCTGAATTGGTCAAGCAGAAGAAAGGATCTCAGAGACTGAAGATCAACTTAATGAAATAAAGCTTGAAGAGTAGAGAAAAAAGAATGAAAAGGAACAAACAAAGCCTCCAAGAAATATGGGACTATGTGAAATGACCAAATCTACATTTGATTGGTATACCTGAAAGTGATAGGGAGAATAGAACCAAGTTGGAAAACACTCTTCAGGATATTATTCAAGAGAACTTCCCCAACCTAGCAACACAGGCTTACATTCAAAGTTAGGAAATACAGAGAACATCACACAGATACTCTTTGAAAAGAGCAACCTCAAGACACATAATTGTTAGATTCATGAAGGCTGAAATGAAGGAAAAAATGTTAAGGACAGCCAGAGGGAAAGGTCAGGTTACCCATAAAGGGAAGCTCATCCAATTAATAGCATATCTCTCTGCAGAAACCCTACAAGCCAGAAGAGAATGGAGAGCCAATATACAATGTTCTTAAAAAAAGAATTTTCAACTCAGAATTTCATAAGCCAAACTAAGCTTCATAAGAGAAGGAGAAATAAAATTCTTTACAGATAAGCAAATGATGAGGGATTTTTTCACCACCAGACCTACCTTACAAGAGCTCCTGAAGGAAGCACTAAATCTGAAAAAGAAAAACTGGTACCAGCTACCACAAAAAGATACCAAAATATAAAGAATGATGACACTATGAAGAAACTGCATCAACTAATGGGCAACATAACCAGCTAGCATCATGATGACAGGATCAAATTCACACATAACAATATTAACTTTAAATGTAAGCAGGCTAAATGCCCCTAATTAAAAGACAAGGACTGGAAAATTGGATAAAGAGTCAAGACCCATTGATGTGCTGCATTCAGGAGACCCATATCATGTGCAAAGACATACACAGTTTCAAAATAAAGGGATGGAGGAATATTTACCAAGCAAATGGGAGGGAAAAAAGGAGAGATTGCAATCCTAATCTCTGATAAAACATATGTTAAACCAACAAAGATCAAAAAAGACACAGAGGGGCATTACATAATGGTAAAGGGATACAACAAGAAGAGTTAATTATCCTAAATATATATGCATTCAATACAGGACACCAAGATTCATAAAGGAAGTTCTTAGAGACGTACAAAGAGACATAGGCTCCCACACAATAATAGTGGGAGACTTTAACACACCACTGTCAATATTAGACAGATCAATGAAACAGAAAATTAACAAGGATATTCAGAACTTGAACTCAACTCTGGACCAAGTGGACCTAATAGACATCTCTCCACTCTAAATCAACAGAATATACATTCTTCTCAACACCATATCACACTTATTCTAAAATTGACCACATAGTTGAAGGTAAAACACACCTCAGCAAATGCAAAAGAAGAGAAATCATAACAAACATTCTCTTGGACCACAGTGCAATCAAGTTAGAACTCAGGATTAAGAAACTCACTCAAAGCTGCACAACTACATGGAAACTGAATAACCTGCTTCTGAATGACTACTGGGTAAATAATAAAATTAAGGCAGAAGTACATAAGTTCTTTGAAACCAATGAGAACAAAGACACAATGTACCAGAAGCTCTGGAACACAGCTAAAGCTGTGTTAAGAGGGAAGTTTATAGCACTAAATGGCCACAGGAGAAAGTAGGAAAGATCTAAACTTTACACCCGAACATCACAATCAAAAGAACTAGAGAAACAAGAGCAAACAAGTTCAAAAGCTAGCAGAAGACAAGAATAACTAAGATCAGAGTAGAACTGAAGAGATAGAACACAAAAACTCTTTTGAAAAAATGAATCCAGGAGCCAGTTCTTTTTTTAAAGATTAACAAAATAGACAGATGGTGAGCCAGACTAATAAAGAATAAAAGAGAGAAGAATCAAATAGACACAAAAAAAATGATAAAGGGGATATCACCACTGATCCCACAGAAATACAAACTACCACCAGAGAATACTATAAACACCTCTGCACAAACTAGAAAATCTAGAAAAAATGGATAAATTCATAGACACATATATCCTCCCAAGCCTAAACCAGGAAGAAGTCGAATCCCTGAATAGACCAATAACAAGTTCTGAAATTGAGATAGTAATTAATAGCCTACCAACCAAAAAAAAAATATCCCAGGACCAGATGAATTCACAGCCAAATTCTACCAGAGGTGCAAGGAGGAGCTGGTATCATTCCTTCTGAAATGATTCCAGACAATAGAAAAAGAGGAACCCCTCCCTAACTCATTTTATGAGGCTAGCATCATCCTGATATCAAAACCTAGCAGGCAGGCAGACACACAGACACACAGACACACACATACACGAAAAAGAAAAGAAAAAAAAAGAAATTTCAGGCCAATATCCCTGATGAACATTGATGCAAAAATCCTCAATAAAATACTGGCAAGCCAAATCCAGCAGCACATCAAAAAGTTTATTCACCATGATCAAGTTGGTTTCATCCTTGGGATGCAAGGCTGGTTCAACATATGCAAATCAATAAATTTAATACATCACATAAACAGAGCCAATGACAAACAGAGCCACATGATTCTCTCAATAGATGCAGAAAAGGTCTTTGATAAAATTCAACAGCCCTTCATGCCTTCATGTGTAGGTTTGTTACATAGGTATACCCTCCCAAGCCTAAACCAGGAAGAAGTTGAAACCCTGAATAAACCAATAACAAGGGCTGAAGTTGAGGCAGCAATTAATAGCCTACCAACCAAAAAAAGTTCAGGTCCAGATGACTTCACAGCCGAATTCTACCAGACATATGGAGAGGAGATAGTATCACAATTTCTGAAACTATTCCAAAAAATACAAATAGAGGAAATCCTTCCCAAATCATTTTATGGGACCAACATTATCCTAATACCAAAACCTGGCAGAGACTCAACAAAAAAAGAGAAAACTTCAGACCAATATCCATGTTGAACATAGATGCAAAAATCTTGACTAAAACATTGGCAAATCGATTACAACAGCACATCAAAAAGCTTATCCATCACGACTAAGTAGGCTTAATCCTGGGGATGCAAGGCTGGTTCAACATGCACAAGTCTATAAAATTAATCCACCACATAAACAGAACCAAAGACAAAAAACACATGATTATCTCAATAGATGCAGAGAAGGCCTTCGACAATATTTAACAGCCCTTTATGCTAAAAACTCTGAATAAACTAGGTATCAGTGGAAAGTATTTCAAAATAACAAGAGCTATTTATGACAAACCCACAGCCAATATCATACTGAATGGGCAAAAAGTAGAAGCATTCCCTTTGAAATCTGGCACTAGACGAGGATGCCCTCTCTCACCACTCCTATTCAACGAGTTGTTCCAGCCAGAGAAATCAGGCAAGAAAAAGAAATAAAGTGTATTCAGTTAGGAAAGGAGGAAGTCAAATTGTCTCTGTTTGCAGATAATATGATTGTATATTTAGAAGACCCCACTGTCTCAGCACAAAATCTCCTGAAACTAATAAGCAACTTCAGCAAAGTGTCAAGATAAAAAATTAATGAGCAGAAATCGCAAGCATTCCTATATGTCAATAACAGACTAACAGCCATATCAAGAGCAAACTCCCATTCACAATTGCCACAAAGAGAATAAAATACCTAGGAATACAACTAACAAAGAATGTAAAGGACTTCTTCAAGTAGAACTACAAACCACTGCTTAAGAAAATAAGAGAGGACACAAACAGATGGAAAAACATTCCATGCTCATGGTCAGGAAGATTCAATATCATGAAAATGGCCACACTGCCTAAAGTAATTTATAGATTCAATGCTATCCCCATCAAGCTACCAATGACCTTCTCCACAGAACTGGAAAAAACCACCTTAAACTTCATATGGAACCAAAAGAGAGCCCGCATAGCCAAGACAATCCTAAGCAAAAGAACAAAGCTGGAAGCATCACACTACCTGACTTCAAACTACACTACAAGGCTACAGTAATGAAAACAACATGGTACTGGTACCAAAACAGATATATAGACCAATGGAACAGATCAGAGGCTTTGGAGGAAAGGCCACACATCTACAACCATCTGATCTTTGACAAACCAGACAAAAACAAGCAATGGGGAAAGGACTCTCTGTTTAATAAATGGTGTTGGGAAAACTGGCTAGCCATGTGCAGAAAGCAGAAACTGGACCCCTTCCTGACACCTTACACTAAAATTAACTCCAGATGGATTAAAGGCTTCAACATAAGCCCTAACACCATAAAAACCCTAGAAGAAAACCTAGGCAAAACCATCCAGGATATAGGCATAGGCAAGGATTTTATGACTAAAACACCAAAACCATTGGAAATAAAAGCTGAAATAGACAAATGCGACAAAATTAAACTCCAGAGCTCCTGTACAGCAAAAGAAAGAATCATTAGAGTGAACTGGCAACCAACAGAATGGGGAAAAAATTCTACAATCTACCCATTTGACGAAGGGCTAATATCCAGAATCTACAAAGAACTAAAACAGATTTACAAGAAAAAAACAAACAAACCCATTCAAAAGTGGGCAAAGGATATGAACACTTTTCAAAAGAAGACATATATGCGGCCAAGAAACATATGAAAAAATGCTCATCATCAGTGGTCATTAGAGAAATGCAAATCAAAACTACATTGAGATACCATCGCATGCCAGTTAGAATGTCAATCATTAAAAAATCTGGAGACAACAGATTCTGGAGAGGATGTGGAGAACTGCTGGTGGGAGTGTAATTAGTTTAACCATTGTGGAAGACAGTGTGATGATTCCTCAAGGACCTAGAAATAGAAATTCCATTTGACCCAGCAATCCCATTACTGGGTATATACCCAAAGGATTATAAATCATTCTATTATGAAGACACATGCACACATATGTTAATTGCAGCACTGTTTACAATAGCAAAGACCTGGAACCAATTCAAATGTCCATTGATGATAGACTAGACAAGGAAAATGTGGCACATATACACCATGGAATACTATGCAGTCATAAAAAATGATGAGTTTGTGTCCTTTGTAGGGACATGGATGAATCTGGAAACCATCATTCTGAGCAAACTAACACAAGAACAGAAAATCAAACACCACATGTTCTCACTCATATGCAGGTGTTGAACAATGAGAACACATGGACACAGGGAGGGAGCATCACACACTGGGGTCTGCTGGGGGAGCTGGGGGAAGGACAGCAGGAGGTGAGGAGGTGGGGAGGGATAATATGGGGAGAAATGCCAGATATAGATGACAGGAGGATGGAGGCACAAACCACATTGCCATGTATATACCTATGCAACAACCCTGCATGATCTGCACAGGTACTCCAGAAGCTAAACTACAATTTAAAAAAAGAAAAAAAAAGAAAGACACTAATCCTGCTGTATTGCAGCCACACCTTTGTAACTTCATTTAGCCTTAATTCCTTACTCCAAATATAGCACACTGGCAGTAGTGATTCAGCATATGAATCTAGGCATTGCCAAGAAGGGAAGGGGCTGCAGGCAGACACAAACCTTCAGCCCAGAACATCTATGTACATCCAAGGTGTTAATACAGTGAAGCCAATTATTCCACAAAAATAATCAGTCACTGTATTAGTTTGTTCTTGTGTTGCTATGAAGAAATACCCAAGACTGGGTAATTTATAAAAGAAAAAGAGGTTTAACTGACTCACAGTTCCTCATTGCTGGGGAGGCCTCCTCTTCACAGGGTGGCAGGATAGAGAATGAATGCCAGCAGGAGAAATGCCAGGTGCTTATAAAACCATCAGATCTTGTCAGAACTCACTCACTATCATGAGAATAGCATGGGGAAACTGCCGCCATGATCTAAGCACATCCCATCAGGTCCCTCCCATGACACATGGGGATTATGGGAACTACAATTCAAGGTTAGATTTGGGTGGGGACATAACCAAATCATACCAGTCACTTAATTAGATACATTAGCCAATTCAGTCAAATGCTAAGCCTTACTCTCTGTTTGTAGCTCAATACTAAAGGAAAAGAGTATACTTGATACTGTTTATGACCAAGTTTATAGCATTGGTTTTTCACATTTTATTTCTTGCATTCTTTGAGTTCTGAATGCTTATTTTTTTCTTTAGTAAAAAGTTTTTCTTAGCAGATGTCCATGACAGATTGTCTAAAATGAGATCATTGATAGGTGAATGCTATTGAACAGAGGAGTACTGCTCTCCCTAAAAAATGGCCAGACCAGTATAGCAGCTAAACCAGTCCACTATGAACAATTTAACAACTCTAGCAGCCTCAGAGTTTATAGCATACCTCTCGCTAATAGCTAAAGTTCCTAAAAATGCCAGAATCACTTTCATCTCTATCTTGGTACTGGAATCTTCATTTAACTCCAAAGCAGACTAGGAGCATCACAATTGCATTCTTCCCTTCATCTCATAAACTTAACTAGGGAATGCTGTGTGCCATGTATATTGTGTTTATTTCTCATTATAAATTCACACAATTTGCTTGAAATGAATGAAACTTCTGTCTTGCCTACTATAGTCTGGTCATTGTGCCTTGCAAGCCAAGCAGAGCATTTTAATGTCAAGTGCAGAGCTGTGATTGGAGCTCAGTGTAGCTTCACTGTCAGCTCTCTAGTTTATCCAGATGGTGCTGGTTTTGCCCAATGTGTCATTTTTTCTTTAAATGAACAATTTCACCCTTAAGTGCCAAAGAAAAATGAATCTGTCTCATTCTTTGTGAAAGAACTTAAGCTCTCTTTAAAGCATTAAAAAAAGTTTTAAAAAATGTGTAGCTTCAAGATCAAGATAACCATACATGGAAATATCTATTCTAACACATCCATGTAGCATGTTGAATTTCCTTATATTTTATTTACTTTTTACCTTATTTTTGTCATCTATTACAGTAATTTCTCTATTTTCTTTTTTTGTGTATGTGGAGATAGGGTCTCATTATGTTGCCCAAATTGGTCTCAAACTCCTTGCCTCAAGTGATCTTCCCACCTTGGCTTCCCAAAGTGCTGAGTTTATATGCATCAGCCACCACACCAAGCCCTACAGTAACTTCTCCAAAGTTGACCATCAACATTGATTTTTTTCCTTTAGCCAAACTAGAATAACTAAGGACAATTTCTTCTTCTCTAAACAATAAATCTTCCATGTTAATATATTCTCTTGGCTAAGGGGAAGGGCGAAGATCTTGGACTTACAAAGTGCGAACTAGTGATTCTAGAAAAAGTCCTTCTATTTGCTATTAATGAGCCCCTCATGTTTCTATCTGAGTACCTTAATCACTTCATGTCATCTTCTCTTTACACCTGTCATCACCATTAAATAGAGCTCCTCAGAGCAGGACTATGTCTGATATAGCTATACATTCCTAGGACCTAGCACATTGCTGGGTACATAGTGAAGAGAAAAGGTGTTTTAATTTCAAGAAGTAGTATTTTGGAGTACTTAAGAACATGATTTTCCAAGTCATACAGATTTCACTGTGAGGTCTCATTCGGCCACTGATATCTGGGTGACCCTTAAACAATTATAGTAAATATTTGGTTTTGTTCTCTCAATTTTTTCTCTTGTCATATTTCTGTTGTAGAATCCTGATTTTTTTCACTTCCTCTTGAGAGAAGAGGATGTGGACAGGGTGGTCTCACCCCTCTCCAGTTGGAGAGATGGTCATAAGATCAAGGCTAAATAATATACACATTCAGTCACTGATGACAGTGACTGGCTCAAAGACAGGAACATCACCCAAGTCAGACTCTTTTGAGTGAGCCTGTGGTTTGTCAGAACTGTGGGGAACAGAGAGCCTCCTTCTAGCTAGAAGTTAGCAGAGGGCATGAAGTGAAGCCAGAATATGTAGGTTACCCTCTCATTATACACTGGGAGGTTTTTTTTTCTTTTTTTTAAATCATTTGACACCAAAGCTGCAATTCTTGTCTCAAAAAAAACCCTCTAATGAAGAAAATCTTCATCCTTTGCCTTAACAGCTCTTTGTCTTACACAGTGACTCTCCATGAGAGTAGGGAAGGAAGGGAGAAGACACAGTAGCGTAGAAAGTCTCATTAAAGCTTCACAAGCTGTACCCCATACCTCTCCTCACATAGAGTAATTCTGTTAAGAGAGTTTTAACTTTCAGTAGTAGATGTGTAGGGAAAAAATTGAAAATTTATCTTTTAGGACAGTAGTTTTCAAACCTGGATGCAGAGTAGAATCATCTGAAGAGTTAAAAAAAAAAATCCTATGCCCTAAGAACCATACCAGATCAATTAAATAAGAATATTTAGAAGTGTTATTGAGCTTGAGTTTTTGTTTGCTTTATTTATTTTTATTTTTCAGCTTCTGTATTAGTTATCTTGGGCTGCCATAACAAAGTGTCATACACTAAGTGGCTTAAACACCCAAATTTACTTTCTCACAGTTCCAGAGGCTACGAAGTCCAAAGCCAAGGTGCCAGCAAGGTAGGTTTAATTCTGAGGTCTCATCCCTTGGCTTGTAGGTGTCTGCCATCTCCCTGTGTGCTCATATGATCTCTTCTTTGCCAGTTCAGGGTGACAGAGCTAGCTCTCTGGTGTTATATCCTCTAAGGGCAATAATCCCATAATGACGATCCTGCCTTTCTGACCTCATCCAACCCTAATTACCTCCCAAAGGCCCTGTCTTCAAATACTATCACACTGAGGGTTAGGGCTTCAACATAGTCATTTTGGGGAAACACAGTCATGAAGTCCATAACAGCTTTCAGGTGATTTCAACATGCTACTAGAATGAAACCACTCTTCAAGGGAAGGAAAAATATTTTCCTATGTCTTTTCATAGGTTTAAGGCTGTGGTTACTACAGCAGAAGGCAGATTAACAAAAGACCAGGATACAAATTTATTTAATATATGTTTTACATGATATAGAATCTTTCAAGAAGAAAGAAAGACCCAACGAAATGGCTAAACTTGGGCCGGGCGCGGTAGCTCAAGCCTGTAATCCCAGCACTTTGGGAGGCCGAGGCGGGTGGATCACGAGGTCAAGAGATCGAGACGATCCCGGTCAACATGGTGAAACCCCGTCTCTACTAAAAATACAAAAAATTAGCTGGGCATGGTGGCCTGTGCCTGTAATCCCGGCTACTCGGGAGGCTGAGGCAGGAGAATTGCCTGAACCCAGGAGGCGGAGGTTGCGGTGAGCCGAGATCGCGCCATTGCACTCCAGCCTGGGTAACAAGAGCGAAACTCCGTCTCAAAAAAAAAAAAAAAAAAAAAAAAAAAAAGAAATAAATGGCTAAACTTCTGCATTCTAATGCTAGGTTTGGTGAAGTGTCGATAGTTGTGGATAATTAGAATTAGACAAGAGTATGATCAAATGGTAGTAAGCTGAGAAAACTTAGCAAGGTGTGTTTGTTAAGGTTCCTCTCTGTGTCCCCATATCTTCAGAGAAAAGGATGTTCCTTTTTCTGTGGGTACTGGGAGCGTGTACCTCTTGAATGAAGGTCTTATGAGTTACTTCAGGGAATGGTCAGAAAATTCTTCCTAGGTCTTAGGACCGAATTCATGGGAGAAGTGGAAGGTGAGATTGACCTGCATGCTTGTATGGTGTTCTGAAATTCCTTCAGCTTAAATACTTTGGGATAGCTTGTTCTGAACCCCATCAGCTATGAGCCAACCTTTGGATTATTGTTTTGTTTTTAACTTTTCTTTGGCTCCTTGGACTTTCTATGTAATACAAAGATTTGTATGAGGAAGGTGTTCCATAAACATTTGCTGAATAAATGAGTTGCGCTATATAAAGCAGATGCCTTAACAATAACATGCTTGTCATGCTTTTGCAACTTTGCAGGAATCACTGGTTTAGAATTTTGAATCTTACTCTGGTTTACTAGGGAGCATTTCTCTCTACTTTTACTACCTAATTTCTAAAAAGATAATTTTACATTCATATTATCATAGATGTATCAAACAAAAATTGTCAACCTTGCAAATTTAATTGATATTTGAAAAAAAAAACTGTTACACATATGTTACCAGTTATATGATTCACAGATTGGTTAAAAACACATTTCAAAATCATACTCTCATTTCTTTGTGTTCTAAGAAGTATCGCATAAGTAACATAGACAATAGTTTCTAAATGAAGAGAAGGGAAAAGAGAATATCCATTCAATTATTTCTCAAATGGGGTTTTTTTTTTTTGGTATATGTGCAAATCAGAGTTGAGTTTTAGTGTATCAGAGATTTTCTTGAACTGTCTCTCAAATTCATGTGTTGGGTGACACTATATTTCAAATCATGTCTATGCGGTAACATGAGATGAATTAGTATGTTTCCCAGTTATTTTTAGAAGGCCCATAAGATGCTTGCTATTTTTTCATGAACACAAGCTGCAAGATTCAGCTACATTATAGGCCAGTTTTTTCATTTCTGGTTTAAAACACTTTCTACTGCAAAATATTATCCTCCTCCAAAATTAAGAAAAACTATAGTTATCAACTTAAGTACTATTTTTAACTTTTTGAACATTAATATATTGTTTTAATAAACTCTACTACTGAATGCCATGATAAAGAATCATTGCCAGTGTTCACATGTTCAAGAGAATGTATTAACATTTATCACCCAAAATGTCCTCATTAATATTTTATAGAATGGCTGGCATAGAAGGTGGCATTAAATCTCTGAAAAAAACTGCTGTCTTCTTTATTCATGCTTTTACTTAAATTTTGTTGTAGCAGTAGAGAATCAAAATTTGTAAGTGATTTCAATAAATTTTAGACAAATTTTGAGTAATGTCACTATTTTTCAATTAATTCACCATTATCTTTTCCATTCTAAATATAAAAATATGTTAATCAATGAGGAGTTAAAGTTTCTGGGCTACCAAAAAATACATAAGTAACCTTTCAAAAGAACCTTGAACATGGAGTTCATTCTTTTAAAATATGCAGCCTTTTCCCTGCGTTAGACTCTGCGAAGTCACTATGGAGATTTGAGAGAACTTCCTTCCTGTGTGTCTTTATTATAGAGCAGCACTTCCCAGCAGAATGTTCTATGATGATGGAAATGTCCCTCATCTGCTACACTGTCCCATATGATAGCCACTAGGCACATGTAGCTTTGAGTACTTGAAATGTGCCCATTGAAATCAAGAAACTAAACATTAATTTGCTTTAATTTTAATCAATTTACATTTACATATAAATAGTCACATGTAGCTCATGGCTACAAAAATGGACAAAGTGGCTGCAGAGGTCATAAATTTAAAAACTTGTTTTCTCAGTATGCTTTTCCAGTTGAGAGTGATCATGTTTCACAATTATGACTGATGAGACTGTATTGTTCAGAGTGTGGTCACGGAATCAGAACCACGTGAGATAGAATGGTAAGACTTAATAAGAATAAGAATAAATATTGGCTACACACTTGTCTTGTTGGAAGGGCTGAGTGTCATAATTTATCAGTTAGGAGTGTGTTCTGCAGCAAGAAACAGCTTTCAGGAAATCCATAAAGGATGGCAGGGAAGCTGCCACCTATGTATCCACCTGCCTGCATACTGTGCTGGATACATCTCAGATTGCAGAAGCCAAGAAAGTGCTTGCTAAAGATGCCACTGGCTCCCTGCAGTGGGTTGATTCTCAAGTGAACTCCCAGAGTCAAGGGAAATTATCTCCAATTATCTCAGCTGCTACCTAAAGCTATCATCAGAAAATAAGTGCTACTCTGTGTCAGCTCTTCACATTGCTAGGTTGCAGTGTCCTTCAGTGGCAGAATCTAAGCCAGAATCCTGCTGGAGAGATTCTGAGAGATACAGCTGTGGGCTTCTCCACTATGATGCAGAGGAGAATGTACAAGGAGTCACGGAATACCACTGAGTTGGCAAGAGGCATCCTGACACAGAGATGTAAGGGGGAGTTTGCTGTTATCAGTTTATCTTCTTGTTACCTCACATGTGGCTAGGATAGCAGGAGAACTTGTGAATAGGAGACAACAGACATACAGATGGCAGCAGATGGTGGGGTGCAAAGAGCCTCAGGGCTAGATGACATTGCCCTGTTACTGCACCAGCCCTGGATTGCCTATAACTGTTATTGTTAAGTTAGAGAAATAAAGCCACCATAGTTGATTTCTTTTTTTTTTTTTTTTAATGTAGTAGAAGGCATTCCTAAATGATATAGGAAAACTACAAAATCATGCAGGACTGTAGCTCTCCCTAAGAAAGAGTTTACATTTAACAATTTTATTGGATCATCATTTACAGTTGTGGCAATCATTTTGGGTTTGTTCCTTCCTTTTTTTTATTTTTTCTTTTTCTTCTCCTCTCCCTCTACTTTTCTTTTTCCTACCCCTTCAACTTATCTTTCCTTAAGTACGTTTTTTTAAAATTTTTACTTTACTCACTAAATAATTAATAAGACCCTACTATGGACCATGTAGCAGGTACTGGCAAAATCAAAATGCCCATGCTTTTTTAAAGGTTTTTAAAATCACAGTGGTCCAATGGTATTTTTACTTAGTTTTTATTTTCATTCTTTGAGATGGAGTCTTACTCTATCACCCAGGCTGGAGTGCAGGGGTGTTGATCTCAGCTCACTGAAACCTCCACCTCCTAGGCTCAAGCAATTCTCATGCTTCAACCTCCCAAGTACCTGGGACTACAGGCATGTGCCACCATGCCCAGCTAATTTCTGTATGTTTAGTAGAGATAGATTTTCCCCATATTGGCTAGGCTGGTCTTTTTTTTTAAAATTATTATTTTTGCCTCAGGTTCTTTTCTTTACATATATATATATATATATATATATTTCTTATTGCATTTTAGGTTTTGGGGTACATGTGCAGAACATGCAAGATAGTTGCATAGGTACACACGTGGCAGTGTGATTTGCTGCCTTCCTCCCCTTCACCCACATTTGGCATTTCTCCCCAGGCTATCCCTCCCCAGCTCCCCCCCCACTGTCCCTCCCCTATTCCCCCCAGTAGACCCCAGTGTGTAGTACTCCCTTCCCTGTGTCCATGTGTTCTCATTTTTCATCACCCGCCTATGAGTGAGAATATGTGGTATTTTGTTTTCTGTTTTTGTGTCAGTTTGCTGAGAATGATGTTCTCCAGATTCGTCCATGTCCCTACAAATGACACGAACTCATCATTTTTGATTGCTGCATAATATTCCATGGTGGATATGTGCCACATTTTCCCAGTCCAGTCTATCATCAATGGGCATTTGGGTTGGTTCCAGGTCTTTGCTATTGTAAACAGTGCTGCAATGAACATTCGTGTGCATGTGTCCTCATAGTAGAACAATTTATAGTCCTTTGGATATATACCCAGTAATGGGATTGCTGGGTCAAATGGAATTTCTATTTCCAAGGCCTTGAGAAATCGCCACACTGTCTTAGACAATGGTTGAACTAACTTACACTCGCACCAACAGTGTAAAAGTGTTCCTTTTTCTCCACATCCTCTCCAGCGTCTGTTGTCCCCAGATTTTTTAATGATCACCATTGTAACTGGCGTGAGATGGTATCTCAATGTGGTTTTGATTTGCATCTCTCTAATGACCAGTGATGATGAGCATTTTTTCATGTTTGTTGGCCTCATGTATGTCTTCTTTTGTAAAGTGTCTGTTCATATCCTTTGCCCATTTTTGAATGGGCTTGTTTTTTTCCTGTAAATCTGTATGAGTTCTTTGTAAATTCTGGATATCAGCCCTTTGTCAGATGGGTAAACTGAAAACATTTTTTCCCATTCTGTTGGTTGCCAATTCACTCTAGTGACTGTTTCTTTTGCTGTGCAGAGGCTATGGAGTTTCATTAGGTCCCATTTGTCTATTTTGGCTTTTGTTGCCAATGCTTTTGGTGTTTTGTTCACGAAGTCCTTGCCTACTCCTATGTCCTGAATGGTTTTGCCTAGATTTTCTTCTAGGGTTTTTATGGTGCCAGGTCTTATGTTGAAGTCTTTAATCCATCAGGAGTTAATTTTAGTGTAAGGTGTCAGGAAGGGGTCCAGTTTCTGCTTTCTGCACATGGCTAGCCAGTTTTCCCAACACCATTTATTAAACAGGGAATCCTTTCCCCATTGCTTGTTTTTGTCAGGTTTATCAAAGATTGTATGGTTGTAGATATGTTGTGTTGCCTCTGATGCCTCTGTTCGGTTCCATTGGTCTGTATCTCTGTTTTGGTACCAGTACCATGCTGTTTTGATTACTGTAGTCTTGTAGTATAGTTTGAAGTCTGGTACTGTGATGCCTCCTGCTGTGTTATTTTTGCTTAGAATTGACTTGGCTATGCGGACTCTCTTTTGGTTCCATATGATGTTCATGGTGGTTTTTTCCAGTTCTGTGAAGAAAGTCAATGGTAGCTTGATGGGGATAGCGTTGATTCTGTAAATTACTTTGGGCAGTATAGCTATTTTCATGATATTGATTCTTCCTAACCACGAACATGGAATGTTTCTCCATCTGTTTGTGTCCTCTCTGATTTCGTTGAGCAGTGGTTTGTAGTTTTCATTGAAGAGGTCCCTTACACTCCTTGTAAATTGTATTCCTAGGTATTTTATTCTCTTGTAGCAATTGTGAATGGCAGTTCGTTCTTGATTTGGCTTTCTTTAAGTCTGTTATTGGTGTAGATGAATGCTTGTGATTTTTGCACATTGATTTTATATCCTGAGACTTTGCTGAAGTTGCTTATCAGTTTCAGGAGTTTTTGGGCTGCGGTGATGGGGTCTTCAAGGTATACTATCATGTCGTCTGCAAATAGAGACAATTTGGCTTCCACTTTCCTATTTGAATACCCTTTATTTCTTTTTCTTGCCTGATTGCTCTGGCTAGAACTTCCAGTACTATATTGAATAGGAGTGGTGAGAGAGGGCATCTTTGTCTAGTGCTGGATTTCAAAGGGAATGCTTCCAGTTTTTGCCCATTCAGTATGATATTGGCTGTTGTTTTTTCATAAATAGCTTTTATTACTTTGAGATATGTTCCATCAGTACCGAGTTTATTGAGGGTTTTTAGCATAAAGGGCTGTTGAATTTTGTCAAATGCCTTCTCTGCATCAATTGAAATAATCATGTGGTTTTATCTCAATTGACGCATAGAAGGCATTTGACAAAATTCAACAGCCTTTTATGCTACAAACCCTCTATAAACTCGGTACTGATGGAACATATCACAGGTGATCCACCCTCCTCAGCCTCCCAAAGTGCTAAGTGCTGGGATTACTGGCGTGAGCCAGCGTGACTTGCCTAATGTTATTTCTGAGTCTTATCTTTTTTTTTTTTTTAAAAGTATATTATAGTTGGTCTTCAATTGATAATTTCCTGACTTTCCCAAGAAACACCACATTTCCTCCAGACCTCTAGAGTACTCAATGTGGGAACTGAAGAGCAGCAGGGTCAGTATCATCTGGAAGCTTGCAAGAATCCTTCATGGGACTTTTGCTTTATTACAGATTTTTTGAAGGGTGAAGGAAAGAGCTGCACATATAATCTGATTTCAGAAATGCAAGAATGTAAAAAAATGTGTGGTTTGGCATGGAATAAATAAAATTTATATAGCATGTATAAAGTTACATTTACTCAGTCATGGCTGCCAAGGGATTTCAAAGCTGATTCACAAAGCTCACAATACACTTGAGTGGGAGGAGAAGTTAAAGAAAAGTTGGTATGAAGTTAAAGTTAGATAGGAGGAATAAGTTCCGGCGTTCTACTGCACAGTAAAATAATGTACTATATATTTCAAAATAGCCAGAAGAGAAGATTCTGAATGCTTCACCACAAATAAATGATAAATGTTTGAGGTTACAGATTGGCTAATTACCCTAGTATAATTGTTATACAATGATACATATATCAAAACATCACATTGTATACCATAAATAGGTACAATTATTATGTGTCAATCGAAAAGAAAATAAATTACAAATGTCAAAAAAAGAGAGAAATATCTGATGGCTTTCCTTTGGCTAAAGAAATAAACCTTGCATTCTAGAAAATGGATACAATGGG
Organism: Callithrix jacchus; assembly: GCF_049354715.1. NCBI lineage: Eukaryota > Metazoa > Chordata > Mammalia > Primates > Cebidae > Callithrix > Callithrix jacchus. Next base: position 67,188,790 of record NC_133512.1, on the reverse strand, counting down.
CTTTGCCATGAATCCTAAACTGTTCATGGCATCTCCTTTATAAAATATTACAGAATATTCTGCAAAAAAACTATGAAAAATCACATTGTTTTGAGTTTTTGGCATGCATGCATTTCTATATCCCTTTTTTTTTTTTTTTTTTGAGGTGGAGCCTTGCTCTGTTGCCCAGGCTGGAGTGCTGTGGTGCAGTCTTGGCTCAGTGCAACCTCTGCCTTCCAGTTCAAGCAATTCTCCCGCCTCAGCCCACCAAGTAGCTAGGATTACAGACACCTGCCACCACACCCAGCTGATTTTTGTTTGTATTTAGTAGAGATGAGGTTTCACCATGTTGGCCAGGCTGGTCTCAAACTCCTGACCTTGTGATCTGCCCACTTCAGCCTCCCAAAGCACTGGGATTACAGGCATGAGCCACCATGCCCAGCCACATTTCTATATCCTCTACTAGTAATTGAGCACTTTCAGGATAGAAGCTCAACTTCTCTTACTCTTGCCATAATACTTAGTACATATAATATTCTTTCAGTAGATAAAAAAATTGAAGAACCAAGAAATAGTCTATCAGTCAATCAAGCTATACTTTTTAAGGGAGATGCTTGATAATACATAATAAGAGCTAATATTTATTCAGTGCTTACAATGTGACATTCCCTGTCCCAAGCTCTTTACTTCTCATTATGTCTTCCTAACGACTCTGTGATATGGGGAAACTGAGAGTTAAATCAAGTAACATACTCAAGTATTCAGCTAACATGCAGTGAAGTTGACACTGGAAGCCAGGAAGTTGACTACACAGCTGAGTGAGTAACCTGACATCATTTTTTCATTTTGTTGGTAATAAATATAAAAGTCATTCATGGATACATAGCAAACATCTACATAAGATCACACGTATATACTTATATATCTAAAGCTTTGTGAATTGTTTTCTATTTATCCCTAGTATTTCTCTTAGAAAGAGACTTGTTTAGACTTACTAGTCTAAGTATAATAATATAATATATAATATAGCCTAAGTATAATATTACGTTTTACTAATTTGCAATGACTAATTGCTTGTGATATCAAATTTACTTTCCTGTTTAGATACTCATTTTTTTCCAAAGGCCTGACTTCAAGATCCATTCTTTCAAAGAACAATGATGAGGCCTTCCCTGACATTCACCTTCTTACCTCTATGCCATTCATTCACTCAATCACTTATTCATTTGTTTAATATGACTGATTAAAATACTAATTAGGTTTTTAAACAGTGATCTAAATATTAAAAACTCAGAAATCATTGACCAAACTTCATTTTTTTTGCAAAAATCTACATATGTTATTAAGAATGAATATTTATTCCTGAAGTAATATAATATGAATGTATTCTATGGAAGTCTATTGTGAAGAAGTGATGTTCTCCTCTTAATAGATTCTAACCTAGACTTGGTATCTGGTCTAATGAACTGACATGGACTCAAAATGTTAGTTAAGTTTGCATGTAAATGTTATATATTTGGCAATATTTACAGTTCAGAAGGAACCATGCAACTCTTGATTCCTGTCTTCTCTTTTAAAAATCAGATCTGCCACACTGGGCTTATCTGTCTGCAAGGCACCAATTCATTCCTTCTAAGTAGTGCCAGCCCCTTTAGACCATGAATATAATCTCATTTTTCTCCATCCTCCCCAACTCATTTTGTCCAATTTAGCCCATTTTACTTGTTACATAACCTGCCCCATTCCTGCATACATTTAACTTTGTACCTCCTATTCCAAACTGACTTTGTTTTATATAGGCACTACTAAATATCATTTACAACTTATCATTTATAATTATTAACCATAACTGTCATTATTCAAAAGTCTTTCTTTGCTTTTCATTTCCTAAGCTTTAAAATAAGTGGCACAGAAGAGGCCAAAAGAGCTAAGCTGTTTTGAGAAGCACTGTAATATCTTTGGATTTTCATACCCAGGTCATAGTGCTTAATGAAAGTGACTAGTCATCCTTCACATGCTAAGAACCGCAGAGAAATGCAAAGACAAAAATTACATGGCCTTCAGTTTGACAGCATCAATGTGTCTTAACGTTACAACTTTATAACTTCAATTTCTATTTTCAAGTGCAACAAAGAACATAAAATCATGCATGAAAACTTTTAGGACAAAACAATAGTAGTCTTCTTGATAAAAGAAAATTTGGAAATGAGATACAACTATTAAAGAAAAATGTAGTCTTAGAAAATCATTTCTATTATTAAAAGATATTTTTAGCATACTGTGTTGAAGTCACATTCACATTAATATTTTAAGCATTATGTTAAATAACTCCTAGAGGAAAAGATATTATGAAGTTATCTTTGTATAGCACATACCACTTGCCTGTGAATGCATTTAGTTTATAAATATTGACTACTATGTTCACTACTGCAGGAATATCATGCTCAGGTAGGTGACAGTCAAATAGAAGAAACGGACACATCAACCAAAAAAAAAAAGTGATGAAAAGTAACAAATATTATTAGAAGGAAATTATATTGGTAGTTTATATTGGTAGAGATCCAGTTGCAGATAATCTATTATACTAAAATCAAATCTCTATCTGTTTTACATTAATAGGGTAATTTGGAAAGCTGAAGATGCAGGCGTTATTGAACTTTTAGAAAGAATTCCCAAAGCTACAACACAAAAGCAAGCCCCTAAGGGAGCAAGTGTCTCCGCTGTTGAACAGGGATGCTGCCATCATAGCAGCCAGCTCCAGCACCTTGATGCGACAACCAGGATGGAGAGGAATGAAATAATATTTTAAAGAGCAATCCTTGAAAGAACTGGGTAGGCATCTAAATATAACAAGCAAGGAAAAGAGAGAAGAAGTAGTTTTGGGAAAGAAATGTTTCATTTTAAGGAGATTTGAAGAGAGAATGTTTATTTTTGCAGTAGACTTGGAGAGTCAGATTTGTTCAGTTTCATTGTGTGAATTTTCAGGAATCTGTGAGGCCTCTGTATTGGACTGAATATTAATACGTTGAATATGGTGAAATTTCACTCCCCAATATTACGGCATTAGGGGATGGGACCTTTGGGAGGACATTAGGATGAGATGAGGTTATAAGAATGGAGCCTTCATAAATGGATTAGTGCCCTTATAAGAGTCCCCAGCTTCCTCTCTCTGCTCTCTGGCATGTGAGAATACAAGAAGTCAGCAGTCTGCAACCCAGAACAGCCTTCACAAGGACTCCGCCATGATGGCCGATCTCAGATTTCCAGTCTCTGAAAACTGTAAGAAATAAATTTCTGCTGTTTATAATCCGCCAAGTCTATAGCATTTTGATATAGCAAAGTACTAAGGCAGCATCTAATAAGAATGAAATGACCAAGACAGAATCTAACAAGAATGTCACTGAGGTAGTTGAATATATGAGCTCCAGAAATGAGAGAAGTTAGATTTCAAGATACAGGTTGGAGAGTTGTGAGGTTAAAGGTGGTAGCAGAAGTTGTGAACCTAGTTAAGTATGTTTAAGGAGAAAGGAAACAAAGGGAAAGAGAAGAGAGCTCTAGCAAAGTCTACATTAATATAGTGAGTAGTAACGGAAAAATCCAGTAGGAAATGAAACTGGGTGCAGCAGGAGACTTAGCAACACAGGAAAAAGAAAACATTTTCTGAAGTTAGGAAATATGAGAAAGGGGCAACAGTTTTTACTACTACAGAGAAGTCAATTAAAGCATGAAAGAAGATTGTCAGCTGTTTTTTAATGTTGGCGAGTCATGAGCGCTTTGACTTGAGTGGTCTCCTGAGTATGAGATAAAGGCAGAAAATAGATTGCAGCAGACTGAAAAGACAGTGGAAGGTAATGAGTCAGTCAGGAAGCAAAAATACACTCATTCATAATGTTTACCCTGTAACATAAGGAGCAATGTACTCTGATAGCCAGAAGAAAAGAAGATCAATGCAAGAGACTTTTCTTTTTAAAACTTACTTTAAACAAGGAGAAAATGAATATAAGCTGAAAAGAGAAGGATTGAGAAAAACGAGAAAAGTTGAAGAAAGAGGAGAATCATGGAATGCTTGATAAAACAATTCCTTCGATATTTATGAGTGGTGAGCCTTAGAAGGAAGACTTCCCCATAAAACCAGGAAAAAGAGTAAGTGTCAGGTCAAGGTATGTTATAGGGAAAGAAGGCTGAGGAAATTCACATGTAAAAGCCTCAGATCTTTTAGAAGGAGAATACTGAGAATTACTGAATGCCTTTGGCTTGCAGTCATCAAGGGGAAGCACAGCAAAGGCTGGACCAGATCTTTTAGGAGGATACTGAGAATCACTGAATGGCTTTGGCTTGCAGTCATCAAGGGGAAGCTCAGCAAAGGCTGGACCAGCCTTCAGAATCTTGGTCTCACCACTCCCAAGGTGTATATCAGGAGTTTGGAGCGGAGAGTGCTATTTATCGCACTGCCCTGAGCATGGGAGGTCAGTTTCTCAAAAAAAGCTTAAATGGTTCAAATCTCTCTTCATCTTGTAATATCTTTCGAGATTTCTTTCATTTACCTCCTCTCCCATCTCTGTAAGAACTGGCATTTAAAGATAAGAGCTCTGGGCCAAGGTCAGGAGAATCTAAATAAGTAAGCTATTTGTTTTTAATGTCAGGAACTCATCTGGTTACGCTAATTTAATCTTTGAACCCTTTATACATTTAAATACCACTACAAACAACCCATCGAAACTGGTCTTCTTCTGCAAAATCCTTACAATAAACTACCATTAAAAAACATAATTGTGCTTTATGAAATTTAATATCCATGGGTGTAAAATAAGCCAACACTAACTTGTATAAAGCCTATATACTCAACTGTTGTACATTTTTAAAATACCAATTTTATTCCTTTATAGAAAAAAAGACACTAAAACTTATAGAGATAAATGGAATATAGGATGTTGTTAGGTGATATGGTAAAGCATATTTGAGACATTCAATGTGAGACCCTGAGGTAAATCACCATATAGACTTCATCTAACTCTCCCCATCCCATCCCAGCTTTAAATTCCCTTGAGGGAAACTTGCTCATATTTTAGGAAAAAGAAAAGGGAGAGTGCGAATATACAGGTTTTGAGAAGTAGAAAGGCCATTTAGGAAAGCTGATATGGGAAATGAGAATAGAAGGTGACGCAAGATAGGTGTAATAGCCAAGGTGCAGCACCGAGGAAAGTCGGAGTAAAGGTGCGGCTCTCCTATAATTTTCTCCAGCATACTACAACATTGCTACAACCTGTACAATTAGCCTTTTAAAATATTTGAAGGCAATGATGATTATATATATTAAATGAAATTAGATTTACAACGTACTATGAAGAATTATGTTTTGAGACTCTATTTTCAGAGTATCAGTCAGGTTTTGAGTTAGCCAATAATCCATTTATTGTTTTGAAAATATTGGTTATTGTGACTGTGCACATTAACAAACAGGTCGTGGTTACCTTTATAATTAGTGTGTTGACCATGTATACATTCAAAAAGAGCGTGCAGATCTAGTGATTCCTCAAGAACACACATTTACAGGTTCATACATATTTTAAGAAATAGTGGATGAGAGCAGAAAACCTGACAAAAACCAAGAAACCAAGACATATTTATTCATAAGCTGTTAGATGGTTATTTCCTTAGTTTTTAGTGTTTTGTTCTCTCCATAGCTACCTTATGTTTAACACAATTTGGTACAAACCACATGCTCTCACTTAAAACAATTCTTGGAAATGGTTTTATCTTGAAAAACATACACGTATTGGGGTGTTTGTGTGTGTATTTATATTTAAAATATTGATTTTTTCTCAAAATAAAGACTAAAATATAAAATAGCCCCCAATCTTACCCATCTCTGTAAGAACCAGTCAAGCAGGTATACTTGACTACTGCGACAATTACTAACAATAATGTAAAACATGATGTTAAAAAAGTATATAATCTAAGATATTATAAAATGCTCATCACCTGTTCCTTTTCATCTGTGTATTAACCACTCTATTAAAGCACGCACTTTTAACAGTTTCTTCTGATTCCATTCCATCACCAAAATGTACACTGAGCCACAAATATGTAGCTAGTTTTACATTTATTTTCTCAAGAGATCTTAACATATTATCCTAATTTTTTTCATTGGATTTTAGAGACCTCATTATATTAGTATATATATCAATATTTCATTATTGTTATGGTAGACTACACCATCATATTCATACACTGTAGTATATTAATCTGTTCTCTTGGTGAACAACATTTTGGTTGTTTTCAGCATTTTGTTCTTACAAAAATTTTTATAACATATATCCTTGTACATAAGTTTTGACAGACTTTTTATAAGTACATTGATAAGTTAAATTTTTAGTAGTGGGAAAAGGATAAAAGTATTTTAAATTTTGATAGATATTGGTAAATTGTCCCACAGAAAGGATGTAGCAATTTATGCTCTCAACAACAATGTATGAGACAGCTCATTTACTCACATCCTGGACAACACTGGGAAAATCAAACTATTCTACTTTTTTGACAGTTTAATAGGAGAAAATCCAATTTTTTGCTGTAATTTGCATTTTTTTCAGTTGTTGCTGAGATTGAACATCATTTCTTGCAATTTATTTTCATTCCTAATTTTTGGAGAATGCCTTCTTGCTCTTTTAAAAGACTGGTTAGTTCATCTCTTTATTGATTTACATAAGCTTTTTGTAAATTAAAAATTACCATTTTGTTATATGCATAAAGCTTTTTTTCAAACTGTTACAAAATTTTCAAAGTTGTCTGGCATTTTTTCATTGTCATTCAGAAGTTTTGTTGTTAATTTTATAGGTCAAAATTTTCAAACGTTTCATTAATTAATGGCTAATTTAAAAGTCTTTCCATGTTCTAATATTATAAGTATATTCACTTGCACTTTCCTTGGTTTTATTTATGGCCTTGTTTTTTAATGTTTTATACCACTGAGATATTTGGAACTTTTTTTTGTTTCTTTCAATCAGTAACATTTTCCACATCACTTATTGAATATTACCTTTTTTAACCCCCAAATTTGATATGCTACAGTTATTATCAATCTAATTCACCTATGTGCTTAGGTCTACATAAAAATATTGTTTCCTGGACCTTGTGGGGTGGCTTGCACCTGTATCCCAGCTACTTAGGAGGCAGAGGAGGGATGATAGCTGGAGGCAGGAGTTTCAGACCAGCCTAGGTTACATAGGAAGATCCCATCTCTAAAAAATATGTGCTTTTGTTTGTTTGTTTGTTTTTTATTAGCTGAGCATGGTGGTTGTATTAGGGTTTTGCAGAGAGATGGAACTAATAGGATATATGTATATATGTAAAGAAGCTTATTAAGCAGAATTCACTCACATGATCACAAGTGAAGTCCCATGACAGGCTGTCTGCAAGCTGAGGAGCAATTAAGCCAGTAGCTGCTCAGTCGGAGTCTCAAAATCTCCAAAGTAGAGAAACTGACAGTGCATCCTTCAGTCTGCAGAAGGCCCGAGATCCCCCAGCAAACCACCGGTGTAAGCTGAAAAGCCCAAAGGCGGAGGAACTAGAAACTGATGTTCAAGGGCAGGAAGCATCCAGCAAAGGAGAAAGATTAAAGCTGGATGGCTCAGCAAGTCATCGCATTCCACTTTCTGCCTGCTTTGTGCTAGCCAGGGCAGAAGCCAATTGGATGGTCCCCACCCACATTGAGGGTGAGTCTTCCTCTCCCAGTCCACTGACTTGACTGTTGATCTCCTCTGGCAACACCCTCACAGACACACTCAGAAACAATACTTTACCAGGTATTTAGACATCGTTTAATCCAATTAAGGTAACATACTATTAAGCATCACAGTGGTGCACACCTATAGTCCTAGCTACTCTGGAGGCTGAGGCAGAAGGATTGCTTGAGCCTAGGGGTTTGAGGCTTTGGTGAGCTGTGATTGTGCCACTGTACTCCAGCCTGGGTGACAGAGGGAGACTCCATCTCTAACAAACAAAAAAGAAAGAAAGGAAGAAAAAGAGAGAAAGAGAAAGAAACAGGTAGAAAGAGAGAGGAAAAGAAAGAGAAAGAAGAAAAGAAAGAGTGAGGGAGGGAAGGAGAGAGGGAGGGAAAGGAAGAAAGGAAGAAAAAACAAAAATCGTTTTTCTGTTTCATTGCCCTGACTCTTTTCTTTGTTTCTATATTTTATTGCCTTAAGTGTTCTCAATAAAAATAGAAACATTTTACTGGGTGACTTTGACTTGAAACACTTCATTTATGTTTTTACTTATTTGGTTCATTTTATAACTCCCTAAAGTTGAGAAAAGTTGGGGAATACCTGACATTCACTGAAGCACCTGCATATGCAATCTCACCAAGTTAATTTATTTCTAATTATAATGCTTCTATGTAGGTGTTCATTAGCTAATATTGCATACAAAACAATAAACTTCAAAGAGGTCAAGTATCTTGTGCAAAGTCATGTAACTAACAAATGGCAGCACTGAGATTCAAACCATTATAGGTCTGACCCAAGAGCACATGCTTTTCCCACAGCCCTGCTGTTTCAACATCCTGTGTTAGATACAGGAAGCTACTTGACCCGGGTAAAAGACAAACCATGACAATGTCATTTTCTAGCATTAAGCGTCATAAAACTGAACTGAAATTTAAAGGAGAATGCTACATATTATAAGGATGACAGGGATAACAGCCAGGGAATTCCTAAGTCTCTTCTAGAGGACAGAGAATGGCTTATTTAGGTTTGTGTATGAGGTACATAAAGGAATATAGGAGGGAAAAATGCTGAGAATGGGGTCTGGGTCAGATGGCAGGGAGTTTTGATAACCCGCTGGAGAGTTTGTGGAGTACTTAGGTCTCATTAGAGGAAAAGTTTTTTTCTTCTGTGCAATTGTGATTGCTCTTTTAATTTGATTAGGGTAAGGGTCAGCCAAGTACATACTTCCTGCAGGGCAAGTTCAACCAGGCACTGTTTTTGTGTATAAATAAATTTCATGGGAACACAGCCACTCCTGTTTGTTCACATACATCTGTGGCTGTTATTGTGCTACTATCACAGAGTTGAGTCGTTGCATATGGTCCTTAAAGACTAAAAACATGTCCTTTACAGGAAAAACTTGACAACCTTTGTGCTAGAGTATTTTCTCAAAACCTTACTGTATTTTGCCTGCATACATTGATAAATTTTGTTTATAGAAACAAAATGTCAGGCAAGGATTGCCAATACTGATTCAACATTTATTATTTGATTTTTCAAACTATGTCACCATCTAAAACTGCCAGAGGTATGTTTATGTTAAAATTTGTACTTAATTTTGTTGTTATGAGATAATACCACTTAAATGATTTAATATGATTCAAAAGAGAAAATAAAAGAGAGATTGCAACATAAACTGATCAGTGAAGTTGGCCAAAATATGTCATAAATTTTCTCTTAAATTTTTCAGTGAAGTGAGACATTTTAGAAATAATCAAAGGGATATATCAAGGGAAAAAGTGTCTAATACAATAAAGAAATAATACTGCCTATACTATGCAAGTTAAGCTAGTCTTGTTCAATAAGAAGAGACAGAATGGCCATTAATGCTACTGATTATTTACTTGAATTTTCGTTATTAAAACACTAGAGTCATTAGTTAATTAATATAAAGTGCATTTGCAGAGACATGGGAAAGGAAAATGTTGCTAGAGTGCATCAAAAAGTGATTTGGTTCCAAGAGCCAGCGGAGCTCTCAGCAGCTTCCGCCTCTTCTGCTCCTTGACAGGCGACCACATCCTGGGGTGCTCAAAGCCTCTCCTCCAAATGTCACCTTCCTGATGAATGACGTCATCTTTCTAAATTTGAATGAAGCTTGAATTGTATGTAAATAAATAGTGGATAATTTTTAGAAATAGAGAAACATTAAAAGTTTGGGGGTGTTTTAAATTGATATGAAGTGAAAATTAATAACGTTCTAATTGTGGTAGAAAAATGTCTTTATATAATTACTCACTTTAAGAATAAAGTCTGGCCTCGTGTGGTGGCTCACACCTGTAATCCCAGCACTTTGGAAGGCCGAGGAGGGTGGATCACGAGGTCAAGAGATCGAGACCATCCTGGTCAACATGGTGAAACCCCGTCTCTACTAAAAATACAAAAAGTGAGCTGGGCATGGTGGCGCGTGCCTGTAATCCCAGCTGAGGCAGGAGAATTGCCTGAACCCAGGAGGCAGAGGTTGCTGTGAGCCGGGATCTCGCCATTGCACTCCAGCCTGGGTAACAAGAGCGGAAACTCCATCTCAAAAAAAAAAAAAAAAAAAAAAAAAAAGAATAAAGTCTCATACTTAAAGGTGACATAAATATTTTATCCATTTTCTACTTAGGGGTTTTTTAACCTTGACACTATTGATGTTTTGGGCTAGATAATTCTTGGTGGTGGGGGCTGTCCTGAGAACCCTAGGATGTTTTGCAGCACACCTGGCCTCTACCTGCTAGATGGCAGTAACAAACAAATTCCCACCCCAACCCGTAAGTAGTGATAACCAGAAACATCTCTATACATTGCCAAATGTCTGTTGCAGGGCAAAATTCGCCCTAATTGAAAACAACAGCCTTACACAAAGATTTGTGACAGATTGTGAGAGCATGTGCACTTTATCATCTAGTTAGTAACCAAAACCATGGCTTAGGCAGCCTGCTGCTATTAGTTCTGCTCTTTTTCTAGGGAATTATATTTATTTAGTAAATCTTTTATGGCAAAGCAGTATGAAAATCTAAAAGTTTAATCTTTAAATTAAACTGTCTCTATCACTAAGCTCTGGCATTTACTAGCTGTATGACTTGATAAATTACTGTCCTTTAGCAGTCTTGAGTCCCTTGTAATGGCAATAATTCCTGTGAAGTACTTAGCACTATGTCTGTTACATAATAAGTGATTAATGAGTTCTGGGTTATTATGGATAATTATATTAAGTTGTATTACGATTTAGAATATCTGCCATCCTTCCCTATAAAAATATTTTATATTTCTTTTTATCTTCTGTGATTTACTTTGGCCAATAAATTGTAAGTGAAATCAGCCACTTTCAAAAGCAGCTTTAAAAACCTTTTTGCAGTTTGACTACATCTCCCCTTGCTCTCTTTTGAAATAAGCAGTGTCTCATACAGGGACTGTTTCTTCTGCCTGGAACTTGGAATGATGATGACATCTGACCTGTGATAGGCACGTACCTTGACCTTGAGAGGCATGTACCTTGTACACATTATTTTTTGTAACTTGAGCTAGAAATAAGCCTTGGTTGTTCAGGACCCCTGAGTGTTAACTCTGGTTTTTGTTTTTGTTTCAACTGCAGACTAACTTGGTGTAAGCTAACTGTTGAAATAATTTATTAAACCTTTCTTGAGCATGTACCATATCAGACATTACATTATTGATAACAAGTCCAGAAAAACCCTCCATGCTGATTTGGAATGTAGATTCTAGTGTTAGCGAAGGAAAAAACATAACTGAACATAATACAGTGTGATGGAGGCCTCAATAAGTAGGAAATGGATGTGCCTCTTTGAGTTATAACCTGAAGCATTATTACTAGTTTGCTAGTACAGAAGGGCAGAAGAAGAATCAGGTTGAGTATAGCTGGAAGTTTGGGAGCAAGGGGCGTCTTCCTTGAATGGCGAAGAGTTGGGGGAAGGGCATATATATGTTTACAAAATATTAAGAAATATATGTGGATCTGGAAAGGTTAAAGAAAGTTTGACATAGAGGTGTTATTTAGGCTGAGCAAATCCTATAGGATAAGCAGAAGTTTTTCAGATAGACAAAAGGAAAGAATTACGTGAAAAAGGAAACAGCACCAATTATGTGACAAAAATACCATTTTCTCTGAAGAGCATATTTGGTGCAAGAAATGGGAAGTAGTTTTGACTCAGTAAGGTGTAGGAAGTTGAGAGGCCTGGGTTATCCCAGATTAATAATGTTTTATCACAAAATACATAAGAAAATGGATTCTACAGTCAGTGAGATACCAAAGCAAGTGTTAAGTATAATAAAATATTAGTAAGTGAAAGTAAATACCAAAAACAATCAAGTCAATGGAGCTTCACACTCTAGGCTCCACTTTCTTCCCTCTCCAAAACACACAGTATGATGTTCACATTATCACTCTTTCTAATTACTTCAGCCTTTTCTTCTGCAGCAACTTCCTCAAAAATTTGCAGTCTTGGTAGAAGCTGAACGTTCTTGCTTGGGGTTAATGCTTAAGATGTACTCACTGGCTTCTCATCATTTCAGTTTAAAAACTGAGAATAAGCTTTTGTTGTTGCTATCTGTAGTCAAGTCTTACTACTCCAAGAACACTTAGAAAAGTACATTACACATAGCGATTATTAAAATGAACATATATAAATTAGACTAATAGGACTTCTTTTAAACCATAATTTGCACAGATGGATGTTTTATCTTATGTTTATCCACAGATAAAACTTGCTATGTAGCTTTCTATGAGAATTTCTGCTTTTTAATTGATGTTATTGTCCTAAATACCACCAGCTCACATATGGAAATTCAAAAAGGGACTAACAAGTCCGCTTCTTACTTCACATTTGGGAAAGCTATTTGGATGATTCTATAGATATGAAGAGAATCCTAAAAGGTTGTGTAAATTGCATTTATTTCAATCCATTATGTTTATCTTTACTTATCAGAATTTTTCCTATCAAACATAAACTAAAGGGAAATATGTCTGAGATGTTCTGTGAACACCCAAGGACTGTTATCAGAATAAGATGAGCTAATCATTCTGTCAAAGGCAATTGGTGTGGATTAGCAGCAAATGTTAAATTGTGTAGCTGCCAAAATAATTCAGTTTGCTTTGTATATCCTTTTAGAGATTATTGTTTTTTCTTGGATAAAAATCTACTTGTTCTGAAACTGAAATTATTGAGTACAACCTATAATATAAAACTTTATAAAAACATTCCATTCAGATTTCTCAAAAGATTTAGTTGAAATTTTACCTGTGACAACAGATGGGATAAGAAAGACAGGGCAACATTCTTAACTCTGCCTATATTCTGGACAGACAAGATTTATGTTCCTGTTTTCTACAAAGGACAGAGAATACTAGGGATCTCTCATAAATCTGTTTACATTTTCCATAGAATGGATATCACAATGTCTGAGTGCATTAATTTGGGGTTCAAAAGAGTCATTTTCATTCAAAATGGGAAAAACAGGAGGTGATGAAAGAAAGATTTTAGTGGTTTGCTGGTAAACATCTAAAAACTTGCCCTTTAGAAAAATTTTTTTTAAAAAGCCTGAATTTGTGACATTTTCTGGTTTCCTTATTGTAAGTACTTTCTCCATTTCCTTTTTTCAAGTCACCAACATGATGTCAACTGGCTCACAAATTCCTAAACTGGTTTGCAAAAGTCATTATGAGTTGGCTTAGCACACCAGAGAATAGAACATGGTATTTATTTTTTAGCAGTCAATCAATTTCAAGCTCATTAATGATATGATCAAAAGAATTACAGTTCATTTTTAAGTGAGAGTGGAAAATGTTGCTGTATTATTCCTTTAATATAGAAAAAAATGTATAAGTAGCTTTTGGAAAAACAGCACAAAATATTCATATTGTGGGGTTGTTTTGGGTGTGGTCTTCCGGCAAGCAACTTTTTGCTTTGAAATTTATTAGAAAAATAAATCATGGAAATTAGAAAATGAATAGAAACAGTCGTTCCCCATTTAATTTCATCACAGTGGTACATAACTGTCTCTTGGATTAACATCACAGTGGTTTGTCAATTGATCAGAATAATTCTTATCTATAGACAAGGCCAGAAGTATCAAAAAGCTAGTGTATAAAATATTTCCCCAAATATGTGTAATGCCTATAAAATTACTATTCATAACATATTTTAATACTCTTTCAAATCAAAGGAAAAACAGAAACATCTGTTAGAGAGAAAACAGCCAATTATATAATCAGAAAACTCCCATGAAGTAAACTCTATCATTATCATTTTATTTTGTAATTTTTAATTTATTTTCAATTTTGTGGGTATATAGCAGGTGTATATATTTTTTTTCCTTATTTTTTTATTGCATTTTAGGTTTTGGGGTACATGTGCAGGTTTATATATTTATGGGATACATTAGATGTTTTGATACCAGCATGCAATATGAAATAAGTACATCACAGAAAATGGAATATCCATCCCCTCAAGTATTTATCCTTTCTATTACAAACAATCCAATTATATTCCTTTAGTTATTTTTAAATGTACAATTAATTATTGACTACAATAATCTTGTTGTGCAATCAAATATTAGGTCTTATTCATACTATTTTTTATACCCATTAACAATCCCCACTTCCCCTTTCTACTTCCCACTACCTTCCCAGCCTCTGCTAACCATTCTTCTACTTCTTATCTCTAGGAGTTCTATTATTTTGATTTTTAGATCCCACAAGTAAGTGTGAATGTGCAATGTGTGTCTTTCTGTGCCCTGCTTATTTCACTTAACATAATGAAATTCCTCCAGTTCCATTATGTTGTTGCAAATGACTGAATCTTATTCTTTTTTATGTCTGAATAGTACTCCATTTTGTATATGTACCACATTTCTTTATTCACTCATCTGTTGATGGCTATTTATGTTGCTTCCAAAAGAGCTGCAACAAACATGGGAGTGCAGATATCTCTTTGATATGCTGATTTCCTTTCTTTTAACTCTATGCCCAGCAGTGGGATTGCCAGATCATATGTTAGCTCAATTTTTAGTTATTTGAAGATATTCCAAACTGTTCTCCACAGTGGTTGTACTAAATTGCATTCCCACCAACAGCATCCAAGGGTTTTGTTTTCTCTACATCCTTACCAACGTTTGTTATTGCCTGTCTTTGGAAAATAAGCTGTTTTAACTGGGGTGAGAAGATTTCTCATTGTACTTTTGAATTTTTCTGATGATTAATGATGTTGAGCACCTTTTTATATGTCTGTTTGCCATTTGTGTGTCTTCTATTGAGAAATGTCTATTTAAGTCTTTTGCCCAGTTTTTAATTGGATTGTGTTTTTTTCCTCATTAGCATCATTCTATACACAAGAAAACTGAAATACAGAGAGGTTAAGTAGTCTGCCCAAGGTCACACAGCTGGTTAGTACAGAGCCAGGACTCAATGTCCTTTTAATATCTACATAAAATCCCTGTAATATTTATAGTTTAGATTTATTTGTGCATTGGATGGGCTCTTTTGATTGTTACTTGGAGAGACTTGCTCAGGTTTCCCAAGCTAGATAAGAGAACTGCACGAGAAAACAGGAATTATGTTATGCAGCCAGGTCTCACTGAATCCCAGAAAAAGTCTCACCTGCAATGTTCAGTGAAGAGACAAGAATTGCTAAAACCATACTGCATAGGGTACTGCAACACCATTCTAAATTCAGTGCAACTCTGGCTCTCACATGATCTTATTTCCCCCTCTACAGAAGATGTTTGTTGATCTTGTTGGGGTTCAGAAAAATGATATATCAAAGTATAGAGCTTTTGCATACTGAGTACTTAGAACTAGAGAACACTGGAAGGCTTAAGTATAGTCTCAGAACCAAGGTCTCTGTGTCCTTCTCCTGCCCTCCTATCTCACACCCCTCATTCTCTCCTAAAGTGAATCGTGAAAACCAGAATTCCTCTTCCCCAAAGTGGGTCATAGAAACTAGGACCCCTTTGCCCCATAGCAAGCCATAACACCTAGCAATATTGCTCTAAACTCCCCCGCCACCCCTCCGCCTTTTTCTCTAGGAGCTGACTATGAAGAAAGTATCTGACCTACCTCTCTTTAACAATAGCTCATAAAACCCTCATTCCAGATGGGCCCTGCCCCATACCAACATGGAAGATATGATACAACCGAGAACCCAAGAAGAATCTGGACAGGCTTTGCTGAATTTCCCACTCAGTTTATTATCTTTAGGTCTTCACCTTTGGCCCAGTCACATTGCTATACAGCTCTCCATGCTTCACCAAACCTGAGCATAAAAACAGAAAGTTTTCCCTGTCTTTGAGTCTTCCTTTCTGAAGACTTCAGTGTCACACAAAATTTTGAGTAAATAAATCGGTGTGCTTTTTTTCTTGTTAACCCGTCTTTTTGACTCAGGATTTTTCTCAGTCACTTTGCCAGCTGGGAACCTCCGGCTGGTGATGCCCCTGCCTGGGCTTGCTTAGCCACTACCTGCTGCAGGAGGTGGCCTGCTCCCTCAGTCCACCCAGGCTGCATCTGGCTTGCACACTGGCTCAGCCCATAGCTGGGCCAGGCATGCCTCAGCCCACCTGTGTTATAGCTCATACACATGTTTGGTGGGTCCCAAGTTCTTATGTCCAAGAAGAATGAGGATATGCTGACAATTGAAGGGTGAGGAGGATGGAGACGAATTTTATTGAGTGATGGAGTAGTTCTCAGCAGAGAGGGGAAATGGGTGGTTCCCCACCCAAAGTCAGGTGGTTTCTCTCCCAGTGGAGAGAGTGTGGATGAGTCTAGGGTTTTTACAAGTGCAGGATGGGGATGGGTGGGATGTAGGTAGCATTGGAAAAGTTAACATTTGGCTAGTTTAAAAGCATTATTCAGAAAGAACCAACTGGGAAAGAGCAGGCAAACAGGAATAGAAGTTCTCACTCCAGGTTGTGGGTTTCAGGCTGTTTTTGGCTTGAAGGTGGGGTTTCACCGGGGACCTGCCCCTGTATGGCTAGGCATCTGTCTATCTCCTGCCGCTCTCATTTTATTATGAGTGGTGGCCATGCCCCTCATGTTGGAGAGAAAAGGTATCAATCTCTACTATTTCTGACCCTACAATGTCTACTATTGTGTTCTGGAATTAATTTTACTTCACTACTTTTTCTATTCTTCTAAATTTTTTGGTTAAGCTGTGGAAAAAGAAATTTTGATTAACTCAGGAAATTAGTGCTGCACCTGTGTAAGCAGAGCTTCATGCCAAGCCATCTTTATGAAAGATACCAGATTATTCCTAGACCAGGAGAGAGAGGGAGTAAGAAAAAGCAAAACTTCAAGTTTGGGCAACTAGGCAGATGTCATTGTTATTCAACACAATAGAAAATACAGGAGAATGAAGGGATAATGATTTCAATATTGGTTGACTTTAGTCTTAGGTACCACAAAATACATTACAAGGTATTCATTCTATTAATACTATTCATTAGCAAGAAAAACTGAGTGGTCTGCAGGTCAGGAAAACCCATTAGCGAACCATCGGTGTACTTGTCCTGTTTAAATCAGACTATCTCTTAGCCATGCCATAACTTAGTCTTATATTCTTTCTAGTTTTCATTTAAAAATTGTGTCAATTAAATATTTAAATTAAATCCCAATGCATTTTGAGTGTGAAGTTTTAATTAAAAGTCAGTACACTATGGTTTTCTCATGTAAATTTGTTGCTTGAAGGCTGCCTGGCAAATAAAAAATGGATAAAACAGAAAATGTCTTTGAGGTAAACTCAGGAAAATCACAGATGCAGTTCCACTGAGTACTGTGCATTGAAAATCCCTTCAGAGATAGGAAAAAAATAATTCCTGTCTGCACTACCGCACGTTCCCTAAACTACGCTCTTTTGAAGCAGTCATTAACAGCAGCATCCTCAGTGTATAATGTTTTATGGTATCACTGTGTGTGACAACATTAAGCATCATTAAAAAGCGTAATTAGCATAAAAATGCAACGTTACATACATCTTTGAAATACATCAGATATAGTTTGTCCTTGAAATGAAAAAGGGCATGATAATAAACTTAACTAACCTTTTAAAATACCTGAATAGAATAAGAAGGAAATCTTTAGATTGCTTTAAAAGACACAATAACTCTAAAACAAAGTGCTAAAAACAGAATATTACAGTGCTGGAGCAAGCAAAATAATGTTGTTGAGGTAAGAATTGACTTAGTAATATAGTAGGAAGTAAAGAAAAACCAAATATATAAATGTCTCTTTGAAGAAACCATAGGGTCAAGCAGAAAAAATTTATAGCTAGCAAGCAGAAAAATAGAAAATTATAACTATCTAATCTAAATACAAAACATCCATGTAATGACATATTGTATAAACATTATCAGATATGCTTTCAAAGCGTAGTTACAAAAACAGTCACATTGTCACAGTAAAACGGAAAGATTCAAGAAACCAAAGTCTATAGAGAGAATGAGTTAAAATCATAAGATCAAATGTTTAGTCTCACTACATATCATCCAGAACTGTTAACTGAAAAACAAATAGTAATTTAAAAATATATTTAAGTGGAGTACAGTGGTTCATGCTTGTAATCTCAGCACTTTGGGAAACCAAGGCTTGAGCCCATGGGTTGAGACCAGCCTAGGCAACAATATGAGCCAGGCAACATAATGAGATCCACTCTCTACAAAAAATTGAAAAACTAGCTGGGTACACGCCTATACCCCCAGCTACTCTAGAGGCTGAGGTGCAAGTATAGCTTGAGCCCTAGAGGTTGAGGCTACAGTGAGTCTTAATCACACCACTGCACTCTAGCCTGGGTGACAGAGTGAGACCCTGTCTTAAAAAAAATTTAAAAACTATTAATAAAGATGAGTCCTTTTTTACATGGTTTCCAGAAGATTTTTTCCCTGAAATAAGGCCAATGCTGACCAGTGAAGAGTTCTACAAGAATGGTGGGTGTGAAATGCAAATTTGGGGGGAAAGATTGTCATTTATGACTCAGGAAAAGATGATAAAGTAAATGATAATGCGAACCCTCTCTTCCAGCACAGGAAAATAGAAGTTGAATTAAAAAGGGAACTCTTGTTTTGTTCAGGAATAATGTGTGCTTTAGCTTTGGGTCTAGGGTAAACTGAACTGTTGGGTATATTTTTCCTTATTATTCTTAGGTTTGATTTCAATCATATTTTCTGAAGAACCCCCATTGAAAATTATAGTTAAATGGATACACTAATTTTTAAAGAGCTTTTTATAAAATGTATCAGAAAGATGAAAACAAAAACAAGTTTTAAACATTAAAAATTGTATGTTAAACATTAAAAATGAAATGACTATGTTTCTTAGTTATTAAGATAAACCAAATAACTTATTTCTTAGTTATAGGTTGGTCATTATGAGAAATACTCCCTCAATTGGTTTAAATATTGACATGCCAGAGATGTTGATTTATGAATTCACAAGGTACTTCGAGATTGAAAAACATGATTTCCACTAGGTATGAATTTACATTCTGCTTCAGGGGAACAAGATGTGTCTTTCATGCTTCATCATTCTGTGAAGCACTGTGTTAGTCACAACTTTCGCCTGGAACCTCTATGGAGATTAGGGGAGCACACAGGAAAAGACTGACAAAGCTAAATTGAAAAGACTCAAAGTCTCGACTTAATATACAGGAACTTTTGTTTCTTCCCCAAATTTGAATTTCTAACTAGGATCATATTTTTACATAAAAACTGCTTTGAGCCACAAGGATAAAAACAATTCACATTTTAATATACATATGGGGAAAAAACCTTAAACATGCCTCCTTGTTACTTGCTAGTACTAGAAATCTTGGACTCACTGAGGAAAATTTGCGAAGATCTTTACAAAAGGATTTCTTATGTAAATATTGATAGAGCCAGGTCATTTAGTCAATGACCAGTGGTTATGATTTCTGGGGCCACTTACTTGCTGCTGCTGAACATCGTGGTCTTCAGGGTGTATTTCTTGCAGACATTCCTCGGAGCCATTGCTAGGAAAAGTGTGGACCAAGGACCAAAGTTAGCTTTATCTGGGAGCTAGTTCAAAATACAAAATCTCAGGTGACACTCAAGATCTTGCAGATGACAATCTGCTCTTTAACAAGATCTCCAGGTGGATCATATGCACCTTAAACTGAGACGCACTCTTCTATACTAGTCAGGATCTCACAGGTGAGAGTCTCACCTTCCTTAAAGATACAGTCTCTTTGACTTTCAAGTCACAGGATTCTTTAGGTACCATCTAACCCTCTTGCTAAAATCAGTAAGTCCTAGGTTCTATCCTGTGATTTAAAACATTCTCCTTCTAAGTGGGAGTGAGCTAAGTTTCTGTCATTGAGAAGTAAGATGAATGCTGTTGAGACACCTGGAAAGAGAGACGAATGACTCTGGGTTTCACACACTTTCAGGTTACCATTACTTCTGTTGTTCAAGTATTTAAAATGTAGACATATCTTAGATCTATAGAATTACTTTCCAGATGAAGCCCTTGCTGTGCCCGAGCGAGTCAAGGAATGTGCCACACTCTGAGATTGAATTATGAGTCCTTTATTATGCCAGCGACTGAGAGGTGGCTAATGCCCAAAATTCTCTCGGCCCCTAAGAAAAATTTAGGTGGTCTTTTATACTCTAGTTTTGAAGGGGAAGGGGAAGCAAATTTTTCACAAAAGCAGAGTAAGCCAAAAAGTTAAAAGATAAACTGGTTTGAGAAATAAAACAGTGCCAGGTGTGAGGGGTAAAGTTATCATGAAAGACGTACAGCTTACAGATAACGGGGACTCTGGGCGCTCAACAGCACCTGCATTCCTAGGCTCTACTGGTGCCACTTAACTCAGCCTCTTATCAACAAATGCCTTCCTGGAGGTGCCCAGTGTCAGCCTGCCCCAGCTACATACTATACTTACATACTTAATGATGGGAAAATAACGAAAATGAAGAAGCTAGGTTGGAGTCTGTCTGGCTCAAGAAGCTAACATAAAGCCTGAACAGCTTTTAGTCTGAGAAAGAGAGAGTTAGTTTTAGCTGGCAAAAAAGGGGTTATCACATCCTCAGTTGGCACACATGAAGTATGATATTCCTATTTCACGTCTAACATAATTTAGATGTTATTTTACTAAGAATCCCCTACTAGGCTCTACTCCAAAATATACATTTTGGAAGGATCATTTATTTACATGATGAGTTTCTTCTAATGTTTCCTTTTCTTAAAGGAAGTTTCTCCCAGTTTCATCACAATAAAATGTGTGGAAAGGCCTTTACAATAAAATAATGTGTTACTATATAAACAAACTGAGTTTTAATGACAGTGTTGTCAGAGGCATTTGAACCAACTTCTTGAATAGCAGTTGGGTAATTACCAAGCTGCATTCCCAGAAGGTTAAGGCATTCTTAGTCACAAGAAGAGGCAGAAGGTCCACACAAGGTACAGGTAACAAAGACCTTGCTGATAAACAGTTTGTGGTAAAGAAGTCAACCAAAACCCACAAAGATGGTGACAAAAGTGGCCTCTGGTTTTCCTCACTGTTCATTATATGCTCATTATAATGCATTGGTGTGCTAAAAGACACTTCTGTCAGTGCCATGACAGTTTACAAATTCCATGGCAACTTCATGGAAGTTACCCTTTATGGTCTAAAAATGGGAGGAACTTTCAGTTCCCCAGAAATTGCCCACCCCTTTTCTAGAAAACTCATGAATTATCCACACCTTATTGCATATAACCAAGAAATAACCATAAAAATGGTCAACCAGCAGCTCAGGTTGCTGCTCTGCATATGGAGTAGCCATTCTTCATTCTTTTACTTTCCTAATAAACTTGCTTTCACTTTTGTTACTGGAAAGAGGTCTCAATCTAGACCCCAAGAGATGGTTCTTGGACTTCTTACAAGAAAGAATTTGAGGCAAATCCATAAAGAGAGATTTTAAGAAAGTAAAGGAATACAAGAGTTGCTACTCCATAGGCAGAGCAGCAGCATGGGCTGCTCTCAGGCTATTTTTTGGTTTTTTTCTTGATTATTTGGTAAACAAGGGGTGGATTATTCATGAGTTTTCCAGGAAAGGGGTTGGCAATTCCTGGAACTGAGGGTTCCCCCATTTTTTAGACCATAGAGGGTAACTTCCTGAAGTTATGCCATGGCATTTGTAAACTGTCATAGTGCTGATGGGAGTGTGTTTTAGCAGGGTAATCCATTATAATGAATGTATAATGAGCAGTGAGAACGACCAGAGGTCACTTTTGTCACCATCTTGGTTTTGGTGGGGTTTTGCCAGCTTCTTTACCAATCCTTTTATCATCAAGTTCTTTCTGACTTGTATCTTGTGCCAACCTCCTGTCTCGCTCATGCTGCGACTTAGAATGCCTAACCTCCTGGGAATGCAGCCCAGTAGGTCTCAGACTTATCTTGCTCATTCCCTATTCAAGATGAAGTTGTTCTGGTTTGGACACTTCTGACAGATCTGCCTCAAATTCTTTCTTGTGTGAAATCCAAGAACCCTCTCTTGTGTCTGGATTGGGCCCCTTTTCTGATAACAGTGCGTGCCACGAGGAATGCCTCAAAGAAGAACACTGCACTGATAATTTCTAAACAGCAGCTTATTAGGGGAAGTGAAGGCAAATTGTATTGCTTATACATTGACTCTGGAGTTCTTAGGGCAAGATATCAGAAGCAGGATGCATCTTTGGATTGCTGGAGTTCTTAAAAGGAGGATGGTTGGAAGTGAGATCAGATTGTGAGTGAAGAGAAAAAGTGTTGAGAGTCATCATACATTGTGAGGTTGTAATCACAATGCTGATGATGATGGTTCTTCCATTTTTCAGGATGATGGAGGAGAAAGGCAAATTAAACTGGAATGTTATACTTTTCCAAAACTAAAATCTCCATTTTTGTAATTATTCACTGCATGAAATATACTTTAACAAAACTTCAAATATGCAAGAGGAAATAACCGATTAAATATCATCTTGCCTTTAACAGCTAAAAGCTATGTGAAATCAATTCTATCTCTATGTTTCTGTATACACATTATTTTATAAAACTGATTTAGTTCAAGAAAGGAAGATAGTTATCTAAAGTGATCAGTTACTGGGTGTCAAAACTGAGATATAAAGTTTGTATTGACTGTTCTAAATTCACTTATTCATTCTTTCCTTCTTATGACTACTAGTTGCATAGTTATAAGTTAGCACCCAGAATGCCCAGCTCCAAGGTTATGCTGGTGTGCAGCAAAAGTAGACGCAGTCAGTATCTTCTGTAACGTAATTTACATATAATGAAATATATAATCTTAAGAGTAACGTCATCCTAGAAAGTTCTCTGATGCCTCTTTCTAATCAATATCCACCCCATCCTTTGTGAGTTAAAGAACATTGTGATTTTCCTTCTGCTATAATTTAGTTTTGCCTATTCTAGAACTTCACATTAGTAGAATCATTCATGTATTCTTTATACACCTAGAATTATTTGTGGCTTTTGTGTGAATCTGAGTATAATGTTTTTGAGGTTCATTCATGCTGTATATTAATCATTTATTGCTGTGTAATGTTCAATTGTAGATATAGCAAAATTTGTTTATTCATTCTAATAGACACTTGGTCTGTGTGCAGTTTTTTGCTATGATGAAAAAAATTCCATGAACATTCCTGTGCAAAGCTTTTTGTAGGACTGGCATGATGGCTTGCATTAGAAATTCCGGCTACACGGGAGGTTAAGATGAGAAGATTGCTTGAAGCCAGGAGCTCCAGGCTGCAGTGAGCTATGATCACACTACTGCACTCCAACCTAGACAACAGACTGAGACCCCCTATGTAAAAGAAAAAAAATACCTTTTTATAAATATAAGTTTTCATTCTTGGGGTATAAGGCGTATATAAATTAATTTTATACCAAAATAAAAGCCAGATCATTTTTTAAAGAAATCGTGCCATTTAACTCTCCCACCAATGATGTGTGTTTGTATTGTCCTACAACCTCATCAGCATATAATATTGTCATTTTTTATAAAATTTTAGCACTTATTGGGGGTTCCATCCACAGGTAATTTAAAGAAAAACTTTCCAAATTTATTTTCTCATCTCCAATTTAACATTCCCATTTATTATATACTCCCATTATATTTCTAACTTTTTTCAAACATTCTTGTAATAAGCTTGGAAATATCATCCTGTA
Organism: Callithrix jacchus; assembly: GCF_049354715.1. Taxonomy (NCBI): domain Eukaryota; kingdom Metazoa; phylum Chordata; class Mammalia; order Primates; family Cebidae; genus Callithrix; species Callithrix jacchus. The sequence goes on along the minus strand of NC_133512.1, from coordinate 67,164,906 downwards.
TTAATATCTGGGTAAAATGTACCTTCTTATTTGCATAAAAATGATTCAGACTTTGTAAATTAGGGAAAATAACCTTCTGTTATTTGAGGTTTGACTTGGTGAATCCAGGTTTCTTTCATCGTCTTGGAAAGGAAGTTAGGAATCTTCCTCATAACACGAATCCTTTCTAAAGCAACACTTGACAAATGACCATCTGTATTCTGCTTGGCCACTACCAGTAATGAGTGTTCTGCTTTACATGACATCCCAATCCATGTTTTAATATTTATAGTTGTTGCTGAATAACTCCAATTTGATCTCAGGTTTTTTATAGAATATATATGATTATGACAATGTGATATATCATTCATTTATTAATACATGTGTACTTATTTATAACAAAGATTGTCACATATTCCAGACAGTTTCTGGGCAAGGTAATCAAGATCCAGTAGTGAATAGCAATGTCCCTACCTTCATGAATTTTTTGTCTAGAAATCAATCATTTTCTAGCATTGTTACTTACCTGGTCTTCCCTAATCTCTTTTTCAAAATATAAATTAGCACTTATAGGTAAAAACTCTACTCATTATGGAGATGTATTTATAGCAACACCAGAAAGGTATTTGTTTTAAAAGATGGGGTCTGCAGCCTCAAACTCCTGGCCTCAAGTCTCTCACCCAGTTTCCTATAATTATCTGAGATAAGTATTATTTTCTAGTATTTTTTTATTTAATATTTCTATTAAATATTAAGTTAAAATCTCCTAAAATGTCAATGCTTTGTTAATAAATTGTGCTATTATCTAATAGAAAGAATATTAAAATGCATTTATATGACTCATCCTGTATTCCGTGAACGTATTTACAAAAAAATGGTTTAAGGTTATCTAGAAAATCCAATGTCTAGGGCTTCCTCAGAGACAGTATCTATTGGCTGCTTTTTCCTGGTTTATAGGCCATACTTTCCCGATTCTTTGCATGTCTCTTAATTATCTTGTTAAAAACTAGAAAGTTAAATAATATAATGTGCCACCTGTAGAAATTAGATCTTTCTTCAGTGCTGTTTCTTGTGGTGAATTTCCTGAACTAATTCTTTAAAGTCTGTATTCTTTATTATGTGTGGTCACTGAAGTCTCTGCTCTGTTAGCTTTGTGGTTAGGCAACGGTTGAACAGAGATTCCCTGGAATGTTTTGAATAAATAAGTCTCTTAGTTTTTGCCAAGGGCTGGCTCTGTGTGTGTGTGTGTGTGTGTGTGTGTGTGTGTGTGTGTTGGGGTATTGTCAGAGGCGTTTTAACCAGATCAACTCCGTCTTGAATAGGGGCTGGGAAAAATAAGGCTGAGACCTGATGGGCTGCATTCCTAGTAGGTTAGGGATTCTTAGTCACAGGATGAGATAGGAGGTTGGCACAACATATAAGTCATAAAGACCTTGCTGATAAAACAGTTTACAGTAAAGAAGCTGGCTAAAAATCACCAAAACCAAGATGGTGATGACAGTGACCTCTGGTCATCCTTGCTGCTCATTAGACACTAGTTATAATGCATTAGCATGCTAAAAGACACTCCCACCAGTGCCATGGTAATGTTCGGAAGTTACCCTATATGGTCTAAAGCAGGGAAGAGCCCCCAGTTTTGGGAATTGCCTACCCCCTTCTGGGAAAACTCTTGAATAATTCACCCCTTGTTTAGTATAAAATCAAGAAATAACCAGCAGCTCAGGCTGCTGCTCTGCCTATGGAGTAGCCATTCTTTTATTCCTTTACTTTCTTAATAAACTTGCTTTCACTTTATGGACTTGCCCTGAATTCTTTTTTGTGCAAGATCCGAGAATCCTCTCTTGGGCTCAGGATGGGGACCCCTTTCCAGTAACAGTATGTTTTCAATGTTCCTGAAGGCAATTTACAATTCCTTCTCAGTCTTCGCTTTCATCTTGCACAGAACCTCAAGGTCAATAAGAGGCAAGAGATTTGGGCTGTCTTCTCTCTTTCCTGGTCATAGGCACAGCACTGAGTGTGCATGTGGACTTCTAAATTTCCAGGAACATCTGAGCTTTTCATAGCCCTCTAGGGACCTTCAATTCCTGTTTTTCCAAATAATTATCACTTGGTACTTTGTACTAATGTCCTGAAGAGTGCTGTTCATGCAGAGGGATCTCTGATTCAGGCCAAAGAAAAAGAAGCCCTGAGGATGGAGCTTCTTCTTGGCCAAATAGTGACAAGCTTTTGAGGGTGGGACTTGGGGACCCTGAAACCAGTTGGCCTCTCCTAGGGCTTACTAGGCTGCTAGTTTTCACAGCTATTGTAGTTGTAAGACTTTTGGTTTTTAAGGCTACTACAGAGCAGGGGAATGGGGCACATAAAAGACTCATTAAATGCCATTAACCTCACTGTTCATGCTAAGATTCAATTGTTTTTCTTGAGTAAATGCTCCTCAGATTGTTATATGACTTCATGTAATTTCCAGAATCCTGTCAAAATTTCACTTTGCCAGTGTTTGCCAGTGTTGTCATTGCTTTTACGCAAGAGTAAATTTTCAGAAGTCTTTGCTTTTCCAGGAGTTATCCCTCTATCTTGCAAATTTTATTATTACAAATGGGAATTATTATACCACCATTTCATGAGACTAGCAAGTCATACTGCATTTTTTTCTAAATGCCCTTCTAGTCTCCATTCATATAAATATATTTTATATAGTACAATAAGAACACGATTTGTAGTCTGATTATTTTTCTTGATGTTGTATGACAAATATTTTCTGTTTCTACATTTCTAACATTACTGACACCTTACAATTTATTGCTTCTTTACTTAGATTATTTGTCTTTAATTGTTCGAGATTATAAAAAATGCTGTGATGTCTCATTTCATGAATATAACATGCTTCTTCCTTTGGATATTTTTTTTACAAAAAATTTCTAGAAAGCATAATTAGCAGATCAAATGATTCTTATATAACTTTAAAACAGTGCAATACACTCTCCAAGACAGGACTCTATTTATAGTTATTTATCATTTCTCCCATCTCTTTTCTTTTGTAACATGCCTGCCTCGTGAACATCTTTTTATTTTATGAGGTTAAGGAACCCACCAATAACAATTTCCTTGGTATACATTTTGTAAGCATTTGTACATCTTATCTCTCTATTTGCACTTTTTAACAGTTAGTAAAATGACCAGTAGGGTTATGCAAATTGAAATGTCTTATGCTACTTAAACCAAGATAATATTTATTAATATAATGTCTATATTACAAGCTTCACTAGGTCATACTGAATTCCCTTAGGCAAGTGCTTCTAAAACTTTATTTTGGGCACCACTCAACTGGGAATTCTTGTTAAAGGTCACATTCTGAATCAGTAGATCTGGGGCAGAGCCCAAAAATATGCATTTCTAATAAGTTCCATGAGCCATGAACCATAATATGAATAGTGAGACCTTGTGACATTCTTCTGTATTTGTATTACTGCCCAGACTGTGAAAAGAATAAATTTAATAGTGAGTATCCTAGTTCTAGTCAAATCTTGTTTTGAAATCTTTACCTTCTTTAAAGAAATACATTGGGATTAGGACTCTAATGGGAATAGACATATTTAACAATGCTTCCTGGTGCATCTTCATTGAGCAGACATACTCACTGATTAGTTCCCATCCTTCTAAAGACATTCCCTTTTTCCCGTCTATCCACTCTCAAGGAGCCAATTTTAGAAGGCACCACCTAACACTCCAAGCTTGATAAAACATGTTGTTACTTTTCACTGGTTGTTAAATTGTATCAAGGATATAAATTATTTAAAAGAACAATATCTTTTAGTATCAATACTAAACTTTTCTTTCTGATTTTTAAACTTATAATTGAAAGTAGAATCATGGCAACTGCCGGGAGGTATTTGCCTCAGACAGTAGGCAATATATCCAGTTCCAGTGCTTGTGTGATATGCCTATCATCTTCTATTCTTAAAAATAAATGAAAATGCAGACAGATGGCTATTTAGATTTTATAAATGGATTTAAAAAATAAACTACATTTACCAGGATGTGCATTGTCAGTAGGGTTTAGGGTATTAGTGGATTCATTGTTCAAGTTTTAAAGTATTACAGTAGAATTCTCTTCTTTAATGGAACGGTATATTATTTGAATTAAATAAAAATAGTTATATCTTTAGTTTTTTAAAAACTAACTGTTTTATATGAATGTAATATAAAGTAAGTATTTAATATTAAGGAGATCACTTAAAGTTGTACCTAAATAAATCACAAGTGACTCAGGACAACCATAATGGATTGTGCAGACTTGAGAAGAAATTCTTATAAATATGGTACCTTAAAAATTACAACAAACCAGTCATAAAACAGATAACACAAAGTTATAGTCTGGTTAAAAAACTTCTCTGGCCTAGAAAATGAGTGGCCTTAGTTGGAGGTAGTCCTAAACTGATCATGACCTCACATACATGGCAGAAGCAAAGGAGAAGTATCTTATTCATAATATTGTAGGCTTCAAATGATTTCTTTAAAATTTTTTAAAGTACAAAACCAGGAGAATGGCTCCCAATGCAGGTAGGTCTTAGAAGTGAGAAACATCTGAGATCTCAGCGAGCATCATAAGAGCACCAGCAGCAGAAAGAGCTCTACACATGCTGAAGAAATTAGAACAATCAGATTCAAGCTATAAAATGATTGTGACAACTATGTTTAAAGAAGCAATACATAGGCTTAAAGATATCTGCTGGAAACAGTAAAATAAAGTGACATGGAATTACTAAGAAGGAGCTGAAAAACTTATAAGAGTGGATCAAGTGACTGCAAAAAGGAGGCTGGCAGATCTGGCAAATGACAGCCAGAATGCATTTTGAAACATATTTCATTTTCTCAGTGACTTCCACAAATGCTTAGGGAGGAGAACCTGGTAAAATATCCTTAGCTATCTTTAATAAAAAGCTGTAGGGCTTTCCAGGTAACTATTAAATTGATCTGTGATTTCACATACTGGTTGAATCACAGATCTGTAGTTTTCATATGCAATTAAATATCTACACCAGAATGCATTCTGCACACTCAGTGATTCCAGACTCTTCTTTAGCTATGAAGCAAAATTTTCCAAGAAATTAAAGTCTAAAGGCAAAAATTAAAGTCTAGAACCATCATTTTACTATACCTAGAGAAGAAGTATAGGTATAGAACTGCCTCATATCATTATCTTGCCCATCTCTGCAAGAAGACAGAAGTCCTATCACATTTCTTTTCAGGGTCATCTTTAATATAAAAATGTGAAGAACTCAAAGCCTGTGGAAAAGCTCAGAGTCCATTTCCTAGGCATTATTTGATCTTCTCCCATCTGTAAGATGGCAATAGTTTAAGCACATCAGAGTATTTGAATTAGCCTATTGAAATAATCACTAGTTTCGTTTGAAAAATAAAGTAAGTAATTTATGAGCCCACATTCTAGTTACAGCTTATAAAATATTTGAACAGCTGGGCAAACATTTCTTAACTAAATAAAAAGGAATTAAAGGACAATTAATCACTGCAGTAATGGTATATAAAATGGGTCCAATAAAAGCAATAGTGGGGATCATTGCACCCTAAATACTTAATTGCATTTAACTAGCCATGAGTTGTTGAGGAAGAAAAGCCTTTGTGAAGTGTGGGTAGCTTAAAACAAAGACTAAATTGAGTGGTTACAAATTCAACATTCCTCATGGTAAATAAGCACTTAACAATTCTATAACCTACTTTTCTCCACCAACAGACTGTTTTTCATTACTGTACTATTTTAATTGTTGCTGAACATTCAGCTTATATACGCATTTTGAATTGTTCAGAAGTCCCTGCCATCTTCCTGTTGGTTGTGAAATAAGTTTGGTAGTCTACATAGGGCAGCATTCAATAATTGAATACCAGTTTCAGGACTGAGTAGAGATATTGTTTCAATAATAATAAGATAAGTTTGTAGAACCAGAATGAAGTTACATCCAGCTTTTTTGTTTGAAATGTTGCTGCTCCTAGAACTTTAGACATTCATTTGACCCCAATGTAGACTCTTTGTTTCAAATATGGTCTTCTGCACCCTAATCACTGGTGACAAAATGAGGCATAATTTTCTAAGGATCAGAGGGAAAACCAAAGTCTAGAACAATCATTTAATATCTTTTGCTTGTAATTCCAGTTGCACAATAAATGTAATGGAAAAAATTTGGTGACATCAGGTTCTTTATAACACCTTACATTTGCCTGAAATGCTATATTTCACAAAGCTTTTTTGAAACATTGCCTTATTTCAAAGTCCAACTCTTCTTGACTGAGATTAGCCTAGTAAGTATATGTGTGTGTCACCAGCATTCAGAGAAGTTGGGTAATACCTACTATATAGAATATGTGGAGAAGTCCAAGGGTTGTTGGTAATAATTTTCTTTATATTAGCATAAATGCTGGTATAAAGTCACCAAGTTGAAAGACAATGTCTGTCACATGGAATTAGAATATACAGATAAGCAAATGTTTAGAGGATTGCGGGAAGCTGGTGGTTCAGAGAGTACCTTAAAATGGTATAAAACAACACTGTGATCGGAATATAATATAGGTAGAAACTGATTAAATCACTTTAAGAAACATTATTTTCAAAGATCATTCAAAATGATCTTTGAAGTACTAAAGTAAGCTTATACATAAAATGTTTCAAGAGCCATGCCATACATATTTGTTCTTTGACTCTTAGAATGTTCTTTATTTATTCAAATGAACTTAGATATTCGTTGAGACTGTAGCTGAAGTAATGTGCATTCAAATTTTGTTACATTCATTGTGATTTTTCTTGCTTATATTCTAAACAATTTTCTTTTGACCTTTTGTTTATGAAACAAACCGTTAGCATGAACTTTGGAAAGTGAGTTTGGGTTCAATACATATTTATCAAATATATCATATTTCTGTTGAAACTATACTCTTTGTAACTCTCACAGATTTGTCAGGAAACACTGTCATAGACAATTGTTCAAGACACTGACAAGTCAATGAAAGTACTATAAAAATATCCAAGAGCATTTTATAGCTAAATATTATTATTGTTATTCACATTTAATTGTTCTAAATTCTCCATGAAAACAATAATCATTACCTAATTCTTTAAACATATTAATAATCCCTATTATAGGACATTAATGTATATAATAATTGTATAAATCAATCCTGATGCAAATTTTGCCTCTCAAAAAATAATTCTTGAACACCTTTCCAATTTGAAAAAAAGTTTTATGTCTTTCTAATAATCCCCTGAATAGAAAGCTAATAAAAGGATATGCATACAATAGAAAATTGCTGAATATTTTTTATTTCCCTTGATTTCAACTTTTATTTCTATAATAAATACTATGAATTGCTTAAAGAGTTGGATTTTTTTTGCTAGTATTTTGCACATACCTACATGTGGAAATTCACTCAGGGTGGTGGCAAAAATATTAAGGGAAAAACAGTTGAGACAGTTATAGAATATAGCCTCAACCCTGTTTGGAAGGCCTAAGGGATTTTTCTGTAGTTCTTGGCTGAAGGCAGCCAGAGTCTCTTTGCAGGAGCCTGAGAGATTAGGGTGCAAATATAAACAAATTAGCTAGCTTGTTTACTCATGTGGTCCTAAAACTAACCTTTGAGCTGGATGGTCCTCTTTGGGGGGAGATCAACCAGGGAGATTACTGACTAATGGTGTTTGCTTTGGGCATCAGAACCCAGCCTTTAATCATCCTCTACAAGTGTGTTGACTTAGAGCCTCTGTTATTAAATCTATGCTGAATAAATGGGGAGAGGGTGAACTAGGCAGTGTCGTGTAGCTGCGATCTCCCTCTGTGAGTGGCTCATGACCCCTTAGTCCATTCCTTCACTGGAAATTTGTGTCTGAGTGCATTTATTCATCTGTTGTGCAGGTGGGGTCTGTGGGATGAACCCCGGCACCTATATGTGTGTGTGTGTGTGTACACATACACATTACATATATATATATATAAAACATAATTTATCCAAGTTTTAACAGTTACTTAGTTATGAAAATTCTATCAGTACAGTATTGGTTTAATTTCCTATCATAAATTGTTACAGGAATAACTAATATAGAATTTTCCAAAAATCAACTGAAAATAGACTGATGAGCCTTGGCCACAGACTCTTTCGGTTTTAATCCTGGCTTCATATTATCATTACTTATTAGTTAATATAATCCTGGAAAGACTTCAGCTCCCATAACAAAAAAATTATATATGGATATAATTATATATGGATATGGACACATGCATTTATATAACCATGTGGATATATGGATCAGAATACTCTATCTCATAAGTTTGTTATGAAGATTGAAAAGAGAATATGATTAAAGGAACCAGAACATTCTGTACAATCAATAATTTGTCTTAAAATAGCAATGATGAAAGCTAACTATTATTGAATACTTAATATGTGCCAGTCCTAAAGAAAGATTGATGAATAAAAATAGTCAAGATAGTTCAACTCTAAAAGTTTATATCCAGTAGGGAGTAGAGAGATAGTAACTAAGTCAAACAATAAATAAAGAGGATTAAATAAATTGTCTGGGTGATGCAATAGAAGGCATCTTGTAGAACAAATGCTTTACACAGAGTGAGAACTGAAAGCTTTTACAAGAAGATACCATCTAACCAGAGGCCAAAAGAATGAAAAGCAGATTATATAAAGTTTGAGGGAAGATCAAAAAGCATTAAGCTAGTTTGAGGCACCAAAAGGAAGACAGTGAGACTCAAAGTTTTCTGAACTAGGAATTATTTTATAAGATCTGAGGGGAAAGCAGGAGCCAGATCATACACATTGTAAACCATGATAAGAAAGTTGGATTTTATTGTAGAGCATTCAGAAGCTACTGAAGGTTTCTAAGTAGGAAAGATGTCATCATGAGAATTTAATAGTCTAGTCTGGGTGCTGTGTGGAGAAAGAGTTGTAAGGATGAAAGACTGAAAAAGGGAAATCAGTCCAAAATTATTAAAAATGATCTGGTAAGCATATGATTGGTTTTTTAATCTGCCAAGTAGTGAAGTGGTTCCCAAGCAGCAGTGCCTGTTCAGCTGGTATACTTCTGTATATTTGTCTGAAAGGTAGTCAGCAAGCCCAAATGGGTTTGAATCATTTATTGCTCACGGCAGAGCAGGCAGCATAAACTTCATATTTCCATTAGTTCCCTTTGGTCTGAAATCCCGTGGGGGTAACACATAGGTAGGCATAGGTGAATACTGCACATGTAGTAGATCTGGGTCATGACTGAAATTAAGAAATTAAGAGATTAAGAGACAAAATGAAAATTTTAAAGAAAGGTGTGGCTGAGGCATAAAATAATCCAGTGTAGGATATCTCCATTGACTTCCATTTAAAAACCTCTTGCATGTCTTTTGCTTTTTAAAAATCATTTTCTAGTTCCAAATGAAAACAAATAAAAATGTTGACAAAATCTCTTGAATTAATAAAAAGAATGCTATTGCATTTCATTTTTATTGGCTATACAATAATTTTATTTTTCTAATGTTTTAGTCATTTTCTATGAGAATCTAAAAAGGAAAAGTTGCAAGGAGCCAGTTGCTTTTACTCTCACTAGATTTAGAGAAACTTTGGAGTCCTGTAGCAATCCATGGGAGAAATGATGAGCATCCCACACTGGGGTGTTTTTTAGGCTCTTGGAGCAAATTCAAATTTGAAACTCATTTTCTAATGCAACACTGTTTGGGTCTGTTACCAATTAGAAAATAAACAGATCTGTTTTAGGCCTGGGACAAACGTTATACTGTTATTTTACAATTAGATTTGTTCTATAGAAGGAAATTGGGAGGAGGTCCCTTATGTAGAGGCTTTTACATCTTCTTCCTGGCTCATTTTACTTCCAGGCACCGGGAAGCCATGCCTAGAGGAACCCTTCCTAGATGCTTGGCCTAGAAGGCCTATACCCTCTCTAGAGCCTCCCCAGTTCCCCAATTCTGACGGGGGGGTCCTGTCAGTTCTCTAATAAAGAATTTCACCCCAAGGTCCTCAGGTACCAGCCTAAATAACTATCCTCAGCCTATACACACTCTTCTCAAGAAAGTAAGCCCAACAAGTAAAACCAGGAGTGGGGCCCCATATCAGCCCCTAAAATCAAACGTGCGTCCATGGCAGGCAGTAGCTGATGGAAATAAAGGAACGCTTAGGGTGTACCATTTTCTATGTGTAATTTGGCTTTATACAATGAAAAATGTGGCCAGTTTTCAGAGAATTCAGAAAAGTTTATAAAGGCGTTTGTTGACTACGTTCTTTAATTTAACTTGTCATGACTTGCAAGTAGTGCTGTCTGCTTGTGGCGCAATGGAGAAAAAGAGGAGGAAAGAGTGTGCAGTTCAGCCAGTCAGTTAAGACAAAGGTAGAGAAACAACTCAGGGGAAAAATGAAAAATTCCACTCTGTTTCAGGGTGGTTTGGTTGAGATACTCAAGAAATGTACTAATAGAGATCCAGACTCTTCTGAAAGGCAAGCTCTCCTGGGTGTGTATTTTATTTCTTAATCTGCCCATGACAGGAGAAAGCTTCAAAAAGCAGCCATGGGACTCTTGGTTTTCCTTGATGTTTCAAAATCTTCAGTGTAACTGGAAAAGTTTTCATGTTATTTTGCTATATCATAACCTCAAACACACTTTTCCAGTGTCTGATCAAATTATTCTTTTTCTCTTCATCAAATTTAACTTTAGATTATTTAAGTGGGTTTTCCATAGGAGAGGTAATCAGACTGCAGAGTGTTACCACTTTAGATAAATAAGAAACTATTGCTTACAATAACCTGTGGTTCCATACTGATCAAATATTGTGGGCCTTTAACACCTTGGACAAATAACCTCAGAATCAAATCCTAGTTTTAATCTCTGGGTTGTTGCTGGGATTTATCAAAGCTATAAAAAGTAATCACCACAAGGTTATAAATTCATTTTTCAGCTTCTAGACAGGTCCTGGTCTCCAGGATCACCACCTCCAGACCTTTGATAAGTTCGTTATCAGGTAATCAAATTAAGTAACTTACCAGGTAATCTTATTAGGTAACTAATCCATGTGCTGTTAAGTTACAGGGCTTTGACTCCTGGGTACATATAGCTAATCTAGAGAAAGCACCAATTCCTTCCAGCATCTAACACCAAACTCAAGTTAACTGAAACCTTGTCTTTAAACTTGGGCAAAGTGGAAAATGAAAGTAAACTGCTTTCATGAGACACAGAGACAAGCTTGTATCCATTTAATAATTTTGCCTGTAACTGAATTAGTGTAATTTATTCTATGCCTTGATACTGAATAGCTTAAATGTTTAACTACCTGTCAGCTTCCTTCCCTGTCATTTTCAAAACTAGGCAAGGCTTAGGAACTTTTTGTTTGAAACATTGCTGATTTTTTATGTTTCGTTTTACCTCCAGAATTTAAAACAATTCAGTCCCTCCAGGCCCGGGAATATCTCCAAAGAGGTGGGCATGTGAGATTGCAAAGGCTGGGTTTTGAGGGAAACAATTAATCCAGATCTTCCAAATCAAGGTCATGCACACAGATGCCTAAACAAAGTGCTTACGTCTTGTATAGCTAATTGCTACAAGCCAAGATTACATCAGTTCAATGCACAGAATTTATAGTTAGGTCAATTGTATAATCTCATTTTTAGTTTTCATTTTTTGACTCTTACATTGCTTAAAATGGTTTTAAAGGCTAGTGAGTTCCTACCTGCCTCCATTCTTGTGTGGTCTGGAACATTTAAGTGACTATAAATTTCTTAACTCTAAGTCTTTTGACTCTCAAAGGAAATCCTCCCCAATATCTTTTAAAAAATGAATTCAGGCCAAGATAGAGACAAGGGGTTAGACATATCTCACCATGCCTCCGTTAAAATTTAGGCTAGGTTCACAAGTTCCTTCAAGAATATGAACCTAAAGTATTACCTCTAACCAGAATGCTTAGTCTTACAAATAACTTCAAAATTAAGGATCCTCCAAGAATCAATTATAACCAAAATAAAAGAGCCCTTATCAGACATGTATTTAGAGAGGGAAAAGGTTGTTCTTTGTATCATATTTTGTCCTAGTGTAACATGTCAATAAAATGTTGTGATTATAATGGCATGTAGGTTTATTTAAGAAATTCCAAAAAATCAAAAAAAAATCACTTTCCTGAAACTCTTTCATAATAACTCTAAGGTTTTTTTAAAAAAACATTTATTTGTCTCTCTTTACATAACCAAATTGAAGGTATTATTTTGGCCAGATTTTTAGATTTATTTTCTGAAAAATAATGTAACTTTATGCCAGATTGTGTAATGTTCTCTTTTGTTCTACAAATGCACATTTTGAAGCCGTGATATAAATATTATGATTCATAAACATTAAAAAATGTGGCACTGTTTCAACCTGCTGTGTTTCTTTTTCTAAAAATAACATATTTATTACATTTTCTTATTGAAATTTTAATATCTAGGTACAACAGTAATAAAACTGTTCAATAAATATGCAATGAGTGATATTGTTATGTTAACTACCTACTTTACATTACAGTTATACATAATTTTGACATCCATAAAGGTGATTGCGTATTATAATAAAGTCTAAAGCAGTTATACTCTTTTTCAGTTTTATTTCAGGTAACAGAATATCTTGTTCCAAGCATGTGGTAACCATAGTATTTGAATATCCAGTCCTATATATGGTGTTCAAGCTGTCATGTTCCATTACTAATGTCCTTCGACTAGAAATTTAAAAATGTAAGTTTTCAATCCAGTTTTACTGTTACAGCAACAGCCATTTGAATTTAAGCAAGTTCTTATCCTAAATCCAGTTTCTTTTTCTGTAATATTCAGTACAAACACTCAATAAACATTTCCTGAGTCCTTGTTATATTCTAAACATTGTAAGCACAGGGCTGAAAGGCACAGACCTTAAGAGATTAGTGGTGTTAAAGCATAATTTTCAAAAAGTTTGCCTGGACATAGTGAAACCCTGTCTCTACCAAAAATACAAAAAATTAGCCAGGCTTGGTGGTGCACACCTGTGGTTCCAGCTACTCAGGAGGCTGAGATGGGAGGATTGCTTAAGCCAGGGAGGCAGAGGTGGCAGGGAGCCATGATGGACCACTGCACTCCAGCGTAGACAATGGAGGAAGACATGGTCTCAAAAAAAAAAAAAAAAAAAAAGTTAAATATGTAATTGTCATATGATCATGAAGTGAACACACGTCACATATTTAATTATCTCCATAGTGATAGAATCTGTAAGACCGTAAGAGTGGTTCAAAGAAAGAAGTAAGTATTTAGAGTAGCTGAAAGAAGGTACGCTTGAATAAGGAAGGCGATTAGAACATGCCACCCCAGTATAGTCTCTTTGGCATATGGATTGTTTTGAGCTGAAGACAATTGGGAACCAGCAGACGGAGAACAAACTGTCTTTACCTAACTGCCTAAAAATAGAGAATAAATTTTCCCTTTTGTAAAGAAAATCATTTCCATGTTTAAAGAAAATTTACATTTGTAATTGCGTCTCATACCAGAGATAACTCTTATCACCTAAACAACTCTTATCTGCATAAGACAACCCTTATTCACCATACATTTCTCCCCATTCTTACCTTCCCATCACACTCCTCCCTTGTGCAGAAGCCACAGACCCCTTTTCCTTTGTTTAGCGTAAAATGCTTTATAAGCCTCAAACGCCTGCCTGCTTGAATCTCATTTATTTGTAAGACTTCATTATGTATGTAAGTAATTAAAATATGTTTTTCTCTTGTTAATCATCTTTTAACAGTTTGATTTGTGGGCCTCAATCACTGAGCCTAGGAAGAGTTTCCTCCCACTCTCCTAGGTTCAGTGACTGAGACCCACAACCTTGCTAATTTATAAGCCTAGTTAATATCTTACAAAAGTTGTGGCAACAAAACCACACTGCTATAAAAAAAGGATCATTTGGATCTACTGGCTGGTTATTATCTTTGCAGAGCTGTAACTTATCTAAATCAGTAGTAAATTAGTATAGGGGCAGAAGGCTGTGATACATTTCCTGAACCCATCTTAAGGGAAATGACCAAGACTCTTATAGCAAAAGACAAGTTAACCTGAGGAAAGCATAAATTTATTTAATCAAAGTTTTATGTAACATGGGAACCTTTAGAAATAAAGACTCAAAGGCTCAGAGAAGACCTGTTTTGTGCTTAGGATCTATGAAGAATGCCCATCCAGGTAGAAACGTGATTGGACAATGATGGTATGACCTAATGATAATAGACTGAGGAGGAAAACCCAGCAAGGTTTTTCTCTCTATGTAGCATTCCCTCCTCCTGGATATAGCGCAGTACCCCTCTGAAATGAGGGTCTGTTTGACAGCCATAACTGAAGCACACCCTGAGAATGATCATATGGTCTAAGAAAGGCGTTGGTTCAGAGTTCTGGGCTAAGAAATCTGGAAACAGCCAACATGGAGATTCACTCCTTATCTATAAAGGACATTTGAACGCTTGGCCCGTCACTCAGAATGCAGGGCATACAGGGGATTGAGGCCTTTTGTTTTGGGTTAAATGGAAGTTGCTAGGCAGAGGGTGCTAAGTGGAAATGCTGCATAAACGACATGCTTTTGGCAAACAGTAGTCACACTGGACTGCCCCTGTACGTAAGTCCTCAAGAAACCCTATTCGCAGTCTCTGGCTCTCTTCCGTGACTTCTTGCATACAGTGCTATCTTTATTGGAGCCAATAAGGGTTTGGCGCAATAGGGTCTTCAAGGGAGAAGGGAGATGGGAGAGGGCAACCTGTCTTAGTTTTATGGCTCACTTTGTGGAAGAGAAGTTCTATTTTCTATTATGGTATTTGTTTTCATTCTGCTCATACAGACTTACCTAAAGCTGGGAACAAAAAGAGGTTTTATTGGACTTATAGTTCCACATGGCTGGGGAGGCCTCAGAATGATGGTGAAAGGTGAAAGGCACTTCTTACATGGTGGTGGCAAGAGAAAATGAGGAAGAAGCAAAAGTAGAAACCCCTGATAAACCCATCAGATCTTGTGAGACTTATTCATTATCACAAGAATAGCACAGGAATGACCAGCCCCCGTGATTCAATTACTTCCCCCTGGGTCCCTCCCACAACACATGTGAATTCTGGGAAATACAATTTGAATTGAGATTTGGGTGGGGATACAGTCAAACCATATTATTCCACCACTGACTTCTCCGAATCTCACGTCCTCACATTTCAAAATCAATTATGCCTTCCCAACACTCCTTCAAAGTCTTAATTCATTTTTAGCATTAACCCAAAAGTCTAAAGTCCAAAGTCTCACCTGAGACAAGGCAAATCCCTTCTGCCTATGAGCCTGTAAAATCTAAAGCAAGCTAGTTACTTCCTAGATACGATGGGAGTACAGGTATTGGGTAAATATAGTTGTTTCAAATGGGAGAAAGTGGCCAAAACAAAGGGCCATGCAAGGGGTTAAAGGGGCGACATAAGTCCGAAATCTAGTGGGGGAGTCAAATTTTAAAGTTCCAAAATGATCTTTTTTGACTCCAGGTCTTACATCCAGGTCATACTGATGCAAAAGGTGGGTTCCCATGGTCTTGGGCAGCTCTGTCCCTGTGGCTTTGCAGGGCACAGCCTCCCTCCTGGCTGTTCTCATGGGCTGGCATTGAGTGTCTGCAGCTTTTCCAGACACACAGTGCAAGCTGCTAGTGGATCTGCCATTCTGGGGTCTGGAGGATGGTGGCCCTCTTCTCACAGCTCCACTACACAGTGCCCCAGTAGGGACTCTGTGTGGGGGTTCTGACCCCATATTCCCCTTCTATACTGACCTAGCAGAGGTTCTGCATGAGGGCCTCACCCCTGAGAGTATCCAGGCATTTCCAAACATCTTCTGAAATCTAGGTGGAGGCTTCCAAACCCTAATTCTTGACTTCTGTGCACCTGCAGACTCAACACCATGTGGAAGCTGCCAAGGCTTGAGGCTTCCACCCTCTGAAGCCACAGCCTAAGCTGTATGTTGGCCCCTTTCAGTCATGGCTGGGTCTGACAATCTTCAACAAAAGCACTGAAAGCAAACATTGCAATCTCTTTTGCTTGTTGATAAGTTTTGGGTACTCTTCTTAGAAGAGGGAAAGAGAGATCAGTAAAATATGACAAGTGCTTTGATGTAAGCAGGAGCAGGGTACTATAAAACTAGAAGAATGCCCACTTTTCCATGGTTTTGCTTTCTGCAGATTCAGTTATCTGATGTCAACCATGGTCTGAAAATGTGAAATGTAAAATTCCAGAGATAAACAATTCATAAGCTTAAGGGAAATGGCCAAGACTCTTACAGCAAAAGACAAGTTAACCTGAAGAAAGCATAAATTTATTTTTTTAGTAGCATGATGAACTCTCACACCATCCTGTTTTATTCTACCCAGGACATGAAACATTCCTTTGCCCAACAAATCCACACTATGATATCTGCTTATCAGACAGAAAAAAGAAAACATAGCGTCTATGGGTTTGGTAGTATCTGCAGTTTCAGGCATTCACTGCAAGTCTTGGAATGTATTCCCCATAGACAAGAAGGAACTAATGTATAGCAGAACAGTACTTATTGGGGACTGTGGCATGAGCAGGGCTGTTTTCAAGGACGATATGAAAATGGTAGGAACATTTCTTCTAAAGAACAGGTAATCAGACAGCAAAGAAGAAAAACAGAATATAAAGGGAGAACTCTGCTTTGACTCCTCTTTGGGCTATTGTATGAATGATAGGAGACAAAAACTCCAAAAACAGTAGATAGAAAAGAAAAAAAAACTCTGATTAATGAGCAAATGTAAGAGTGGGAAGCAAAGTTTTTTTCTCTGCAGAAGAATTAATCTGACTTGGAAAGTGTGGAACAAATTAAGTAGTCAAAGACTCAAGGACACAGCTTTGGTACCAGCAGGAATGCTTCAAATGGCCTGAAAAAGACAACCGACTGGGGAATAATTCTTGACATTGTGACTATGGGTTGCCTGGAAATGCTACTGGTGCTATTTATTATTATATTCTCTTGTCAAGGTTTCTGTATAGGAGCAGTGATTATAGTTTGATATCATGATTGCAGATTCCTCAGAGACTCTTTTTAATGTATATAATTACGGTCAGTGACATATAAACAAAATTTCAGCATCTGACTACTGTACATTGGAGGAAGAGGCTTAACCTAAAAATGTTAGCCTAATCACGAATCACTTTCCATGACAACTCTTATATTTCTGGTTAAATCAACAACTCTGGCAACGTCATTGGCATAATTACATCATTCATTCGATTATATCCGAATCATCACATCTTCAATTTATTTGCAAATTCATAAGCAAACATTTTTTCTAAACATTTTTTTTCTGAGATAACAAAGGCTTGTTGAAGTTTCTATGATGCCAGTTTTGGGCAACAGAAACTTTAGTTTAGTAATAAAGTCAGGTTCTTTTGTGCCAAATATCTTCCATTACTTTTTAACTTAGGACTTTTGAAAACCAAATAAAAAATAATTTAAAAGGATATATACTCTCAGATCATTGCATAAAACAATATTCATGAATAATTGCAGCTTTTATAAATGTATGCATGATAATCTCTCGATTATATATGAGGGTCCTGAGAGCATTTTCAAATTCACTTTAACTAAAGGATTGACTTTAATAATTAGTCTTGCTTGTCCAGAACATTATGATCTGATTGTTCTGTTCCTTCTCCTTTGTTTTCCAAGATTTTTTATTCTTCTACTATATACTCTCACTTATTTATTGTGAGAAAGAGGATAGCAGCCCCTGACAGCTAAAAACTGTTCTTTGAACTGTCGCTTAGCCCTTGCTCTCTCTGGCTATTGACCTTGTGTCTGCTCTTCTGTTGAACACAATTTTATGTCCACAACATCAGACAATGCCATAGATGCCACCAACATCTGTGACTGTAATGGATAAAGACTAAAACAAGATGACTCTATAATTATGTCTAATAATAGACAAAAACGTGCATGTTGTCAAAACCCAAAGATGACCAAAGTCCTCCCATCCTGGCTAATACATGATGCTTCTTTGCCAGTCACAACTTTAGCTGTGTTCTCTTCTTCCCCAACTCTAGAGGAGATTCATGAAGATACTGCAGCAGATCAACTCCAGGGTGACCCAAATTATTCCTGCCTCCTAGTCGTTACACCTATGTGTAATCCCCTTACCTTGATTATAGGCAGGGTTTCTAACTTACTTTTAACCAGAATAATACGGCAAAGATAATGTGATTTTACTGTGTGACTATGCTGTGTAAGATTGTTGACTCCCGACTTGCCCGCAGACTCTGTTGACTAGTTCTGACTCTCCCACTCTACCTTGCTGCCTTTGATCAAGTAAGCTGCCGTATGCAGAGGCCCATATGGCAGGGAACTGAGGGCAGCCCTCAGCTGACAGCCAGCAAGGGCCTGAGGCTCTCAGTATGACAGCTCGTAAAGAATTGAATTCTGCTAATAATCACCTGAGCATGGAAGTTGAGCCTTCCTAGTAGAGTCCTGAGACGATACTACAGCCGCAGTTGACATGTTGCTTGCAGACCTGTGGAAAATCCCGGAAGCACACGAAGCAGTTAGGCTGTGTCTAGAGTGCCAAATCACAGAGACAGAAAGATAAATGTGCAGTTGTAATCTGCTAAATTTGTAGTAATTTGTTATGCAATAATAGATAGCAAAGAGGATGGTCAGTCGTAGAATTAACTCCAATTCCTGAAAACGATCAAAATATAACAAAGCACTCCTTCCTTCAAGCTGTCCCCAAATTACCTAACAAAAGTCAGAATTTCGTAATGCATTCTTAACAGCCTTTTTACTGAGATACACCCACAATTCCCACTGGTATGCTTTTCCTTTGTTATTATGAGTAACCTTATCAACTTGGCTCAATTATAGCTGTATTTGTGGTGGTTTTAGGCTGTTGGATGGTGACACTTTGTCTTTCAACACTGCGCGAGTTCTATCTGTTGGCCACTGACCTTCCAACTCCTCCTCCCACTAAAAAACAAACAAACAAACAAGCAAACACCCTGTTATCAAGCAAAACTAAGTTGATTTGCTCTACTATAGAACTCCAGCTTGCCAGAATCTTAGTGGTATCTTACTTACAATGTAGAATTTAGGGGGGGATATTTATGAAGCTTTAGATCCTTAGCAAGTGATTTAAAGTGTGTCTTGCAAGGTGAGGACCTGGTTGGGACTGGGCAGCCTTAATGGCATAATAATTTGGGATACGTGAGTACAACTAGGTGGAGATCCTGAAATGAGTTTTGATGAACAAATACTTTTGTCTTGATAAAGGTAAAGTCACGCATTTGAGACAGAGTTTTACTCTTGTTGTCCAGGCTGGAATGCAATGGTGCGATCTCAGCTCACTGCAACCTCTGCCTCCCAGGTTCAAGCAAACCTCCTGCCTCAGCCTCCCAAGTAGCTGGGATGATAGGCATGTGCCACCACGCCCAGCTAATTTTTTTGTATTTTGGTAGAGATGGGTTTTCACCATGTTGTCCGGGCAGTTTTGAACTCCTGACCTCAGGTGATCCACCTGCCTTAGCCTCTCAAAGTGCTGGGATTGCAGGCGTGAGCCACCTACCTGGCCAACTACCAGGATATGTTTTGAGAAATGCATCATTAGGTGATTTCCTCATTGTGTGGATATCAGAGTGAACTTACACACACCTAGGTGGTATAGACTATACATACTAAATGGTATTGACTATTGCTCCTATGCTACAGACCTGTATGGCATGTTACTGTACTAAATATTGTAGGCAAATTGTAACACAGATGGTCAGCGTTTGTGTTTCTAAACACAGAAAAGGTACAGAAGAATACAGTGTTACAATCTTATGAGACTATAGTTGTATATGTGATCTGTCCTTGACTGGAACATCATTATATGGTCCATGCCTTTATTTCAATTTGTTCGGTGTTATTTCCTAGGAGCAAACGTTTCCTGGATCAGGTAGATAGGTTATTTTTACTTGCCCCCAGTATTAACACTGTGACATAAAACTATGTTTTGTCTCAGTATTGTTTAGCATAAGGGCAGGGACTAAGGTTGGTTTCAGTTTTCATATTATTGTATCATGGCCCTTGTTGCTATTTGTAGGGATGACCGGATTAACAGCATAGTTCAATTTCTCTTCAAATGCAGATGCTGTTTGCTCTGCTGTTAAGGAAGATTGACCTAACCCTAATTACCCCATATTTAATGTCCATTTATAGCTCCTTCCCCCTTCTCTCATGCTCTATTTTTGTCATAAGATCCTATTAGAACATTTCAAGTGGAAATGCAAAGACGTTCTTAATTCAGTCCTCTTGGCTGGATCTCAGCCTCAGGCCCGAGTGATCAATACGGTGCTCCCTGCGCCTAGTGTGTGCATCCTGGCTCTTTCGAGTAATATTCTTAAACTCCTTCTTGGATATAGCAGTATTTTACAGCCTCACACTCTCTATCTTGCAGTTGTATCTATACCTACAATTTCCCCAATACTGAAATAGTCTATTTGAAAATGTGGAAACATTCCTACCAATTAAAATCTCCTTTTTAAAAATCCTAGACAGGAATAAAACTCGTTGGAAATGCCTTGCCTTGTGGTAATGTCGAAGTTCTGTCTTCTCATTGGCAAGCCAACATGGTAGGGACCCATCTTTCTATTCTTGCAGCTTTCAGTTCTAACCAGCTCCTGCGCTGCTTCTCCTTTGGAATCTTTCTTTTCTCATTGCTGGGTAAACACAGAAAGGCAGTTTCTTCCCCCTCTAGTCTTATCAGAAAATAAGTGCAGGTAGATAAAGTGTAAACTATGTATATATTATGGTTATGGGGCCAATGCAAAGTATCATATAACTGGAGGTTTTTATTCACCATTAATTTAGGGCACATTAAATGCCAAGAACAGATATATATAACTCAAGTCACAAACTTGAAGCAATTAACTCTGCTGTAGTTCACTGGGAGAAATAACCTTTTTTTTTCCCTCTCTGTATCAGATCTAGACATATCATAGTAGGCACGCAATATATACTTGACTGATTTCATGACATATGATTACATGTCTATTACACACCTGTCCCTTTTCAAGGTGCTTGTGATCTGTCTGTAAAGAAAAGATTCCTAGGCCAGGCGCAGTGGCTCACGCCTATAATCCCAGCATTTTGGGAGGCTGAGGCGGGTGGATCACAAGGTCAATAGGTCAAGACCATCCTGGTCAACATGGTGAAACCCCGTTTCTACTAAAAATACAAAAAAATTAGCTGGGCATGGGGGTGCGTGCCTGTAGTCCCAGCTACTCGGGAAGCTGAGGCAGGCGAATTGCTTGACTCCAGGAGGCGGAGGTTGCGGTGAGCCGAGATCATGCCATTGCTCTCCAGTTTGGGTAACAAGAGGGAAACTCCGTTTAAAAAAAAAAAAAAAGAAAGAAAGAAAGAAAAGAGAAGATTCTTGTTCCTGAAGCTTACATTATAATAGGTGGAGCCAGACCATAAAAATTGGATAGAATAAATAATTAAACTAGGTGATATGTTAGGAAGTGATCGGTACTATGTAAAAGGGAAAAGGTAGAGAATGTGAGAGGAATGAGGGTGGTGGAGGGGATGGTGGGGGAGACATTAGTGTTTCAGAACAGCTGGACCTTGATGAGAAGGCGGAGTTTGCCAAAACATCTCAAAGGGGAGGCTTTCACTCAGGAGGAACAGCCACAGCAAAAGCTCAAGGCTAGTGTCTCTAGCATGTTAGAAAACATGCAAGAAAGCCAGCGTGGCCAGAGCAGAGTGAGCAAGGGAGAGAACAGCAGAGCAGCGGAAGTCACAGAATGGTTTCTTCAGGTGTTTCCTTCCAGAATTCACAGTGGATCAAATTTCTCTTTTCAAAAATCACTTCCATGAATAGAAAGAGCCAAACAAATATGGGAAATATTTTGATAGTTCTTATTATGCAAAATAACGGTCATAAAAATGCACTTGTGTTATTAAATATGTTATGATAAACAGATCTCATTTGGAATTATAAGAAGTACATGAAAAAATTAATTTTAAAAATTCAGTTGTGGATTAAACTTTCAATAAATATACTACCAAACTCTAAAAGTAAAGGGTAATTGAAACTTGTATACAAACAGCAGAACTTCAGCCTTATCACAGCGTTTCTCACATTACAGTCTCTACTCATGCTGGCTACTTCCCAGTTAAGTTTTCTAGTGATTCAAGAGTTTAGTCACTTAGTGTCATCTAGTGGCAGTTCTTGGTATAGCAAATAAAAGAGTTTTAAAATACTTGTCAAAGTGATATAAAAGGAGCAGAAATAATGGATAGCCTTAGAAGTACTCTGATATTAACCAGTGAAGGAACTTTAAGGCTATTAAAATAATCACATGGGAAACAACCAAGCATAAACAATAAGGGAGTGATGGCCTTCACATTGATAACCTGACTGGCCCCAACAAGGCATCCAAAGGCCAACTTTTAGAACTAGGGCTTTGCCTTCTTTTGTTGGTGTCACCTATTATAAAGTAATCTTCCAATAGAGAGAAGGCACAATCGTTGGTGTCATCTCTCTATTGGAAAATTCCTTTATAATAAATCTTCTCAGGCCAGTGTGAGGTTTATTTTCAAATGTATTTTCTTGTTCATTGATTGAACCATAAAGGGTCAATTCTGCCAGTCATTTGGGTAAGTGAAGGATATTTCTGATGGAGCATTGCTCTAGGAGTCAGGAGCCCTGCGTTCAGACCCAAATCTGTCCCATTGTGAACTTAGGCCAACACTGCGAGTCTAGGTTTCAATGTCTTCATCTTAAAAAGAAGGCAAAAATGTGTTGTTTTAAAAATATGTTTCTATAATAGCCTATTAGGCAACTACATTGTAATAAGTACATTTTACTACAATGCTACATTATATTTTTAATATTATTTTCTACTCTATCATGTACTTGAATCCTAACAGTTACAGAGGTAATGAAATATCTTTCTCCGGGAAATTATCATATAGTTAGAGTCTCTTGAGATGATGATGGAGACAGGAATCTAAGTTAGAAGAGCATTTTTATTCTAAAGAGAAAGAAAAACAACAATATTGACACATTATCTAAGAGGAAAGGGATCTAAATGCAAATGGCACTATAAATATTTTAGACCTAAAGGAAAATGTTCTACTAGCTGTTATCACTTGATTTTGATACTCTGTTCATCTTTTTCTTCAGGGTTACAAAATCAAGGAGTCGAATTATTATATGCCTTATAAGAGGGTCATTATTTTAGAACTGTTAATAGTTTATATATACCATTAAAATACCCATTAGATATTTTAAACACATTAAATTGATAAAGCTTTTAGGTCTGATTTCACTCTATTGCATAGTATAAATTCTACTGGGACATCTTTATGATAGAGCATAAAATACACAGACATATCATGCTTTCTACAATACGTTACTCACTTGAATCCTTAAAATTTGGGACATCACATAGTATTGGAGGACCTGAGTTCACAATATTTTGTTTTGTGATCTTGATTTATAAATCTTGAATTAAAAAGTACAGTTCTGGAAATAGGTGATAAATAGATCAGTTAACCTAAATCAGTAGTTTTTAAGCTTGTTTGTTGATAAGGACCTCAAAGGGCATTTGCTCAAAATTAAGTTTGCTAGGCCATGTTCTGGACCAGCTGAATTCTAATCTTCAGAGGAATCCGAAATGTTTTTATAAAATGTACTCTCTGGAGATTATTGTCATATTAATAAAGTACAACTCTAATTCAAATATAAAACACAGCATAAGACACAATCTTAAAAGGTAAGATAAATAAGAACCCCTTTTCTAATAATTCCAACTTTGAATAAATACCTTCACTAATTTAAGTCTTGGTTTTCTCATTTGTCAAAGAACAACAATGATTGTACCTAAGTAAAGATAGGGTGGTGAACATTGAGTCAATGCTCGTAAAACACCTAGTATGTGGCTCACAAAACACCTAACATCTGGCACAAAATAGGGCCTTAGATAATATTAGTGTGATTATTGCTATGTCAACATTGCCATTCTTACATAATGAATTCAATTCTTATGATTTATAGTCGCTTAAGGAATATTTATTCGCAGTGGAAAATTTTGAAAGTTATCAAAGCTGTATGGAAGTTGAGTTGTAAAATAAGAGAATGCTGTAGTCATGTTTTGTGTTTGTTTTCGTAAATCTTGAAACAAACATTTGGAAGTTTTTTGCTTTCAAAGAGTTATACTGCCACCTCGTGGCAAAGGGCTGTAGAGCAAAGACAACGGTACCTGACTCCCTTGGGAATCAAGGGATCAAAAATTATTTATAAAAGTGAAGAAATGAAAACAGCTTTACAAATATTGGCCAATAAACGTAAATGAATGAATAAAGAAAAAAGTAAAATTTTAAACAGGTAAGTAAAATTTAGAAATAAAATATTAACTTGAGAATTGCAAATCTTTCACAGTCAGGGTGACACCAAGGTACTGATTTGCCAGGTGCATTCGTTGCTCCTGAGACCTCAGAGAGCTGAGTAGATGAAATTTGAGCTTTGAAAAGTCAGCATGATCAGGGCACTAGGAGTTTGGGTTAGAGGCAACTCCCACTGTGTCTCAGACACTCAACTTAGGTAGAATATCGAACATATGTTATAGCCAGTTGGAGTCCACCTTAACTTTATTTGCAGATTTGAACTTTACACATAGAACTCAAATTCCTAAAATTATTTTATGTGTATTTTAAAAATCCACTTAGAAAAATATTTAAGACTAATTTAATATGAAATCTTGTCTTTTTATGTCCCCTTCCTATCATAAACATTGTCTCTCCTTGACAGTTTTCAAAATGATGGAATTATTGATTTAGAATTAAAGCACAAGTTGCATGAAGATTTTACTTTATTTTAATTTCATTGTTCAAAATGAATATTCAAAAATCAGGCATTTATCCGATCTGCCATTAATGTGAAACACATTGAGGTGGTCAATGGTGCACTGAATTGTTTCTTATGAAATTTTGTCAGTTCAAATGTAGATTTTGCTACATATCAACTTATTTTTATAACAAGCTAGCAGCAGTGGCCAGCTAAAATTAACTTTAAAAAGCCATTTAGTATAAAATAATTAATTAATTGCTATCTAGCTTCTCAGCATTTTTAAATTTTGTGTTTAATGAAACTCCTCTGAGCATGTCAAAGCATTCCCTACTCAATTCTCACTCACAGGTATTCAATTAGCACTCTGTTAACATATACACCAGTAACAGCTTCCTTAGTCTACTTCACCATGCAAGCAATTAGAAGGAAATTACTCCTGAATAACATGGAAAAGGGGAACATTTCCTAATAGGTAGTTCTTTAAACTTGGTGAATTATGATAGTACTTAGACTAATATAATTTGCAACAATTTTCCTATTTTTTAAAAAATGTGTCTTTAAAAAATAGAATGTTGGGCTGGGCATGGTGGCTCACACCCGTAATCCCAGCATGTTCGGAGGTTGAGGTGGGTGGTTCACCTGAGGTCAGGAGTTCGAGACCAGCCTGGCCAACATGGTGAAATGCCAACTCTACTTAAAATACAAAAACTAGCCAGGTGTGGTGATGGTTGCCTGTAATCCCATCTGCTCTGGAGGCTGAGGCAGGAAAATCACTTGAACCCAGGAGGTGGAGATTTCACTAAGCCAAGATTGTGCCACTGTACTCCAGCCAGGGCAACAGAGCAAGACTCTGTCTCAATCAATCAATCAATCAATCAATAAAATGAATGCTTCAGCCAGCCATGACGGCATCCACCTATAGTCCCAGCTACTAAAAAAAAAAAAAAAAATTGGCTATAGTGTTTGGTAATGTTACTGCACAAGACTTCAATAATATTTACTAATCAATGATTATTAAAAATTTTTAGATTATAATACAAGGCATCTGTACAGTACATATTAATCAATTGTACACTAGAGATATGGTTCTCAACGGGCTTATAGAATAATAAGACAAAAACAAGTATTAGAATAACTATAATACATAATAGAAACCGTTATGAGATTTCAGAGATGAGAGAGGTTACTTCTAAGAATAGTAAGCATCATAGCCAGTAATAGGAACTGTTCTCCCATCAGTATTTTCAAGTTTCTAACTCACTATCCTTCGTGTAACCTATCTACTAAGTGCTACCAATAAATTATTCCCCAAATCTACCTTCTCAGCTTGTAAACACAATTGAATATTAAAACACAAACAGAAAAAAAATTAGAAAACAAATGTGAAATGATGCCACCAAAAGTTCATAGATCTTATGAACTAAACTTAATGAATAAAATAGTAAATTTTATTGAATGAATGCATGAATAAATAAGTAAATGTCACTGTTTTAATAAAATTTTGGTGACATAACTGGGATGCAGAATCACTAGTCAATTTTTTTGGGGGTTCGCTCAATTCTTTCCTTCATTCTTTTTGGCAATTGTTTATTTTATTTTATTTTTTGTAGAAAGAGGATCTAGCTATGTTGA
Organism: Callithrix jacchus; assembly: GCF_049354715.1. NCBI lineage: Eukaryota > Metazoa > Chordata > Mammalia > Primates > Cebidae > Callithrix > Callithrix jacchus. The sequence continues at coordinate 67,138,394 of NC_133512.1, read as the reverse complement.
TCAGGCTAGTCTTGAAGTCTTGGCCCCAAGGGAATCCTCACACCTTGGCCTCCTAATGTGTTGGGATTATGGGTGTGAATCATTGCTTTTGGCAATTGCTTTGGAAGGACACCACTCTGTTCATATCCCTGTTCCTGTCTCCTACAGAAATCTCTACTACTCTCCATCTCTCTCTGGTCTTTTATTTCCTTGAGAAACTTGAAGTCATCAAACATGTAGTTCTACAATTTTTTATACCACCCCTCACCTACAAATACATATGCATTATATCTTCTGCCACCTACAGTAAAGGGCTTATTTATTTAGTTATTTTAGAGACAGTGTCTCACTTTGCTGCCCATGCTGGACTGCAATGGTGCAGTCACAGTACACTAACTTCAGACTTCTACGCTCAAGCAGTCCTCCCGACTTAGCCTCCCAGGTAGCTGAGACCACAGGCATGTGCCACCATTTCTGGCTAATTTTTCCTTTTTTTTTTTGAGACAGAGTCTTGCTCTGTTATCCTGGCTAATTTTTTTTAAAAAAAGCATTTTTAGAGATGGGTCTCACAATGTTGCCCAAACTGGTCTGGAACTCCTGGCCTCAAGTGATTCTCCTTCCTGGCCTCCCAAAGTGTTTGCATTACAGGTGTAAGCCATCATGTCAGGCATGGAAAGAGGTTAGAGCAAGGCCTTGTCTTTCTCTTCTTAACTTTATTTCTTTCCATTTCTTCCTCAACCTTGTTTCACCATTTTCAATCTCTTCTCCGCTACTGATGCTCTTTGATAATTACTACCTGTCACAGTTTAACTTCTCTCATCCTCTGGAAACTACTCCTCTGTTGGTTTTCTTAAATTTTTTAAAATTTTTAATTCTTATGGGTACATAGCAGGTATCTGTACTTATGGGATACATGAGATATTTTGATATATGCCATGTATAATAATCACACCAGAGTAAATGGGGTATCCATCACTTTAAGCATTCATTATTTCTTTGTGTTATGAATATTTCAATTGTACACTCACAATTATTCTAAAATGCATAACAAATTATTGCTAACTGTAGTTACCCTTTCCTGCTGTCAAACACTAGATCTTATTCATTCTATCTAAATATACTTTGGTACCCACTAACCATCCCCACCTCCCTGCTCCATTCCCCAGCTTCCCAGCTTCTGACAACCATTCTTCTACTCACTCATCTTCAGTTCAATTGCTTTAATTTTTAGCTCCCACAAGTGAGTGAGAAATGCCAAGTTTGGTCTCTGTGCCTGGCTTATTTAACATAACATAATGTTCTCCAGCTCCATCCATGTTGTTGCAAATGATAGAATCTTATCACTTTTGTGGCTGAATTGTACTCCGTTGTGTTGTATGTACTATGTTTTCTTTATTCATTCATTTGTTATAAATCTTGCCTATTGAATAGAGCTGCAGTAAACATGAGAGTGAAGATATCTCTCCAATATATTGATTTGCTTTATTTTGGGTATGTGCCTAGCAGTGGGATTGCTGGATCAGATTGTGATTCTACTCTCGGGTTTTGTTTTCTTTTTGAGGAACCTCTAAACTGTTCTCCTTAGTGGCTGTACTAATTTACATTCCAATCATCAGTGCATGAGAGTTTCTCCATATCCTCAATGGCATTTGTTATTGCCTGTCTTTCTTTTGGATAAAAGCCACTTTTACTGAGGAGGACATGATATCTCATTGTAGTCTTGATTTGCATTTCTCTGGTGATCAGTGATATTGAGCAACTTTTCATATATCTGTTTGCCATTTGTATGTCTTCTCTTGAAAAATGTCTATTCAGATCTTTTGCCCATTGTGAATTGGATTATTAGATTTTTCCTATTGAATTGTTTGAACTCCTTATATATTCTGCTATGAATCACTTGTCAGATAGGTAGCTAGCAAATATTTTCTCCCATTCCGTGGATTGTCTTTTTCTTGAGTGTTTCTTCATGGCAGAGAAGCTTTTTAACTTTATGTGATCCCATTTGTCTACTTTTGCTTTGGTTGCCTGTGCTTTTGGGATTTTGCTCAAGAAATCTTTGCCCAGACCTATGTCCTGGAGAGTTTCCCCAAAGTTTTAGTTGTTTTATAGTTTGAGATCTTAGATTCAAGTCTTTAATCCATTTTGATTTTATTTTTGCATTTGGTGAGATATATTGGTCTAGTTTTATTCTTCTGCATATGGATATCCAGTTTTCCTGGCACCATTTGTTGAAGAGACCGTCCTTTCTCCAATGTATATTCTTGTCACCTTTGTCAAAAATGAGTTAACTGTAGGTGTGCGGATTTGTTTCTGCATTTTCTATTCTGATCCATTGGTCTATATGTCTGTTTTCATGCCAGTACCATACTGTTTTGGTTACTTTAGCTCTGTAGTATAATTTAAAGACAAGCAATATGATTCTTCCACTTTTGTACTTTTTGCTCAGGATGGCTTTGGCTATTCAGTATCTTTTGTGGTTCCATATAAATTTTTGGATAATTTTTTATATCACTGTGAAGAATGTCATTGGTATTTTTACAGAGATTTCTTTGAATCCATAGATTGCTTTGGGTAATATGGACATTTAAACAATATTGATTCCTCCAATCCATAAGCATGGACTATCTTTCCATTTTTGGGTGTCTTTTTCAATTTCTTGTATCAGTATTTTGTAGTTTCTTTGTATAGATCTTTCACTTTAATTAATTCCTAAGCATTTTATTTTATGTGTAGCTATTGTAAATGGGATTACTTTCTTGATTTGCTGTTGGTATATAGAAATGCTACTGATTTTTATATGTTAATTTTGTATCCTGCAACTTTACTGAATTTGTTTATCAGTTCTGATAGTTTTCTTGTGGAGTCTTTAGGGTTTTCTAAACCTAAGATCATACAATCACAAACAAGGATAACTTGACTCTTTTAAATTTGGATGCCTTATCTTTCTCTTGTCTGATTGCTACTGCTAGGACTTTCAGTGCTATGTTAAACAACAGTGGTGAAAGTGGGTAACCTTGTCAAGTTCCAGAACCTTAGAAAAAAAGCTTTCAGTTTTTCCCCATTCAGTATGGTGCTAGCTATGGGTCGGTCACATATGGCCCAGAGTGTGTCGAGAAATGTCATCTGGGACCTAGGGTCTGGAATGAGGGCCTCAGAACTCTGCCTGGTGTTCTACTGTGGCTGAGCTGGTATCCAATTCTCAAGACAAAGTTCTCATTACTTTTCCCTCTCCTTCCTTCAAGCAGGAGTCTCTGCCCATGGCCACCACTGCCCAGACCCATGGTTACTGCAACTTGGCTACCACTGATATTTGTTTATGGCCCAAGGGCTCTTTAATAAGCAGGTGTTGAGTCCCTCCAGGTCTGGGCCTCTCTCTTCCAGGTAGTGAGCTCACTTCTGGCCCAGGATGGATCCAGAAATGTCCTCCAGGAGCTAAGGTCTGAATCTGACACTTCAGATGCTTTATTTTACTATGGCTGAGCTTGTACTTAAGTTGTAAGACGAAATCCTTTTTATTTCTCTCTCCTTTCCTAAAATAGAAAAGGAAGCTTCCTTCCCTTGAGGCCACTGTAGCTGGGAATGTGCTGGTCACACCTGAAGCTGGCATGATACTGGATCTTGCCCAAGGCCCATGACAACTGCTGCCTGGCTGCTATTGATGTTTATTCAAGGCTCAACGTCTCTTTACTCAGTAGATGATAAATCCTGACCGGATTGGGTTCTTTCCTTCAGGGCAATGGATTCTCTCCTAACCCAGGATAGGTCTAGAGATGTGATTCAGGAGCAATGTCCTGGAATGGGGGCCTCAAGACTCTGCTTCATGCTTTATTTTACTGTGGCTGACCTGGTATCAAAGTTGCAAGACAAAGTCCTCCTTCCTGTTTCCTTGCCTCCTGGAGCTGTGAGCAGTGATGCCTGTGGCTAGGGGAGGTGTGATACAAGCACTTACTTGGCTGTCTCATCTGGTGTCTCAATAGGTCACACATACCCCAAGTCCACTGGCTCCAAGTCCAGCACAGCACTAGGACTTGGCTGGGAACTGCAGTCTTTGTGACCTAGACTACTATCAAGTTTATTAGAATCCCAGAGCACTTTAGCCCATGATGGTGGGGCTAGCCAGAACTCAAGTTCTAACTTGCTGAGATGGATGATTCCCCAGGCTAGGCTGGTCTAAATGCTCCCTCCCTGTGTGCTGCCTAACGTTCACCCTGTGTTGGTTTCTGCTGTGACAGGGCAGCACTGAGCTCCAATGCAAAGTTCTTCAGTCACTGTGCTCTCCCTTCCCTAGTGCACAGATTCTCTCTCTGCACCAAGCTCTGCTGCTGGCGATAGGCAAGGAGGGTATTTGCCATTCAAGACTGTTTTTCTAGTTCTTCAGTGCCTCTTTCCTTAATATGATGTTAAAACCAGGTACTATGATCATTCACCTGATTTTTGTTCTTATGAAGGTTGTGTGTGTGTGTGTGTGTGTGTGTGTGTAGCTAGTTATTCAGTTTGATGTTCCTGCCTGGGAGACAATCAGCTGGGGGTTCTATTCAGCCATGTTGTTCCCGGCCACTTTGGTTTCTGCTGATACCTTGTTATTTGGATACTACGTCACTGACTAGTTTTGTTATTGTTTCTTTTTCCTCAGCCAGAGCCTAAAATGTTAGTGTTTCCTAGGCTCTTTTCTTGGTGTACTATGTACACAACTCCCTAAGTAATCTTTTCAGTTCTAATTTTAACTACAAGAATGATTACAGTTTTACCTTAAAAATTGTCCTCTCCCCAGATTTAAGGTCCACATAGGAAACTCCTCCCTTGCTTACAAACTGATCTTTCCCTTTCTTATTGACCACATTGAGGTACTCTCATCCATTGGGCTAACCAGCTAGGAATTATAAAAATCTTATGTTTTATTTACCCTCTATTAATTAGCCTGTCCTCTCAACATCACTTTGAAATTATTTCTCAACGCTATGCTTTTCTCTCTATCTCTTTTCCAAGGACTACTTTGGATTTTCTAATTTTTTAATCTTCTCCCCTCATTTTTTTCCCTCTGCCAACTCCTTCATACTGCAATCATCATCTGCCAGTTTCTTAAAACCACTCCGTGGTTCTTGTATTAGTTTTCCAGGGTATTTTTCCATAACAAAGTACCACAGAGTGGATGGCTTAAACAACAGACATTTATTTTGTCACAATTTTAGAGGCCTGAAGTTCAATATTGAGCTGTCAGCAGGGTTGGTTCCTTTATAAATAAAGCCCTGAACTTGCTGGGACAGAGCACCTGGGAAAAGGGGTGGTTGTGGGTTCTGATTCAGCAGACTTAAACATCCCTGCCAAGCAGCTCTGAAGGGAGCGAGGGATTTCCCAGCACAGCGCTTGAGCTCTGATAAGGGACAGACTGCTTCCTCAAGTGGCCTCTGACCTCATGTATCCTGACTGGGAGATACCTCATACAGAAGAGCTCTGGCTGACATCTGGCAAGTACCCTTCTGGGACAAAGCTGCCAGAGAAAGGAACAGGTGGCAATCCTTGCTGTTCTGTAGCTCCCCTGTGGGTGGTTCCCAAGCAAGCAGGGTCTGGAGTGGACCTCTAGCAAACTCCAGCAGACCTGCAGCTGAGGGTTGGTTCCTCCTGAGGTCTCTCTGCTTGGCTTGATGATGGTTGTATTCCTGCTGAGCCCTCTCACAGCTGTCCTTTTATCTCTGTTCTCTGTGCCTTAATCTCCTCTTCTAATAAGGATATCATTTTTATTGGATTAGTTGACAACTATTTTAATGTAATCATCATTTTAAAGGCCCAGTCTCCAAATACAGTCACATTCTAAGGTTCTGGGAGTTAGGGCTTCAACATGTACATTTTGAGGAAACACAGTTCAATCTATAACAGTTCCCATTGCCAAAATTTGTATTGTAGACAGTATCTTTCTAAGAATATGAATTCTAGCTAATTCATAAAATGTTACTATAAGTGAAAATATTGTTTTTTTCATATTATAAACCAATGTTGAAGATTTGTAATGCATGTCTGCAAATTAAAAGCTTGGAGAATTCTTGCTAAAAAAGAAATTTTCTTTACTCTGTCTAATCCAATCTCTCTCAAATTTATATGACCAAAAATACTTTCTATATCCTCTATAAATAACCTGTAAAGCAAATGTTTCATTGAGCATAGTTGGGAAAACACTGGCCACTAACATAATATATTATCCTTAATAATCTTACTCCTACCTAAGTCGACAGCCTAATTCCTTTCCTTTGCCCCCTTTCTCCTCTACTGATGCCATAGTATAGCATCTCTGTGCTTTCTAGAGGAAACAAATTAAGCCAGTAATATTTGACTATCAGTAAAATTTGACTAAGCCAGTAATATTTGAATGAAGTCTGTGCTGCTTCATGTTCTTATGTTTTATACTTTGAGATACGCTCCTGGTACTGTAATAGATGTTGAAGATAAATGTTGAGCAAGAGTCCTGATCCTGCCCTCACAGAGCTTACAGGCTGATTGGGCAAGAGACATTAATAATTATATTATGGGGGATTTTCCACCAAGATGGCTGAATAGGAACAGCTCCGGTCCATAGTTCCCAGTGAGAGTGATCCAGAAGGCGAGTGATCTCTGCATTTCCAACTGAGGTCCCGGGTTCATCTCATTGGGACTGGTTAGTCAGTGGGTGTAGCCCAAGGAGGGCAAGCCGAAGCAGGGTGGGGCATCGCCTCACCCAGGAAATGCAAGGGGCTGGAGAACTCCCTCTCCCAGCCAAGGGAAGCCATTAGGGACTTTTCCGGACATTCTCACACTCTGGCTCAGATACTTTGCTTTTCTCATGGTCTTCACAAGCCACAGGCCAGGAGATTCCCTCTGGTGCCTACAACACCAGTGCCCCGGGTTTCTAGCACAAAAGTGGGTGGCCGTTTTAGCTGCAGCAGTATTTTTTTTTTCTCATACCCCAGTGGCACCTGGAACACCAGTGAGACAGAACTGCTCCTTCCCCTGAAATATGGTGGCTGAAGCCAAGGAGCCAAGTGATCTGGCTCAGTGGGTCCTGCCTCCACGAAGACCAGCAAGGTAAGATCCACTGGCTTGAAATTCTCACAGCCAGTACAAGCTTGACCTGGGATGTTTGAGCTCAGTGGGTGGAGGGGCATCCCCCATTGCTGAGGCTCGGGTAGACGGTTTTAACCTGGTCTGTGTAAACGAAGTCACTGGGACGTTTACACAGCAACTGGGCAGAGATCACAGCAGCTCAGCAAGGCCTCTGCAGGCAGACTGTCACCAGATGCCCTTCTTCTCTGAAAAATGGCAGCAGCCTATCAGATACTTATAAATAAATCCCTGAACTTGCTGGGACAGAGCACCTGGGAAAAGGGGTGGTTGTGCGTTCTGATTCAGCAGACTTAAACATCCCTGCCAAGCAGCTCTGAAGGGAGAAAGGGATCTCCCAGCACAGTGCTTGAGCTCTGATAAGGGACAGACTGCTTCCTCAAGTGGTCTCTGACCCCCATGTATCCTGACTGGGAGACAACTCATATAGATGAGCTCTGGCTGACATCTGGCAGGTATCCTTCTGGGACGAAGCTACCGGAGGAAGGAACAGGCAGCAATCCTTGCTGTTCTGTAGTGCCCCCATGGGTGATTCCCAAGCAAGCAGGGTCTGGAGTGGACCTCTAGCAAACTCCAGCAGACCTGCAGCTGAGGAGCATGAAAACTACAAACCACTGCTCAAGGAAACAAGAGAAGACACAAAGGAAAAAACATTTCAAGCTCATAGATAGGAAGAATCAATATCATGAAATGGCCATACTGCCCAAAGTAATTTATAGATTCCATGCTATCCCCATGAAGCTACCATTGACTTACTTCACATAATTGGAAAAATACACCTTAAACTTCATATGGAACCAAAAGAGAGCCTGCATAGCCAAGACAATTCTAAGGAAAAACAAACAAACAAAACAAAACAAAACAAAGCTGGAGGCATCATGCTACCTGACTTTAAACTATACTACAAGGCTACATTAAACAAAACAGCATGATACTTGTACCAAAACAGAGATATAGACCAATGGAACAAAACAGAGACTTCAGAAATAATGCCATGCATCTACAATCATCTGATATTTGACAAACCTGTCAAAAACAAGCAGTGGAGAAAGGATTCTCTATTTAATAAATGGTGTTGGATAAACTGGCTAGCCATATGTGGAAAGCTGAAACTGGACCCCTTCCTGACACCTTACACTAAAATTAACTCCAGATGGATTAAAGACTTTAACATAAGACCTAACACCATAAAAACCCTAGAAGAAAACCTAGACAATACCATTTAGAGCATAGGCATGGATAAGGACTTCATGACTAAAACACCACAAGCAATGGCAACAAAAGCCAAAATAGACAGATGGGATCTAATTAAACTTAAGAGCTTCTGCACAGCAAAAGAAACAATAATTAGAATGAAACAGCAACCAACAGAATGGGAAAAAATTTTTGTAATATATCCAGATGACAAAAGACTAATATCCAGGATCTACAAAGAACTAAATTTATAAGAAAAAGATAATCCCATTAAAAAGTAGGCAAAGGATATGAACAGATACTTTTCAAAAGAAGACATTCATGCAGCCAAAAACATATGAAAGAAAGCTCATCATCACTGGTTATTAGAGAAATGCAAATCAAAACCATATTGAGATTCCATCCCATGCCAGTTAGAATGGTGATTATTAAAACACCAGGAGACAACAGATGCTGGAGAGGATGTAGAGAAATAGGAACACTTTTACACTGTTGGTGGGAGTATAAATTAGTTCAACCACTGTGGAAGACTGTGGCGATTCCTCAAGGATCTAGAGCTAGAAGTACCATTTGACTCAGCAATCCCATTACTGGGTATACACAGAATTATAAATCATTCTTTTATAAAGACACATGCACACGTATGTTTATTGTGGCACCGTTTACAATAGCAAAGACTTGGAACCAACCCAAATGCCCATCAGTGATAGACTGGATTAAAAAAATTTGGCACATATATACCATGGAATACTATGCAGCCATAAAAAAGGATGAGTTCATGTCCTTTGCAGGGACATGGATGAAGCTGAAAACCATTATATTCTGCTGCTTGAGCCATATAATCCAGCAGATTAAACAGTTCTTGAAGTGTCAATGGCACATAGGCATGACATGTGAATTTCAATACAAAACCTTAGGATTTTGAAGAAAAGTCCTGCCATCTTCCATAGAAAATTGCTTTTTTTTTTTTGTAACACAGCTCTTGCCTTGCTCCTGGGTCATAGTAAAGACTGAATGCTAAATCATGGGCCACCAAGTTACCATGGGACCTGAGCTGCTCATTATGATGAGCATTGCTTCTGATGCAGCTGGTTTGACAGAATGGCAGAATGGCCCTTTGAAGACTCAGCTACAGCACCATCTATGTAGCAATATCTTGCAAGGGTGAGGCAAAGTTCTCCGTAAAACTATATATGTCTGAATTGCCTTCCAGTGGGGGTTATCTGACCTGCCGAGCCATACAGTTGGGTGTGCACAGCATCACTTCATCATCAAATGGAAGTGATATGCATTTTGACAGGCCTGAGCAGGCCCTGAAGGCACAAGAAAGTTACACGAGGAAGTGGCTCAATTGTCCATGGTCTCTACTTCAGCTACATGGGTTTCGCTTTCTCAGCCTGTGCCTATGGCCTCATAGGGAGTTCCCTATGATCAGCTGGGGGAGGAAGGGGACATTCAGGTCTGTTTTACAGATGTTCTGCATGATATACAGGCAGCACCTGAAAGCGGACAGTTGCAGCACTACAGCCCCTTTCTGGGACATCCCTGAAGGACTGTGGTGAAAAGAAATCCTCTCAGTGGGAAACACTGAAAAGTGCACCTGGTTGTTTACTCTGCTTGGAAGGAGAAATAGACAGCAATGGGATTATGTATCAATTCATGGGCTGTGGTAAATGGGTTAGCCGAATGATCAGGGACCTAGAGGGAACATGTTTAGAAAACTGGTGATAAGAAAATCTTGCCAAGAGGCATCCAAGTGTGAAAATATTTATATCACATGTGAATTCTCACCAAATGGTGACATCAGCATAGGAGAGTTATAATAATCAAGTAAATGGGATGTCCTCTTCTGTGGGTACCAGTTAGCCTTTCCCCCCATCAGTGCTCAATGGTCTTATGAACAAAGTGGCCATAGTGGCAGGGATGGAGATTATTCATCAGCTTAGTAACATGAACTTTCGCCAAGGCTGACCTGATTGTGGTCATTGCTGAGTGCCTAATCTGTTAGCAGCAGAGACCAACAGAGTCCACCATTCACTGCTGGTGATCAGCCAGCTACCTGGTCATAGGTTGATTACATAGGAACACTTCTGCCATGGAAGGAACATCATTTTGTTCTTACTGAGATAGACAGTCTAAATACGAATTTGCCTTTTCTGCATCCAATGAGTCTGCCAAAACTACCACCCATAGATTACTAGAATGCCAAATCCTGCATTGCTTCTGATGCAGCCAGTTTGATAGAATGGTGAAATGGCCTTTTGAAGACTCAGCGACAGCACCAGCTACAGAGCAATACCTTGCAAAGCTGAGGCAAAGTTCTCCGTAAAACTGTATATGTCTGAATTATCTCCCAGTATATTGTGCTGCTTCTCCCATAGCTAGGATTTTGTTCTTACTGAAATAGTCTAGATATGAATTTGCCTTCTCTGCATACAATGAATCTGCAAAAACTACCATCCATAGATTTCTAGAATGCCTTATCCGGCATCATGGTATTAGACATAGCATTGCTTCTGATGCAGCTTGTTTGTTAGAACGGTGGAACAGCCTTTTGAAGACTCAACTACAGCCAAGCTATGTAGCAATACCTTGCAAGAGTGAGGCAAAGTTATCCATAAAACCGTATATGTCTGAATTATCTTCCAGTATATTGTGCTGCTTCTCCCATAGTCAGGATTTATGGGTCCAGGAATCAAGGAATGGAAAAGAGAGTGGAACCACTCAATATTACTCCTAGTGACCCCACTAGCAAAATTTTTGTTTCTCGTTCCTACCACCTTATGCTTTGCTGACCTGGAGGTCTTAGTTCCAAAGGGAGGAATGCTTCCATTAGGAGACACAACATGATTCCGTCGAACTGGAAGCTGAGACTACTACCCAGCAACTTTGGACTCTTCATGTCTCTGAATCAACAGGAAAATAAGGGATTTACTTTGCTGGCAGCGGTGATGGATCCTGACCACCAATTGGAGATTGAACTGCTACTCCACAACGGAGGTAAGGAAGTGTATGTCAGGAATACAGGAGAACCCTGAGGGTGATTAAGATCAATTGAAAATGATGACAACTCAATCTAGACAGGACTGCTAATGTCATTGAGGAATAAAGATTTGGTCACCTACCAGATAAAGAAACATACCAGCTGAGGTGTTTGCCGAAGGCCAAGGAAATATAGGGAGAAGATAGGTATAAATGGCAGCTATGACCATGTGACCAGTTATGGAAATTAGGACTATTTCCTCCTTATCTTGTTCTGAATATGCATGTGTGTGTGTGTGTGTGTTGATAGACAGATTTACCATGAGGTATTGGCTCATGCAAGTATGGGAGCTGAGAAGTCGAGGATCTGCTGCCAGCAAGCTATATATGTCTCTTCGTTTTCTTTCCTTTCCTGTTACTTAACATGTATTGACTTTACATCATAGTATTTATTTATTTATTTTGAGATGGAGTTTCACTCTTGTTACCCAGGCTGGAGTACAATGGTGCCATCTCAGCTCACTTCAACCTCCATCTCCTGGGTTCAAGTGATTCTCCTGCCTCAGCCTCCCAAGTAACTGGAATGACAGGCATGTATCACCACATTCAGCTAATTTTGTGTTTTTAGTAGAGATGGGGTTTCACCACGTTGGCCAGGCTGGTCTTGAACTCCTGACCTCAAGTGATCTGCCCACCTCAGCCTCCCAAAGTGCTAGGATTACAGGTGTAAACCACTGTACCCAGCTATATCATAGTTTTTAAGTACTGTTATTTTTACATCTTAGTGTTTAAGTTATAGGATATCAAAGATAAGAGTGAACACCCCTCAAGGACTTTACCTCCTCTTCTGGGGAAGGGATTAGTACATTTGTGCATTTACAGTTCTAATCTATGCAGGGTAGTTTTATCATGTTAGATGGAACTATGAATTTGTTATTTTCTTTATTTGGAGATAAAATATGTTTAAGAAGATGCATATGAGTGCCAAACTGGCAAGGAGTAGACCTGTGATGGTTACACTAATGTGTCAACTTGACTGGGTCAATGGGCACCCAGAAAATTATAATTTCTGGGTGTGTCTGTGATGGTGTTTCTAGATGAAATTAACATTTGAATTAGTAGACTGAGGAAAGCAGATTGCCCTTCCCAATGTGGTTGGGCTTCATCTGAATCTGCTGAAAGGCCTGAGTAGAATGAAAGGCTCAGTAAGAAAGAATTCTTTCTCTCTGACTGTCTCTGAATGGGGACATTGGTCTATTTGTGTTTTTGGACTTAGACTTAGACTGAACCTTATGCCATCAGCTTTCTCGGCCCTAAGGCCTTTAAAGTCAGACAGGAACTTACATCATCTGCTCACCTGGTTCTCAGGCTTTCAGACGCGACCTGGAACTATACCATCAGCTCTCCAGAGTCTCCAGCTTGCTGACTGCAGATTTTGGACTTCTCAACCTTCATAGTTATGGGAAGCCAATTCCTTATGGTAAATTTATCTATCTGTCTGTGTATCTATCCACTTACTTATCTATCTATTTACTGTCTGTCTATCAATCACCTCCCTCCCTCCCTATCTCCTATTGGTTCTATCTCTAGAGGACCCAGACTAATACAGATTTGAAAGGAAAAAAAAAAAAAGGATATTAGTGTATCCAGATTTTCTAAAACATGATTCTTTATATTGATAGAAATTGTGTGATTTTTTTTGACATAAGATGCAGAGGAATAATAGTATTGGGATGTTTTTTAAAAACTGCAAACAGACCAATTTCTGTTTCCTACAGGAACTACTTTGTAGATCATTTTAGAACAGCCTGAGTGAGCTATTGCAGGTATTGAAGGTAGAAAATATTGATTTAGGTCTATATCAAATATATTTCTTTAACCAGGGGGACCTTTTCTTCCATCCTACTACATTACTACACTCTGCATAAAGTCACCTTTCATGGAAACAAAGGTCTCTGCAAAATGTTTTGAGGGAAAAGATAAGATGTGTATGTTTGTATTGGATATACATTTTCAACCTCATTTCTGTATAGGTCAAAGAAAAAAGCAAAGTACTTTAAATGCAGATTTTGCCATTATGGACAGGAAATGACGAATGCAGAAACTGAGGACCCAAAGCTGTCAGAAAAATCTGACTTAGCCTCATTAGATATTTAAGAAATAAAATATAAATAGATCACAGAAGAAAGGCTCTCATCTCTGAGGGACTGCTGGGCACAGATTTTGTGCATCTTCTCTATTAACTGGGTCATCACTGATTAAAGAATTCTTCTAGGGCACTTGGCATACTCATTCAGTATTAAACTGAACTTGATTCGACAGAATTCACCGGGCTCCAGCAGAGGGCGTGATTCACAAATGCTGGAGCCGGGGATGCTGTAGCAGTGTAGTCTAAAAAAGCAAAGATGGATCTGGAATTTCCAGCCAATTTCAACCTTTTCCTTTTGCAGCGTGCTATGTTCGGGTAATCAGTAATTCAAGCTAATATGAAAGGACAATGAAAAGCAGTAAGCTGAAGTTTTGGAGAGATATTAATTATTGAATAAAATATTTTAAAATATTTACTGGAATGGGGTTTTAAAAATAAATTGCATTTTTCTTTAAAATGCATGGAATGTGTCTTCTTTTATCAACATTAGTTGCCTTATTGATATTGAGTCAAGGAGCTGAGGGAAGAAAAAAGAAACCACTTTTTTTAAAAAAAATGCCAAGTTAACAGCATTATCTTAGGGAAGAAAAGTGATTGTAGTGAGGAAGGACCTACAGCTCGATAAGAGTTTTTAATAATAAATTCTAAACATCAGTAACTAAAACACCAATGAATAATAATGAATTCTGCTCCTGGCAAGTGTCTTATTATATCTATCTATCTATCTATCTATCTATCTATCTAATCTATATCTATACCTATATCTATATTGGACTTAAAAAAATCCAGATGTCAAAAATATTCAGGGGCTATGAAGAAACTGACTGAGACTTTAGGAATCAACCCCCATCATCAAGACTGCTTGGCCCCTTCTGATGTCAGAACAGCTTCCATATAAATATTCTACTGTGCATGGGTGTCAGGGGTCTTCATGTCCAAGATAGGCTGAACTTCATGATGCTGGAATAAAACACTTCCCATAAGCTCTTCCTCTCTCCCATCTCCTGTCTCAAGACCCCAACATATATTTGGCCTTCAGCCCTGACTCTCCGCATAGGAAGGAAACGAAAAACATTCAGCTCATATTGAGTGATAATGCTTAACATATTAAAGGCAAAGTGATATTTTTAATGGTGATTTTCGATAATATTATTGATGGTAGTAATGATGATAAAGGACAATGCTAACAAATAGAAAAAAAGAACAGAAAAAAGCATAAAAATATCCAATAGAATGCTCAGTAGGCTAGACATGTTTCAACTGAGACCCTAGACCTCAATGAAAACAGAATAGTTTCAATCTCAATTACATTTATCAATGTATCTAGGTCCTGGGAATTTTTTTCTTCCCTGGGAGCAGGCACACTTTCAAATTCTTCTTTATGAGAGTACTAAACTATTGCAGAGGCAGCAGCTCTGAGCATTCCTTTGAAGTATATACTAAAGAGGCATTTCAAACACTGCTAAGAGCATGCTGTACCATCATTAAAAGCCAACATTAAAATTCAGAAATCAAAAGCATGTTTACACCAGGCTAAACCATTTTTTTTCTTACAAACTAAAAGAACATCAAGCTATCCAAAATGATTTAGTGAAAAAGGTCTATTTTTCTTGTTTACCCACTGACTACGAAGGCACTGGGCCAATGTTATTCTAGTTATCTCGGCATTTTTAGCATTCTCTTTGCATAAATTCTGTAAAAGGGCAAACTTCCCATATACAATATCATATTTGGTATAAGAAATAGAATATTTGGGGAAACCAAAATTATATTTAAAACATACTAAGGGCAGATGTGATGGCTCACATCTGTAATCCTAGCACCTTGGGAGGCTGAGGCAGATGGATCACAAGGTCAGGAGTTCGAGATCAGCCTGGCCAACATGGTGAAGCCTCATCTCTACTAGAAATACAAAAAATTAGTTGGGTATGGTGGTGCGCTCCTGTAATCCCAGCTACTCAGGAGGCTGAGGAAGAAGAATTGCTTGAACCCAGGAGGTGGAGGTTGCAGTGAGCTGAGATCATGGTACTCCAGCCTCAGCAATGGAGCAAGACTGTTTCAAAAAAGCAAAAGCAAACCAATACCAAAAACATACAAGGAAGAAAATAGTGGTTTTACTCTTCAAGATGGAACAGAATATGAGGTGCACTGATTTCTAATTGCAAACTTAATTCCATTTTTTCCCTATAGCCTTAAGTTTTAATTGCCATTAGATTTCTCTATCCTACGTTTTTGTATTTTATAATGAATTCTTGCAAATGACTTGCTGTGGTGGCTGTGGAAATGCCCTGCTCAGATCTTCATGAAAATCTTCTGTGGAAGGGTAGTTGACCAAAAATTTCTAGCTGCTTCCCTCCTAGGCACTGAGGCCACACATCCCATAAGCTGCTCTCACACAATGGCCAAGCACAGCAGCTCAGAGCCAGTCCATGCCTTCTCAAAGTGATGCTTCCTCTAATGAAGACATTTTCCTTTACATGCCTGTAATCCTAGCACTTTGGGAGGCCCAGGTGGGTAGATCACTTGATGTCAGAAGTTCAAGACCAGCCTGGCCAATTTGGTAAAACCCCATTTCTACTAAAAATATAAAAATTAGCTTGGCGTGTTGTCAGGCGCCTGTAATGCCAGCAACTCAGCAGGCTGAGGCAGGAGAATCGCTTGAACCCAGGAGGTGGGGGTTTCGGTGTACCAACATCGTGTGCCACTGCATTCCAGCCTGGGCAACAGAGCGAGACTCTGTCTGAAAAAAAAAAAAAAAAAAAAAAAAAAAGGTTCCTTGTATTTATTGAAAGGAATTTTAGTGTGTTGTATGTGTAATGTCAAATAAAGAATATTTAACACAAAAGAAAGACATCATCTGAAGTGCGAAGCATACATAGTTTCTGAATAAGGTGGCAGCCCTTATTACTCAGAAAAAGTCCCCAGGGAGAGGAATGTCCTTGGTGTGAGGATTAAGGCGTTTGGAAAACACAGCTGAAGATCCTGGCAAAGGCAGGGGCTGAGGGGGTCCCGGTGCATGAGGCCCAGAACCAGCTGCGCATGTACCTGACCAGGGCGGTGGCGGCTGCACAGCCTCTTCTCATGTACTGGCTCACCTTCCACCTGGAGCGGTGAGCGCGGCCGCTGAACCTCCCGCTGCTGCTGCTGCTGCTGCTGCTGGGGGCCACTGTGTCCGCAGGACTCATCTCCCGCCTGCGGGCCCCAGGGTCCACCCTGTTTGGGTACAGGAGCCGCCCCCATCCCAAGTCCCGAGGAGCCTCGCCCCCAACCCAAGGGGCTGCAAGATTTCCAGCTGCACAGGCCACCGCTCCAGGGCGTGGCCGCTGTTACTGAAACAATAAACCCTGATGGTCAAAAACAAAACAAAACAAAACAAAAAACAGATTGAACAATGCCTGAAGGACAGCAGAACTACTAAGTTGAATTGATGCTTCAGAGAGGTATAATGATAAATTGAGGGCAGTAAATCTGTAAAGTTAGGTGTGATAGCCAGAGGCCCTTTACGGTAGTTTAGGAAGAAGCCCTTACTCTTCCTGCAATGGAAGAGCTGATAGTTGCAGAGAAACAGACCCAGGATTTCATAGTGAGAATTGCAGACTTCCAGAGACAGTTGAATGTTCAGCAAAAGCAGTACAGGTTTCTGGTAAGGTTAGGGCTGTGGTTAGGATCCCTGGAACCCTACCAGATAAAATTGGAACACCTGAGTAAACGCTGACGGAGATGGCCTTAAATCCCTGAGCTTCTCTCAGAGCATTTACTTTAGAAAACCTGTAATTGTAAATTCTTTCTCTTGCGCCTTTGAGATGTAAATCCTTTTAAAAGCCTCTTGCTAATTTTATAATCTAGGAAAGTCTTTCTCAAGTGCTTAGAAGCCATTCTTTTGACATGTAATTTTGAGGAAAGATAGTGCACCTAAATTTCAGTTTCTGTGTGAGAATGGGAGTCTAACTTTTATAGGCACCAATTAGCAAACAAGGATGGCCTAATAATTGAGAAAAAACATTTGTAAACTCAGAATTAGCACAGGTCACTAATCAACTGCTCAACCCCCACCCCATGTCCTCCAGCATTTTTCCAGTAGCTTACCCCAGCTCTGAAATTCCTCCTTCCCTTTGTTTCAATGGAGTTGAGCTCAGATGACCTCTCTCCTGTTTTAGCAGCTTTGAATAGTCTTCTTTGCCTTCCAGTGCAATTTTTACTTTGAAATATCCCTGAGAATTGTGGCTTTTCAGACCCCTCTGACCCTCAGAATTTGCAAAAGAAAGAAGGCCGTCCCTCCCTTCTGCTACCCAGAAGGAAGTAGCTGCAGAGCAGCCTCACCTTTGCAAGATCACAGGTGCCGTTCTTAAGAGTTGCCCCTCCTGCCTATCCTGATTATACAGCTGAAACTATGACTGAATCCTAGCACAGTCTAACTGGAGACATGCTGGGCTGATAAGGGAGAAATGAGTTTATAAACTGAAGAAGCTTCAAGAATATGCTACAATGGACAAACAGTAGCCACGGGATTACCCCTGGGGTGAGGTTCGAGGGTGCTTGATCAAGGAGGCCAGAGTGAAAGACTGAATAAGAACAATAGACTTGGCAGCACTTTTTTGAGACATTTGATTTTACACCCTGGTAAGGACCCCAGAATACAGAACAAACTTTCTGCTAAGAGTGGATCTTAGAAACTAGGAATAAGTGATGGCCCTGGCTGAGCAAAGTGGAAATGCCTGGGTTGCCTGGCAGAAGCAACAGGCTCAGGAATGTGGGCCTGATGGAAAGTTTCGCATGTAGGGCTAGAAGCCCCATTACATGATATGCTTCATGGAAGGTCACAGGGAGTCCTCAGCCAACAGGAATCAATTGGTGACGGCAGCAGCATCCCTAAGTTCAGCGACGGCTCATCTCAGGAATGCTTTTGGAGAAAGAATAGGCAGGCTTGTAGACGAAAAGGCTGCCTCAAGTCAGTTTTATAGACCAAGATGATCTTTCTCAAGGATGATGAAGCTGTCCCTTTAAAATGCAGTCATCAAGGAAGATAGTGCCCCATCTCATAGTCTTTTGCTGGTTGTACCAATTTATATTTACATGAGAATTATTAATATATTGCCAACATTTGACTTCCTGGAATATATTTTTTACCAATGCAATGTGCATATGATGTCTCATTGTAGTTTAAACTAGAATTAACCTGAAACTAATGAGGTTGGGCATCCACGCACGTTTATTAGCCATTTACATTTCTTTGTCCTCTGATTTATTTATGTATTCTTGATAGTAGTCCTTTAAAAATTGTTTTAGATATCAAAAATCTTTCTGAATTTTGTGTCTTCTCTCATCAATCTTTTTATAATATATGAGAAACAGAAGTCTTTATTTTTATGTAGTTGCATTTATCAGATTTGCCTTTTGATTAGTATTTTTTGTCTTAAGAACTTTTATAATCCAAATTTATAAAGTTTTTTCTATATTATCCTCTAAATGTTTTGTAAATTTGACTTTCACAATGTTTTATAATTAAATGCATTTATTTTTGCTAATTGTGTGAGATAAGATCCGGTTTTATTTTTTTCAAGTAGTTAATTGACCCACACTATTTATTAAAAGTTCATGATTTTATTGCAAATCTATTTTACTTTCTCTGTATGTTAGTTTGCTGGTCTCACTATTGTGTTCTATTGTTCAATTTACCTATGCTGTGTCAGTTGTATGCTCTTTTAACTTCGGTACTTAAAAAAATTTTGGGGGGACTGTCTAGAGTGTAACTTGTATACTTTTATGAGTCTTCATAACAATTAGAAAATAGTTTTCAATCTTGTTCTTTCTCTTCAAGTATGCTTTGACTTTCTTGGCATTTTGGGCATCTACATAAATTTGTAATCTTAAAATGTGGGTGCATTGAATATCTGCGTTTGTGATTTGGGAAGAGTTGAATATCACTATACTATTCAGTTTTTTCAATCAATGAACATGGTATTTAGGTCTTATTTATAAATTGTCTTAACAATATTCTTTGTAGAGGTCTTGAACTGCTTTGCTAACTTATTCCTAAGCATCGGATACATTTGATGCTAATAAAAATGATGTTCTAATAATTTCATTGATATCCAGTAGAATTGACAAATCCTCTTGTATATTCTAAAGAAAATTGTTGAGTGTTCAGATTTTCTATGCATAAATACATATAATCTACAAATAATTATAACTTTCTTTTCTTTTCTACTTCTTGTTCATTTACTTGTGTTTTTTCTTGCCTTGATACGTGACAGAGATCTTTGATACAATATTAAAGAGAAATGATACAATATTAAATAGAAATGATGGCATACTTGTTTTATTTCTGGTCTCAAAAGCCATTAATAACAAGTGTTTTACATAGATAAAATTAATTAGATTTAGAGTACTGTTCCATTCCAAGTGTGCTATAAAGTTTTTATTATAAATAAATTTTGAATTTCATCAACTATATCTCAGTATCTTATGAGTCTTATACTTTAGTATATTAATGTGGTAGATTTGATTACTTCATTTCCCAATATTAAAATATTCTTATGTAAATAGTATAATTTAACTTGATCATGATTGTTATTTTTATTCATTGCTGGACTGGTTTTGTTCATTTTTCAGTAGATACCTTGACATTTGTGAAAATTTCTCATATCTAATTAGAGTAACTTGGTTTTCTCTTTTAATTGGCATGGATTTGTTCATTTTATTAATCTTATCAAATAAGCAAATTTTGGAAGGTTATTTTCTCATAAACAATCCATGAAACTCATTCTTCATTTCATAAATAAAATAAAAAATAATACAAAAAGTAAAAATATCAAAATTAAAAAATAAAGTTTGTTTGGAATTGTTAGGTATACAGGAAGGAAAGATTTCAACATTTTTGCAATTATAGTTTTATCATTATCTTTTAATAGATAACTATTTTGTCTCAATCTTCAAGATCTTTAGACTGTAGCCTTGAGGCATTTTCAGCTTTTAAAACCTAGAGAATAAATAGTCCAAAAGTCAAACTCATTAATCACTCATCTATTTGTAACTCTTGAGATCTGGCGTCATCTTAAAAAAACACTCCAAGATATACTTCACTTAAGAATGCCCTTAAAAGTTTATCAGAAGTATATTAGATAACATTTGATCAGTGTCAACACATTCCTAAATTAATTATTGTAGAGAGATGAATAGATTAAAAAATAAAAAATTTAAATCAACGAGTTTTTTACACTGTTTTAAGGTTGGAGAATGATAGGTAGTTTACTTGCTATAGCAAGAGAGTGTCAAAGAATATAGTAAACATGTAAGCTCACTCAGACATGCTCCAACTGGCCAAAAAAGATAAATCCGAGCATTAATATAAATAATAGCTTCAAAGAATTAAAACATATTAAATACATTTCAATCTTTGGTTTTATAATGACACTAAAAACAAAAAGGAATTGGTTATTTTTGGAGGATAGTAGGGAACTATCCATTATTTTGAAATACGGTAAACAGATAAAGGGAGATCGTTCAGCTTTCTCTGCCTTTATCCTAGCTTTCTTGTACAGACTATACCACAGGGTTACCAAATATTGATTGAAAATAAGTTTATCTTCTAAACATTTCAAGGAGAAATAATGATTGACATGTAATATCATTTTGAAGCATTTAATTAATTAATTAATCTATTCTAGGGATTGAGCATCAGTGACCACAAACAGGACAAAGTAAGAGACCACCAGACATTATGTGCCTCCCAGTCCAGGAATACAAGATCAACTTGTGACAAAGAGATTGAACATGAATTGGATCAAGCATATAGAGAAAAATACCAATGTACAAGTAACACAGAGGCAGAGAAACGTGTTAACTACACTATAGCATGCAGTGAGCAAAACCCAGTTTTTGAGGAATCCTACAAGTACAAAGACCGAGGTGTTTTTGTGTTTGTGTGTGTGTGTGTGTGTGTGTGTGTGTGTGTGTGTGTGTTTTAAAGGAGGTTCACTGAAAAAGAAGTGAGGGGGAGGAGGACATGCACATTAAAAGAAGCTTAGAAAAATATGAAAAATAGAACAGGACAACTACACTAACGTTTTGTGGGCAGTGTGAGTAATAAATCAATCAATGATTATCATTAAATCAGGATAGTGTTACATTTAGGGTGGGAGCGTTGTGATAGAGATGAGTTAAATGGAAGACTTATGAGTTAGCAGGCAAAGTTCAATTTTTTGACCTGGTTGGAGGTTATAAGAATGTCTGACATACAATCCTTTATGAAGCTATACATTTGTTTAATTCTGTTTTCTGTATCTCCGCTAATTTAAAATACAATTTTAAAACTGGATGAGTGAATATATTTATGATACAATTTTCTTTTCAGAGAAGATGTTCTGAAAAGTTTTATTTTATATTAAGTATTAATTTATCAAGTTGATAAACAGAAGAAATCAAAATTGATATTTTCAATATTTATTAGTAAGGCTGAGGCAACAGCCTTTATACGGCACAATTTACATATAAGTTATCAAGATACATCTTGTATACAATCACAAAACCAAGACATATTTTTACATAGAGTAAAACTCAAGACAGTTTTACAAGCATTTTTTAAATACAATTCTCATGTATTTTCAGGTCCATTTATACAATCCTTAGCCCAAGAATTTGCATTTGTTCATTAGATTTTCCAAAGGGATTTAGGTAAAACAAAAAGGAACACATTAGCAAATCACCAACATGGCATGCAACATGTAGTCAGAAACAAGACATGTCTTCAAGTACTTTAGTTTTTATTTCAAAATCAGTTTTATTAAGGTTTTTATTTTTTCAGACAAGAAAATTTTTTCTTAAACCTCATATGTGTTGTTAGGTTATTAGCACACACATTTATCAGTAGTGGGAGCACCTGAGCACATCACTGAACAAATATACAGACACAATCAAACAATAATCATATTCACATGCTGATTGCCAAATGAAATTAATATTTCAACTTTGTCTACTTTACCAAATGTATACTTATGTACAAGGTGATGAATTAAGAAAACGATCTCCATCTACCTATCAGATAAAGAATTTGATTAAATGATTTTGGTTTTATGGATACCTTTAATAATAGAACATGAAACATACAGAATACATCATTGTGTCATATTTAATGAGAATATTTGTTTCACTCATTCATTATTGTATTACACCCAAGGCAAGTGATTATTAAATAAATAGCTCACAATTATTCATTGAGTTTTCTTTCACTTTTCATTTCAAGCTCAAAAAGAGGGAAGGAAGATCACTTCTGTCACACATATAAACACATATATAGCTGTAGTTGGCTGATCTTGGAATATTTGACATTGTAGCAATGAAAATAAGTTTTTAAAAATATTGTTAGTTATGATTTAAATAATAAAGTAAAAAAATACTATAAACATCTTTATGATATTTTAAGGAAATGAAGCATTGATCAAATAATTTCTAATAAATTGGGCACAATAGAATATAATTTTATTTTACTTCACATCACCACCACTGCTAACATCACTACTGCTACCACCACTATCATTACAGTCGTTCCTATAAGAATCAATATCAGCTGGTTACCAGCTATAATATTCCCACAATATGACTATTTAAATGTGTGTGATCCACAAAAGTAATTCCACTGGTATGCTGAAAATATGCATTTAATTAGTGTAATTTATTAAAATATGGGCAATATTAAGGAGTAAAGACAATTGATGCCCTTTAGTCTTGGTATTGTTCTTTTAAACTGAAATATAAATAAAAAGTTCAGAGTCACCAAAAATCTCCTTAATCTTAAGAAAAAACAGGGAAAACACCAACCTCTTGCTACTAGGGTTATTTGTGTCTGTAATGACTATTCTATATTCCCCGTCTTTTGTAAAAATTCACTCTGTGCTTTTGTTTCCACAGCTGAAAGTTTCTTTAGGACCAAATTTTAAATTAAAAAGCAACATCAGTCTCTGATGACTCAATGAAACTGTGGGAAAAACTGAGATGCTCTTTAAGGTAAAAATGTTATAATTGGACTAATCACGTATTCTATATAGATTACAAACTCTGTCAGTATTAGAATAAAAAAAAGTCAATTCCAATAAAATGAAATAAATGAAAGAATGGAAAACCATGTACTGTGATATGTACAAAAAAGTAAAAAACACCAAGAGCCCTATTTGCAATAAAAAAGAAACAGTTTTGTTTTAAGAAGGGAAGTCAACATCATTCAGAAGAAATGCATTCATATAAGAATCAGTGTTGCATAGAATAATTCCAGTACAATCTAGAAGTTTGGTCAGCTGCAAACTTGGCACACTGGCAGGATCTTATGCTCTCTGAAGGGGAATGCTGGTGCACAAAAAGAAGCCCTGTTGTCAACTCTGCTGATTGACCTCACCCCATCACTAGTTCTTTGGAACGGAGGGGCTTCTATAATGGAGAGACTCCTACTCTTTCAGGTTAAATAGCTACCAAAGAGATAATCTTTGTTTTGGTGATCCCTCCATTTATATTATTCTAAAAGAAATTGCAACTGGAATGAAGAAAGCTAACTGGTCATACAAACTTTCATGCACACCTCTGGATATGAGTGGCTGCAAAAGAGGATCAGAGATGAGTCAGGGTTTGCTTTTAAGGGCAAATATCAGAACCTTGTTATGTCAGAAGGAGATCTTGGACCTTTTCTTCCCCAATTATGAATGATGATTATAGGCTTCTTCAAGTGCTAGCTTCTGCTGGAAATATCCATGGCAACCATTGGCAGATCTAATCATCTCTAAAAATAAAATCTTAGCAATATAAAATCTTTCATGATTCCTCTCTCCCATACTCATTTTAGAGTAATGTCAATGGTAAATGACATTGCATTTTCAGTGGAGGGGGATTAAAAAATAGAGGAAAGAAAAGTTATGGTTATCTTTTTCAGTCTGGGGAAGAGTTAATTTGTATTCTGAAGTCATATATATATGTATATATATACATATATATATACATGAAGTTACATATATATATATGTGACATATATATGTGGCCTGGGATATGTTAGAAATTCTCTTATTTTTATTGCTTTACATTCCTCTCAAATTTAAAGCGTTTTTTTAAATGAGAAAATTCCATATCCAACCAATATCTAGAGATGGTTTTCTCTAATCCCGTTAACATTTTGCCCTTGAATAAAGCAACAGGTTTTAAGCTCAGAATGCCCTGAGAAGCAATTTGATTTATTTTGGATAGAATATAAGAATAGGGTGAGACCAATATTATTCATTTAATTTAGAATAACAAAATTTGCAAATCATTTTCATGTAATTCTTCACCTTTTTTTAGGTTAAAGTTTATATTTTAAATAAAAAATAAGCTTTGTAGCTAATTTACTGCTTTTGTCCATGTCAATCCTTGTCATTGATTTAGGTGATATTTTTCACATATAAAATTTGAGAATTAAAAAGCTATGTAATAATTACTCCTTACTTCTGTGCATAAAACTATATTTGGAAATGTGCTTTCATCTTTCATAGATCATTGATTTATCATCCCAACATCTCATTTGGAAGGTTAAGAATATATAATTATTTTTATCCTACAGATGAGAAAACTGGGGTAAAGTGAGTTTAAGTGACATGTGCAAGGTGACATAGTCAGTGGCAGAACTAAGACCAGAAGCCAGGCTTTTACTCCCTGCTGAGTGTGTTTTCCACAACTTCACATTACTTTCTTAATGAATAACGCTGATAGAGAAGAGGGTGCTTCATTTTAAGACTTGGACATTAGTTGTTTTATTCATTATTATTAAAATAGTTCAAAGTATATTTTAACCTCAGGTAAATGTTGACTTATAACGTATTTTCTCAACATTGATGAACTCGATCACTGTGATATTGTCAATAAAGTAAGAAAATAGAGCACTAGAGAGAACTGGAGTTTGGTGTCAGGTTTTCATGATACAGTCAATAAATGAATTCACTCATTAACAAAAGAAGGGTAAAATATTATGAAATGAGGAAATGATACCCATTTAATTAATTAATGTCACAAGATTAATATGGTTTGTTTGCCAGAGAAAGAATTTTCTTTCTCTGTCAATGTATCTCAAGAGAAAAGAAATGTGCAGGATAATACATTAATTTGCAGTTTCACAAAGAATACATTGTCATGCTTCCTAGAACATATCAGTTTACTTTAGTTCCTTTGGTACATAGATTGAAGATGTCTTGGGTTAATGGCAAATTATGAAGATTTTGATGGTTTCAATCAAAATTCCAATATTGTATGGGGCGACATTCTTCTTCATTAGCCAGTCATAGTTTTATTTCTAGATAAATTCAATTTTATTTCTACCTAATATTATCTTCACTCTACATTATTTCAAATTATATTGAAACAAATGCATTTTTACCACATGGATTCAAAGTCAGTGTTGTATACCCTTGTAACATTTATACACAGAGAAAACCAAAAAAAATGTGGCCTAAAAGCCATGATTTCTACATCTCCTATTCCATTTTCCCTAAGAACACAGCCACCTCACTTCCGGTCCTGAACATATATTGTAGATGTATCTTATGTCAGAATCTGAAAGCAGCCAGTTGTCTCAATAGAAGACGATGAAGGAAGATTTTTGAAGTGTTGAAAACAGATTTGTTACATCAGTTCTTTCCTTTCAACCAAGGCTTCTTTGCATAAAGAATTACCTTTGTGCTGCACTGGAAACCACATTAATCTTTGAGCCTCTGTCTTAAGCTATAGCTCAACTCTGCTCAAAGACTTCTGCCTTAAGTAATCAAAATTTCTTTCACAGTTTCTTTCACAGCTATGGGAAATCCAAGGTCTCAGAACTCCATTCCTTTTTGTTTTCAATATGTGAACTTTTTCAACTGAATGTCTTTGTATGGTCCACAACGATAAATGTACAAAGCGTTCAGTATGATTTTGCCAGTTGTTCCCACTCTTACGCTGCCTCTCAAAACTTAGCTTAGTACAATTGTATCCAACTATAGTCTTGATGTGAGGCTATTTAGAACAGTTTCTATACCCTGAGAAGACATGTTTCTTCAATGTGTTTGAGTAGGACTGACCAAAAGTTTGTGCCAGTTGACTATTCTTTTTCTGAGATCCACTTTGTCAAGCCAGATACAGGCTTCACCAATCAAGGTCTTTTTCATAAACTTTCCTCCATTGGAGAAAAGTAAAATCTAGAAAAAATAGTCAAAAATAAATATATTTAATTTATACACATATGTGTGTATAGTTTTCAACTTTTTTAAAGGACATTTAATCATCGAAGAAATAGCACAAAAGAGGGTGATGGTGAGTAAAAGTAGCAGGCATACTTGTAGGAAAACTAATAGTCAAGATGTTCTCAAAAGATTTGCATGTAATATAAATTAAGTCACATCAACATTTGTATTATTCTGCAAAGGAAAAGATACATTCTGAAGAATGTGAGAATATTAGGTAAAATGTGTAGCCAGCTAAGTCTAACTAAGTTTATGCTTAAACTGATGGAGAGTTTCACAAAATAACTTTGCCATATAATTTTTTACTAGTTTACAAAAAGCTATATCAAAAACAAGATTAACTGAATTCTGAATAAATAAATAGAAGTTCACAGAGCATTATTTTTACTTAGCGTTAAATTTTCTGGTGATTTTACTATAGTATCTTCTTCCAAACTGTTTTCTGAAGTCATTTGCAAAACTTATCACACAGGATCTCAAACTAGATAATTTTGTTTTCCCTTTTAGAAATGAGTTGAAGGAAAGGTAGAGAGCATTCAGTGGAGCTAAGCATTAATCCTTGATAATTTTATTACCTTTTTCTCTTCAGAATCTCCTTCGGTTATACAATTCACCCTTATTCCTGGCTAAAACTTAACTTTTTTGTTTCTGACTTCAAAATTCATACTTCCAGATATGAATATCTCTTCTAGTGTCTGGTTTGGGGATTTCAGATGACATTGTATATTTTCACTTGAATCTCTGCTTTCTTATGAAATTCATTTCAGACAAACTCTACTCTAAATCCCCTGACTACATAATCTCTGTGAAATAATACGTTTGTTGACACAGACTTCAGAGTGTCATTTTATTTTTTTATTCCTTTCCAGTCTAATATCAGTTAATCTTCTCAATACATTTTTGCTTTGTAATATCTTTTGTCTTTATTTCTAATTCAAACCTTGAATTTCCTGTACCATGGTATCTTCCTATATTTTTTTCTCTTTTCTCTTTCCCCCATTTCTACTTTCGTTCCTTGTCTATCTACTGAAGACATACTATGTGCAAAGCATTGTGCTAGGCTGTAGGCAATGAATATTGGGCCTTGCGCTACAGAAACTGATAGCATAGAAGCAGTGACAGGTAAGTCCAGAAATTGTCACAAGGCAGACTGGGAGGTAATAGCCTAATAATAGAAGCAAAATGTTTTGTGAATAAGTTGTGATGAATTATACCCAGGGTCATCAGTCAGGGGATGAAAGATGTAGAGTATTGTGATAGATGGAGAGAGTTGGAAGAGGGAGCTTTGAAGGGGAGGAAAAATAGGAGCAAAGGATTGGAGGCTTAACATGACTTGAAAAGAGTCTATTGTGACTGGAGTATTGAGTGGAAAAGTATCGGAGGAGCTGAGACTAAGTCAATACAATTCCTTCAAAACTCACTTTGGAGGAATCTGAATGATTCAAGATAATGGTGAGTAATTGAAGAGCTTTGATGTAAACTAACAAGAATAATGTAAACTAACTAGGGTTTTAAAAGATAACTCTGGCAAGTACTGTGATGACATGAACTAAAGGGATAAGACATAAATAACAAGCTAGCCAGGTAAACAGATGAAATGATTTGAATAAAAAAGAGCGGGGGCCAAAGAGGTTTAGTGGCAGTGAACATGGAAGTAAGTAAAATAAACTCTGCAGACAGAGTAGAGAAGGCTTAGCAGCTGATGGGATGGGGTGAGTGGGATATGGAATTCTAAAAGACTCCTGGGGAGATACTGCTAAAAATTAATTAACTTATCAAATGTCATATAGTGTATGATCAGTATGTAAATATTGAATAATTGAATAAAAATAAATACAATATGAATGAGGTTTTTTATTATGTAGTTAAATATTAACCACATAATACAGAGTTACCTGAAGAGAATGTCCTGCAGGACTTAGACTGAATCGAAAAGTTTCATTGAATGAAGGCTCTCGATCATGTCTGCATACTCTTGTTTTTTTCTTGATCACCTTTTTTTGGGTAGAAATATTCATCACATATATTTTCACATATAAATCTGAAAATAAGAATTTAGCCCATTAAATTCCATCAATCATATACATTTCTATTGAAGGAATTTTAACTGTATACTGAAAGTTCTTTCTACATTTTACACAAAGCCAACAGATTTGTATACAATTTGTTTCAGACAACATAAAATGATTACAAGATATGTCTATTTTTTCTTTCTTTCTTTCCTTCCTTCCTTTCTTTCCTTCTTCCTTCCTTTCTTCCTTTCTTTCTTGTCTTTCTTTCTCTTTCTTTCTTTCTTTTCTTTCTTTCTTTCTTTTTGAGACAGGGTCTTACTCTGTCACCAGACTGGAATGCAGTAGCCAGATAACTCACTTGACCTCACACTCCTGGGCTCAGGTGATCTTTCTGCTTCAGTCTTCTTCATAGTGGAGACTATAGGCAGGAGCTACCACACCTGGCTGATCTATCTATTTTGTTAACAACTTAAATTTGTTTTCCTGTTGTCTAATAAATATAACACTGTAATTTGTGGCTTAGAATATCTAGCTAAAAGCTGAAAGAAAACAACTTTTTGCATATGTTAGTCAGTTCTTTTTTTCTCACGTTTGGTGTACAGTTCAAATTTTAGTTAACATTTTCTGGAACGTTTAATACACATCCCTAATAAAGTCTAGTTGTATTTATATTGATGAGTATAATAAAATTAGATACCTGGTAGATGATCAGGAGACTTAAATTTGTATGTAATATTTCTGCATTGGAGAATTTCAACTATTAGTTGTTCACCATCTGTCTTCATTTCTTTCTTCAATGCAATCTTGATTTCTCCCATTACTTGAGTTTTAGCTGGGAGAATTTAAGAAAAATATAAAGAAACATGTAATGCCATATAAGAAATGTTTAGTTCAGTAGTTCATGCATTTACTGTTTATCAAGTGCTAAATATCTTACGATATCCTAAGTACTAAATATCTTATGATCACATTTTATTCATCTGTTGTATTCATTCACAAATGAATAAAATACACAAAAAATTTATCACAGATTCATTTATTCACAGATGAATAAAATACAGTCCAAGCTGTTAATGCCCATAAAGAGTGAACAATCTCATGGGTAGACTAATAAATACACAGATGCTTACACCAAATCATGTTAAATGTAATGATAGCTTAGTAACAAGAGAGGTATGGAGAAGTGCATGTAGCTAAATGTTATTCTACTATAGATTTTTAGGGCAAAAGCAGTAATAGATATGACTGTATCAACTAGTATAGATATGTATCTATCAATAGATATGACTCTATATCAATTCATGTACTAATCCACTTATTCATTCTCTAACAAATATTTTATTTCCTACTCTACTCTGTGCTAAGCCCTCTACTAGGAATAGTGAATATAATGATAAGCCAAAACATGCATGCTTATTGGTTTCATGTTTTTTTAATTTATTTGGAAGAAAAACATTAATCACATATATTCATCAATAAATATATAATTATAAAAAGAGAAAAGGTTTTGAAATACGGAAGCATAGTTTCAATGGAGGCTAAAACCATTGAAAAAAAGAGGCAGATGTCTAGGGAAGTGTTACTTAAGCTGAAAACAGAAGGATGAGAGTTAATTAGGTGAGACAGATAAGGAAGGACATTCCAGAGAGAAGGAACAGTGAGTTTCAAAAAGAAACCTAACCTGAAAAATAAATGCCTTTGTGGTTGTAACATATTGTAAATTGAAGCCATGTTAACAATTTGGTTTTTCCCTTTAGAATTATAGGAATCCATTGAAGGTCTTTAAACATGGTGTAGATAATTTTTCTCAAACAATTTGATCTCAGGATTCTTTACACTCAATAAAATTGAGGGTCTTCAAAGAACCTTTGTTTATGTGGATAACTACTAATATTAGAAATATACAATTTCAGATTTTAAATTAAAATTCAAAAGTAGATATTTAAAAGTATTTGTTAATTAAATTCAATGACAATAACTGCTTTAATGAAAACGTTTTAATGAACATAACTGTGTTTTCCAAAACAAAAGAAAATAGATGTACTGTTTTATATATTTTTAAATTTCCTTAGTGCATGGCTTAATAGAGGACAGCTGCACTCTCTTTCTTTCTCTCTCTCCTTTCTTTCTTTCTCCTTCCTTCCTTCTGTAGAGATGGAGTCTCACTATGTTGCCTAGACTGGTCTCAATCTTCTGGCTTTAAGCAATCCTCCTGCCTTGTCCTTTCAAAGTGCTGGGATTACAGGCATGAGCCACACTACATTTCACCTCTTTCTTTCCTTTTAGAGAAAATGTCTCACTCTGTCACTCAGGATGAAGTATAGTAGCCAAATCATGGCTCACTGCAGCCTCACACTCCTTAAGTCAACCATTATATTTTGGTATGTGGCAGAAGTGCTTTAAAAATATTTCCTGTTTAATCACACAAATAATATAAAGGCATGCACTGAACTGATTCATCGAGGATACCCTTAAGTGAAACTGGCATTTTTTTTTCTTAGTAAGCATGTTGGTAAATAAGAAAAGTTTCTACTAGCATCGTTTATCACCTCTGCCTTGATTGAAAATAAGTTCCTAGCACTTTTACCTACTGTTACTTTGCACTGCCAATATAAATGCCAACCCAGTGAAAAAGGTAAATAATTTCAGTGTATTTTGAAAACAATTTTGACTTTATGGACTTAAACAGTCTTGGGGAACCATGGAGGTTTGTGAACCACATTTTGAGAACCACTGTTATAGAGTATAGTTGAGGAATTTTTGAAAGAAAATGAAATAACAAAACACTATGAACAAAGTTATCAAAATATTAGGCTGTAGCTATTTGATCATTTTGATTTAATTTTGTCACATTTTGGGATATAATTGATAGATATATTCTTTTCTGGCTCAAGCAACTATTTGATTAAATTACCTTGAATTTAGTAAGTCCAGATATATTCTGACATGGAAAATTATCTATTAATATCTCTCTCCTTGCTCTCTTCCTTTGTTAAAGAACTATTACTGTGGTCCAAAAATTGACAAAATTATTTTCTATATGTTTTATAAACTAAAACAAATCTTCTAAAGTTAAATCATAATTTGTGAGCCAATGATTAGAGATAGTTAGTTTATAGAAGAGAGATGTTAACTTTGAAGAAACTCTGAGTCAAAGATTTTATATCTAGCTAAACTATCTTTCAAGTATCAAGTCTATAATTTGATGCATGAAAGAACTTAGAGAATACTTTACAAAAATTGACTTGCTGAGAAATACGTAAGACACATTTCATCAAATCAAAGAGACAACTAGAGAAACTTCAGCAAAAGGATTGATGCTCATTATTCAATATAACTAATTGTAGAACTAAGGTTGAGCAGTACATAGGTTGGTAGAAGAATAGCATGGAAATGTTATATTTCTGAAAAAGTATAAAGTATGAAACTAAAAATTAATGAAGAAGGAAGAGAGAAAGAGAAAGCAGAATGAGATTATTGATTTTTATATAGGTAATAGATAACAAATGATACCATTTAAAACTAACAAACCAGTTAGTAAATGGTCATGTAAAAGGAACAGGAACTAGGGCATTATAAAAACCATAAACAAGAAGAAAATCTTTAGAACAATTATATAAAGCTTTCTTAATTCCAAAAGAAAATTAAAAAACCCAGAGGCCAAGTGAAGAAATATCATAATATAACATAATATACACAATAATTATAAAATGCAGAGTTGAGATCAAGCATATCTATTACATCAATAAACATCAGTAGGTTTTAGCTAGCATATTTTAATTTTTTTCAGATTGGCTCATAAAGTGAAGCCTAGTTCTATAGTATGTACAAGAAACACAACTAAAATCTAGTTTTGTTCCAAATTGTGAAAAATACAGAGATTGGCAATATGTCAGGCATACCGAATCAATGAGTGCAGAGGTTGAGATCTCATTATCAGATAAAATAGAATTCAGGCCAAAAAGTAGCAAACAAGACAAAGAAAGACACTGTATGAAACTAGAAATCCATAAATCATAATGAAGACACAACAATTATCAACATCCATGTACCACTGATGTAAAGTTGAAACTACAAAGTAAGATTTAAGGATGTAGAGGATTTAAGGAGTAGTAAAAATGATAATAATATAAGACAAGGCAAGTGAACTAAAAAACTAGACAAAATGTTGAGACACTGCAATTGATAAAGTAGATCTCACAATATGTCAAACACTATACCATGATAATAACAAATATACTTTTTTCTCAATCATCTATGAAACATATTCAAAAATTGATCATATATTGAGTTACAAAGAAGACATTAGTGAGTTCTATAAAATGAAACGATCATTAACATTATTTGATAATACACTCAGTGGCTTTCAACTAACCAACTTTTGGGTGAATGGAAAAATACTATGAAAAAATAAAGAAGTTCTGAAAAATAATGACAATAAAACACTATATATCAGAATGCATAAGAGTTAAAGCAATGATCGATGAAAATCAATAGCTTTAAACTTCTATATCATTTCAAGTAATGATTAGAAAATACACATATTCTTCTATCCACTATCTTTAAAAAATACAATTGGTTTAAATTCCAACCCAAAGTCTAGACAGGAACAACAAGGTAAAACAAAAGCATAAGGAAGGAAATAATAAAGACACCCACTAAAATTAATAGAGAACAGAAAAAGTAGATTAAACTAATAAATCAAATCAAAATTCTGGTACTTTGAAAAAAACCCATCAACACAATAAAAATCTAATACTGAATTTAGTGAATGTCATATGACCTCTTAACATTACCATTTAGAAATGACATGTGATCTCTTAACTACAACACTACTCTTCTCTCAATGATTTGGTATAAAATATCTGGTGCCATGAATATACCCTAATACTAGTTGGTTCCCATTTAATTAATGCATTCTTGACAGATGGAGAACTTTAAATCTCATCTTTTATGTTTGAATTTGCAAGGGTGAATTCAGTTCTGGTTACTTAACCATTTTAAATAATCATTAACAAGCCAATTAAAATATCTCTCTTTTAAAAGACCTTTATAGGAAAATAAAGAATCTCTAAAATATAAATGAGAAAATGAGACAGATCTTAGGATCTGCCTTCTTCAATATCTAGAGAAGTTGGGCGGGGGTGGAGGGGGGGAATGTAAAATATAGGAAAGTGTTGTTAATCAGTACCAACAAAGCAAGAAATAGGCTCCAGCTCTGGCCAGAAAACACAAATAATTAATGTCTAGAAATGAAGAGGCAGTTTCTGGTAAGTTAGAAGTTAGCAGCATTCTTGAGCACAACAGATATCACAAAATCTTGCCAGGAAAAGAGAAAAGAATTGATAAAACCCTGAGAATTATTACTAAATCCCCCATCATAGGGAAGTAGATGAACAATGAGAGTAGCCAGCCCTACGAAAAAATCAAAATAAACCTTTGAGAGTGGCAGTCTTGGCTTATCACTATGAAGATTTAAGAGTCTCAGAAGAATCAGGAAAAACAGCCATGCCTCCCCATTACTGGAGCTCCAAGTAAAAGTAGGAGAAATATGTAAAGCTTAGTATATCTTTTCATAGGAATAGCACACACCTCAGCTTGGTAGAGTGAATACTGATAGAAAACATTTAATCAGATGTCAAAAGAGGGAGCAAAAAAACCTAGTTAGGGTGGCAAATCTATCTATAAGGCACTTCCTCTAAAGCCATAGAAAAGTAGATAGCTACTCCTCAATCTCTCAAACCATACCTGGGAGGGAAGGAAAAGCAAGATTCTAACATGGAAGGGAGGGAGTCAAAGAAAATTCTCTCCTGATACTTGCAGTCAATAGTACTTGTGAATAGAACTGATCACACTAATGATCATGATGTAATAGAATAGCAGGACAAATTTTATCTGGGAGAAATTCACTTTCATAGGTCCTAGTCTTCTGTTATAGGTCTAAAACCTCAACACACCACATATGTGAAATTTGTTGTTGTTTTTTTTTTTCTCACCTGGGGAGAAGGGTGGAATTAAAAACTTGCTAATTAAAGTTCTCAGGTCATCACATTGCTTGTTTTTTCTTGGAAGTTTAACTTCACGTGCTTCACAGTGTGATACTTGTGAAATTTTTTTAAAATAAGTTTCTGTTCAAAGATTGAAGCAGCTTGCTCTTTGCTACTAAAAGAAAAAAGGATGTGCTTACTGAGGTTGTCTCAAAGGGGTTGGTTGCATTAATTGTGTATCATTGCTGTCTCTTGTATCTGACCTCTTATAGGTTCAGAATGCTTTTGTCTTTTGAAGCAGATGCATGGATGGAGACAAAAACCTCCATGTTTGCAGGATGGGCAGCAGATCCAGATTTGCTTGAACCTTTGAACCAAAACAAACAAAGAAACAAAAAACCAAAAGCAAAAAGCAAAACCCATCACACACAGAGGACATGGGATGTTTTGTAATTTGGTTTGGATTATAGAGTGAAATGGCAGTAGAAAATGCTTTGATCAGCCTTCAGGTCTCCTGGTGTCCTGAAACTTATGTGTCTTTGGTTGTTAAAAGACTAAAAATTAATCCTACTTTAGAGAAGATATCCTGTAATGTGGCACAAATCTACAACTTAAGAACAAAGAGAAGGAGAAGAGGAAAGGATGGATGGAGGATGTGGAAGTCATGGTTTAAAGTGAGATTACTAAATAATATATTTGGTGAAAATGGAGATGCTGGATCTAAAGACACTAGTAATCTCAATTAAAAAGTATTGATGAGAGATGGCGCTGTGAGAACAAACCAGGATTGGAGCTCTTCTCATTGAATCCGCAAACAGTGAGTCAGAGCAGCATTTCCAGACTGATCTTTGTTGCCCACAGAACGGGGAAACTCCCAAGTATAAAAAAGACACGGGACCCAGGCAGTAGGTCTGCCTGGCGAAGCCGGCAGCCGGGGCGGCGGCGGCCAGCCCTACCCAGCAATCCCCACAGGGCGCACTTGTCCGGGTGCCCTGTTGAACCGGCAACCTGAGACTTGAGAGGGCTGGACTTGAGACTGAACGAGACTTGGACAGTAGGCCAGCCCAGGGGATTGCAGGGATTGGGATACCCAGTGGGACGAACAAAACCGCGATTTCAAACTATCCCGAGCAGACGGTCCAAGACACTCTGTGGGGTAGGGGCGTCCACCACTACCGAGGCAACCCGCCCCAACTGAGATACACGCCCACTGCTGACGCAGCCAGCCGTTGCCGAGGCAACCCGCCCCAACTGAGATACACGCCCATTGCTGACGCAGCCAGCCGTTGCCGAGGCAACACGCTACAACGAAGAGACTCCGCCGCAGGGCGTGGCGGAGACCACAGCATAGCCGGCAGGAACAGCGCAAATCACACAACAGCAGGGCGGAGCCTCGGCAGCCAAACAGTGGCTAGTCTGCCTTGTAGCTGGGCAGGACTCCCGATCGGACATCCAAAAATAAAGCCCAAACCCCTCAACACAGAGCATTTGAGAAAAAAAAAAAAAAAAAG
The DNA here is from genome assembly GCF_049354715.1 of Callithrix jacchus. NCBI lineage: Eukaryota > Metazoa > Chordata > Mammalia > Primates > Cebidae > Callithrix > Callithrix jacchus. The sequence goes on along the minus strand of NC_133512.1, from coordinate 67,102,265 downwards.
GGTTTTTTATTGAGCTCTGTTGCAGCAGAATCAAACATAACAGCCTAACAGCCCTGAATGAACAACAGAGTGCACAGCTCAGCAATTAAACCCCTATAAAGTACAAACTGTCTCCTCAAGCAGCTCCCTGACCCCTCTATATCCAAAAGACTGACATTAGGCAGGCATCATCCTGGGACAAAGAGAGCAGAAAAAGAAATGGGTAGCATCCCTCGCTGTGCCACAGCTACTAGAGGTGCACCCCAGACAAGCAGGGTCTGGAGCGGACCTCAGCAGTCGTACAGCGAAGGGGCTAGACTAGTAGAAGGAAAACCAAGCAACAGAAATACTTCATCATCAACATTCTGGGTGTTCACTCAGAGACCCAAACGAAAGTCAGCAACTACGCAGACGACCAGTGGACAAATCCACAAAGATGGGAAGAAACCAGCGCAAAAAGTAGGAAAACACCCAAAACCAGAACACCTCGCCTCCTAGAAAGGACCAAAACTCCTCACCAGCAAGGGAGCAAAGCTGGACAGAGAATGACTGTGACGAAATGACGGAATTAGACTTCAGAAGATGGATAATGAGAAACTTTTGTGAGCTAAAAGATCATGTATTAAATCAATGCAAAGAAACTAACAACCTTGAAAAAAGATTTGAAAAAAGATTCGAGGAAATGATAACAAGAAGGGATACCTTAGAGAGGACTATGAATGAATGAAGGAGCTGAAAAACACAATACGAGAACTTCGTGAAGCAATCACAAGTTTCAATAGCCGAATTGACCAAGCAGAAGAAAGAATATCTGAAGTCGAAGACCAACTCAATGAAATAAAACGAGAAACCAAGATCAGAGAAAAAAGCGCAAAAAGGAATGAACAAAGTCTCCAAGAAATGTGGGACTATGTGAAAAGACCTAACCTACATTTGATAGGTGTACCAGAAGGGGACGAAGAGAATGAATCCAAGCTGGAAAATACTCTTCAGGACATCATCCAGGAAAATTTCCCCCACCTAGCAAGACAAGCCAACACTCAATTGCAGGAAATACAGAGAACACCACAAAGATATTCTGCAAAAAGAGCCACCCCAAGGCATATAATCGTCAGATTCAACAGGGTTGAAATAAAGGAGAGAATACTAAGGGCAGCCAGAGAGAAAGGTCGGGTCACCCACAAAGGGAAGCCCATCAGACTCACAGCAGATCTCTCGGCAGAAACACTACAAGCCAGAAGAGAGTGGGGGCCAATATTCAACATTCTTAAAGAAAAGAACTTTCAACCCAGAATTTCATATCCAGCCAAACTGAGCTTCAGAAGTGAAGGAAGAATAAAATCCTTTGCGAACAAGCAAGTACTCAGAGATTTTGTCACCACCAGGCCTGCTTTACAAGAGCTCCTAAAAGAGGCACTACACATAGAAAGGATCAATCAGTACCAGCCATTCCAAAATCACACTGAATGCTAAAGAGCTTCAACATAATGAAGAATCTACAACAACTAACAGGCAAAACAGCCACTTAGCATCAAAATGGCAGTATCAAATTCACACTTAACAATATTAACCCTAAATGTAAATGGACTAAATGCACCAATCAAAAGACACAGACTGGCAAATTGGATAAAAATCCAAAACCCATCAGTGTGCTGTATCCAGGAAACCCATCTCACATGCAAGGATACACAAAGGCTCAAAATAAAGGGATGGAGGAAGATTTACCAAGCAAATGGAAAGCAAAAAAAAAAAAGCAGGAGTTGCAATTCTCATCTCTGATAAAATAGACTTTAAAGCAACAAAGATCAAAAGAGACAAAGAAGGCCATTACATAATGGTAAAAGGATCAATACAACAAGAAGAGCTAACGATCCTAAACATATATGGACCCAACACAGGAGCACCCAGATACATAAGGCAAGTTCTTAATGACTTACAGAAGGACTTAGACTCCCACACAATAATAGTGGGAGACTTTAACACTCCACTGTCAATACTAGACAGATCAACCAGACAGAAAATCAACAAGGATACCCAGGGCTTGAACTCAGACCTGGAGCAAGCAAACCTGGTGGACATTTACAGAACTCTCCACCCCAAATCCACAGAATACACATTCTTCTCAGCACCACGTCACACCTACTCTAAAATTGACCACATAATTGGAAGTAAAGCACTGCTCAACAAATGCAAAACAACTGAAATCATAACAAACAGCCTCTCAGACCATAGTGCAATCAAGTTAGAACTCAGAATTCAGAAACTGACCCAGAACCGCACAGCTTCATGGAAACTGAACAACTGGCTCTTGAATGTTGACTGGGTAAACAACGAAATGAAGGCAGAAATAAAGAAGTTCTTCGAAACCAATGAGAACGAAGACACAACGTGCCAGAACCTCTGGGACACGTTTAAAGCAGTCTCTAGAGGAAAGTATATAGCAATAAGTGCCCATATGAGGAGAATGGAGAGATCCAAAATTGACACCCTATCGTCAAAATTGAAAGAGCTAGAGGAGCAAGATCAAAAAACCTCAAAACCCAGCAGAAGACAAGAAATTACTAAGATCAGAGCTGAGCTGAAGGAGATTGAGACGCGAAAAACCCTTCAAAAAATCAATAAATCCAAGAGCTGGTTTTTTGAAAAGATCAACAAAATAGACAGACCACTAGCCAGATTGATTAAAAAGAAAAGAGAGAACAACCAAATAGATGCAATCAAAAATGATAAAGGGGAAATCACCACAGATTCCACAGAAATTCAAACCATCATCAGAGAATATTACAAACAACTCTATGCGCATAAACTAGTAAACCTGGAAGAAATGGATAAATTCCTGGACTCCTGTGTCCTCCCAAGCCTAAACCAGGAGGAAGCTGAAACTATGAATAGACCAATAACAAGGTCTGAAGTTGAGGCAGCAATTAAGAGCCTACCACACAAAAAAAGCCCAGGTCCAGACGGGTTCACAGCCGAATTCTACCAGACACACAAGGAGGAGCTGGTACCATTCCTTCTAAAACTATTTCAAACAATCCAAAAAGAGGGAATCCTTCCCAAATCATTTTATGAGACCAACATCATCCTGATACCAACACCCAGCAGAGACCCAACGAGAAAAGAAAACTTCAGGCCAATATCCATGATGAACATAGATGCAAAAATCTTCAATAAAATATTGGCAAGCCGATTGCAACAGCAAATCAAAAAACTTATTCATCATGATCAAGTAGGATTCATCCCGGGGATGCAAGGCTGGTTCAACATACGCAAGTCTATCAACGTAATTCACCACATAAACAGAACCAAAAACAAAAACCACATGATTATCTCAATTGATGCAGAGAAGGCATTTGACAAAATTCAACAGCCCTTTATGCTAAAAACCCTTAATAAACTCGGTATCGATGGAACGTATCTCAAAGTAATAAAAGCTATTTATGACAAACCAACAGCCAATATCATACTGAATGGGCAAAAACTGGAAGCATTCCCTTTGAAATCTGGCACTAGACGAGGATGCCCTCTCTCACCACTCCTATTCAATATAGTACTGGAAGTTCTAGCCAGAGCAATCAGGCAAGAAAAAGAAATAAAGGGTATTCACATAGGAAAGGTGGAAGCCAAATTGTCTTTATTTGCAGACGACATGATAGTATACCTAGAAGACCCCATTGCCTCAGCCTAAAAACTCCTGAAACTGATAAACAACTTCAGCAAAGTCTCAGGATATAAAATCAATGTGCAAAAATCACAAGCATTCGTCTACACCAATAACAGACTTAAAGAAAGCCAATTCAAGAGCGAACTGCCATTCGCAATTGCTACAAAAAGAATAAAATAACTTGGAATACAACTCACAAGGAACGTAAGGGACCTCTTCAAGGAGAACTACAAACCACTGCTCAACGAAATCAGAGAGGACACAAACAGATGGAGAAACATTCCATGTTCATGGTTAGGAAGAATTAATATCGTGAAAATGGCTATACTGCCCAAAGTAATTTACAGAATCAATGCTATCCCCATCAAGCTACCATTGACTTTCTTCACAGAACTGGAAAAAACCACCATGAACTTCATATGGAACCAAAAGAGAGCCCGCATAGCCAAGTCAATTCTAAGCAAAAAGAACACAGCGGGGGGCATCACACTACCGGATTTCAAACTATACTACAAGGCTACAGTAATCAAAACAGCATGGTACTGGTACCAAAACAGAGATATAGACCAATGGAACAAAACAGAGGCACCGGAGGCAACACAACATACATACAACTATACAATCTTTGATAAACCTGACAAAAACAAGCAATGGGGCAAGGATTCCATGTTTAACAAATGGTGTTGGGAAAACTGGCTAGCCATGTGCAGAAAGCAGAAACTGGACCCCTTCCTGATACCTTACACTAAAATTAACTCCAGATGGATTAAAGACTTAAACATAAGACCTGGCACCATAAAAACCCTAGAAGGAAATCTAGGCAAAACTATCCAGGACATAGGAGTAGGCAAGGACTTCATGAACAAAACACCAAAAGTATTGGCAACAAAAGCCAAAATAGACAAATGGGACCTAATGAAACTCCACAGCTTCTGCACGGCAAAAGAAACAGTCACTAGAGTGGATCGGCAACCAACAGAATGGGAAAAAATTTTCGCAGTCTACCCATCTGACAAAGGGCTGATATCCAGAATTTACAAAGAACTCAAACAGATTTACAGGAAAAAAACAAACAAGCCCATTCAAAAGTGGGCAAAGGATATGAACAGATACTTTACGAAAGAAGACATATATGAGGCCAACAATCATATGAAAAAATGCTCATCGTCACTGGTCATCAGAGAGATGCAAATCAAAACCACATTGAGATACCATCTCACGCCAGTTAGAATGGTGTTCATTAAAAAATCTGGAGACAACTGATGCTGGAGAGGATGTGGAGAAAAAGGAACACTTTTACACTGTTGGTGGGAGTGTAAATTAGTTCAACCATTGTGGAAGACAGTGTGGCGATTCCTCAAGGCCTTAGAAATAGAAATTCCATTTGACCCAGCAATCCCATTACTGGGTATATATCCAAAAGACTATAAATTGTTCTACTATAAGGACACATGTACACGAATGTTCATTGCAGCACTGTTTACAATAGCAAAGACCTGGAATCAACCCAAATGCCCATTGATAATAGACTGGATTGGGAAAATGTGGCACATATACACCATGGAATATTATGCAGCAATCAGAAATGATGAGTTCGTGTCGTTTGTAGGGACATGGATGAATCTGGAGAACATCATCCTCAGCAAACTGACACAAGAACAGAAAATGAAACACCGCATATTCTCACTCATAGGTGGGTGATGACAAATGAGAACACATGGACACAGAAAGGGGAGTACTAAACACTGGGGTCTATTGGGGAGAAAAGGGGAGGGCCAGTGGGAGGGGGAGGTGGGGAGGGATAGCCCTGGGAGAAATGCCAAATGTGGGTGAAGGGGAGAAGAAAAGCAAAGCACACTGCCATGGGTGTACCTGCGCAACTGTCTTGCATGCTCTGCTCATGTACCCCAAAACCTATAATCCAATAAAAAATTAAAAAAAATAAAAATAAAAATAAAAAAAAATAAAAAGTATTGATGAAGTAGAAACAGCATGGAACAAAGTAAGATAAGATAGAAATTAAGATTATTGACACAGAGGAAAGAAAGAATTAAGTAATATAGGGAAAAATATAGAGAATAAAGTTAGAGAACAAGGATTGAGGCATAGAGCAGAAAACTATGATACAGTATAATGGTTTCTTAGAAAAAGTAAATTCGCCAGAATAGAAAAAAACATCTATTTAAAAATATCAAAATATTTTTCCAAAATAACAGAATACTAAATCTGTGGACCAAAAGAACATCCGATATTCCTGAAAATATTGAGGAGTTGATACATTGATATATTCCATTTAATATTATACTTTGAGAATATACAAATCATTCTTAAAAGGATTCAGGAGAAAAAGAAATAAGCTCTCTGAAAGATATATTGATGTATAAAAGAAAGTCATTCTGAAATATATATGCAGAGATATGGCAATAATTCAGTGAAAGAAAGAAGGAAAGAAAGGAAAAAAGGAAGGAGGGAAGGAAGGGAGGAAGAGAGAGGGAGAGAAGAAGGATCTGAAGATGAAATCCAGGCAACTAATAAAATAATGGTAAAGATAACTGATTTACTTATATTTTTAAATAGAAACTCAATTGATAAAATTTAAAATTAAAATATAGTATTAGGCTGGGTATGGTGGCTCATGCCTATAATCCCAGCACTTTCGGAGGAACAGGTGAATGGATCACTTGAGGCCAAGAGTTTGAGATCAGCCTGGCCAAAGCATGGCAATAACCTGTCTCTACTAAAAATACAAAAATTAGCCAGGCATGGTGGTATGCGCCTGTAATCCCAGCTCCTTGGGAGGCTAAGGTACGAGAATCACTTGAACCTGGGAGGCAGAGGTTATAGTGAGCTGGGACTGTGCCACTGCACTCCAGCCTGGGTGACAGAGTGAGGTTCTATTTAAAAAAAAAGTATTTAAATATATGCTCAACCTCAATATTTTAAATTTTGCCTCTTAAACTTAGTGAAAATTTTAAATAAACTAAAATGGCTAAAATATTTATTGAAATTAACTCATTCATTTGTTCTTTTCTTAATATATTTTGTCATTCAATTAAAAATATAATCTTTTTGATGATGAACATGAATAATTTAATTACATTTAAACAAAATTGATACCTGTTTTCTCCTCAGCTAAAGTGTTTCTACTAATGTAATTGTCAAATTGGCTTATTACTATCTTCTACAGCATTTCTTAAAACACTTTCTGGTGCCTTATTCTCAATTAATATATATAATGGCCTTCTCACTTTTTAATTTTCTCAGATAAAAAGTTTATATATATTATATCTTTGAAAAATATGTGTATGTGATATCTATAAGCACTTATCTGTACACATACCTCTATCTCTAGTTATCTAATTTGCATTTATAGAGAAATATATGTTAGGACAACATTATGATTAACAGAATACAAGTATCATTTCACAGAAAGAAATAAGGTTGGTATAATTTCCATTTAGCAGATAAGAAAAAAGTGGTTTGGCTATTTCAAGTAACTTGCCAAGTCATTAAATGGCCCAGGCTGAACTTTAATATAGATTTTCTGAGGCTCTCAGGCTCCATTATCTCATGGCCACCTTATATTTTCTACGAATAAGATTGTGAAAATACTGACTTCATGAGAATATTTGCTTTAAAACATTTTTGTAACACAATATCAGGATAAAAGAGTTTACAGAGGCTATTTAGCTTTTTTATTTTAGCCACATACTGAAGTTTAGAAGAGGAGAAGGCATAGTAAAGCAACTCTTTAAGTTTAAACAATGGGAGATGTCTTCCAGAAGTTACTGTCTACATAGTCACATTAGGTCAATTATGAAAATTGTTTAAACAATAAAAACAGCAATAATTTTTAAAAAATATTCATCATGTGAGATCCCATGTGAAATTGCTAAAAAATGAAAAGTGACTATTAACTGAGAGGATATTTCTTTTTGGTTACATCATTGGTATCTGTAACACTAAACTGGACATAATATAAAGTGAGTTTACTATCTCTCAGAATTCTAAGAATTGGATTGTAACCTCAGCCTCTTTTTGCCAATGTAAGACCATTTTAGGCAAATTCTCTCTAGAAGGAAGTAACTGGAAATGAATCAAATGTGGAAGAGAAAAGAAGGAAAGAATGGTACTTCATAAAAGAAAAGTCTGTGTAAGGAAAAAAGGAAAGAGTGAATACAATTCTCATCCCTATTACACTGCATTTGCAAATTTTCACTAATAAATGCCACATAGCAATGAGGTAGGTGACTGGTGCTAGCTAACGAAGTCTGAATTGGTGTTAGATAAGATGCATATTTAGTCATTACAATCTATCACCTCATAATTTGTTACCTAGCTCCCATCACTTATTTCAAATCTAAAAAAAGTCTAATGAAGGGTTAAGATGGATTTTAAAAACCAGGAAATCTCTCTTCTAGCCCTGTGAGATGGCAGGCAAGTCATTAAGTCTTTGGCTCTAAACAATTGTGTTCGTTTAGTTAGAGTTTTCAAACACAGTCATTACGGAAAGTTTTATTAATGCCCTAATACCTGTCAATAGCCAAAGCAGTGATGTATATTCCCTCATGTGTAATTTCATTTTCCTTCCTTTTATTGTTTCTATTCTACCAGTTTCAAGCCTAGGTGGTGAAAGTGATGATCTTTTTCAAATGCTCAAATTACAAAGATAAACCGTTAGTACAATCCCTAAAATGACAATTACTCAATGAGCATTAATTCTTTTTATTTCTCCATATTCCTTTGTTCTTATTTTAAAAAATTTTATTTTTAATTGACAAATAATTCTAGATCTTTATGAAGTACAATGTGATGTTTGACATGTGTTTACAATGTGGAATGTTTGATTAGGCTAAGAAACAAACCCATCATCTCACACAATTATCTTTTTTCTTCCAAAATTTTTGATGCAATGGAAGATCAGTTCTAGAAGTACTTGACAATTTATGCCTAGAAAATATTAGGTTAATTCCTCAGTTCATTCAGAGTAAACAAATAACAAACAAGATCTTGTATTCAAATATTTGGTAGATTTTAATAAATATTTCTAAAAAAATAAAAGGACATTTTTCACTTTGCTGAACCTGTCAGAGAAAGTCAGCTCTCTATAATTTTCACCAATCATTTGCTATAATTTCCAACCAGGTATATTAACATTGCTCTGAGGTCTATAATAATTTTACTAAAAACACTGAAGTTGTATCTCTCCTCTAAAGTTCAAAGGCCTTCTGACTCTGGTGCTTAACAATTATCTACAATTAGTGATTTTCTTTTCTCAATACTATATTCTTGAGTAGCAATGCAAGCTACCCGATTAAAAAAAACAATTCTGATAATCTTATTTGCATTGAATTTTATTTTCTGGTATATTGTTGTTTTACAAAAGCTATATTAAAGCCAATGATATGTTTTAAACTTATTTCCAACAAATATGTTTTCTGAACAAAGTTTCTTACCTCTGCAGAACAGATTATGTGTAGGACAACATAGCAGGAATGAAGAACTATATTTTTTAAAGGTTTATCCTAGTTACCATGTGTTTGAAAGAGGGAAGCAGAATGTAACTAATTTATTTCATTCTGTAGTGTGTTAGATTTTATTATAGAATAAAAATAACCTGATCATAAGATCTCATAAGTTCAGCTTGGATAAATTCGCCTGCTTATGAGATGAAAATAGTGTGAAAATGGAGCCACTAGCTAGCTCCCTTATTCAGATCCCTTTTTTCCCTATGTATCTAACAGATGACTCTAAATATTTGAGTCCAGTTTTCACTAACACCTGCTATGATTAAAGAGTTATAAAGAGAATTCCTAAGACGGAGTTCGTAAGTGCTTTAGGTTCAAATATAAATTATTTATTTAGAGTGCAACTCACTGGATTTGGTTTTCAAGAAAAAAGAGTCTTCACCTCCCAAATTTTTCAAGAAATATAATTTTTCACTCTATTGTATAAATCATCTGTAATCAAGTAGATAATATTATACTATTGTCAATGATAAATACCAATTGAATCACTTGAAAAATAACATGTAAGCATGTCATACTATCTTATTTTTCATCAACCATTTGAAATACTGTATATATTACTACTCTCTGACTAATTGGCAAAGGTCACACAACTGAATTAAATGTTTCCATCAAGATAGCCCAGGATTATTGGTAAAACTGTGGTAATCTATTTATTATGTGATAATAATTTTGGGCCAAATTCATGTGTGTACTCCTAGGCATAGGCATGTATGTGTTGGGGAGACAGGACTGGTAATTTATGGGGAGATTAGCATTAGTGTATGTATGAAGTGGGGAGTTGGGGACTCAGGATTTGTGGGGAGTATATTCTGGAAAGATGAGGTACAATTAAGACAGGGAATAACTTCTTACCATTTCCTTTCCAAAACAGTTTATGAAGGCATACTTCTTTTTTTGGTTTTATGTAGGGATTACAACTGACTCAAATGATAACAACAATGTCTTCCATTTATTGAACAATGCTTGTTCTTCAGACATTTTTTGTATCATGTACAGCCTTTAAAAGACTGTCCCTTATTTATCTTTGTCTGTTTAGCCCATAGAAAAACCAACTAGTCTATATTAGAGGTTTAATGAATAAATTTGTATTATTTCTCTAATCTTCCCAGCAAACCTACAAAATAGATATCATTTCCACCTCTTTTGGAAGAAAGTAATTTATCAGCTCTAACTCAAAAACCCATCCTTGCTCCATTCCACTAAGCTAATGCCATTGGTGAGAGATATTTTGGATTTTTTTTCCAAATCTATGGTTTCACCCAAAATAAATGATTGTTTGTCAGTCTGTTAATTTCATTTTTATTAATATGCATATCAGAGCCTCTATTATTCAAATCTATGTGGTGGCATCCTAGCACATTCTCATGTTTTAGGGCTACATCGGGGCTGAGGGAAGAGGCATTTTTTAATGTTTTCATTAATTTTTTTCCCCCAGGGTAGAATAATTCTGTAAGCTTTCATAAGACCCTTATTCAAAATAATCCAGATTCAAGGGGATATTTTATACAATAAAGCAGGCATCCTGGCCTAGTAAGATTTAAAAGTTCTGTAAAAGTAGGACAAGGCTGCACATTCTCTTCGTATTCTGTTACATAAATAAATCCTTTCTTTCTGAGATAAAGCCAGAAAGAAGATAATTTTAAGCAGAAAAAAAGCTTTTTCTGATTGATCTCCTTCAGTGTTTTTTTTTTTTTGACCTTTTTGTCCTTTTGGTAAATGCTTCTGAGCATTTATTTTACTGTGTCTGAAAATAACCAGACCTCTTTAAACGTTTTTTTTTTAAGAAAGTCTCCTATTATTTTATATGAGACAACAACAACAGCTTTGTTTCACTATTACAGAAGAAAAACTGAAAATTTAAATGGACATTACATTTAAAACATTTAGTTTTGAAATATTTCTAAAACCTCAAGACAACAAAGCCCAGGAATGAGGCAGCAGAGCTGGTATGAGAGACCAACATGCCAGTACAGTCTCCTTTCAGAAATCAGTGAAGCTTAACAAAACAAGGTAGCCTCCTGAGTTGAAGGCCTTGGCTAGAACTCCTATGCATTTGCATTGACTTTTGATGTAAAAGCAGAGTACCCACCCAGGAAAAGTAGTGGGTCTATATATATTCTTTAAACTCAGAATAACATTGGCATCGTCATATAATACATTTAGAAAATAAAACCAGGAGAAAGTGTAATGTTAGAAAAACTAGAAGCTCCTGTGAGGAAAAATAATCTGTATCTGTAAGAGAGAAGCCATCAACAGCTATAGAACAACCTCCAGCTTCTTCCAGGAGTGGATGGTGACCTTGCAGTCAGATAACCTCTGAGAGAGCCCGTGAAGACTTTCTGAATGAACATAACTAGTGCGGCAGTCAAATGTTTCCATTGGTCCACTAGGTTACTTACATCATTTCTCCCTCTTTGTCCCTAGACTAATCTTATCACTCTTAAAATGCAATAAATTTTATCCTCCTTGCAGTTTTAACCGACTGGTTTTATGCTTTCTACTAGATGCAACATACAGGAATATTTGACTGTTCCAGTCTATAAAACCCTTTTTCAACCCTATTTTTCCAGCTAACGCTTTATCTTCCTTCCTTAACTGTCATGCTAGATAAAAAAGCAAACTCTAATTCCACCCCAATTATTTGTTCTTAATCCACTTATGCTATTTTTTTTTTTTTTCCTCTTCAGTTCCTGTCTTCATTAGTCTCTTGCCTTCTTTTGCCCCAGGAGGAAGAACACTATGAACTTAATCACCTGTTCCTTACTTTCTGACTTCAGTGGGGTTTTAGTAATGATTACCAGCAAGAAATCTGAGGATAAGAGGAGAGACCGAAGGTAGCTATATTATTCTCTCACCCAATCCTGTCTGCTGGGGCATTGTTTTGCAGTGGCTATGACTTCCTATAAAGGCTACAGCTCTTATCCGGGATTCCCTCCTACATGGCGATAGCGATTCTGGCAACAGCCTCCCTCCTCATGATTCATTAGACCAAAGGGTAGTAATGACTTTTGTTGGGGTTAGTTCCTGTGTGCTTCATTTTTCCCTAGTTGGTTCCTTTCACCTTCCTCACTTTGTAAGTGCTCCTTTCATTTAATTCTTTTTAACTACCCTCTTGAACATGTCAACTGATTCTTCCTAGGACCTTATGTAAGAGCCATTATTGCATATGAAGTTAGATAAGAATCCAGAATTTTTTCTCTTTATAGGGAGGTATTCTCCCAATTCCATCTATTAGACAGTTCCATTTGATTTGTGATGCCACTTTTGGTTCTCACGTATTCCTGGATCTATCTCTGTGCTTTGTACACTACGCCATTGTTCCTTTCATTTTGCACAAGTAACAGACACTGTTTCATTATTATATGTTGATAGCTTACAGGATAACTTCATCCTTGTATAAGTCAGGATTGACTAGATTCTGCTGCAGCAAAAAAGTTGCTTTTGTTTTCCTGTAGGTATCTTGGTTATTTTATATGTTAATTCCAAAATACTTTAATAATTTTTTAAAAGATTGGTTTTAGAGCAGTTTTAGGTTCACGGCAAAATTGAGAGGAAGGTACTAGAGACCTTCTGTATACACTCTGCTTTCACACATACATAGCCTCTCCCATAAGAAACACTTTCCACCAGTGTAGTACATTTGTTACAACAGATACACCTACAATGACACATCATGATACTTCATTCTCACCCAAAGTCCAATATATAAATTAAGGCTCATTCTTGTTGTACATTCCATGGCTTGCGAAAATATATGACATGCGTCCACCATTATAGTATCATAGAGTATTTCACTACCCCCCAATTCCTCTGTGCTCTGCATATTCATTTCTCATCCCCCCAAACTCCTGGCAGCCACTGATTTTTTACTGTTTCCATAGTTTTACTTTTTCATAATGTCATATAGTTGAAATGAAGTAGATATAGACTTTTTAAATTTTTTTCTTTCACTTAGTATGCATTTAAGTTTCTTCCATGTCTTTCATAGTCTTACAGTTCATTCTTTTCAGTACTGAACAATATTCCATTGTCTGATCAATAAACCATAGTTGATTTATCCATTCATCTACTGAAGGACTTCTTGGTTGCTTCCAAGATTTGGCAATTATGATTTAAGCTGCTATAAACATCCATGTGCAGTTTTTTGTGTGGTCATGGGCTTTTAATTCTTTTGGGTAAATATTAAATAACATGATTGCAGAATCATGTGGTAAGAACATATTTAATTTTGTACAAAATTGCCAAACTGTTTTACAAAGTGTCTGTACCATGTTGCATTCCCCTCAGCAATGAATGAGCATTCCTGTTGCTCCACATCCTCTCCAGCATTTGGTGGTGTCAGTGTTCTGGATTTTGGTTATTCTAACAGGTGTGTAGGGGCATATCACCATTATTTAATTTGCATTTCCTTGATGGCAGATGATGTGGAAATCTTTTGATATGCTTATTTCATATGCCATCTATACATCTTTGGTAAGGTGTCTGTTAAGGTCTTTGGCTCATTTTTTAATTTGTTGTTTGTATTTCTTAAGAGTTCTTTTTACAGTTTGGATAACAGATCTTTATAAGTCTTTGCAAATTTTTCCCCCAGATTATGGGGCTTATAGTTTTATACTTTTGACAATATCTTTTTCAGAGCAGAAATATTATAATTCTAATAAAGTCCAATTTATTAAATTTTTCTTTTAGTCTGGGCATGGTGGCTCATGCTTGTAATTCCATCACTTTGGGAGGCCGAGGTAGATGGATCATGAGATCAAGAAATTGAGACCATCCTGACCAAATGGTGAAACCCCATCTCTACTAAAAGTACAAAATGTTATCTGGGCATGGTGGCACACGCCTGTAGTCCCAGCTACTCAGGAGGCTGAGGCAGGATAATCACTTGAACCTAAGAGGTGAACGTTGCAGTGAGCCAAGATCACACCGCTGCACTCCAGCCTGGGCAACACAGCAAGACTCTATCCCCCCAAATTTTTTTCTTTCCTAGACTGCGCCTTTGATGTGATCCCCCAAATTGTCTAGATTTTCTCCTACATTATTTTCTATGAGTTTTACGGATTTGCCTTTTGCATTAAAGTCTATAGTTCATTTTGTGTTAATTTTGTAAAGTGTAAGGTCTGTGTCTAGGTTAACTTTTTGTATGTGGATGTCTGTTATTCCAGCACCATTTATGAATAGATAAAATATTTTTAGTTTTGATATAATGAATAATATTATTGTTGTTGTTACTGTTATTATGTATCTATCGTTACTGGTGATATGAATGAATTCTTATTAGTTTAACGCTTATCTCTTGATTTTTTTCAATTTTTCTATATAGGTGTTCATATTGTTAACAAATACTTGTTTTTTTTCCCTTTCAATCTTTATGCATCTTTGTATCTAATTTCATTTTCGTTTCAAATACATTAACCAAAAATATACTACATTAAATATTAATAGAGGTAGTGGGCATTGTTGTTGAGCCAACAGCATGAGCCAAAATCTATCCAATACCTAAAAAAGTTTTAATATAATGTAAAATCTAGGCTGGGCATGGTGGCTCATGCCTGTAATCCCACTTTGGGAGGTCAAGGCTAGCAGATCATTTGAGGTCAGGAGTTCCAGACCAGCCTGGCCAACATGGTGAAACCCTGTCTCTACTAAAAATACAAAAATTAGCTGGGTGTGGTGGCGTGTGCCTGTAATCTCTGCAACTTGGGAGGCTGAGGCAGGAGAATTGCTTGAACCCAGGAGGTGGAGGTTGTAATGAGCCAAGATCATGCCACTGTCCTCCAGCTTGGGCAACAGAGCAAGATTCCATCTCGAAAAAATACAGACACACACACACACTCATAGTTACACACACATATAACCTTACCTCTCCAGTTCTTTTAGTTGTGATGCTAGGTTGTTAGTTTGAGATCTTCCTAACTTTTTAATGTTGATGTTTAGTGCTATAAATTTCCTCTTAACACTGCCTTAGATGTGTCTCAGAGATTCTGGTATGTTGTAACTTTGTTCTCATTAGTTTCAAAGAACTTCCTGATTTCTGCCTTAATTTCATTCACAATTGCCACAAAAATATATAAATAAATAAAATACCTAGGAATACAGCTAACCAAGGAGGTGAAATATCTACAATGAGAAATACTAAACACTGCTCAAAGAAATCAGAGATGACATAAACATAGGGGAAAACATCTCATGCTCATGGATAGGAAGAATCAATATCATTAAAATGACCATATTGGCCAAAGTAATTTACAGATGCAATGCCATTCCTATCAAAATACCAACAACATTCTTCAGAGAACTAGAAAAAACTATTTTAAAGTTTATATGGAACCAATATAAACCTGAGCCTGAATAGCCAAGGCAATCCTAAGCAAAAACAACAAAGCAGGAGGCATTATGTTTCTCTACTTCAAACTATACTACAGGGCTATAGTAACCAAAACAGCATGGCAGTGGTACAAAAACAAACACATAGACCAATGGAACTGAATAGAGAGCCCAGAAATAAAGTGCTACAACTACAACCATCTGCTCTTTGACAATCCTGACAAAAGATGTTGCTGAGGTTGGCTATGCCAGTTGGCTAGCCATATGCAGAAAAGGACCCTTCTCCTGAGATATTGAAAGAGAACCCTTTCCTCCTGAGATAGTTAATTGGCAAAAAGAAAGAAAGAAAGAAGAAAGCAAGCAAGCAAGAAAGCAAGAAAGAAATTGGACCCTTTCCTTAAACACTATATGCAAAAACAAACTCAAGATGGATTTAAGACTTAAATGTAAAACCAAAAAGTATAAAAACCCTGGAAGATTGACCTAGGTGGGTAATATGAAGGTCCCTCTGGACATAGGAATGGGCAAAGATTTTATGACAAAAATACCAAAAGCAATTGCAATCAAAGCAAAATTGACAAGTGGGATCTAAGAAAACTAAAGAGCTTCTGCACAACAAAAGAAGCTATCAACAGAGGAAACAGACAAACCACAGAATGGGAGAAAATTTTGGCAAACTACACATCTGACAAAGGTCTAATTTCCAGCATCTATAAGGAATTTAAACAAATTTACAAGCAAAAGCAAACAACTCCATTAAAGAGTGGGAAAAGGACATGAACAGACACATTTCAAGAAAAGACATTCATGGAGCCAACAAGCATATGAAAAAAGCTCAATATCACTGATCATACAGAAATGCAAATCAAAACCACAATGAGATACCATATCATACCACTCATAATGGCTCTTATTAAAAAGTCAAAAAATAACAGATGCTGGCAAGGTTGTAGAGAAAAGAGAACACTTACATGCTGTTAGTGGGAGTGTAAATTAGTTCAATCATTGTGGAAAGCGGTGGGGTGATTTCTCAAAGACCTTGAAACAGAACTATCATTTGACCCAGCAGTCCTATTATTGATATATACTCAAAGGTATATAAATCATTCTGCTATAAAGACACATGCATGCCTATGTTCATTGCATATTGTTTTATTTTGTTTATGGCTTTGTTTGCTGAACAAAACTTTTAATTGTTAGTCTTTTACATTATGGTTTTGTATTTTAAAAATTATTATTCTGCTATCAGATAGATATTTATTTTCTTCCGAAAATTTTAAAGTATTACTTTTTATTTTGGATACTTAAACTATTCACACTGATTTTTTGTTGCTATTTACAATGTGAAGTAGTAGTAACTTTTTTCCATGTAGGCAACCGATTTTCCCTGAGTCATTTATTTATTTGCCATGCTTTCAAGTTTTGTTATACATAAAGTTTCTTGATTTTTGAGGATTTTTTCCTGGCCATCTGTTCAGTTTCATTGATCCACTAGATTACACCTCTGCTGAACTAAAATATTTTACATAACATTATACTTGATAACTAGAAATAGCCCCATTTTATCTTTTTTTTTTTTCAAAAATATTTAGGTCCTTTGGTCTTTTATGTACATTTTAGGGTCAGCTCTCAAAATCCAACAACAAACTTTATTTGTATTATTTAATTAAACTTTCACGACATTTAGATATTAACTTGGGAACAACAGCAATCTTGACGATGTTCACCTTTATGACATGCACTGTTCATGTCTTCTTTTGCGAACATCAATGTTATTTATTCCTTCTCATACAGATATTGTGAGTATTTTGTTAGACATATTTACTGGAATCTTAGACTTTCTGCTGCTGTTGTTAAAAAGTTCTTTTTTAAACCGTGTTTTGTAGTGGTCATTGCAGGTGACATAGGAAATATATTGCTTTTTGCCATGATTTTTTCTCTTTATTTTGTCTGGTTTTCATATTATTTTTTACCAGCTTTATTTTGAATAATAACTGAATAATATGTATCTCTTCATCCCCTTTTTCAACCTTTCTGTGGGATTCTACTTTAGCTGCATTTTCTGTAGACAACATATTAGATACATTTATTCTACTTTGATTAACTTTGTCTTTTATTTGATGATTTAAGTAAATCAACATGAGTTAGTGGTGATTTGGAATCAATCCTACGTTTTTTTAAATTCCTTTTTCATTGTTCTTTTTCTACTGTGTCCTTCTCCATCCTTAATGAATGCTTTTAGCTAGCAGTAACAGAAAATCTTACTTAGAATGAAGAAACAGGAAATTATTTTTCTAATGTAACAAGAAATCTAGACGTAGGCATAGGTTTGCCATCTCAATAATGGTTTTCAGAACTGGGTTTGTTCTTTATTTTTGCTCTGTAATTTTTTTTATTTTCAGATGGAGTCTTGCTCTGTTGCCCATGCTGGAGTGCAATGACTATAATTTTTATTGTTTTTATCATTTTTGTCTCATGGTAGCAAGATGCATGCTACATATCCAGGGATCACTTTGCCTTCCAGACGATAGTATCTGTAAAGGACATAAGGGCTTTACATCACAGGGTTCTTGCAAAGATGAAATGAACTATAGAGTGCTCAGCATATTTTAAGCTCTCAATAGGTGTTAGTTGTGAACAGTCCTTCTGTAATAGGAATTACTCCTTTCCATCTAGTGATTGTAAACCTGTTTCTGACTCAAAGTTCAGCTAATATGCTGTACAACATTTGGTTGGCAGCAACACCACACTGATAACTCCAGAGGGCACTGTTCGCGAACTGGTTTGAGTGAATCGTGCCTCCTGAAATTGGCTGTGTACATCCTACTTGTCCATATATGGGCAGTACTGGCCTCAGGCTTCTTATTAAATCAGATGTTCAAGATTACTACTGTTCTTGATAAATTCAAAATACAATTTCCATTAAAGTTAAAACTATTAAGTAGAACATTTAGTAATCTGTCTTAAAGAACAAATAGAACATTTGTTTTGTGAACTGCTTTGGTTCCCTACCTCCTTTGAAAACCTACTACCAATTTCCAGTCTTCTGTACTGATTGAAGTTAACCACCACTCTCTCCCAAGATGCCTTCTTAATCAAAAATACCTATCACCTTCCCAAGTGCTTTAACAGCAAAATAAGCCTCTTTTATGTACTTATACTCAGTTTATATAGTGATACTACAAATAAGTGGTTACTAATAATATTAGAATTCTTTTAGGTCTATATATGTCTGACATTTTCCTCAAATGGTAAAGATAGTATCTGATAGAAAAATTTACTTTTTGAGACAGTCTCAAAATATGAATAAATAAATAAATAAGCTTGAAATTGTAAAAACTTTGTGAATCATAATATTCAGATTGGCTGATGTATGTTGAGAGTACACCATTTGGTATTGAAAGGATCGGGCTATACCTTTAGCTCATATAATTTAATCCTTGGGAACAGACTCAAATAAAAGTACTTCCTCATAGTGGATTTGTATGCGTTTTCTGAGAAAGAAGAAAGAAGAGTAAACTATTTTTAAATAATCAAAACACTAATAAATATTCAATAAATAAAGAAATAAATAAGCAGTAAAAAGAAATAAAAGCAATCAATAATAGATTTTTAAAATTTTTTGGCGAGGCTCAGTGGCTCACACCTATAAGCCCAGCACTTTGGGAGGCTGAAGGGGTGGATGATGAGGTCAGGAGATCAAGAGCATCCTGGACAACATGGTGAAAACCCGTCTCTACTAAAAATACAAAAATTAGCTGGGTGTGGTGGCTCATGTCTGTAATCCCAGCCATTCAGGAGGCTGAGGTAGGGCAAATGCTTGAACCAGGGAGGTGGAGGTTGCAGTGAGTCAAGATCACATCACTGCACTCTAACCTGGTGACAGAACGAGATTCCATCTCAAAAAAAAAAATCATTTACCCAAATTAATTTATAAAAATTCTTTATTTCAGGTAAGGTAAAGATCATGCTCCTGACAATTTTTTTTTTTTTTTTTTTTTTTTTTGGCCAATCAGTTTGAGCTTATGAGGTTGCTCGGGTTAGCCTTGAACTCATGACCTCGCCTTCGCAAGTGCCACGACCTCTGGCGGGAGCCACTTTGGACCCCCGCTCCTGACAATTTTTAACATAAATTTAACTAAATATCTTTTTTTAAAATTTTTAATTTAATTTTATTTTTTATTGCATTTTAGGTTTTGGGGTACATGTGAAGAACATGCAAGATTGTTGCATAGGTACACACGTGGCAGTGTGATTTGCTGCCTTCCTCCCATCACCTATATCTGGCATTTCTCCCCATGCTATCTCTCCCCAACTCCCCACACCCCTCTGTCCCTCCCCATTTCCCCCCAACAGACCCCTGTGTGTAGTGCTCCCTTCCCTGTGTCCATGTGTTCTCATGTTCAACACCCACCTATGAGTGAGAACATTCAGTGTTTGATTTTCTGCTCTTGTGTCAGTTTGCTGAGTATGATGGTTTCCAGGTTCATCCATGTCCCTACAAAGGACACGAACTCATTATTTTTGATGGCTGCATAATATTCCATGGTGTATATGTGTCACATTTTCCCTGTCCAGTCTATCATCGATGGGCATTTGGGTTGGTTCCAGGTCTTTGCTATTGTAAACTGTGCTGCAATGAACATTTTTGTGCACATGTCCTTATAGTAGAACGATTTATAATCCTTTGGATATATACCCAGTAATGGGATTGCTAGGTCAAATGGAATTTCTATTTCTAGGTCCTTGAGGAATCACCACACTGTCTTCCACAATGGTTGAACTAATTTACACCCCCACCAACAGTGTAAAAGTGTTCCTATTTCTCCACATCCTCTCCAGCATCTGTTGTCTCCAGATTATCCAAACAGAGATATAGACCAATAGAACAGAACAGAGGCCTTGGAGGCAACACAACATATCTACAACTATCAGATCTTTGACAAACCTGAAAAAAACAAGCAATGGGGAAAGGATTCCCTGTTTGATAAATGGTGCTGGGAAAACTGGGTAGCCATGTGCAGAAAGCATAAACTGGACCCCTTCCTGACATCTTTCATTAAAATTAACTCCAGATGGATTAAAGACTTAAACATAAGACCTAACACCATAAAAACCCTAGAAGAAAATCTAGGGAAAACCATTCAGAACATAGGAGTAGGCAAGGACTTCATGACCAAAACACCAAAAGCATTGGCAACAAATGCCAGAATAGAAAAATGGGACCTAATCAAACTCCACAGCTTCTGCACAGCAAAAGAAACAGTCACTAGAGTGAATCAGCAACCAACAGAATGGGAAAAAATTTTTGCAGTTTTCCCATCTGACAAAGGGCTGATATCCCGAATTTACAAAGAGCTAAAACAGATTTACAAGAGAAACACAAGCCCATTCAAAAGTGGACAAAGGATATGAACAGACACTTTACAAAAGAAAACAACATACATGAGGCCAACAAACATGAAAAAATGCTCATCATCACTGGTCATTAGAGAAATGCAAATCAAAACTACATTGAGATACCATCTCATGCCAGTTAGAATGGCGATCACTAAGTATCTTTATTATATTATAATTTATAATCTTGTTTAATGCAAATAAACTGCATTTTGTTTTGTTTCATCATTTCTTCTAAAATAAAACCCCACAAGAAACTCAAAACAGGATACATGTACAGAACATGCAGGTTTGTTACATAGGTATACCTGTGCCATGGTGGTTTGCTGCACCTATTTACCTGTTTTCTAAGTTTCCTCCCTTCGCCCCCCCGCAACAGACCCTGATGTGTGTTGTACCCCTCTGTGTTCATGTGTTCGCAATAAGTAACTGACATTTCTATTAATGCTTGTAATTACATTTGTGTTGTTATATATTGGTTTGCATCCAGGATTCCTGGTTTATAACTCCCACAGCCCTTATGACAGTCTTTTGTTCTAATGTTGGGTGTGTGAGGCCTCAGGGTACAGAATCTCTCTCCTGCCCTCCTTTCAGCTGCTCCAAGGCAGAACTCGAATCTTCTCCCACCTTTCTGATGTGGGTCTTCAGACCCCAACCAGGTAAGCTCCCACCCTATACTCTGTGGGAGGAAATGCTGACACTGTGAAGCTTCCATAAAAACCCAAGAGGACTGGGTTTGAGGAGCTTCTGGATAGCTGAACACATGGAGGTTCCTGGAGGGTGGTGTGCCCAGGGTGGCATGGAAGCTTCTCGCTCCTTCCCCCATACTTTGCCCTGCATGTCTCTTCATCTGTGTCCTTTATAGTAAACCTGTTAACATAAGGTTTCCCTTAGTTTTGTGAACTGTTTCAACAAATTAATCACACCCAAAGAGGGGATCACAGGAACCCCAATTTGAAGCCAGTCGGTCAGAATTTTCTAAGGCCCAGACTTGTGACTGGTGTGTGTGTCAGGAGGCAGTCTTGGGGACTGAGCCCTCAGCGTGTGGGATCTGACACTAGCTCCAGGTAGATAGTGTTGGAATTGAAGTGGAGGACACCCTGTTGGTGTCTGTCATTTGGTGTTTGGGGGAAAACACAAACCTAACCTCTGACATTTAGTCACAGATATCTTCTCTGTTGCTTTTGTGATGTGAGAATTGTGGAAAAACATGATTTGATGAGCGTTTCTTTAAATAACATTCCCCCCTTTTCCAGAAAAAATCTTTTATACATAAATGCTGAGTTACGGCATGCAAACTACTAATAATTTATTTCATTATTTTCATTTATTTTGCTTAAATCACAGGGACTAGCTATATCTGTTTTAGAGGACTGTGGCAATATATGATTAGCCAGAAGAAGTCAAAAGGAAAGAGAGAAGAATGCTGAATTTCTGGAAAGAGTTCTCACATGACATATAAAAATGATATACTAAATGGCTAAATGAATTATGTGTAAATTCTAAATGAGCTCTGAAGCTTTTTTACATTAGTATAAAATAGTATAGAATATCAAAATCCATTTCAGAAATTTACCACAGTTCTCCGTTGTGTTTTTCATTTCAAGTAAAACTCGTCTAAAGTTTCCATAATTAAAGGTATTTCAAAGTGTCTTACATGTAAGTACATACAAAGATGCCCTAACACAATGTCTTATTTTATCTGTCTAGTATCTTTTTTCCTCTTTTACCACTATCTGGAGAACATCTGCTCCCAAATGCATATGGTTCTCTTAAGCTGGAAACCACCATACTCGCTTTTCTTTGTCACAATGATTGTTCCAGATATGGGAATCTGACCCACATGGGAAAAATCAGAATGCTTCACCAAGGATGTTAAACATATTTTCTCCTTTAGGTCGAGAGTGTAAAACTGAGCCTCAAAGCAGCCAGCAACTTTATACTTTGCCTCATAGAATGGCATGAGGAAAGGTCAACTTTCAGAGAAAAGCTGAGAAAGACGGGAGAACTAAACAGGCCAGAGGCTGGCATTTCCTCAGGCAATGTCTACATTTGAATTTCTCAGTATGGCAACCAGTAAACATCATTTGTTTGTCTAGTTTGTCTAGTTTCCATCTCTTACCAGTGAAAAATACTGCCTTATCTTAGAGAGAGTTAAAGAAATATCACCTTAAAAATTGCACCCTAGATGTAATGAAAAATGAATGTTAAAATTATTTAATATTGTTTTTAAATTAATTAAAAATAATTTAGGCATAAGGGAACATAAAGACTAAATCACAATAACTCATGTAATGGCTGGTCAGCTTAAGAAATAAAACAAATTCAGATGAAGCCAATAAGGTAATCCTTCCCCAATTGCTTCCCTCTCTCTCACCCCTGAAGTAATCATTATTAATTTGATTATTATGATTACCTTGCTATTTTAATAATATATTAATTATATAAGTATAAGTATATGTATTATATGCATACACACACACACACACATATGCATACATACATGAATCCTGAAGCAGCAGACAAAGTCTTAGCTCTTCTCACTACATTAAATTATAAACCTGATACAATATGTCATAATTTCTTTCCTGAATATTGCAACAAGTATTTCTAGGTCTTTCTTATTTGACCCTTGTTTCCCTTCAGAATATTCTCAAAAGAGTAATTGGGATCATCCTTTTAAAACTTGAGCCAGATTGTTTCATTCCTCAGCTCAAAACCCTCCAATACTGTCCCAAACCACCTTATGAGTGAGAGTTCTAGCAGTGTTCAACAAGCCTTCTATTCTCTCTCCGACCTCATCACCTACCATTCACTGTACTGCTCACTTCACCAGGGTCATACTCTTGCTGAAGGTGCTGGGCAGCCGGGAATGTTATTTGTAGGATTCACACAGCTCTCTTCCCTCATTGTTTTCAGTGTTTACCAAATGTTATCTTCTTGTGAGGCCTTTCCAGATAACATTATTTCCAACATTTTTTAAATTGCAGATGCTCAGAATTGAATTACTCATATTAATTAATTCACAGCACACAACCACCCAGTTAACTCTCTCTGCATGAACCTGTATTCGTTTGGTACTTTGTTTAGTTTATACTTATTTTATGTTTCGTTTTTCCCTTTCATCTTACTAACTTCATCATCTTCATTACCCTCTCAAACAAAGGCAGCCAATATTGGATATATCATTATTTCCTTTCAATCCAACTTCTATACATTTATTTGTATGAATGTTTACAAAAAGGAATATTTGTGAGAATATCTAGTTTGGCTTTCTATGTTTTATTCTTAACTAAAATAATATGCTATGAATCTCACTATTTTTACTAATTTATTTCCCACTCAAATCTACATTTTTGAAATGTATTAATTTCATTATATGTAGATCTATTTTTTTTTCTGACAGTTGCATAGTATTCCATTGTCTGCATATAATATATTTTATGTATCTGTTCTTCTAGTTATGGAGAAATAAATATATTGCCTCTAGCTTTTTACAACCACTGGAAAGCAATTTTTTCCTACTGCCTTTGTAAATGTTTACTTACCAAATAATTTAAGTTTCTTCAGTATTATTTTATATTTTATTTTTGCCTTTAGCATCACAAAACAATAATTCTTTATTGTCCTAGAACAGTGGTCCCCAACCTTTTTGGCACTAGAGACTGGTTTTGTGGAAGACAATTTTTCCACGGATTGGGGACGGGTTCGGGGGGAAGGTTTCAGGATGAAACTGTTCCATCTCAGATCATTAGGCATTAGATTCTCATAAGGAGTACGCAGCCTAGATCCCTCACATTCGGAGTTCACAATAGGGTTTGCATTCCTAAGAGAGTCTAATGTCACTGCTGACCTGACAGGAGGCAGAGCTCAGTAGGTGATGCTTGCTTGCCTGCCACTCACTTCCTGCTGAGTAGCCTGGTTCCTAATAGCCCATGGACCAATACAGGTCTGTGGCTCCAGGGTTGGGGACCCCTGTCCTATAAGAAATAAAGCTTTCAAAGTTATAAACTAAGAAATTATTTCATATATCTCTGTACCTCACCATCTCCCCATCTCTGAATCATTTCAGCTCATAGTTTGACAAAAGAGACAGAACTTAAAAAGAGCATTACAATTACAGCATGATGGGTGCAATGATAGAGGCCCTGAGAGGAACAAGAGCAAACTTCCCTAACAGAGCTGGCTGGAGAGGGCCCACAGCTAGGTTCTTGAAAAGGTAAGCTGAGGGGGTGGGTCTCAAAGGATGAACAGGTGTTTTCCAAAATCACGCATTTTGGGAAGGGGTGATCACATTAAGCAAAGAAAACAGCAGGAGCGAATGTAACAAGAGAAACTGCAGAGCCTGTGTGGAAGACTCCACACAATTTTGATACAACCAGATGTAAAGTGGGAGAAAGGACATGTCAGGAGACAAACTGGAAAAGTATAAAAGGGGCTGATTGTGTTAAACCTAGCTAGATTAATGTGGTTGATGGGGTCCATAGAAATATTTTATGCTAGAGAATGACGAAGATTAGACAGGGGCTGTACAAGAGATTTGAAGATGATGATAATTCATCTTCAAAAACTTTCAAAGGTATATTAGGACATCATTGTGGACACTAGGCATTTCTGTTGGTGAGATATGATGAAAACGTAAACTTAGGCAGCAGTTAGGATAAAAAAAAGTGAAGAAATTTAAGAAATACTGAAGAGGTTAAATCTGCAAGGATTTGGCAATTGTCTAACTGTGGAAATGAGATGGTGATTAAAAGAATAATGTAAATGAAACCAAATCTGAGATATAAAATACAGGAGGAGAAAAAATTTACAAGTTAAGAGCCATAGTATTTTCAGTTGGGTGCGGTGGCTCACACCTGTAATCCCAACACTTTTGGAGACTGAGGTGGATGGATCACAAGGTCAGGAGTTTGAGACCAGAATGGCCAAGATGGTGAAATCCCATCTCTACTAAAAATATTTAAAAAAAATAAAAATAAAAAGAAAAAAACCTAACTGATCACGGTGGCAGGCATCTGTAATCCCAGCTACTTGGGAGGTTGGGGCAGGATAATCACTTGAACCGAGGAGGTGGAGGTTGCAGTGAGCTGAGATTGTGCCAGTGCACTACAGCCTGGTGATAGAACCAGTCTCCATCCCCCACCCCCCAAAAAAGAAAAAAAAACCAGCCATAGTATTTTCTTCTATTCCCTAGCAAAACAAACAAACAAAATTAAAAGTTGATACATTTTTCTTTACCAATAAATTTGTATATTTAGAGTTTTACATGTTCTTAAAAGTTTATATTTAAATCATTAACAAATTTTTCTTAAACAATTGTGTTTAACATAAAACTGTATATTTCCATAACATGTCTCCATGTTTTCATGTTTGCCATTACAATTCAACCTAGATTGATTCTAGATCATATTTTTGCAAAATAAATAATTAGTGACTCATTAATTTAAAAAGACACAACATTTAAAAGCAAGTTTTTAAATAACTCAGTAATTTCATTTGTTCTATTGTTTTAATCCATGCCACAGTTATTTCCAGGAACACTTTAGTAGAATATTTTTATTTAAAATATATTTAAGTACTTTATTAAGAAAACTATGAACAAGAAAATGATTAATTTTGGTTCTATTAAAATTTAAAAGATCACATGATATGCAAGACAAATCTTAATCTGAGACTGCTAATCCATGTTCCTGAAGTCACAAAAAAATGACATTCTGAAAACAGATCATATTCAGAACTCTAAAATACTCATAAACCAATGAGCAACAGCTTATATTAATTTTACTCACATAAACTCATGGCTGACTACAAAAAATACTGTAAATTGGCTGATAAATATCATAGCATCTCAATATCAAACTAAATTGCAAAATTGACCTAAATTTTGATGCAGCCAAGTCATCATTAATTAAAAGGAAATCAACTCAAAACTCAGACTATCAAAAGTAATAAACACTTGAAGAAAAAGCTGTCTTGAAAATAAATTGTTGAGAAATAGTTTCTGTTCATTTGGACTCTAGCAGTAACTGAAATCATTATAAGCTACCTTTTCCACCAATTAAAATAGAAGTCAAATAGAGCATGCCTCTGGTTAACTAAACACAGAACCATAGAATGGGAAATATACTCAGGCACTTCACCAAAAGGTGGCTTCAACCAATAAGTCAATTTCTCTGATATAATATAGCATTAATGAATGAAAGAAATATTTTTTAGAAAGCAAAATAATCACTCAGTTAATTTCTTCACCCTAGAAGATGGAGTATTTTGATAAATTACATTTTTTCTTGTTCAAGAAATTCCTTAATATTCTGAGTGAACTTTGTGAAATGCATATAGCAATATTTAAGTCTTCCCAAATATAGAATTGTAATTTCTTTTGATTAAGCCTGCGTTTCATACCTTATGGTAGCATTCTGAATTTCTGATCTGTTTGTATATCACAAAATAAAAAGTATTAAACTAACTGTTCCACTGTTTCCAGGATATACCCTAAATGTTTTAATTAAAAACATCAAATCCTTCTTCTAGACTTGTTTGCCAATGATTTTCTGCCTTTACTGAGAGTGCTCTGTACAGACACTCATATACTAATCAGAATATGAAAGAATCTAATTGAATCAATTCTTTAAGTAACATAAAACTGTGTATTTTCATAACATGTCTCCATGTTATCATGTTCGCCATTATAAAAATTCAACCTAGATTCATTCTAGATGATATTCTTGCAAAATAAATAGTGACTTGTTAATTAATAAAGACAACTTTTAAAAGCAGGTTTTAAAATAACTCAATCATTCTATTTCATTCTGTTGTTTTAATCTGTACCACAATTATTTTCAGGAGCATTTTAGTAGAATATTTTATTTAAAATGTGTCTAAATACTTTATTAAGAAAACTATGAACAAAAAATGATTAGTTGTATAAAAGTTTAAAATAGCTCTTGTAATGTTAGACAAATCTCAATCTGAGACTGTTGATCCATGTTTCTAAAGTCACAATCCTAAAGTCACAAGAAAACCACATTCCGAAAATACATCATATTCAGAGGTCTTAAACACGCATAAATCAATGAGCAACAGCTCATATTAATTTTACTCAGATAAACTCATGGCTAGTTATAAAAAATAGCTGAATCCATTAGCTTAATAGAATTATATTCTTAAATTGAGGAAGGATCAATTAGAAGAATCTAATTAATTAGATTCTTCCATATTTGAAACAATAGGTCAATGTCATCATATTTATAAAGTTAAGAGAGCAAAACGTGGCCAGGTACAGTGGCTCACACCTGTGATTCCAGCACTTTGAGACAGAGGTGAGTGGATCACCTGAGGTTGTTAGTTCAAGACCAGCCTGGCCAACATGGTGAAACCCCATCTCTGCTAAAAATACCCAAAAATACAAAAATTAGCTGGGCATGGTGACAGGTGCCTGTAATCTCAGATACTGAGGAGGCTGAAGCAGGAGAATCACTTGAAACTGGAAGACGGAGGTTGCAGTGAGCCAAGACCACACCACTGCACTCCAGCCTGGGCAACAGAGTGAGTTTCTGTCTCAAAAAACAAAAAAACACAAAAACAAAAAAACAAAAAACAAAGAGCAAAATGAAAATATTCTACATAATTCAAACTCCAAATTACTCTTTTAACTTATCTTTAAGACTATATTGTCTTATAAAGCATTGTCAATTTCCTTCTTCAAAATCCTGTGAAGGTTTGCTTTTCGTCATGTTCCAACAGTTTCCAAACTGAGTTTTAAAAATCACTTTTACATTGCTCTCTGCTGTTAACATTTTTTCTGTTTAATCTTTCTAAATCAAACTTGTATTTAACTAGTGATCATTTCACATGATGACCATTACCACATCTTTTCATCTTTATGATGCTGGTGCCTGAAGCTGTTTTATTTGCATTTTGAATCTGAATCATTTTTCAGAATCAAAGAACCTCATTTGTCTTCCTAGATGACTCTCAGAGCTCTCTGTCCTGCAGTTGCTACCTCTGCCTCTGCCTGCATTCCAGTACTTATCTATTGAATTG
The DNA here is from genome assembly GCF_049354715.1 of Callithrix jacchus. Classification (NCBI taxonomy): domain Eukaryota; kingdom Metazoa; phylum Chordata; class Mammalia; order Primates; family Cebidae; genus Callithrix; species Callithrix jacchus. The sequence continues at coordinate 67,073,321 of NC_133512.1, read as the reverse complement.
CTTCCAAATGAGTCCCCCAACTTCAGATATGATCCTCTATAATCCATCCTTCATAGCCCCAAATTTGTGTAATTTTCCTTCCTAAAATCAGTCTATATCTTCCAATTACCTATCTACAGTGTGAAGTTTAAGTTCCTCCTCACAGCTTCAGATATTTCATAATTTATCTGAACCATGACCACTTTCCAATCCTATCTTCTACTGCTCCCTCCAGTGTAGAACTATGCTACAACCAGGCAGAAGTGTCCACAGGTTCACCAATATCACATATTTTCTCATGTTGCAAAGGCTTTGACAATGATGTTTCCTCATATGGAATCCTTGCCAGTCTTCCTCCAACTATGAATACATATTACTTTTATTTTAAGAACTATTTTTTAAAAATATTCCTGCCAGGAAGGTTTTCCTTATCCATCCTAGAGCAGAGTACCTTAATATTCAACATACATTCACATCTGTCAGAACTCTTACGCCAATTGTTCTTGTCTGTCCTACTAAACGGGTTCTTTCTGGCAGACACTGCATTAATAATCGTCTGTAGATCCAGCTGTGCTTGTGAAAAAAGAAGCACAGTCAATACAAATTCAGAGTTACTATACTTTTAAGTAAATTATGTAGTTTCTTTTTTTTTGAAATGGACTTTCACTTGTTGCCCAGGCTGGAGGGCAATGGTGCGATCTCAGCTCACCGCAACCTCCCCCTCCCAGGTTCAAGTGATTCTCTTGCCTCAGCCTCCAGAGTAGCTGGGATTACAGGCCTGCGCCACCATGCCCGGCTAATTTTGTATTTTTAGTAGAGATGGGGTTTCTCCATGTTGGTCAGGCTGGTCTTGAACTCCCGACCTCAGGTGATCCCCCACCTTGGCCTCCCAAAGTGCTGGAATGACAGGCATGAGCCACTGTGTCCAGCCTTAGTTTTTAATTGAAGTAATAATCTCTCTGAGTTTAGTTTTTTTAAAAAAGATGAACCATCAATTAGAATATTTATATATATATATATATATATATATATATATATATATGGACACATATATAATCATTCACTATCACAATATCATAATAAAATGTGTAAGGGAAAGCCCTGCTACTGCTACTTAGCATTTCATAACATCAACAATACTTGTCTGGGCTTCAGAGAGCAATGTAAATTAGAGATATCACAATAGTGTGCTATTTCATGGATAAGTAAGCATCCGCTTTGGATGATAATAGCCTAAAATTGCATCTGCTTAGTGCAGGACAAAAGATGACTTGAGTAGATAGCAATTCTTTTTCCAAAGTAAAAGATTTAAACAGAATAATCCACCCCCACAGTTTTTAGGGGTGCAAAGGAAATAATAGAATATATTGATTATTTTAGAGACTAGTAGCCAACATCTAATAACATCGAATAAACAAGCAGTGGTGTACTTTCCTCAGAGTCTATTATCTCACGTCCATACTACTTTCTTATCTCTAAAACTGCTTCCTTAAGGGCAAGTAATACTTGGTTGACCAGATGCTTCTTTTGTGAAATGTGCTGATCTTTTCTTTTTCCAGGTTTACTTTTTTACTCACCTATAAAATATTTTCTTATACGGAAAATTATGTAAATTTCCAGCATTTTCTAGATATAATAAGTTTAAAAATTACCATTAGAGGAAGAAATAAACTAAAAGCTGGGAAAGTGAATTATCTTCAATAAATTTTGTCATTTTTAAAAATTCTGATTTTTTTTCTTCTTGAACATTTATAAATATATTTAAAAAATCTCAGTGAACTGGAAAAAGAAGTTAAAAGTTAAAAAGTTTGAATTTCATAGACTTCTTTTTCCCCAGAGATTATGTACTTTACATCATCAAAGTTAGAATTTTTTTTTTTAAAGGGAAAAAACTTTCTGTGTACAACAATGGTGCTATCAAAAGTCTTTAATGAGTTGTCAGATAAAAAGAGTAACTAATTGTAATACCGACCACTGAAGAGTTTTAAGATAATGAATATTTATAATAATTTAGGGGAGTAGTAGAAAATTATTTACTTACTTCAAATAATACCTATTTTTTCTTTTTTTTTTTTGAAACAGAGTCTCCCTTTGTCACCCAGGCTGGAGTGTAGTGGTGCAATTTCAGCTCACTCCAGCTTCCACCTCCTGGTTCAAGTGAGTCTCCTGCTTTAGCCTCCCAAGTAGCTGGGATTATAGGCACACACCCATGCCCAGGTAATTTTTGTGTCTTTAGTAGAGAGGGGGGTTCACCATGTTGGCCAGGATGGTCTTAATCTCCTGACCGCGTGATCCACTGGCCTCAGCCTCCCAAAGTGCTAGGATTACAGCTGTGAGCCACTGCACTGGCTAATATTTCTTATTACTATGCAGTTTGATTCCTATCACTTGTTTTTCATTTCTTCATATATCAAAAGGTTAAATAATTTTATGGCTTTTTTTTTTTGGACAAGGTCTCACTCTGTCATCCAGGCTGGAGTGCAGTGTCATGATCTTGGCTCACTGTAACCTCTGCTTCCTGAACTCAAGCAATCCTCCCACCTCAGCATCCAAAGTAGTTGGGACAACAGGTGTGTGCCACCACACCCAGCTAATTTTTGTATTTTTTTTGGTAAAGATGGGGTTCTGCCATGTTGCCCAGGCTGGTCTTGAACTCCTGAACTCAAGCAATCTGCCTGCTTCAGCCTCCTAAGGTGCTGGACTTACAGGCATGAGCCACCCTATCCCATCACTATTTTATATGTATTATAATTTTTTTTTTTAAATAAAATCTCACATATCACTTATCTCAACCTTTTATTTTATCTAACCCATAATCAAATTGCTAAGAGAAACCCACTGTCAACTATGTCTTAAAAATCTGTTTCTTGGGTTTTTTAACATTCATATTTCTTAAAATAATTTTGTAGTGCTTTTATAATATATTGGCTTTTTAAATTTTGGTAGATGATTTAGCTTTTCTCATCCTTGTCATATATTACAATCTTGATTAAACTAACATTTGGAATTTATATTAATTTGACTATTTAATATTATTTAGTTCTGAGAAAATTTGGCTATTACATGGCAAGCTTTACTTAATTTTTCTTTTTTCCTTAAGTTATTAATTGCTTTGTTTCACAATTTGCTCAGTTTTTGATGTATCTATTACTAATTGTTCTCAACAAAAGAGCAGTAAATCCGGTCTCAATACTATTTTTCACTTGGCCAGACACATCAAGACTTTTGTTAATTCTCTTCTCTCCTGCAAGAGCACCCCACCTACGTGCAGCCTAGAACTCTCCATGTATTTTTGTTTTTGAAATTCGTGTAGTGGTGGAGATGTTGAAGAGAGGGAAGATTCACATTCTTTGCCAGCACTATCTGTAATGATCCCTGGCTTTGACCTTTCCACCTGGGTTTTTAAAGGCAAAAAATGAAGATGTAAAGTAGGATTAGCTCAGGTTTTAAGTTCCAGCCAAGTAGATGGGCACTCTGCAGCAGCTGCCCCCATGTGTTGAGAGCACAAAGCCACAGGCTGTCTCTTCTGCTAGTGCTTGGTCACAGTGTGTACCTGTTCACCTCTCTGGAGACAAACGCCATTCTACATTGTGTCTTCAGGGACCTCGAAGTATGAATGAATTTCTAAGCTTCTCTAATTTCTCTGGAGGGCCGAGTTTTTTTTTTTTTTTTTTTTTTTTTAAATTGGGCTACTAGAAATGTCTGAAACCCCAAAATACATTGGGATCAAATACATATTTTTAATAACTGCTGATGAACTTTTCATATTTGATATTTGATCTCCACATTTGATATTTGATCTCTCTATCTCAATATTTGATCAGATTTTCTCAGGTGTTCTTCATGCCTGCTGCAAGGCTATTGTCTTTAGATTCTCCTTATCTCATCATGGAAGTCCTTTCTTGGGTCTCTTGATTCACAAAGTATTGGGTGTGATTCACAAAGCTTATACGTGGTTAATTCTTTATTCTGGTGGAGCATATGTTCAAGAAGCTTCCTGAGATAGGTAGCATGGAAAGTAAAATTTTTGTACTTAGCCTTCTCAAAAATCATTTCATTTTACTTTTATACTAGATGGATAGCTTACATATAGATTTTTAGTTTACAAACCTTTTTATTTAAAATTTCAAAGGCATTAATTATTATCCTCTTTCCTTTTTTTTTTTTGAGAAGGAATTTTGCCCTTGTTACCCAGGCTGGAGTGCAATGGTGCGATCTTGGCTCACCGCAACCTCTGCCTCCTGGGTTCAGGCAATTCTCCTGTCTCAGCCTCCCGAGTAGCTGGGATTACAGGCATGCGCCACCATGCCCAGCTAATTTTTTGTATTTTTAGTAGAGACGGGGTTTCACCATGTTGACCAGGATGGTCTTGATCTCTTGACCTCGTGATCCACTGGCCTCAGCCTCCCAAAGTGCTGGGATTACAGGTGTGAGCCACCGCACCCGGCCTACTATCCCCTTTTCTTTTAAGCATCTATTATTGCTGCTGAGATATTGTTTGAATTCTTCTCTTTTCCTCTTTGTAGTTAATGTATATTAATTAACTACCTTGAGAAATACTTGGCACCCTCCCTGGGTCTCTTGTTTTCTGAATACTATGATGTTGTCCCATGGTGCAAGTCTCTTTTCATTCCTTGTCTTTCTAATGTGGAGATTTGTTTTCTTCAATTTAAAGAAATGTGTTACATTTTGAATAACATTTCTTTTTATCTCTCTCTCTTTTCTGTGGAATTACTACTAGATAGAATTTGAACCTGATAGGTTAATCACTTAATTGTTTTTTAACAATTATAAGTTTGTTTGTTTGCTAATTTCTCTTCAGTGAAAAGTCATTTTCACTGACATGCTAGTTCATTTCTGTTTGTGTGTGTGTGTGTGTGTGTTTGAGACAGAGTCTCACTTTGTCACCCAGGCTAGAGTGCAGTGGCACGACCTCAGCTCCCTGTAACCTCTGCCTCCAGGGCTCAAGCCATTCCCCTATCTTAGCCTCCTGAGTAGCTGGGACCGCAGACATGCACTAACATGCCCAGCTAAATTTTGTATTTTTTGTAGAGATGGGGTTTACGCGTGTTGCCCAGGTTGGTCTTAAACTCCTGAGCTGAAGCGATCTGTTCTTGGTTTTCCAAAGTGCTGGGACAAGAGACATGAGCCACTGCACCTGGCTCTTCAGTTCATAATTTTTGACCATGTTTGCTCTTGTTTGTTTGTCCTTTGAGCAAAATGTGGGAGATCTTTATTTAGGATAGTGATCATTTAGTAATCATATAAGTTACAATATTGTAATCTTATTTATAGTTTACTCATTGCCTTTGTTTTTGGTTTATTTTACTATATAAATATTATTATTTGTAGACAAAAATGTCTATTATTTCTTTGATGGTTTATGGCTTCTTATCTTAGGACATTGCCCCCAATACACCACCAATCTTGTACAAATCTTGTTTGGATTTCCTTCAAACATTTTTATTATTTCCTTTTTAAACTTTACCTTCTTAATAGACCTTAAAATTATTTGGCATATGTTAATAACTAGAAGTCTAATTTTTTTTTCTTACTGAAGAAAATTATGGGAGAAATATTTGATAAACAAATCAACTTTTTCTATGGAATGAAATCTCTGTTCCATTGGAATTTATAATAATCATTTACTTTAAAACCATGTTTGGACTAGTTAAGTTATCCATTTGTCCATTTATCTATTTGTCTATTTTGTGTTAATTTAATGTTATCTTGAATACAGAAATTTTACAGAAATTTTTGATATCTGATAAAACAAGATTTTAAATATTTTTTGGCAAGCTACATAGCACCTGTAATGTAAATGGTGCTACTAGTTGATTGGCTATAATCATTAATTGTTGGATGTTTTCCTTCCCAAACCATTTAAGATAGTCTTATAAATTTAAAATGATTTTTTTCATGAAATAGCTCTGCAACTATCAATATAAACGTAAAAATGTTGATAAATACAATGGCAAGAGTCAGGTGATGTTAGATTAGCTATCTGTAGATTCGGACTATTTAATAAGTTGGCTATAAAACTCTACATGAATGGTTTGATGGTTCTAGGACTTTGTTTCCTTGACTATATAAAGTGAAAATTATTATTTCAATTATTCCATGTCTATATCTCCTACTGTCTTGTGACAAATGAACCAGATAATGTGAAGGCATTTAGAACAAAATAGACATTATGTATCTGTGATATTTACACATCTTTTGTTAATTTTTTACATCTATACTAAGAAAATATTCTTGGCCTTTATTTGTTCAATGTTACTTGCTAAGTTCTAGTATTCTTATCTTGATTCAAAAGTCTCTGTCTCATAAGTAAATCAGAGCAACAACTTCCAGTGCAACCATTTCAGGGACTTCTAGGTAAAGAAGACATTTTGAAAACTACTGAAAACTGCTATTTCAGATGTTAATCTCTGGAAGTCTAAGATATTCTGGGCTTTACATCAAGCAATTGACAATTCTTTGATGTGTGCTAAGACTAGGAAATACCCAAGGTTACTTCTAGAAATTTAATTCATTTAACTTTTTAATGGTCAATCAATACCCTCCAGAGATGAATCTAGCTTAGATTTAAGACAGATTTTAAAAATATTTCAATAACAGGGTATTTTACAGTAGATGCCATTAATTTTAAATTCCCGTTGAGTAATCCAGGACTAGAAATAAGTGACACTAAATTTTAAATTCAGGTAATTTAGGAAAATGTGATAAGGTGATAAGGTCTAGCGAAACCACCTCCAAATAGGGGGAGGCTACCCCCTTGTACCCTTCGCTCTAGCATCACTGAATAACTTTCTTCCTATATACCCCCAATCTATTCTTTCATCCGTGTTATTCCTCATGTTGTTCTTCAGTCTGAACTTGGCCTCATTCATTACTACATGTCTAGACCTTGTTCAACTTTCAAAGCAGTTACTACTTGTAACCTCTTTCACAAAACCATGCTCCCCACCATCACTCCTACTGATGCGGCCATGCTGTTTAATGCTGAAATTCCAAAGCACATGATTTTCCCTCTGGCTTATACATTTTTATCGTTATTATTCTTTGCATCATGGTTAGTAAGGGCCCTTCTCAGGATGACTGTTAACATATGAAATAGGCATGGTACAGTCACCAACCAATCTGAATGGACACTGGCTATCCATACCTGGTTCGGCAAGTGTGCTTACTGGCTGCTGATCAGCATAAGTATTGAACTGATCTCTGTAAAACCCAAAGTTTTAATATGGTGTTTTGCATATAATAGACACACTCATATATGGTACTAATAAACTTTGGAAACATAAGAAAGATAGCATATGTGATGGAAAAAATAAGGCAGCAAGGTCACTTATTTGTGGAATGAATTATTGGATGCCATGCTAATAGCTGTTATTATACTCTAATTAATTTAGGATCTTCCATAATGGTTTCATATCTTTTCTTTAAGAGTAGAGCCTAGTAAATTTCTAGAATGTTTGAGGTTTATTTGTTCTGGAAACTGAATTTCCATTCTTACTGAAACTAGATTGAATTTTACAAAGATATTTAAAATAAATAATTTATTAGGGTTATTTGTTCTTTAAATGCATACAGCAAAGAAAGTTAAACTTCATGGGAAGCTGTGATTGTAATACTTGTTAAAGATGATGAACACCTGGTTTAGGAGACTTAATGGAGCAAGGCAGCTACTACATGGATGCTCACTGGCAAAAATAACAGTATTAAATATACCCATCTTAACTAAAGGAAGGGCCAGCTAGCTTATCTTAAAAGACGTAATTAGATGTTTTTAGTGTAAATTGGGAAAACGCTTGAAAGTCTAATTGGTTTGATTTAATCTTTAAAAAAGTGGTCTTGTATAGCTCTCATTGTCAACAAATACACAGTATTTTATCAATCCTGAATAATAATCACTTCTTTGGATGGGATCCAAATTACTCTGTCTCACATATACTTTCAATTTAATAATAGCTACAACTTAAAGGATGTTAACTTTATGCCAAACACAACACGTATTTTCACTTTTCATTATGCACTTAATTAAATTGTGGAAATTCAACAATTGATTAGTGGAGATAGTCCAAAATAGTATTACTGTTTTTTACTACAACTTAGGTGGGATACCCAGAACCTTTCATAGATCTTACATTCTGACCAATTGAACTAATCTCATGCAGGGATTAAACTTTATGAGCAACTTCTATAAATAAAGTAAAACATTATTAGATAAAATGTCTAAGTGGAACTTTTTTTTCAAATCAGAAGCAGAATAAATAGACTTGCTTAATAGTAAGAAGAAGGACATGGCTATTTAACAGTAAAAATACTCAATAACATTCTCAACAGAAAATTGCAACCCCATAAAACATTACTTTTTACATTCTGAGCCCTATAAAGCAAAAACAAGAATAAAAATTTTATGTGAACAAACTATCTAAAAGCGAGTACTTAAAATCTATTATATACTCTGGATTAACATATGCTATCCTAAAGCATATCTTTGTAGATGAGTATTTCTTAGAGTGGACTAATATGTTCATTAAACCAAGTGCTGAAATGATTAAAGTAAGTACTTAAGATGAAGTGGAACATTTCAAGGACCTATAATTTCAAGAAAACTGTGCTTATCTACAGAGTCACAGTTTTTCTGATGTCCTGGTGAAGGATTGAATGGAGGAAAAACACAATCAGGAAACTATATATTTTGTCTAAAAACAAACTGAATTGACTCATTTGTTTTTTTCCCGCATTAAATTGGCTGTTTATGTTCACTGGCAATAAAAGGAAGTAGAGGTAATTCTTTGGATCACTCAAAACAAACAAAATACAGATTATACATATATCTCAAGTACAACATAAAGTTAATGCTATGTTTCTATGTGGACAAAACAAAATCTTGCACTTTAAATAGATGTCTTCTACACACATGTATACAGGGAAGGAACTGTCCAGGGGTGGTGGGATAGGGGAAGGGTAGCATTAAGAGAAATACCTAATGTAGATGCTGATGGGTGCAGCAAACCACTATGGCACGTGTATACCTATGTAACAAACCTGCACGATCTGCACATGTACCCCAGAACTTAAAGTAAAATAAATGTAAAAATTAAAAAATGCTAAAATAAAAAAATTGATGTGTTCTCCTATCTGCAGAGAGCAAATAAATTCTTAATCATTTTCTCCCCACTCTGTTTATATATTCTTATTTAAAATTGTTTCTGAAAGTTTAATATTATTGCAGTTTCCTTCTCCATATTATTAACTATCTTTTATATTTCTCTTATAGAGTGACTTTTGCCCAATTCATATAGATATGTAGATTATAAATTTGATTATTGTCAAATATTAATAACTCAGTCAAAAACAACTTATCCAAAACGTTGCTACCAAAAGGGCACTTGACTATAAATGACTCACATTATATTACATATTCCATCTTGTTCCCATCCTCAACCCCCGGCCCTCTGCTCAATAACTAATCTGAGATCAACTGTTGATCAGGGTCAGTTCACTAAAGGGGAAACATACTGACTCACAAGTTTAAACAAAACTAAAGTAGCCTCTGATTGGCTCTTTCTTAGAAAACAAGCATGTTTTGTGTGGGACTGACATGAAAGAAGAACGCAGTATTAGGATGAACAATTTCTGTTCATTGACAGCTGTTAACATTTATACCAAAACAATTTTATTTATAAACTTTAGGATTAAAGAAAGGTAAAATTAAGTAGCTAAAACTATGCATGAATTGCTTTTCTATATATTTAAAATCTAGAGTAATATGAAGATCGACAGCTGCCAATTGTATAGGTAATCATATTTGTTATTCATTTACTCAACAAACATTGTCTAAGTGACTCTTTGGGCAAGACTGTCTGCTAAGTGCTGGGATACCAAGATGAGTAGGCCCTATCTCTGATCTGAGAATTGTTCAGTCTTATGGGGAAGACAAAAATAGAAATAGGTAATTTAAATCAAGGAACAATGATAAAATACACAAATTTTGTGAACTGCGTGTGTTAAGAGCATAGCAGGAAAAGGAGGCAAAACGGGGCAGAGGGTGAATTAAGTGCAGTGCATACGTAGTTTGATGTATCCGTGTAAAATATTGTGCTGGCCCTATACTTATGTGCTCTCAGGTGCATTCTTCAGTCTTTTCCTTGTTTACTTCTCAGAGTAGCTGCCCTGTACACTGTTTCCCAGACTTCTCTGTCAACTGGCTTCCAGTTGGATTTAATCAGGCACTGGCAGAGATTGGGGAATGGGAGGAAGAGAGAACCAGGATTTCTCCCCATCCTTGTCTGTCTCAGGATATATTTCTGGCATTGACTCAATCTCTTTCATGTTTCTTGCTCCCAGCAAGCAGGCTTGTCCTGATTTCAGCTCTCACTGTCCTCTAGCCTATGGTGACAGTAGCTTTTTCTGCTGCTTTACTATCCCCTATTTAGTTTCTCTGCTCTTTTATGAGTATATAATCAATTGCTAATCATTTGTTTCCTCTATTTTATATATCTGGAACAGTTTCTATTTTCCTGGTTGGACACAAATGCCTGACAGACTGAGTCTAAATTCCAGGAGTTTGGGACAAATCAAAATATACGTGAGAGTTCATGAGCATATACAGAGATAGGGTAGGTAAAAGGATTGGTGGGCTGAGGGTGGAACTCTGTGGGGTATACAGCAACAGATAAAGGAAGCATAGCCTTTGAAGGAGTTCCAAGATTAATTTATAATTTTGAGTAGAACAAGAAAAATGTGGCATTCACTTAAGCCCCCAAGAAAACCTAGGTATCACTTAGACCCAGCATTTCTCAGATGAGGTTTCTGAAGATAGAGAAATGAGGTCACATATCTAATAAAGACCAGAACTGAAACCTAAACCTATTTCCCTGTGTAGTGTTCTTGTGATAACACACCCATCATCACTCTAATAGTGTGACATTTCATGTCATTTTCACGTGTTCTGACCTTGTTCTATGTGTGCACTTCAGTTTCCTTTTATATAAAGCTAATATATGTTATTATTTACCTCATAGGTAATTAGAATAAACTACTTAGAATAGTTAAATGTATTGAGAGAGGTTGGAACAATGGATGAAGGACAATACAGCTACCAGATTTTTTATTTTTTTGAGATGGAGTCTTGCTCTGTTGCCCAGGCTGGAGTGCAGAGGCACGATCTTGGCTCATTGCAACCTCTGCCTCCAGGGTTGAAGCGATTCTCCTGCCTCAGCCTCCTGAGTAGCTAGGATTACAGGCATGTGCCACCACATCCAGCTAATTTTCATATTTTTAGTAAAGACGGGATTTTACCATATTGGCAGGCTGATCTTGAACTCCTGACCTCATAATCTGCTCACCTTGGCCTCCCAAAGTGTTAGGATTTCAGGCTTGAGCCACAATGCCTGGCCAGGGCTACTAGATTTTATCACAGTATTATGAAAAATAAGCTAGTCATTGCATAGCTTATAGATATTCTTTTTATATGTTTGCTGAAGTTAAGGATTTTTTGCATTTGGTAGTAATTTACTATTTGTTTAATAAAACCAAATTTGAAATTAGTATTTTTAGAAGTTAGTTTAATAATTAATTCTTCTGTAAAAGGATTTTCACACCATTAATTTCTTCTCAGCTTCATGTATTTAAGAATTTCCATGGACTTAAATGAGGTTCCATGATTGATTTTCTATTTGCATGATATTTTAAATAAAATACATATTTTTAATTTCAAGATTTCCCTCCCACCTGGGGAAAGTCTTCTGAGTCTTTTTGTGTCATCTTCTCATTCTCTCTCTTTTAATTTTTCAGTACCTCAAGGTACTTCAAAGTTAAACACAAATGAGAAAATTGGGAAATTGTTAAATGAATACAAAGTCATTTAATAGATGATGATGTCTTACTACCTATTGCTTTTACCATTAGTTTGTAACATTTAAATTCATGTTAAAAGAAAAACAACTACTCAACGCTTATACTGTAGAATGTAGATTCAGCTAAAATCCAATATTGAAAATTTGTTCTTACCTTCTGAGTCTGCTAGTCCTACTCCTACCCCTGGCTGTTTTACAGGCTCTTGTCCATTCTGTCCCATCTTCCCTCTGTTTAAAAATAAAACAAAATGATGTATTCAGTTATGATCTCATGAATTCAAAGGAGGCTAAGTTTGCATAAATAATATTACATTGAAAGTAATGGCAAAAACTGCAATTGTTTTGTACCAACCTAATATTTTTGGACTTGCAGTAAGTATTTGAATGGCACATATGCACAGAGTTAACTGCTCCATATCATCATTTTAAAATGTGAACTTGTTTATTATTCCTATTCAGGCCAAACAATATTCCTCAAAATTTAGTAATTTTTATTTGTAGGCTCATTTATCAAAAAATAAGACTGTCATGACATTTCCAAATTTTGTTTTAGAATTTTTTATATATTTCTAACTCAAAAATGATAAAGGGCTTTATATTTTTATACGTCGTATTGATGAGTTATTCTAGGGTTTTTTGGTGAGAAAAGCAATATTGAATTAAATAATATATAAAAATGATACTGTAATAGAAGATTTCTTATTTCATGTATTTTATTTTATTTTATTTCAATTCTTTCCTATTTTCTGCTGTCTTGCAGAAACTGGCTTTTGTAGTCAGCCAGATTGCTTGGTCTCCACTCCTGGCTTTGCTATTTCTTGCTGTGTGTAATCTAAGGCAAAGTACCTGGTCAAAACTGTTTCTCCTTTTGTAATATAAAGATAATATTAGCTACATTTGTTTACAAAAAAAATTTCATCAAAAATGCATTAAAAATGTTTAACAGAGTGTCTGATAAATAATAGGCATTCAATAAACACAGCATATTAGTAGGTAGGTATCCTTATAGTAGCCTTAGAATTCAGGCAAAATCTGCTAATCACTTTTAGTTTTCAGCTTCAAACTTTTTTGTAAAGTCAACTAGATGAAGAATTCACGATATTTTGAGCATTGTAAGTTAAGAATGTTAATAATTTAACAGCTAAAGAACTGTAGGACACTTTTTATTTCTTCAGCTAGAGAAAAAGCTACATGGCACGTGAAAAAGTTTGGAATTTGTCTTTATATATACTTAGATGAGGTGTTTCAAAAAGATGGAATAAAAACTTAGGTGTTACAGAAGGATGCTTGAACAGAAGAGCATCTTGATGCTGGACTTTGTAGACAACACTTCTAGCATAGCAGGATTTACGAACAATTAAATCTAACTTTCATAGGACGTATTTGTGTTTGCCGGACCTGCTGAAAAGGTAACTGTATTTATTTCTTAAAAATCCAATTATATCTTAGTTGAAAACTGCTCTAAAGGTCCTCTTATTCTACTTCAGAGAAGGTGCTAAAATGTTTCTGCACATAATATAAGAGGAACATGTAAATTCAGAAATTATTTTATCTCAAAGGCCATTACATTGTTCCATTATGATAATTCTAGGTTAAAGGTTTAAGCACAAATTTTTAGTAAGTGTTTATATGAGGGACCAAGTTCACGCAAATTAAGCAATTTCCAACATTTCTGTTTTACCATATGTACGCTTAAGCATGATCTGCATGGTTGACATCTGCATACATATTTAAACAATGCACAAAACTTTAGCTATGGAATTGCTTCATCAAGATTCAAGACAAGTAATTAAATAAAAAAAAATAAATAAAAAAGAACTCTGTTCTGTCTGTTAGCATTAGAGAAGAAAAAAACTTAATAGCAGCAATCTTACTTTTATCATGTTACACTGGTAGAGAGAGCCAAAACATAACTTGTTACTGAGCTACACTCAATTGAAAGTGAAGGTCTTTTAAGTATTTCTGATCTAGTAGATTAGAAAGAATACTAAAAAAATTAATACTCTTAATACTATCCAAGGCTTTTTAAACATAGTTATTATAAGTCTCCGTAATTGTAGTAAAACTACGTTTTGATAATTTTTTGCTTTGTTCTTGACTCTTAGACTTCATATGTTAATGGTGGTATCCAGCTAGTCTTTGCTTTCAATCAAAACCATTTTTAACATAGATACTTAGCCAATATGTGTAGCAAGTACATTTTGAAGATTATACAAAAAGCTTTTGCAGTATTGGGAAGTTAAATTAAGTGTGAAGGAAATTTAACGGGGGGTCATGTGAAGAGTGTGGTTTCTCTGAATTCTTAATGACTACTCTTCAGCTCAGAAGATTTTGGCTATACATTTTATAATTTATAAACAACCACTAAATATTTATTAAACACTTTTTCCTAGTCAAGCAATAATTGTGTTAGATATAATGGGGCATATAAAAGAACTATCAAATACTACTTCTCACACATATTCTATAAAGGTTTTCAAAAGTAAATGTTTGTTGTGCTCATATGGCAAAGAAAGAATCTCCTAGACAGTTGTGAGAAGCTTTGATTTACAAGAGAAAAAGGAAAATGGGAAAAAACAAAATTGGAATGTGGCATATATATAGAAAACACATAATTTACTTATCCTTCAGATATTGACAAATTAACATAGTTTACTCTTTGGAAGTTATAACTTTATCATCAGTGTTAAATTACATATTTTAAAAGGTGCAGAAAAATTGGAAGGATAACAAATTATGTGTGGTTCAAAACCTTTATAAATTCATGACATTTACAGCTTAGTGAGAAATGTAATGAATTTGTAGAAATTCTTTTATGTTAAATTGAATTATCAGAAGTCAAAGACCAATGGGATTAGATTCCTTTTAAAAAGAATTTCCAATAAAATAGAACTGATTAATTATAAATAACTCTATTGAATCCACAGACTAAGTCTCATGAAAGAAAAGAAAGCAAAGTTAGACAGGTGCTACAATAATAATTTGCTTAATTTAAATTAACAAATAGAGTTTGAAACAACAGAATGAACAATTTTTTTACTGTAAAAATCCATTTTCCCTATTGCTTTGCTTTTATAAAGTGAAACATTATCAAAATATTACAACTATTGTGGACATAAAAAAGATTTATAAAAACCTTTATTTTAAAACAAAAAGAAATAGAAAATCTACCCCATGAAGTCTTCACTTAGCATTGGAAAAAAAAAAAAAAAAAAAAAAGACCCTTTCACAACCCAGATCAGAGTTCGCAAGCTCTGCAAAGTGCTACTTAGTAAATATTTTAGATGAGCTCTGTTCTACAGACTTAATTCTGCTCTGTAGCACAAAAGTTGTATCAGGCGATGCAGAGGTAATAGGCACAGTTGTGTTCCAATACAACTTAGTTTATGTTCACTGAAATTCCAATTTCCTATAATTTTCATGTGTCACAAAGTATGACGCTTTTTTTTCCATACACATTAAAAAATGGAAAAACCATTTTTAGCTCACAGGCCTTAGAAAACCAGATGGTATGTTGGATTTGCCCGGGCCTAAATACTGGGACCTGGGTGGTCCTGTGGTATTTTCAAAATCCAGAATAGTTAATGGGGAGGAGAAGGAAAGGTCAGGAAGTTTCGATTTTGATATTGGAACAGACATAACCTATGTATTTATCTTGAATGCCACCAATATGACCAAAGTGATTCTAACATATTTAGTCAGCTTCAGTTTTGCGTTTGATTTGCAAAATGACTTTTTTTGAGGTTTAACATTATGAATGAGTCTTATTCCAAGAGTACCTACTCAGGGACCTATCCATACTTGGCATTTGTTCTAGAAAGTATGGAAACACTTCAAAACCTTCAATGTTAATTGTAGAGGGAGTTTTAGTTGAAAAGTCTATATGATTATTCACTATGTCATCTATCTCAAATATGAGATATGGATTCTTTGAATATGTTTAAATCTCTCCTGATTCAATGTATACATGTTTGTCTCAAATACCAGTAATGTTTGTATTTGGGCATTATGTGATTAAAACATTACTGTACTCTTGCAGAACTTTATCCTGGCATGGCTAAGTTATTGTTTTAGCAGTTTTTACATTACATACAGATTATATTAATTAAGTAGTTCCAGTAGTGACTAACTTTTATCCTTAGAATTAACTGGAGTAATCCAATCTTTCTTGAACAATCTATCTATGTAGGCATTAACAGTTCAAGTGTCTCAGGGACAATGACTCAGAATTGGATAATCATCTAGCTATTTCCTGTTAACTGTTGAGAATGCCTTACTCATGATGCTGAGTAAGCTTTGTAGTAACAAAAAGAGACCCACTTACATCCTCGGAATAGGAAATAGATTAGTCTCCCCTGCAGTGCTGCTGCTTCCTTCACTGTCCACGCTATATCCACTGCCAAAGCTGCTGCCCGAGGAGCCGGTGGACACAGAGCTTTCTGCAGGCCGGTGATTGGGAGGCTTTGCTGCATGGTGTGGGAAGATTCAACACCACAGTCAATAAATGAAGCTGACATTGATCTACAAGTGAATAATTATATATCTTCTTAATTTACATGTAGAAAGAAACAGCTACTGAAGAACTCTACATTTTCAACCTGCCTTTTTGTTTCCTTTACTGATAATGCACAGTGGTAACAATAAATTATTTTACTGTTTTTACTGGATGTCAAGGAAAAACAATCACCTTTAGGAAAAAAATATCTAACTTTTAGACCGAGTTAAATAGTACGTAACTATTTTACTATTATTATTTTTGTGGTTTCTTCATACAGTATTGCAATAGTGATATGGTAAATAAATAAGAATTTTGGCTATTTCATGGAGAAAAGAGTTTAGAAAGACTTGGGTAGATAGAAATGGCAGGATAAAAAAATTGCTTAATATTTTTCATATTACTAGATAACAATCTGTTTTTCTTCTTAGAAACAAAGATGCAAAATAGAATTTTAAGAAGTTATTGAAAATTCTGTGTTTGTATGTGCCTCTGTCTACTATCTCCAGCAAGTTTTAAAAATTTAAGATATCTGTTCCCCTTCAGGCATTTCCTAGTTTATCCTTGAGACTTGTTTCAAAAATTTCCCAAGTTTGATATCTGAATATAAAAATACATATTACCATAGAAATGTTACAAATTTGTGCAATAAATTATGCAGTAGGGGAATAGTAGTAATATTGTTGGCAGATTTGAGAAGAAATTTTGATGCAAACAGAAGGAAGATAAGGCAAGTGTTTCCCTTATTTTTTGCTGGGGAGAATTTTCTCTATTAAGTTTTTGAAATTGTTGATATTTGTTTTCTGCCAGAAAGAGTGAACTTTTTGGTCACACTGATCTGGGTTTGAATTAAAATCTATTCTTCAGCAACTCTAAGTTGCTTTTCTCATTTGAAAACAATGGAGTCAATAATGTCTACCTTGAAAAATGCTGATTATGAGGAGTGGGATACATAGGAGTCAGTAACTCACTGTTCTTCCTCCTGTGATATTATATGCCACATCCCCACTCTTCTCAAGGGCTTTGCCATCATGGCTGTTTCTTATTGTCTCTGAACCTAAATAGTCTTTGACAATGAATTTACCTCTATTCTCTTGTAAATCTAAATGTGTTCTAACCTACAAATCTACTTAGAGTCTTTTTTCTTCATAAATGCATCCCTATTCCATGAGGAGTTATTAGCCAGTTGGATAAATTTATACTACTGGGTGAATAGTTGATAATCATTTTAGGATCCTACGATATCTACATATTTCTTAAGAATATGTATAAACACACAACGATTCTTAATCTGGTTGAATTTTAACAATATAATAACCAAATGAAGTGAAACACATAAACATTATGTGGGAAACCATTTGAGGACAGGAAATTCACCAACAGGGTAGCTAGGATCAAGTCTTGCAAAGGATTTAACTTTCCCCCCATTTCTTCACTTTCCACTTCAGCAATTGCAGATCCTCTAAAGTCACAAGGAAGTTTTGTATCTATTCCAGTGGCAGTTTGATCCCTTCCCCAGAATAGGAAAATAAGAAATAACATTTTCATAATAAGTCAATTGTGTATCAGATGTGTTTTAGTTAGAAATGGCTACTTAGAAAAAGGTGTTCCTAACTTATAGACATCTGATATACAGTTGACTAACTGAATTGAACGCTCTCAAACAGCCAGTCACCAATGGATTGCTAGTCGCCCATAAGACTACATTTGTGGAAACAGAATAGTTATGTTTCTTGAATATTTTCTTTAACTTATGTAGAAGAAACCCAGATGATGTATTTAGTGTTAAAGAAGACTTCTTAAAAGAATAATTAAAAAATATAAAGGTAATATCAGTAGGATATAAAATTATGGACATGTATAAAGTAGATTAAAATGCACAATCTATATAATGAGTCAGATCAGTCAATTGATTACAAACAAAACAAAGATGTCATACTTTTTGACTGGCATTATATAATTGAATTCATAGTTGTTAGTATGACATTGAATGGAAGACATTAATTCCATCAATTGGAAAATCACAATCTACTATTTTCAAAGAAAAACCTTAATAAACACTAATATTTAATCAATTTATATTTACTAAATTAAAATAATTTTCATTTAAGAGCAACCTCATAATGAACAAAAATAGCTATACTATAAAAAGTCTTATTATTTACATTTGAAAATAGTTCATCCTTTCTTTTGTCAACTTTGGTTTTACCTGATGCAATTTTTAGTTCTATTCCTCTTCTGGAAAAGTTGAGAAATGTGCACAGAATATAAAATAGCATAGTAAGAAGAAAGAAACAAAGCTAGAAATAAATTTCAGAAAGAACAATTTTTCTCATCTTGCCTATCTCTTTGAATAGAAATCTCATTTGGAAAGCCTGTGCAAGTGTTGTCATTATTTTAAATGCAAACAAATAACATTTTATAAGAAATACTATAAAATAAAAACAAATCCAGGGAAGATGTACTTATAATAGAACCAGTCTAACATCTCTGCAAAACAAGATTACATCTAAGGTTCTGTCTATGACAATCTTAGGCATTTAGAAGTGAGGTAAATAATTCAAATGGATCTAGATTGTCGGAGGTATCATAACAAAACATCTGGTGCTGGGTTAAATTCTGTATTCTTAACCTGGTATCTAAGTGTAGTCCAGAGATATATAGCCTGACCTTTGGTTAGTTTATGAAAAATAAATTAAATTAAAACACACAACTGATCTTTCCTTCTTACTGGGCTATATCTACATATCACAAAATGTGATAAAAAATACAGAAGTTTTGATAAGCTGGTTCTAAGAATCCATATTTTAATAGGTCTTTTCCAGATATTTGAAACATGTATTTTGCTCATTTCTTGCTCTTGAAACAGACTTCAAAAAAGAAAGCATTGATTCTTTTAAATTGAGCTAAATCTGCATAAAAGCAAACTTTTTAACAACTGAAGTGTGTTTAGGACTTTATTATCTGAGGCTGGAGCTTAGGTAATCTCAAGACATCTAATAATTCCAACGAAATTCTTTAGTTTGCCTCTCAAAAGAGTTTTTTTATTGGTCTGCTCCTTTCCAAATATATCTTGCATGATTCTCCTTCAAACACTTCACAGGAAAGCGCTCTCAGACCATTCACTCTGGCTTCCTTTGGCTTGTCTTTTTCTTTCCAACTTTATTAAGCCCTCCTTTATCCCATCACTTTCATGTATCTAAATAAAAGTTATCTGTAAATGCCTAGCTCAGAAATCACCTGCTTCATGCATTTCTCCTCATTCTCCTATTCAGAAGTACCTCTCCTAAATCTGGACTCTTGTAGCACATAATCTGTCATTATTGGAAGCAAAGCCTATGTTTTCACCTTGGTAACTTCCTTAAAAACTTGTCCTGGAACTTGTTTGAATAATATTTAATGAATAAATAATAATAACAATAGTAAATTAATAATTCTTTCCTTTAATCAATCAAAACATCTGAATGATTTAATAGATAATTTCACTTTTTAAAATCAAGTTTTCTGTTTTATACAAATAATGAATTTCTCACCCAGAAGGCCATTTGATATGGAAGTTTTTTTTCCCCATGTTCTTTGTCAAAGAAACTTTAGGGAGTCACATATATATACACATATATGTGTATACATAAAAAGTATGTATATATATATAAACCAGAGATAACTTTAATCTGTAATGAAAAATAGCAATCATTCATACTGTATAGGTGATTTTTTAAAACCCCAATCTCCCAAAACACTGGTTTAATTGAAGTAAATATTTAATGACAATACACTAAACATTGGAGATTATAGACTTGTGAACTTCAAAAAACTCATAATAGATCACAAATATTACATATATATTTAAAATGAAAACAACAAGAGAAAATAATATGTATAGTAACGTTCTGTGGGAGCCAGCACTATTATGGACTCTAGAACTTGTCCTGATCCCACATGTTGGTATGTAGATAGTCAGAGAACTCTGGGTTATATTTAAGTATAATCTCTCTCTGTTTGTCTACTTTGTTGAAGGAAATAATATTTTAAAACACTAAAACAAAGTATAATCTTCCATAATTTTATAATTTCAAAATCAACCATTTAGAAATATTCTACTTCTGCTTAATTCTTGCAACTCTTTTAATTAGAGTTTCAGAAATAATGGATGTACTATGTGTGAATGTATTATGCACCTGTGTATTAAACATGAAAAAAGTTTATATAAACATTGAGAGGCTTTTCTTAATAAAAAGATATGTCTTTGGAGTCATTTTTTTATGAATTATGTTTTTGTGTCTAGTTTCTTTTTGAAATCCTAAGTGTATTATTAAGTACCAACTACAGAAAGAGTGGATGCTATAAATATATGGTAGAATCAGCTCATTCATAGAAAGGGTCCTGTGCCCTAAAAGAATAAATCTTAGAATGTTGGATCATTTTTGTAACTCAGTTATTGAGGGGGCATTTCAGGTAAACAAATGGTACCTTCTGTGACACAAATCAAACTGTTTTAAATTATTCTTTGACCTCTTTACTTTCCTTGACTGTTAATGGTTAGACATCATTGTATTTTATTACTCCACTGTGGCTAACCTTAATTAAATATGTATTGTCTCTTTGACTGCACATCTGTCTTCAATTAGGCTTTTCCTTCCTCTACTATACAGTATTTAAATATGCAAAGTTATCACTGTACCTACCACATGGTGGCAGCACTTTGCTCTGAGAGCACAGATCAAATTGTAGGCTCAAATTTACTTTTATATCACATCCAGTTGTCTGAAATTTAAAAGTCAAGGTCTTTGCCTCTCTCACTAAATTCCAAAAATCATTCCCAAAATGCTTGGAATGTATATAGGTTGCTGTCTATGATGTTCTATTATTGGTTAGGTTGCTGTCTATGATGTTCTATTATTGGTTTTATATTTTTGGTCCAGCACAGAACTATTTCCAAATATTCTTATGTATTATATAGGTAGCTTGTACTTTCCCAAATTACTTGGTTAATACAGTAGTAAGTCTCTTCATAGATATAGACTTTAAAATTTTAAGATTAACTGAACCAATAAATAATTTTGTTTATTCCAATGGTTTAATTATGGAACAGAAATAATTACCTAGCTGTTTTAGAAATCATGTATTTAGGGAATTTTTATTCCCTTTAGCTAGCTTTAATTTAGCTAGTATTTACTTCAGGGACCTTTCTCCTCTCTTTCTTTTTTCTCTGTCCATCCCTTTTTCCTTTCCTTCCTTCCCACCTCCTCTCTGTGTCATCTACTGTTGTTATTGCTGTTATTGTTTTTGTTTATTTTTACTAAAGAAATTTTGCAGTTTTATCTCAATAAAAAAATTTTATTTGAATGTGGGTCTCAAAATTTCAGGTTTTAAGTGCCAGTGTGACGAGCTGTTATTTGGTATGTTTTCCCTTGAGCTATATACAATCACACTTTCTGTATGTTTTTATTACAGTTCAGGGATTCTAATTTAAGAAGAGATATTGCACATTAGAAGTAATTTGTAAGTTTAATTTTTTTTTCTAAATCTACTGCCGTATAATTATTATCTATTTGGGAAAATCTAAAGCAAGCTGGACACTAGAAAAATGGCCTAGGTAGTCACAATATAGCTATTTGTAGGAGTTTTCACACACCACCTAATTACAAGTTTTAGCAAATACAGGTATTGAAACTGATATCTGTATCAGTCATTTGTAAATTGTTAAATATTGAAGTTGAAGAATGTCATTGAAAATTTCATTTTCAAACGACAAATTATTAAATGACTAGTCATTACAGGTATATATTTTATATATATATAATATACCTACTATAAAGGTATCACAAATCATGAACAATGAAATGTTGCAGTATTTTTCCTTATAAAAATAAAAATACTTCCCTTAAGATGTTTCATATTCATATAGTAGCTTCTTTTAGAGAAGATGGAGACATGTTGCCTCCATTTGTTGTGTTCAAGAAAGATGGTAAAGCTTTTATGTTCACAGTTTTCTCTTTCCATACACACTGGCCTTGTGACTGAATTCTTAAAGACATTTTAATTAACAATTTAATTTGTTTATAATGATTCATTATCTGACTTTATAGACAATAAGATCAGATAATAAGATCATTGATCACTTCAGGAAACAGAAGTAATAGTACAAAGCAGTGTAACAAATGAAAGTGAAGTTAGCTTAACTAATAACATGGTACAGAGGAATTTTTTCTTACAAAAAAAAACATATTGGTTCAGTATACTATAACCCTTGCATTTAAAAGGCAATGATAATGTTGCCTTTTAAGTAGGCCTTCCTTTTTTTTTTTTTTGAGATGTTTTTAGTTCACAAGTGATTTTTGGAAGAAACCAGTTAAAATATAGGTGGGTGATGAAAAATGAGAACACATGGACACAGAAAGGGGAGTACTAAACACTGGGTTCTATTGGGGGGAAAAGGGGAGGGCCAGTGGGAGGGGGAGGTGGGGAGGGATAGCCTGGGGAGAAATGCCAAATGTGGGTGAAGGGGAGAAGAAAAGCAAAGCACACTGCCATGTGTGTACCTACGCAACGGTCTTGCATGCTCTGCTCATGTACCCCAAAACCTATAATCCAATAAAAAATTAAAAAAAAAAAAATATATAGTTTAAGTGAGAATCAAAATTTTATAGTAAATAATGAAAGTTTGACTAAGACATTATCATATATGAAAATTAAGAAAGTAAATTCATTTTGTCTTAAATAAGTTTAGACTGTAATTCCAACTGTGTTCAAATAAATAGAATGAAGAAAATGTATCCAGTGCCAAATTCTGGTTTGGTGCTAAAAAATGCAAATACAATAATAATCTTTATCTTTCAACGATTAATAGCATGGCAGATCATATGTGAAAGAAAAAACACTCGATTTTTAGCTACATCAATTTTTTCATGGGCAAGTTTTCATTTTTCAATTTTCCTTTTATTCTCTTTTGAAACAGAAGCATTTTCTCTCTTGCTGTTTGCTTGCACTACACTTGCATTAGGCTGTCAGACAGGTATTTCCGGCTGACAATTGAAGAATTAAAAAGCCAGGCCGGGCGAAGTGGCTCCAGCCTGTAATCCCAACACTTTGGGAGGCCGAGGCGGGTGGATCACGAGGTCAAGAGATCGAGACCATCCTGGTCAACATGGTGAAACCTCGTCTCTACTAAAAATACAAAAAATTAGCTGGGCATGGTGGCGTGTGCCTGTAATCCCAGCTACTCGGGAGGCTGAGGCAGGAGAATTGCGTGAACCCAGGAGGCGGAGGTTGCGGTGAGCGGAGATGGCGGCGCCATTGCACTCCAGCCTGGGTAACAAGAGCGAAACTCTGTCTCAAAAAAAAAAAAAAAAAAAAAAAAAAAAAAAGCCAAGCAGGGATAAAGACTACTGTAAAACAGCAGGTTTGAGTAAAAAGTCATTCTAAAAATAGTCATTTTGAAAAACGTTCTTACATAATCCTGAAACTGTGAGAACTTACATCACGACTGCTTAGATAACAGGAATGCTGTCCTTAAATGGAATCCGAACATTTTGAAAATTCATTAAATTCTGCCCAAATGCAAGAGGTTGAGCACATTTTCAGTTCATTTTCATATTATTCCAATTTGGTTAATGGCCATGAAGTAAAGAGGGAGTTTGGACAATTATTTGATAAATGCATGTCTGGTCTCATGAGACCCAACTCTAGTTAATGTCATTAATCTTTCTTCAAATAGATCATATTAATTATCTATTAATCTATAACAATCCTTTTATTAATTTTTCTACAAATAGATCCTTAAAAAATACTTTTAGTTTACCTATAGTTACATTGCAGTGGATTGTACAGATTACGGAGGCAGAACAAATAAATTATAATTAATTCTATTTCCAGATATTTTTAAACATGATGATGTTTGGTTGCACATAAATGTAAATCGATGACTGACTGCATTTTTTTTTTTTTTCTAGAAAGAGTCTTGCTCTGTTGCCAGGCTGGAGTGAAATGGCGGATCTCGGTTCACTGTAACCTCTGCCTCTCGGGTGCAAGTGATACTCCTGCCTCAGCCTCCTGAGTGACTGGGATTACAGGTGCACACCACCACACCCAGCTAATTTTTGTGTTTTTTGTAGAGATGGGGTTTCACCATGTTTGACAGGATGATCTCAATCTCTTGACCTCGTGATCCACCCGCCTCGGCCTCCCAAAGTGCTGGGATTACAGGCGCGAGCCACCGTGCCCGGCCGATCGCATTTTTCTTTTTCCATCTCAGTTGAAGACAGACAAACTCACACTTTTCTTACTCTTTATAATTTTTTCCAGATACCTTTAAATTCAATAAATATTACTAGCATGAGAGATTCACGAGGACAGTAATTTTTGTCTATTTTGTTTGCTGTAGCATCACCAACACCTTGAAGAGGTTCCATGATACAATTTGCACTAAAAATAATGTCAGCAAATGTATATAAAAATGATGACCTAATAAAAGTGATTCAGATAATACTTTTCATAAATGATAAACACATCTTTGAGAATATCCTTCTAGCACTAAATATTCTGAAACTCACCAAATTATGTATTTGAAATTAAGGATCAAGTATTCGGTAAGAAACTTTTCATTTGTCCTCAAATTTGAATCTTCAGTTTTTCTATTGCTATGTCAATACAATTAATTTCTGCTATATAGGATCAGTAATGTAGATAATGGAAGAAAAATCAAGTGATAATTTATAAACAACTGCTTTTCTATAAATGTTACCTTCACAAATAAGGACAAAAAGTTTTATTCTACCTTTATAACACTTCTGTCACTCTAGTTTAGCTTGGAAGCAGCTTGATTAAAGCTGATAGGCAACTTACCAGACACATTTCAAAAGGAAAAAGTAATAATTATGGACTTATAAATGTAATTTAATCTCTATCATTCCCAATAAAACACAAAAAAAAGCTATATAAATTTAAAATGTCATTTGTCAATCTTAATAATTATAAATTCAAATCAAATGAGAAAAGAGAAGGGGTTCTGAAATAGAAGGATATAAAAGATACAGAAAATTTAGAGACAAATATGATAAACATGTTTAGTTATTCAGTCTTTGACTATTGTAAAAATCATGATTGTGTGTAAGTCTAAGTCAGTGGCTCTTAAATCTTTTTAAGCTTAAATATATTTAAATAATTTAATTTATAAGTTATAATCTAATATACTTATTTAAGCTGGACAATCAGCTTAAATATTTTGGTCTTATTTTAGAACTTATTTAATAATCCAAAGAAGTTTGTTTTATGTAGGTTATATCTACTGATATTTATCATATTCAAAATAAATAAAACATTAAAACAAAAAATCAACAAGCACACATTCCATTAGTCATCAAAGCAATGATATCATGACACCTTATGTAGCTGCTGGGAAACTCCACTGCACACTTGAGAAAAAAATGAGAGTGAAAAGGCAAATAAGATGATCATTGTAAGAATATTTTGACCTTGCAGAACCCTAACAGGGATTCTGGGACAGCCCCCATTCCCCATCAGGAATCAGTGGACATACTCTGAGAATTACTGGTCGAGACCCACAGTAATGGAAATGAAGTACTGTGAAAAATGAGAAGTAACTGATTAGCATCAGTTTCTTTGACAGTCATTTTAAACAATTACATATGTCTATACCATTTTATTATGCTATTTAAATTCGGTGTTCTGTCTGTACTGAAAAATATCAAGTTGTCAGCTGTTTTGAACAGATTTGTTATTGATATATTGATATTGGTATTCATATTACTGGTCTCTAAACTTCTTAAAAACTTGTTTCATTCAGAACTTCACAACTCTAGACATATATGGCATGAATTAAAAATATATTGTATCATAAAACTTACTTGTCTTTTCTATCTTTGGTTAAAAACAAAACAAAACAAGAAAATACTATTTTATAGTGCACAGAAACCTAGAGTAAATAATGATAATTGGCAGGCATAAAATAATGCAAATTCTTCCCTAAAGAGGTTTTCTGTACATAAAGTCTCTTTAATATTTTTGTACATTAATAGTTGGAAGGAAGCAAAATGGTGATTCAATAGTTACTGACTTTATTAAACATCATTGGCAATAAAAATGCTTTAAAACAAAAACTACATAATAGATCTATAAAGAAAGATATTTGAATTGGGTAGTCGTAAAAATATGTTTTCTATATTTCTCTATATTCCAAGTTCTTTTTATAAAAAGAATCAGATAAAAATACAGTGTAATCTATAGAACTTGAAATATGCGGATTTGAATTTGAAATCTTTTAGTGAAGAGAAGTGAATTTTGCTATGTTCTTTTTAAGAACAATATGGTAGAAATTGTATTTCACTATTTTATACATTTAAAAATAGAAACCTGTGATCCTAACTTTTACCAAACATTTCTTCTGAAAAATTTATCTGCCTTGATTTGTGATATTGGGTTGATGCAAAAGTGATTGGGGGTTTTGCTATTACTTTCAATGATAAAAACCACAATTACTTTTTGCACTAACCTAATATTATTTTGATTAATCTGTTTGAATTATAAATTAATTATATTTTTCAGTATCTAAAACACATTAAAATATTAAATGATGGTTATATCATTCCTATTCACACATCTACCAAACTCAACACCCCAATCAAAATTTTATATTTCTAATATAATTTGGTTTCATATGAGAATTCATGTGTTGTCCTTTTAGTGATACATTCATTAACATGTACAGCACAGTAATAAAAATAAAAAAGAATATTTTCATAGTCTCCTTCAGTACACATGGAGATTCCTTAATCTTACCCCATAACCCACGTTTTTCCCCCAGATCATCTTACACAATGGAGAATGAGTGAAATAGTATGGTTTACATAATGTATGTAATACATGTGGATGAAAAGTGGAAAAATAATCAAGCATTTCATGGATAGATATCAGGATTTGGGGATTATTATTAAGTAGTCAAATAGTGTCTTTGGCATTCCTCCATCTCTCCTTGGGCAATAGTTCCCTGGTTCCATGATCCTATCCAAGTGAGAAACTTGCCTGCCCAGGCTCTTCTTGTACCCTGACTGTCCCCCACTGTGTTTCCATCAGCATTCTCATTTCCCTCCCCCATCAGCATTTACTTGCCTGTCTTATTTTCACAGGTCCTGCTCCCTGGTGGTAATTTGATATACTAACTTTTTGAAAATAATTTGCATTATAAAAACTACGCTTCATGGATCTGATTGTTAAAAACATGTAATAAATAATATTTAACAAACCGTGGTATGTTAAAATTTAGGCCTTTAACTTAGATCATGTATTACTAGTCCCATCCTCATTATTTAGGCCCATAGCTAGATCTTATGACTAAGGCATAACAATGTTGAAGCCAAGTTGCCAGTTGGTCTTACTATTCATGTCAGATGAAATGATCATATAAATTCCCACTGTGGACCAGACCAAAGGATGTGGATGGCTCGGTGCAGATCCATGGCTACTACTGGAAAAGAACAGAAGTACCCATTGATGGTAGGTCATAAGTTCATCTTCAGGAATGAAGGTCCATAAACAAGAGATAGTGTGATATGGTCAGAGTTCCACATTTACTGTCTGATTCTGTATGAATAACAGAGGTATTTCTAGCAATAAATTTAAATGACTATAGAAATATCTGAAAATGCATAATCAATCATCCCCAGAAAATGTGGAATCTCTCAAAAACGAAACTTTGGAAAAGCATTTTGATTTTCACAGGCAACAAAATGAAATCCTCATCACCAGGGAAATAGGTATAGAATTCTGAAAGCTGAAATTGTCCAAATTGATTATCTTAGATTTTGTTGGATGTTTAGTTTGAATTTTCTTTTTAAACTGCTCAAGGTTTTAAAAAAAATTTTTTGCACAAACACATGGAAATGAGGAATGTAAAATTTGTTTTTATTAATGTTGTACATACATTGTTAAAGAATACATCACCTCCAAATGAAATTATGGTTTCTCTTACACTTTTTCCCTTTATTTTTCTTATGGGCCTGTCCTTTACAGAAACAGGGAAGGCTAAATTCCTTCTGACCGGAAGTGATCATCGGCTTCTGGTCAAAAGAAAATGGGATGCTGATTATCTACTATCATTTGTAACCAACAATTCCCTCCACTCCCAGTGCCCACCCACTCCTGAACCCATCCACCCACTACCACTTGCCCAGGGCAGCAGCTCCCAGATGGCTTAGTAAGAGTTCGCCAAGGTAACACATGGATATGAAACTCTTCTTTGACAGGTGCCGCAAATGAGCTTTATTGAAAGTGGCGTTTCCAGCTGTGGTCTGTGGAAGTAGCTTCAGGCTTTTCTCCTAAAATTTGGCCACATCAAGGAACTTGGAATCATATTTCCCTGAATGACTTATCTAATGACTTATCTTCTCACCTAATCTCTCCAACCTGTCCCAATAGCTCTTGTTTTTTTCACCAGGGTAGAGGGATGTTTCTACTCATCCTGTATTACCAATTTCTAAACCCATATTCAAACACTTAGTATCAAACAAAAATAGCTCAGGATTTTCAAACTGTACTTAAATTTAATATATTGGATTTCAACTATACAAATCTTCAAGGTTTTAGAAATGCTTCAATTTGTTTTTGTTTTGATACAGTTTTCAAACAACCAACCAAACAAACAACATTCTGAAATGGCAAGATTTGCATTCAACTAAACTAACCAGCATGGGAAAAACAACGACGACGACGACAACCAAAGACATCTCCAGAGGTTTTTAACAACGGAAAATTGTTTAGGCATCAGGATGGTTTGGCACAATCTGTCTAATCTTTCCCATCAGGTTTCTTAGCATGCAACTAAACCCCAGAGGGAAAGAAAAAAATTCCTTTTGGCTCACTCCATAATTCTTGTTTGACCCATATTTTATGCTAGTTCAAGCAGAAATCTGCTGAGAAGCTTACAAAAAAAATCTTTGAAAAGCTCTTTAGGGACAACTTTGTCCCTCTTGATAGAAATGCCTACAGATGGAGGCACAGCCTTTTCTAAGGGAGCCACAAACACTGCCTAATGCATCACTGGGCTTGCACAGTGGGAAGATTTTCTTTTGTTGCGTTAAATCAACAACCTTTAGACAGGAGGACCATGAAGGTAGAGAGTATAAATTGTATTCTGCCATCATTTCTAGCTACCTCTACTCATTTGTAAGAACTTGAGAGATAAGTCATAAATAAGTAAATGACTGTTCTTTTTAAAATTATGAGAGCTAGATTTTAAAGGAGACAATGCAAATTCAAAAATTATAACTCTCGAAGTCACAAGACAATGTTACATTTGTCAGTTCTGAACATTTCTAGCTGTGTGTTCTTAGATCAGCCAGCCTACCCCTCTGACTCTCTGATTGCTCACCCATAAAACAACAGGGATAAGAATATTGAAATGACTACCTTATCCACTTAATGTGATAAAATGAGAAACAAATGACAGAACACACTGTACAACATAAAGAACTATTCAAATGTGGAGTATTATTTTCAGAATGCAGATGGGATTATAGGAACTCCATGGTGAGGTTTGAAATGGGACACTTTTATCTAAACACTTACAATTATTACTAATACTTCTGCAGTTAGTGAATAGTAACTTACAGGTTCTTTTTATATGTTTGTATCTCTGCCTAGTTTTTCTCACTACACTTTAAACAAAGTACGCTGCATTTTATATAAATTTAACACTATATTATATTTCCTATGAAGTGTCTGGAAATATACATGGATCAATTATCTTGGTATATTTATAGTAGCAGAAAAATTATAGAAAACAAGGCTTTTTATTTATCACCTATTAGAACAAAATTAAACATGAAAGCATGCTATGTTATCTAGTTTTCCTTTCAATTACAGTGTTAATGAAGAGTGACTTCTAATTCAATCACAAGACTAAATGTTTGAGAATATCTATTAGAACACTATTTTCAAAAAGGGATTAAAAACAATTTAATATAAATTTTAAGGACTACATCTAGAAAGAAAATCATATAAAATGTTACATAGAAACAGTTAAGTCACAATAATTTTATAAAAGTGTAAAATAAGGGAAGTGTTTAATTACTGTGACATTTAAAAGAGATTATTTCAAGTAAGAACCTGAATAACATGAAGAAATCAACTGAACTTATTTGATGAAAGAAAAGGTGAGAGGTGGAATTTTAAAAATAAAAGTTTTAGTAAGGCTAACAAGAAAAAAGAAATTGTGCTTTGGTGATAATCTATAAACTGGGGCTGTATAAACACATATTCAAAATTATCCTAATGTTTAAGCTGATTGTTTTCTTAATTACCTAATTTAACAAACACCTCAGTGGTTTATCTCTGTATTTCCACATACATCTTACATTGCCACCACATATATAATTAATTGGGAGAAGGACATATAAAATATTAATTTTATGAGAATAAAAAGAATGCAATAGGAAAATATAAGGCTTGATTTTAATTTTGTGGCAAATATAGAATCATAAAATCAAATATTTTAGGGCCAAGAGGTACTTAAGGAGGCAAATACTACTATCCTGTGTTTTAAAAAACATTATTTTTGTAAGTGTTTTTGCATTACATTTGAAGATAATTTTATAATCACTTCTAGGGTCATTCCTTGTCACTGGCAGTGGCACTCTTTCTTGGGGGATAATTCTACTAATGTTGGGGTCAGGTTACAGATGGATGTAAATTTGCTTTCCTTTCTGAACACAGCTATGAGATCAAGGTTAGCTACTTTTGCAAAGCAAGAGCTCATGGAATTTACCTCCCTCTAACCAGGAACCTGAGGAGATTGCAAAGTAGATCAGACGTGGGAGAGAGAAACAGAAGTGTTGCCTATGGTAGCCCAATGCCATTATTTATTTATATTTTAATGTAATCCCTGACGATTTTATTTTGTAATAATTTTCCATCTATCTTATAGTGTTTCCAAGATGGAACTTTGTCTTGCTCTCAAATGTCCAACCATTACATCTGTCACTAGCGATGGAACAGTAACTAGAATCTACTGTAAGGAAATCAAATGAGAAAACAAAACTGACACATTCATTTTAAGCTGCATCATATAACAATGGCTCAGAGCCCAGTAGTTTATGAATGAAATAAAGATACTTTATTTATTACACAGGCACTTGGAGATTCACATGCCCAACACATCTGATACACTTAACAACTATGGAAACACGAGTGGAAAATGTCTGTTTGTAGGATCAAGAGAGAACTTTCACCATGTAAAGGTAAATGAGTGCATTAACAATTTTTCCTTTACTTTCCTCTAAGAATTTAAAAATCCACTAAATTTTTAAAAGTTACACTTGAAATAATATGCAACAAAAACTGATCCACATTCCAACTGGTAAGCTAACTTGAACTGTGAGCAATTTAAACTTTTATCACAATGAAACATATTTGTACTCATGCTTGAACAGGTTAGGTTAGTAGCATGCATTCCATTCTGCAATATGAATATTGTTAATCTATTTGCCAACAAAATTCAAAAGATGCCCAGTGCATAGAAAAATACAAATATCACTGTAGTCAATATATTACGGGACTGATCTTGGGACTTACATGGTGATGATGAGTCCTGAAATGCCATGCCCACAAAAGCACATTAAAAAGTGGATAAACATATTTTATCAGACAACCTCTAAAAATTAAAAATGAGAGCTTTAAATTTGGGGAATGTTCTTGCTGTGTGCTTTGAACAGGGCCTTTCTGCTCACCTCCTTCTGGCTTGACTGGTCCATCAGACATCACCTTCCTGAGGGCTAGCTGGCTTTGGTCTTGGTTGCCATTGGCTGGTGGAGGCAGATTATCAGACTGAGTTCTTTGAATGGGGAGGACTCCTGCTATGCTGTGTCTGTGCTGCTTCCTGGCATGATTAGACTGACCGCTTTTATGTGCTGCTGTGGCAGTGTGGGTGAAATGGAAACCCAGAGTATGTATCCTCAGATGGAACCAGCTTAAATGTTATTCATGCAAACAGAAGTGCGCTTTTGCTCTATTTAAATAAGTTGTGTTTTCAAATGCCAAAATGACACCACATGCACAGCACTAAAGGGGGTTAAAACTGGCTGTTTCTTTGGAAGTGATGGCTAGGGAAATGGAGAGAACAACGATCTGTCTCCATTGCCTGGCTAATGCCTTTTAGAAGAAACAGGGCACCTACATTTGTGAAATATCTGCACTTATTAAGCTTTTATATAACTATATCAATTGACTAAATTTTCACAAATGAAATAAAAGTACAGCAGTTAAGATAGGTGAATTGTTACACTTTGATTGACTTATAGCTACCAGACATAGCATATCTTGATTTCCAATGGTTCGAAAAAAAATCTGTAAAATCTGTCATCACATACAAAGTGTGCTCCAACAGAATGGACCCAATTGTGCTCCTTAGTGAGGCTGCATTGCCTCATCACATACACTTATACATATATTAAGACTATGTAGTTTTTTAAGAAGATGAGATATATTATTTTCTTTACAGATTTTTCAGAAGACTACAAATTTTTGCACATGGAAAACACCCACATTTCACAAGTATAATTTATTAGGGTTTTAAAGCACTGTCTTGAAATGGCTTTTCCTCCAAGGGTCTAGAAGTGGACTGTTGGTTGCATTACCTTCTGTCTAGACTTATTGAGTGTTTTCAGATACAAGAATCTAATTGCGAATCCGCTCT
Organism: Callithrix jacchus; assembly: GCF_049354715.1. Lineage (NCBI taxonomy): Eukaryota > Metazoa > Chordata > Mammalia > Primates > Cebidae > Callithrix > Callithrix jacchus. The sequence goes on along the minus strand of NC_133512.1, from coordinate 67,040,272 downwards.
AAATACTTATGTGTGTGCACTTTTTTTTTTTTGGTATAAGGCCTGGAAAATTGGCAGCCACTTGTGCTTATAATTTCTGTATTCTAAAAGATATTCAAGCACAAACGAAAAGGACACAACATTGCTTTGCCTCCAAACATCACAGACACTGTACCAAATACTATGAGCCAGGTTGGATGGATGGTGGAAACAAAGGAGAAACAGCCAGTTTTATTTCAGTCTATGTAAACAAAAAAAAATCTAAATAAGAAAGAGCATATTTATGTATTGATATTGTTCTTACACAGACAAAGGGACAGAGAACAGAGTGAGCAGAGGATGTCGAAAACTGAAAGCAAACAGGAAAGGACAGCAGGAAAGAAAGGCAACAGATGAACATTAAGCTGCCATGCTGAGGAATTTATTTGCGTCTTTTACTTGGTTGAATGCGGAGTTGTTGCACGGCGGCTTCGGCAGCAGCTATGGCAGCCCCTGCATCTTCCAGGTGGGTTTGAGTGACGCTGGTTTTGCTTTGACTGCGAGAGGGTCCATGAGAACGGAGATGGCCTTCTGATGATGATTTTGAGCTACCAGGACTACTATGGGATTTCTCAATGGTGGGAACCTGCATGTCTGGTCACAAAAGGGTAAAACGTAAGTTAAAGTTGTTCCAGCATTTCTCCTGTCAAGCTTGGTCTGCACATAATCTGAAACTGTCTAAAATTTATGTTAATTTTGTGTCTTATATGGCTCATTTATGCAAGTGGTCACCATACAGAACTGTGATTAAACATCTGGGAAACAATTCGGGGGAGCAAAGGCAAAAGCATGATAGTAATAAGAAGAGATAACTTTGAAAAGAGAAATAAATTCTAACTAGCTTCTAGTAATATATATTAATTTCTGGTTACACCAAGGACCTCTGCTAATTCCAGTAGAGGTCAGGTAGGAGACAGTAGGCTTATACTGCCACAGGAGGAGTTTCATGCAAAAACAGAGTGAAGGATGTGAGTCACTAGGACATATTAAATGTGGAGATTACAGAATTATGCCTCAAACCATTGTAGATATCACATATTTCCTACGGCAGTCATAGAGAAAGATATATATTTATATTAATGATCTTGCAGAATGTTAAGCAACAAAGAGTTGAGATGGCTAAGTGGAATCCATAAATGATCTATAAAACTCATTCATAAATAACCTATAGCACTGATAGGCAGTGGTTTATGTTATCAACTCAGTGGCCTACTGGACATGGACTCACTTTCTCATCTCCTAGAACACTTGCATTTACGACTCGGAGAATCTCATGTACAAAGAACCACTTTTCAATTTGATGTACTTTCTTAGAAAAGGTGACAAGGAAGCAATACTCAAGTCCAATATAAAAATTATATTTAATATTTATAGTTAAGTATATCTAGGTAAGGTACCACATGTTTATCCCACAGAGGCAGTAACTCAGTTTATGATGAGGATTAATGTTGTGTTGTAGGACAGTTGGTGAAGAGCTTCTCAGGGGAAAAGCTCATTTGAATGAGAGTGCTGTACATACTTGCATATTGCCATATGCAGTGTATGGCACTGTTAAAAAATAGTAACAATTGTTAAAAAATTAGCTAGAGTCCAACATTTATGAAAGACTTAAGTAAATTTCAGCACGCCAATTGTTTTGATGACAGGGGAAAATATTCTTTGTAGGATGAATAATAGGTAGCATACAAAATTATATTTATGGGGCAAAACAATATTTATGGACAACCAGCGATTCAAACTATTAGAAGGATTATACCTTAATTATGTCTACTTAATGAACTGGTAGAAATTTTTATATTATCTTTATGAAATACCCAAATGCATTTTCTGAAATCATGTTATCATAGATTTTGAGGTGGAATAGACCACATAGCTCATCTAGCCCAAATTCCTCCATTTTATATGTTGAAAAATGAACAGTTAGAGAAGTGACGATCATAAAATCATACACCTAAGCATGCATGATGATCTGAGTCTAAAGCCCGTTTCTCCTGATTCCATATCCATCACTCTTTGCACGACATTATAGTTATATTAAGTATTTTTCAGTAGTGTCTAATTTGTTAATATATGTTAAATATACAAACATTCACACTAAGAAGATACAGACTGAACAAACAGACACAAAACTTTTTCTACTTAAAAAAATATTTCCTACCCTTTGATGGGTCAGGGAAGATACCATGGCTTCTGCTTTTTATAACAGATGGCTTTGGAGACTGCTGGCTGCCCTGACTGGAATGAGACTTGCCATGATCAATGCTTTCAGTCTGTTCTTTGAGAGGATACCACCTTGGAGTGTTATCGAGGTGAGATGTGCTAGATAAATCAATCAATACCTGAAAAAAGTATAATAAATAAATGAAATTTAGGGACTGAAGTAAAATTGATTCATTGCTTTTTCTATGTTCTAAGATTTATTCAAGATTATAAACCAAAAAATACAGTATAATTTTTGAGGATGATGATTCTGTCTTCCTCATTTTTCTTCACCAATGAAACTGGAAACAACGTCTTGTGCATACAAGATGCTTAATAAACGTTTGCCTGAACAGAACTGTATAACATTTTTGACTATTAAATTATTTGAATATGATGTGAAAAGATAGGGTCACAAGTCAATCTGTTCATAACACAAAACTTCTTTTTGTTGTAAGAATTCATTCTAATCTTAAACTGGACCAGCAACCTCGAAAAATGTTTGATTTTAGTCACAAAAGGGACAAAATGAAAAAGAATGAGTAAGTTGCAATTAGGAATGTATTTCTTCTATTTTAAAACACACTTTAGTTTGCCTTTGAAATAGGGATATGACTAACACATTTTTGTCATGGTTTAGTTTGCAACATTCTTTTTCTTAGTGCATTTTACAGTTGCTGACATCTTAGATTTGATGAGCTAAAAAGAAATGAAAACCAGACCAATGGATATATATTTTTAGGCTCATGTAAACATAAGATCATAAATTAGAAGGACTTAAATAAGTCACTTTTTTGAAATGAGTCATAAAATCAGATACTAATCTAGAGTGCTCCTGCCTAAGATCAGAATTAGTCCAAATGGTTAGACCTGGAGGGGGCTGGAGGGCAAGGAGCAGGTGCTCTGGTCTTGGTGAAAAGAGAGGTGCACACAACCAAACAAGGCCTCATTACCACCTTGATTACATGACTGTTTTATATCGTCTCTATCAAAAGGATATCATATTTTGTAGGTTTTGGATTTTTCAGAGATTATTTTTAACATTCATTCCTAACTTCTGCCTTAAGCAGAGCACTAAACAATGTGTATGTGTATATGAATTATATACACTATTTACATTATATATAGTATATACATCTTATATATTATATACATTATATATATACTGTATACATACAATTGTATAGAATACATAACATATAATGTATATATACATTATATATAGTATACATTATGCATTGCATATATACCCATATACATTGTATATGTGTAATATGTAATATACATGTATTTATACAGTGCATATGATACATATATATACAGTGTGTACATATGTATTATATATAATGTTCCTATATACAATATGTATATATATATATCTATTATGTTCCTATGTATAAACAATATGTGTATATATGTATCTATAAAGTGTATATATATAAAATAGATTAAAAATTCACAAGATCCGTTCACTCTAACAATTTCATTAGGTTATTTATTTTTAAATTTTTCTAGGTATATAGTAAACATATATATTTATGGGGCATATGAGATATTCTGATACAGGTGTACAATTAGGTTATTTTGATTCCTTGATGTTAATGTAAAAGTTATTTTTATTGTTTTCTCCCACTTGTAGTTTTGCTTCTTAAAATGTTTTCAGTAGTTTTTCTCAGGATACTTAATTATACATAACAATGTGATATGTCACATCAAATCAATGAAGGCACCTGAAAACACATTTTTAAAAGTCCAGGTCATTTTATAATATAATATATTTGTTACTTCAAATCTCATTTAGACTCACAGTATGATTACATATTTTTCTGTTGAAAAAATATTTCATCTTAGAAATTAATTATAAAGTACATCAAGTGATAGACTGAAAATCATTTTCGAGTTGCTATTAATCTACTCAAAGAATAAATCAGAAAATAAATTTTATCTGCCAAAAGATTTTATTCAAAATGGCTGTCTTATAAACTTCAGAAACCTGCTTTAGTTGGTGGTTTACCATAGAAGCAATTAAGGGAAAGGAAGTCAGAGGCTTACCTCCCCAAGAAAGTCGTTGGATGAAAATCTATCATAATCCCAAACTGTCACCTCCAGTGTTTTCTTCTTGAGCTATATAGTTCAAATAAAAATCTAATTAACCCCATCTTTCCATCATACATTTTCATTACACACATACAGTAAACATATTTATTTTTACTTCCTTAAACTCCTTCTATTTATGTGAAAATACTTAAAATTTTGCCAAAAACTATGTAGTTTAAATATATTAAATATTATGTAAAATTTGAGTGATTTTGCAGTCTAAACTAGTATTTGATCACATGGAACATTATTATTTTGTGAACAAAATATTAAAATGTTAATTCCAACTTTTTAATTCTATCCCCACCTCATTTTTAAAATAGCAGAATTTTAAAATACTCTAAATATAAGAAATTCATAGACTGTAAAAATGTCTAGGATTATTTAGATGAAGTATTTGAATTAGATGTTGTTTCAGCAATTTCCAAAAAACATAGTAGCACTGTCTTATTTCTGCAGGTGAGTTTATTTTAAATGCATGAGACCAGATTATAATTTATATCCAGCTTCAACTTTGTAATCAAATTAATCTACTAGAAGACAAATAAAGAACCTCATTTTGAAAGACAGTTCACTTGTAAATTGGTTTATATGGAACTGCCTTTGTAGTCTTCTATCTGAATTCAACCTTATAAATTTTGGTTATTGTCTGTAACTCAAGCGAAGTTATAAAAATGCAGATTTTCAGAAGCACATTAATGTAAATTTGCCCATAGCCACTTATCTGTGGTGAAAATCTTTTATGCTAGTCATTTTGCCCACTTCTGTAGAGGTTAGTACCACAATGCCAGATTCTCAGGAGGACTCATTTTAGCAAACAGATGAGTTCCTGAAATATTTTCTGGTGGAGTAACACAGTTCTATGCATTGAAACATATTTTTTCTGTGTATTGTTTTTGAAAGTCAAAATACAGCCAGTTGGAAAATATATTTCCCTCTTAAATTTGATAAATGTGGCTTAGAATAATAAAAATGTTAAATTCTGAAATAATTAATGGAAAATATTCCACTAGTTTTCTTATTTGTTTATGTTTTGGTTGTTTTGTCAAAATGTGCTGCACATTTACTTTCATTCTATGTTCAGATGTCACTCATTTTTTTTTCCATTGGCTACATTTCTTACATGTATTTTATTTAACTCTTTTTGTTTGATTGGAAAAATGTATATAGATCCCAATCTTTGAATAATTGTGTTATCACTGTACTTATATTAGCCTAATTTTGTCACCTAGAAATAATCTTTACATACCTGTTCCATGGAAATACTTTTATAAATTACTGTTTGATTCCACTCAGGATTAAGACTTTTCTGAACATATTTAGTCCTTCTCTTGTACTCAGCACTGAATTTGGAGAAAAGAGAGTTATCTTGATTATTCACCTTAATTGATGACTTCATGGTTAAACTAAAGGACATGCAGACTATTCATCATATTTTATTTTGAATCATTATATAATTATCTCATCATCCTCATGTCTTAAACCTTAGTTTAAGTTGAATGCACAGTGATAATTTAAAAATATACTGGATGCTTGTAGTTTCCTTTGCCCTAATGATTACTTTTTTAAAGAAATGCTTGTAGGTGTTCTAACTATACTATAATTTCAGAAATCTTACTCTTTCCTGAATGTAGGAGATAATTATATGAACTAAATGGTAACATCAATGTTATTGGCCATAAACAATAATTTGGTGTTTAACTTTCCTACAGTTTTGTACCTACAGAAAAGCAAAAGGAAAACATTGTAATGATTGTACTGACTGAGAAAAGGATGAGGAATGGCTGTTGCTGTGGCTGACATTCCATAAGCACTTGTTATCTAATATTTAAAGTCTATTCCAACACTCTTGGTACAGTATATTTAATGTAGCTATAAAGCAATTTTAATTAAATATAAATTCTTGGTTTATGTCCATATGTTATTTTACAATTGATGAACCAAATAAAAATCTTTCCTCATTTATTATAACTTGCGACATTTGCATTAATCCTTGACTTTCCATTTCCTCTGAGCACCTAGAAGCTTATATGCTACACATTTAAAAACAACTTATTTTCAAAGCCTATGCTAATTAAGTCTGGCAGAACATCTATAGCGGGCACCAAACCAGCTAATGGGGTTGAAATTAGGTTACTGTTATCTACTATTACCAAATGGTGCCCACACAGACAAGGTCTTTCTCTAACTCTCATTGCTTTTTTCTGAATTTTCTGCCTAAGCTTATGTCTCATGTTCTAAATAATACTTCATCTCTGGTGGGCACTGGAGTCCTGCAAACCAACCTCTTTGTCTGGGGGTCTTGACACGTGTCTGGACTTCACAAGTTGCCTTTCCTTAAAAAGGGCTGGATCCTGAGCCTTGTAATCTCTAGTTCTATTCCAAACTGCCAGACTAACTCTTGCTACATTCCTGGTCTGAAGTATTGCCGTACCCTGGATGCCTAGAATTTTTCCCCTGCCACTAATTTACCTATACATTCTAGAGGAAGCTGTTGAGAATTAAACTCCAGCTCACCGCTCACTTTTAAAGATGGGCCTATAGGAAAGTACTTTCCTTGTCTCACTGATTTTATTTTCTTACCAGTCAGATACAAAGGAAGTAATTCTCAACACTACATAATAGGATCACCTGAGTTCTGGTGGTGGGAGGTGGGTCAGTCAATCCTCCACCCACATCCCTCTTACTCCTGCTTACACCCCAAATAAAAGTATGATTTAATTAGTCTGAGATGAGGATTGAATATTAGGATTTTTGAAAGTTCCCAGGTAAATCTAATGTGTAGCCAAGATTAAGAAGCACTGAGTTGGTGTTTCATACACTTCACAAGTCAGCCATTGTAAATGGAATCCAATTGAAGAAATAGAGCAGCATTCCTCCCACTTCAACCTATTTGAATATGCACAATTAAGAGCAGAATTTGACAGTTGTCACACAAGATAAATTAGAAACATTTTTAGGGAAATGTACAGACAATGATTTAAAGAGAGGAACTCTTACAGACTGTGGATAGCAAGTTTATATAAGTTTCTACATACACTTTTAGATAAATTTGTCAATAACTGTTGAAATTTATGTTTATATACCCAGACATCCACATATGCCATTTTTACTAATTCCACTTCTACCATAGAGAAATTCTCCTACTTGTGCACTAGAAATTTGTTCAAGAACATTAATTGCAACGTTATTTCAATAGTAAGCCAATAGAAGATGAATAAATACATTGTGATATATTCATTTCAATAAAATAGTGACACCTGAAAATGAAGTAAATGAATTTTTAAAACCTCTATATATCAAGAGAGCTATATCTTGAAAAAAGTTTTGATCAAAAACAATATAGTGAGGTATAATGGTATAAAGATAAAATCATGTGAAATAATATTATACATTATGTATACGTGTATATATGACATACATATATTAATATAAAATAAAACTTGTTAATTATGAACACTAAACTCAATTTAGTGAGTTTTTTTTTGATAGGGAAGTCATTTCATAGGACTTCAGGATATGAGCTTTTATTTTAAAATTTCTAAAACAAATATAGCAAAATGTTAACATTGGACAAAACTAGATAGCAAGTGTGCTTGCTATATAGGGTATTTTCTATTTTTAGTAAACTTAAAATATTTTATAACTAGAAAATTCAAAAATTTTTAGTAAGATATGTTGCTTTAAATTTAGTTTTGAATTCTTTTTTTTTTTTTTGATGTTGACATGGAACTGACTTAATTTGATGGTGACAGAAAGAATGTGTCTATAGAAAAGTATCTACACAGAATACATAGAAAGAGTTAATAACTTGCTCAAGCCTGTAATCCCAGCACTTTGGGAGGCTGAGGTGGGTGGATCATGAGGTCAAGAGATCGAGACCATCCTGGTCAACATGGTGAAACCCCCGTCTCTACTAAAAATACAAAAAATTAGCTGGGCACGGTGGCGCGTGCCTGTAATCCCAGCTACTCAGGAAGCTGAGGCAGGAGAATTGCCTGAACCCAGGAGGCGGAGGTTGCGGTGAGCCGAGATCGCGCCATTGCACTCCAGCCTGGGTAACAAGAGCGAAAATCCGTCTCAAAAAAAAAAAAAAAAAAGTTAATAACTTTAAGTTGATAGTGACATAGAAAGAATTAGTGACTACTTTTAAATTAATAATAAACTTGGATAGCCTTTAAGAATCATGGCTATTCTCATAGGTGAATATACGTAGGAAACAAATGTGGTAATATGAGTTTTAATCTCTGTTTGGTTTGAACTTATTTATGAAGGTAGTGAGGTTATGATTTTAATGATTTATTATTAAGATTTATAATATATTTAACAGTAATAAAATTATGTTTTTTAAGTTCTAAAAAATATATAATTTGTTTAACAAGATGGGAATTAATACCAAAAGCAAACCCATGTACTTTCACTTAAACTCTGGGTCTGCAAATATATAATAGTCTGCAGTAGTATTGAAATATCCTCAAAGGGATTTAACAGTCACTATCTTTTCTTACTCCATACTTATGAATAATTGATATCCAAATTTCTCATATCCACATCTAGTCTTTTTTTTTTTCACTTATACACATAGCAAAAATTATTCAGTGCCAACTCTGCATCAGGAATTGTAAATCTCTATCAAGTAAAAATCCCTAATTGTATTGATATATGATTATATGTTTGATTCATATATGAAAAAAATTGTTAAAAGTAAGTACATTAAAAGCATAACTAATGTTTATTAAATGCCTAATTTTTTCTCTGGTGAAGGTCCAAGCACTTTTCATGTGTTAACTCATGTAATCCTCATATTAACCCCATTATACAGGTATATTCCATTTTATAGATGAGAAAACTTGAAGCTCAGAAGAATTAAGGCATGTTGTCAAAGTTGCATAGTTATTAACTGGTAGGAATAGAATTCAAACACAAGGAATTTGATTTCTTGCTCTTAAATGTTATTTGAACTTAATTGATCAGGCCCATCATAAAATATGACATCTATCTATTTTCTTAATTGCAGGCTTCACTACCTGAAGTATCTAGTCTGTCTTCTTTATAAGCTAAAATTCTCCACTTCAATTTAAATATATATATATATATTATACATATAATACAAATTATGTATAATGTGTGTACAACATGAACAAGTTGGGCCATCTTTAGAGTTGCCTAGGGAAATTCTGAATGGTACATCTTTAGTGAATATTGTGGAACAATTAGGCCTACTCATTATAAATACTGATTTTTGACTAGATACATTTAGAAATAAACTAAACTGATTGGACAAAAGTTGAAATGTTCATTTTAATAGAGTATCTTAATCATATGAATGAGTTTGCTTCTCTAATTCTCTCCAGACCTAAAACATCCAATGCCTTTAGAATTAATGAAACTAAAAACAGCTTGCTCCTAAACACCAATAAAAGCCTTTATGGTATGTTGTGCCCTTCCATTTCCTGATAAGCAGAGCTGGTCACACAGAGCCATTCTTCAATAACACTTGTTTTATAACTACCATGTTCTGATCATCTCATACATGATTTCAGTGATCTGCGTTGCCACTTAACACAATTTAAAACTCTATACAAAATAGTCATATCAAAATCTGTGGATTTATAAGTTGAAGGTAGGCAGGTAAAGGTGTATTCTTGAATGTGAGCATAAATTCAGCCTGAGAAATAAGTGGAGTTCATCCTCCTTTTCCTTCTTGTCTGGTGAACAAACTATATATTCCCTTGTGGGACAATTACATTAATGATTTAACATTAGGACAATTAGGCTATATCTAATAATCAAAGAAGTTTCTTCATAAGGCAAAATGAAAAGGTCAATAAATAAAGATGGAACATGGTGCTTATCAGAAAATATCTAAAACTTCACCCCCTTGAAGTTTTGACTGGTTTATTTTTATTAATTTGTTTTTATTGGCCATTTGTCATGCATAGGTATATAGACTTTTAATGCTATCTGAAAAATATTTGAAATTCAATTATTCTACTCAAAACCAGCAGGAAAACAGTTTTCCATATATATATTTTTTAATTTCAAAAGAAAAACTGAGAAAAGATAATGAAATCTGAAGACTTCTTTGGTGTTATCTACTTTTATAAAATTATCTAAAACATTGAAGGTATTCATTTTTAGTGTTTTATCTGGTTTTCCTTTACTAAACTTACTACACACACACACACACACACACACACACACACACGTTTTTCAAAATTACTCTTCTGAGGTTGTTTCTCTTAATATAGAAAGAAAAACAACCTGTATCCCATTTTGTAAGGTCTGTTTAATGGTGTAATGGTGTGCTTATTGTCTATCATTTTATTTTCCTCTTTGCTCTCTGATGGCAGAGACTATGGCTACATTGTCAATTGTAACCCCTGCACCCAGCAGTGTCTGGTACATAGACTGCACTAAGTAAATGTTTGTTCAGTGGTCCTAAAAATATACTTGTATTTTGTTTTCCTTTAAAGTCTATTGAAGTGAAATAAATTATGGAAATCACATTGTAAATACACACACCTGTACCTGCCTTCCATAGGTCCCAGAGGAAATAGTTTGATAGACTACCAATGTTGTTTAGACAAAGGTCCAGCCAAGAATTGGGCTTCCAGGTATAATGACAGCTAAAAATAATTACGTTCATAACAAAATCTCATTAATGAGAACATATTGTCACTTTGCTGAACAGTGTGATGAGAGAAAACCAGAGCAAGGCCCTTCATATATGCTCATTCCAATTTCTTAATCATCAAAGGGCAAGTATAGAGTTCATGCACTACTCAGACTCTTTCCTTGTCATCCTCTCATCTTATCTTGCCTGACATTTGGCCCTTCAGAGCTTGAATATATTGATTGAGGGTGGGAAGAAGAAATTAAAGGAGACAAGGAAACCAGATCAGTATAATTTTTAGTTAACAGGACTTTAAAAAAATTTAACAATAAAAGATGTATTACATTATTAACAAAGAGTTGTATAATTTTCTATATAGTGTTGTTAACTAATTTAGTATAATTCAGTAGCTCAAGCATTCTGAATTATCCGTTGCAGAGATAACTAACCACTGGTTACATAAAATGTATAATAAACATTGCTAGCAATAATAACAATTACCATTACGAAAACATATTATGTGCCAGATGTTATGCTTATCATTTTTGATGTATCTATTTCATGTATTTCACGGAAATAAGCCTGGGAAGGGAGCTGTTACTATTCCTATTTTGCGGAAGGGGAAATAGTTTTGGAGAAATCTTACAGCTTCTAAATGACAGGGCTAAAATTGAAACCCAAGTTCTTAAGGACCTCACTCATTGGCTTCCATAGTCTAACTTACAATGTCAGTACCTAGTCAGTGTGATTCCCTCTTACATTGACAATCCTCAAAGATATGGTGAAAGTGATTTCTAGATGAAAATATAAGAAAGTAGCTTCTAGATCTTTTAAATACTTATCTAAGACATGCCATTATTGACATTGATAAAATATTCTCTTTTCTAAATTAAATACAATCTCTCATTCTGAAAATTTCTCCCACTTTCTATAGATAAAGGGAGATTCTGAATAATGTGGTTAATAATATCTGTTATAAAAATAACACTATGTCTTTGAAACAAATCTAATTTTGCATATGAGCCTGAGAGACCTGGATTGTGTTGTGTGATAAGAGAACCAGCCATAACAAGGAATCCATCACAGTGTCAATTACATTGTTTGCCATAATTATGCGGCTGTAAGGAAACAAAAGTTTCTGGGCAATAGCAAGGCTGTGGTAACTAATACTATTGTTTGCAATATTTACATATTTATGTTTTTAAAAATCAGAAACAGCCTCTTTTGGGCAGCAGCTCATTAGCAGTAAAGATGTCAAATTTTAATCTCACAGGCAAAAATGAATGTTGTACCATTAATAATCTGGGTGGCATTAAAATCCTCATCACCCTATTGCTATGGATTGTACATGATTTGCCTTTCCAACTAAATGACACATTTAATTTATAACTCAATGAGAGATGGGCAAAATAATGCTTTTGGCTATATACTAAAAATTTGCCTTAGTTGACAGTGTAATAATGCAACTTGTTGTGAGCTATATTAGGAAACACTATAGGGAACAAAGGAATTTTCTCTTGTTGCCAGTACACTATAGCAAGCCAATTATTGCATCCTACATTGCATAGCAGAAATTGTGGGGCAGAAGTTATAAAGGCATGAAAATGTTTCAACATTAGGTTCAAGTGAGGGACCAAGTTCAAACCCCTATTATCTTTAAGATGGGAAACACACCAGGCACTGGACATCCAGAACACCCTTTACTTTTGAGAAGTGACTATAGATATTTTTATTTGTAATAGAAGACTCAAGAGAATTTAATTCATGATTATCATGTGAGAAGCTAAATGAGTTTTAGTGGATAGATTATAAATGAGACTTTAGCTATATCTAATTCCATAGTAATAATATTTCTTTATTCATATTTTCCAAGTTTTTAATATTTGCTACTTTTCTGTTTTCTATTGCACACATCTGCTAAAGCTATTTAGCAATATGCTCAGAACAATTTGTTATAGACCTGATTCAATAAATACAAACATGTAGAAAAATATAGGTTACAGCCCATGTCAAAGTGCAAATGAACGTACATAGAAATGCAAAAAGTATAACTTAAGACATAACAGCACAGCTTGACACTGAAAGAGAAACAACTCTACCTTGCATTCTGGACAACCATGACTTGACTGCATTGATTCCAAGAGCGAAAGTGAAGGATAAAACAGAAAAGTAGGAAAGATAGGAAGAAAATTGTTAGAAACAGAAATAAGAAAGAAAATACAAAAATAATAATGAGAGGAGCTATTCCATAACACATAAATAACATGAGGCAGAAAATAACGCTAGAACTACAGTGAAAATGGTATCTTGCAAGTATAATACATTCGAAGGCCTTTGCTTGTCTAATAATTAGAAGTAATTGAAAGAAAGACCTAGGAACTGAATAAGAGCATCTTATTAGCTGCCTTTGAGCCAAATCTCCCCAAGTAGGGATGTTTTGTTCGACAATTGGCATGAGGATAGCTTTGGGTGGGGTATTTGCTCTCCATTTCACTATGGTTCCCACCATTTCTTGTTACTCATCCCAGTCTGTACATTCTAATTGACACATATCCCATAATAAATAAAAGATAGGTACTCCCATATTGCATAAAAGATGATATTACAGGATATCATTAGAGAATATAGAATATCAACAACAGTGCTTTATTTTCATTCTTTCATTTGCAAATGCTAGTTACAGACAAATCCTTGGCAGTGATTTCCCCTTGTATCATAATATTGTCATTAAATAACACTGAATGTCTAGTGACCCAAATCAAAGGCAAAATGAAGTTATCAGTTTGTTGTTGTTAGACTCTAAGAGATGTTGCCAAATAATAGTTACAACTATTATATATAGATATAAATGAATTAACATAAGACCAAAATTACCCTTTCCTATACTATGTGACTATTGGTAAACTCTACGTAAAAGTATTAGGTTTTCAAAATGTTCAATAAATTAAAATTAGAGCAACCATACCAACAATTCCAAGGTTTTAAGATAAAATTATTGAGAAGGATGAAATTAAAAGCTGTGAACTACATTTGATATAGTGCCTGGCAATTTAAAAGTTATTTTATGAGTATTATCTAATTTGGTTCCCCTGACAAGCTAAAAATGATGATTCTGCCTACCTTGGCTCTCAGTGTTGACAAGAAAACTGAATCTCAAAGAAATTGGTGATCTGCCTTTGATGATATAAATACTAGGCAGTAGATTCAAATGTAGTGTATAGCTGTAATTGGGATCGCATTTAAACAAAACAACTATAGTCAAATAATACACTTCATATAATTAAAATGCTTTTAAATTTGCCACAGATTATGTCTTAGAAAATAGTCTATTTTGTTGAATGCTCCATGTGTACTTGAAAGGAATATGTAATTTGCTATTGATGGGTAGCATATTCTATAAACATCAATTAGATCATCAAATCAACTAGGAAAATATGATGAAGCAACTGAAGAATTATTAAAAAAATTTACAATTGTGGTTATACAAGATATAAAGGTTATTTTTAAATAAGTTTTATTTTTCAGAAATACACACTAAAATATTTGCAGAAATAATTATAATAGCTGGGATTTACTTCAAAATAATATGAATAAAGGGAGTATATGAGGAAAAATGAAACATGATTGGTCACTAAGTAATAACTGCTGAGGCTAAGTGATGGGTACATGGTGGGTCAAATTATTCCTTCTACTTGTGTGTAACAATGGAAAATTTCCAAGCTAAAAAAAAATTTAAATGTCAATCCCCAAATTAAAAGGAAAATGAATAAAAAATAAAACCAGTTTAATTTATCAACTCAAAGTTCTTTTTATTTCATTTCCATTTGTTGATTTTGTTTCCCATCTTGCTAATGTGGCTGATAAGAATTGTTCAAATGAAGGATAATAATTTGTAGGGTTCAAATCAGGGTTTTGAAACCATCCTTGTGTACTGACTTATATACCAGAACACAGCAATTTGCATTCATTATGTGAAAGTTAAATATCTCCAATGAATATTGCTTATATCAATAATTTATATATCACACAAGAGAGTCAAAGAGATTTTTAAAAATTTATTTACCAAAGTCAATACTTCAAATATTACTTTGTGTTAGTTTATAATTTTTAAATCAATGATTTGGAAATATGCATATAAATAAAGATACATCAGGAAGCCATTAAATAACCAATATATTGGAAAATACATGTCCTATAAAAATAAACAGTAACTTGTAAGTCCTTGAATATTGATTTCTCAGATAAATTTTGAAAGGCAAGTCAATTCTTTAACTTTGACACAAATAATTCCTTAAATTATTTCACAGTCAATCTGATAAGTCATCATAGGAGTGGTTTCCAGAAATGAAAGGCTGATATGCTCTCTTGGAAGCTATTTTATTATGATCACTCACTGTTTTTCTAGAACCCCTTAAGGCTTAATTACAAGTTTTTAATTCTACCTTATCTACTAATTGGAAATAAATAAATATGACACGTGGAGAAAACCAAGGAAAAGATAATAAACTCAATTAAAATGAGGCATTGAAATTAAAGATTAGAAAGCACTATACTATTTTTTAAAAAAACATGGGGTGAAATACTTCTTCACTTTACTTACCCTCTCCCTGGAAGAAGGTACACTTTCACAAAAGGGTCAGAATAACCATTGTTGTCTCGAGGAACGAGATTTCTTGCTTGGAGAATATGTATTATGAGATTTCCAAGATCATAGTTAATTTGAAGCTTTAGGAGACAGAAAAATATTCCGTAAGTATTTATACATTATCATTCAATAATTACTAGTGGTTTAAAAAATTCTCATACGCAGCATGAACTTTCATTTTCATTTTATTTGAAACCAAACAGACCAGTTAATGTCTATTTTAATTGAGAGTTCCTAGGCATATTTTAATTCTTAGCAAACATGCTGCTCATTCTCTCCACAGTGAAAAGACATGGCCTGTTTAAAGTTTCTTTAGAAGGAAGATTATATGGTAGAATGCTGGTTGTATTTTTAAATTAAATTGCTACTCTTAGGAAAATAGTAAATGTTGTTAATGTTTATTAACAACAATTCCCAGAATTTTGAAAAGAAATTAATTGGTAAATTATTAGGAAATATCATTTGCACTTTGCTACATAATTAGCAGCAGGTAGAATTGTCATTTAAAGACAAAGCTGTCGGTACTGAAATGTAAGAATATTTAAGAATACACAGACTATTACCTCATTTTATGTTACATTATCTGATAAACCTGTAAATTCCTTTTGGCACTTGCTTTCCTAATAGAGTGAAATATTAGAATAATAATTTTTTTTTTAATTTTAGAAGCTGAAAAAAGAGGCATTGCTTTATAGATGCTTACTGGCTGTTGCACAATTGTGGCTGAATACTAAAAGATATATAATTCAAACAAATACTTGAGAAAACTGCATAATTTAAAATAATTGCATTAAGTAATTTTTTCTTTTACAATTGAAAGACTCTTTTGGCATCATTTAGAATAAACCTTAATTCTGTTTGATGTTATTTTTGTTTATTAAATAATAGAGAAGAAGGGATCCACATTTCAAAGGATAAATCCATATAGAAAAATACTAACTTTTAAAACAATCCATACAAAACAGATATGCTGCATTTATATTTAAAATAGAATAACTCAGATGAGTCATACTTTCATGTAAAACTTCATAATGAAAATAAATCCTCATTTTAGCATAAGTTTGATCTTATTATGTTTCCTAGCAGAAAATAAATCTTCAACTGCTTATCTCAACCCAGAAAAGCCTAGGGTTCCTGACCATGATAAAAGCACAGTGAAAAAGAAAGCAAAATACCATTAAAGAAGAGGAGAAAGGAGAAGTGGAGAATTGTATGCCATCATACAGTAATTGTATGCTATAATCTGGTACTGAAATACAGAATATAAAATAACCTATAATTAATAACACTGAAATTTCAAACAGCTTCCAGATCTTTAGTTAAGGAGAAGTACTTCCCCATTCTCTCCTTTCTCTGCCAGCCTTAAAGTCTACTTTTAACTGATGAAGGACCCAAACCATTTTTTATTGAAATGAAAACTGGCAGGGTACCCGAAAAGAGTGCTTTTCAAAATTTGCTCTGTATGACCTTCGGGAATGTCTACAGTTGCTCTGGGTCAGCTTTGAGAGAGAATGGGATGCCCCAGCAATCTGCAATCGCAGCGACTCCAGTGCTGACAGAGTCATGGTTTGGGTTTCTACATAAGGTTTCATTTGAAATGAGCCTTTGTAAAAGAAAATAATAATAATAATAATAATAATAATAATAATTGAAATCACTTCCTTAAGAAAATATTCCCCAAACTAAGAAGGAATAATACTAGGGTAAATTTCAACTATAGAATTACATTGTACTCCTTAAATGAAAGCAAAATAAAATTAGAACAACAACAATCAAAACAGAAAACATGGTCCAAAGGAAATACTAGTCAAGGACAGAAGTTTAAAAGAAGTTAGAAAGAGAAAGAAGTCTATAAGAATCAGAAATTCTAGCATTTTCTTTGCTGCTTGTGAAATGAAGAAAGATCAGGTCTGGTGAAAAACTGGCATTTTGGAAGTTGGAAATAGCAGAGAAACAGCCAGATCAGGAGCATGGAGGTCATCAGGGTAGTACTATTAGTTTGTTTTTAGTAATATGTCAACATTATGCACTTTTTCTCCATTTCCACACTCACACTCCACTTCTGCTTTGTAGTGGGTTCCTGGATAATCACTTAATTGATTTCTATGCCTTGATGTCCTCTCCTTTATAATTTTTGTAGGTCACTGCCATATTAATTTTTATTACACATTGTTTTCAAATAGTCTCTCTCACACTTCAAAAATAGAGATCATGCTATATTATGTAGTGGCTAACATCCCTAGGACTGTGTTCAATGTTCTTTTAAATTTTGTCTTAACCTATTTCTCAAAGGTGATTCTTCAACCATTGCTCTCTGACAATAACCTTCACCGTACTATTTCTACTCCTAGGAACATAATCTCCCTTTTTTTACACGTATCTTCAAATTAATTCAAGTTTCTGTTGTCCTTTGTGAAGTCTTTTTTGAAAATTTCCTCTAGAATATGTTGGAGGGAGATGCAGCTAAGACTCTCTTTCATCTGAAACCTAACTATTTTCAATTAGTCACTATTTTATAGTGTTAATTCTTTCTATATGTTGTTCCTTATCTACTCTAAATGACTTTTCAGTATCATGGAAGGTGCAGGTTTTTGAAGTTTTTTTCCCCTATAATCCATACTTAGAAGTATATAATAACAAAACACAAAGAGAGAATTAAAAAAGATGATGATCTATACCATTTTGATTCTATTTTCCTGATGAAAATTATTAAATATTTTATAAGTTACAAAGCAGTTATGACCCATGGTATGAAAAATACTTCTCTATAAGAACTATTCAGCAATTTCTGAAGCAATTTTTGATTAAAAGAAGGAGAAACCCAGTGGACCCATTTGGAAACTTCAAATTTCCAGGAGAGTCTGCCATGTGTAAAATATATTCAGCAAACATAAAGCAACTGAGGCACAAAACATGTTGACATTGCTAAGGTGTCAGGCAGATTTCAAAGTATGAAAATCCATAGCTCTGATTAGACTTCATAAAACATATATTTGTATTAATATGCTATTCTATAAAAGTGCATTTTCCTTTACAGTTCTGTCTATATTATAGAATAAGAAAAATCCTAACAGTGTGTTTACAATTTCAATAAACCAGTGGCAAAACAACCAAAAAAGATTATATAATGGTGATGTTTTAGAAACTTTCATACCTGAATCTCTCCTGTAATTGGATGAGAGACCACCTTTGTTGCATCAGTAGGCTGTAATATTAAAGAACATGTATTACATTCATACACTTTTCACAGAATTTATCATTTTGGCTTCCTTCTGAAATTAATTTCCATTTGGACAGAGCAACTGCTTGGAAAATACATTTTATCCATTTGGCTGCTTCAGAATAATGGTGTCTACTTATAGTTCTCAACACATGTTTAATTTTATAGATGCATACATCTATTTTTCATTTTGGTAAGCTGGCTTTGAAGCTGTAATTTTATACCAGCAGTATTTTCAATGACTTAAGAAAATGAACACTTTAGGTTTAAAGCACTTAAAGTATTTACAGGTTTTAAAGATCTATACAGTAATGTTTAAAATACATTCAACAAGTAAAAGATACTGTTTTATACAAGAACGGCAGAAGGTAGAAAAGTCCTTCTTTTACTTCTTTGCTGGATGCTCAGCACCTCCCTGCCCACTTCCAAAGTGAAGCACCCACACAATCACTTTCTATTAGTGTACACTTGTTTAGTATAGTTCTGTCCCATTTCCTTAACAAGTTCTTTATGCCAGTGAAGCCTTAAAAGACAGTTAAGTAAGTGATCTGGTAAAGTAATTCATATATTGTTGAATAAATGAGTGATTGCTGACTTGTTAAATTTCCATGAAATAGTTATACAAAAAGAGAGATAACGTCCATGGCCTCAAATCCATAAAAGAATTTTAGGCAATGTGGCATCAGTGTGGAGAGGAGATTTACTAAAATGGTAGCCACCTTGCCATCCTACAAATAAAGCCTTGTCTCCCTACACATACATAATACTGGCCTTGTTTCACTAATTAAATGGAAAAAAAAAGATTCAAGATTCATATTTACTTTGATATATGTACCTTTTCCCTTATGTTTTTATTCTAGAAATGAGAGCAGTCAAAAGAAGACAGCTTTATGCCAAGTCTTGTTCTGTAAAACAACTACGGAATAAAATTAACATAATCATTGGTGGAATTATGGAGGAAGTATTAAATTTTCTAGGCTACATATCCTTAATTAGTTCAGCTCATTTATTTAAAAAAGTGTCCTTTATTATTAAAACTGTGTCCTGGCTTCAAAGGATAAACTGTTTGCTAGTTATTGAACAATTACATTTATTTAATAATAATGTTACTATTTATACTTCAAGAAAACCAAACTAAATCTAGAGAAATAAGTAGCATACAAGTTACTGGAACTATTTATATATATAATTTTCTTTCCCAGCTTTACTGAGGTATAATAGATATACAAGAAACTTAATATAATTAATATATAAAATTTGAAGAGCTTTGACTTATGAATACATTCATGTTACCATCAATAAAATTAAGGTAATAAATATATCACCTCCAAGAGTTCCCTTACATCTCTTTGCTTTTTTCCTTTTTTAATTGAAAGATAAAATTGTATGTATTTATTGTGTACATGTTTTGAAGTATATACACATTATGGAATGCTTCTTATTTCTATCTTTTTTTTTTTTTTTTTTTGAGACAGAGTTTCGCACTTCTTACCCAGTCTGGAGTGCAATGGCGCGATCTTGGCTCACCGCAACCTCTGTCTCCTGGGTTCAGGCAATTCTCCTGCCTCAGCCTCTTTAGTAGCTGGGATTACAGGTACGTGCCACCGTGCCTAGCTAATGATTTGTATTTTTAGTAGAAATGGGGTTTCACCATATTGACCAGGATGGTCTCTATCTCTTGACCTCATGATCCACCCACCTTGGCCTCCCAAAGTGCTGGGATTACAGGCTTATTTCTATCTTAATTCAAGATTAGGAGCTTCCTCAATTCAGATATTTTTGTATCTTAAGGCATGACTTATGAATCCAATTTTAGTTGTCCTGGGGTGCTGAACACAGTGAGATGTTTTAAATTATGAGGGTAAAAGAGCACATCTGTTGAACGCTGTGCTAACTACCAGTTCAATTCAGTCACATTTCAAGATTAGAGCCAACTACATTCTTTTCAATTATGTTTTATCTTTGTGAGGCTGCTTTTGGTTGATTACTGTGATTAAAAAAAATGTGCTGCAAGAAAACTAGTGAGATTAGTGATGAGGAACAGGTAATGTGAATGTTAGTATCTAATTTGATTCATGGTTTGAGAAGTTGGGCAGCACTGACAATGCATGCATATGGTATTGATATGATATGTTATTGTAGTTGTTAACAATGAAATAAAAGAATGTATTTTATTTAGTTTTATGTGTATTATTTTTCAAATAATATTAATAAGTTTTGATGTTAGAATATAAATACTTATTCAGTTGTTTGAACATAATTACTTAACCGAATTGTCTTAGGAATTTTTTTGTTCCTAAGGGTACCATGAAAAAATTACTGGACAATAAGGGTGTTATGTTCACCAATCTTTGAGAAACCAACAATCTATTTCATCAGAACTAGCAAAACTAATAAGTACTTTAATTAAATTATTTATCCCATAACTTGGAAGAAATTATAAAGACTTTAAAGGTAGAATGAAGAAAAATTGATCAAAATATTAGATACAAAACTGCTTGAGGCAGAAAATTAATAATTTTGAAGACAAAAATTTGTTAATTAAAACCAATTAATATGGTAAATCATTATGTAAAAACTAAATTAATTAGTTTAAACATAGTCATTATTTGAAATAGTTACATTTTTATATATGTATTTTATCATGAAGTCAAGGTAATGAAACATTCTGTTAATTCAATATCTTACACATATTCAGCAAAAATATAATTTATTTAATGTATACTCATTTTATCTACATTTACTCAGAAATAATCATTTAAATTAGAATATTATCAATGAATTAATTACTAATGAATAATATGTAAAATGTTTAACAGTTGTGTTCTAAACATCTAAATGCATAATTATGCTAATTTTAATTTAAATATTTTAGATTTGGTATATTCACTTACATTTATAAATGTTATAATTAAATATTGTTAATCTCATATCTAATGAAACACAAAGTTAAAACTGTAATTCTTTAAATTATCTGAAGAATGTATGATATATTTGGACATATGTTACCTGATTCTTGGATATGTAAACTTCAGATAATCACTAAATACTTTTAATAATCTGTCAACAAAAATTTTTTAACATTGTAGGATTTGGAGAAAAATTTTAAAAAGTTTTGACTTTTATGCATACTAAAAGTCGATGCATCAAGAAATAGCATTAAATTCATTCATTTATTCAGCAAAAATGTTTCAAGAAGTAACTGTACTTGTAAATGTTGAAGATAAAGCAAATATACATATACATATACACATGTATGTGTGTTTGTGTGTGTGTATATGTATATGTATATTTATATGTGTGTGTATATATGTATATTTATATATGTGTGTGTATATATAGATGTATATGTGTATATATATACATAAAGTTGAATAGGTAATACACTCTCTTCAGGAGTGTTAGCATCAACTGACTATAATTTTTCAATTAAAAATGTAGATACGTTATATATAAATAATCTAAAAAATCATATTTGATTGGCGTTAGTACCAATAGAGTAAATAACTGTATAGCAGTTATTTGTCACATCTTAAGAACTTCCAGGTGAAGCTCTTAAGAAAATAATTGGAAATATTAGTCTATAACTGAGGAGTTAAAAATAAAATTGGAAATAAAAAGCATATAAATTATGTTGTAAGGCACCCAATCACTTAGATTGACCAAAAAGACGGTTTAAGAGTAAAATAAAACACAAGATCTATGTCTTATAGCTAAATGATAAAAATCTCTGAAGTCCAAAATCTTTTAGTTTTATATTTGAGGTTAAGACTCTTGGGTTTATCTTTTGTCCCACCCCTTACCACAATACCTAACAGGTAGTGCTTAAACAACTACTAAATGTATGAAAAATCTGAGAACATGAAAAATATATGCATCTACTCAACATAGTACGACAAATCCTAGCCAGAGCAATTAGGCAAGAGAAAGAAATAAAAAGCATCCAAATTGGAAAGAAAAAAAGGTAAAATTGTGCTTGTTTGCAGATGACATGATCTTATATACAAAAAAACTCTAAAGACTCATCAAAATACTGTAAAGCTAATAAACAAATTCAGTAAAGTTTCAAGATACAAAGTAAATATAAAAAAATCTAGTATTTTTATGGACTAACAGCAAATGATCTGAAAATGAAATGAAGAAGATATCATCTAAAGTAGCTATAGAAAGTAAAATACTTAATAAATTTAAACAAGAAGGCAAATGTCTTTGCACTAAAAACTCTAAAACATTGATAAAAGAAACTGAAGAGGACAAATACATATAAAGCTATTCCATGTTTATGAATTGGAGATAATAATGTTCTTAAAATGACCATACTACCTCACATGATATGCAGATTCAATGCACTCTCTATAAAAATTTCTTTGGAGTCTTTGAACTAATAAATCAATCCTAAAGTTCATTTAGAACCACAAAAGATTCTAATAGCCAAAGCAATCTTGAGCTAAAAAGACAAAGCCAGAGGAATTATGCTATTTGATTTCAAAATCTACTACAAAGCTACAGCAATCAAAGCAGCATGGCATGGTCTAAAAACCAACAGACATAGAGAATGGAACACAATAGATAAACCCCAAATAAATACATTCATTTGCAGTCGATTGACTTTCAACAAAGATGTTAAGAACACATCATGGGCAAAGGATAGTTTCCTTAATATGTGGTACTGAGAAAACTGGACATTCACATGCAAAGGAATAAAATTAGACCTTTATCTCATATCATATACAAGAATCATCTCAAAATAGATTAAAGATTTAAATATACCACCTGAAATTTTAAATTATTAGAGAGAAACATGAGGGAAAAGCTTTACGACATTGGTTTGAGCAAAGATTATTTGAAGATGATGCCAAAAGCACAGGCAACAAAAGCAAAAAAAAAAACAAAACAAAACAAAACAGAAGTACAAGAAACTAAAAAGCTGTACACCCAATCAGCTTCTGCTGATTGTTTCAATCAACAGAGTGAAGAATGTGAGAAAATATTTGCAAACCATGCATGTGACAGGGTGTTAATATCCAAAATATATAAGAAAGTCAAACAATTCAATAGCAGAAAAACAAATAATGTGAATTTAAAATGGGCAGAGAATTGGAATAGACATTTCCCAAAAGAAGACACAAATGACTAAGAGGTATATAAAACATCAGTATCATTAATCATCAGAAAAATACAAATTAAAACCACAATGAGATATCAACTCATTTCAGCCAAAATGGCTGTTATCCTAAAGAAAAAAGATAGTGTGTGCTGATGAGAATGTGAAGAAGGGAACCCTTGCACATTGTTGGTGGGAATGTAAATTGATATATCCATTATGGAAAACAGTATGGAGGTTCGTGAAAAAAATTAAAAATAGAGCTACCATATAATCTAGTGATCTTGCTGCTGAGCACATATCCAAAGGAAATGAGATCAGTATGTCAGAGATACCAACACTCTGAGGCTCATTGCAGCATTATTTGCAACAGCCATGATAGAGTAACAACCTAAGTGTCTATTAGTAGATGATTAGGTAAAGAAAATGTGTTACATATACAAAACGAAATACTATTTAGCCTTAAAAAACAAGGACATCCTGTCATTTATAATAACATGAATAAATCTGAAGGACATTACGTTAAGTGGAAAAATTTATGCACAGAGAGATAATGATCTCACTCATACGTGGAATCTAACAAAGTTGAACTTATAGAAGCATAGAGAAGAATGGTAGTTACCAGGCGCTAAGAGAAAGGAAGGATTGGAATAATGGTCAAAGGGTACAAAACCTCTCTTAGGAGGAAGTTTGAAAGGTCTGTTGTGCAACATGGTGACTACAGTTATTAGTAAATATATTATATTCTTGAAAATTGTAAAACAAGTAGATTTAAAAAAAATTTTAAGCCAAATACTTCTGAGGAATGAAGAGTAGATTTCAAGTGTTTTCACAACAAAAAACAAGTGAGGTAATCCATGTTAATTAGCTCAATTTAGCCATTCCACAATGTATTCATGTTTCTTTTTTAAAAAAATTATAATTTGTATGTGTTAGTTTGCTTTTTTTTTTTTTTTTTTTTTGGGAGATAGAGTCTCACTCTATCACCTAGACTAGAGTGAGTACAGTGGTGTGATCTCTGCTCACTGCAACCTCTGCCTCCCATGTTCAAGTGCTGCTCCCACCTCAGCCTCCTGAGTAGCTGGGACTACAAGAACTTGCTATCATGCCTGGCTAAGTTTTGTATTTTCTGGTAGAGATGGGGTTTCACTGTGTTGGTTAGGGTGGTCTCAAACTCCTGGCTTCAAGTGCTCTGCCTGCTCTGTAATCCCAGAATGCTGGGATTACAGGCATAAGCCATCACCTCCAGCCACAGGGACATGGATGAATCTGGAAACCATTATTCTTAGCAAACTGACACAGAACAGAAAAACCAAACACCACATGTTCTCAGTCATAAGTGGGTGTTGAACAATGAGAACACATGGACATAGGGCGGGGAACATCACACACTGGGGTCTGTTGGGGAGTGGGGGATATAGGGGAGGGATAGTGGAGGAAATGGGGAGGGATAACATAACATTAAGAGAAATACCTAATGCAGACGATGGAGGGATGGATGCAGCAAACCACCATGGCATGTGTATACCTATGTAACAATCCTGCACGATCTGCACATATACACAAGAACTTAAAATATAATAATTTAAAAAAACTAATAAAAAATCATGCTGTATGGTATAAACATGTTTTATTTGCTAATTAAAAATAATTTAAAATTTAAAAATATAAGCAATATTGCATGAGGTTAATTGCTTAATTTAAAAAGAAGTTGTCTTCAAATATCTTCAAATTGTGTTTTTATAACATAGAAACATCTATGAAACAGAATTTAGTATTAATTATCTTAGTATTTTAGTTGGCTAGTTTATGAATTATTTTTAAATGATTATCAAAATAGAGCCTCTCTAAGGTAATTATACAAAATTAGCACATAATTGCTTATGGTAAAATGTAGTTGCGTTAAAACTTACATTAAAATTTAGTCTAACAGCCCTTGAAATTACTTTGTTTATGAAGCTTTTCTATATTTAGTTTCAAACAAATCATTTTATGATGCAATGATTAGGGTCAACCTACTTTGTTGTTTGCTTCTGAATAAAAGGATTCTTTTTTTTTTTCTGCTGTATTTTTATAGCTGAAAAACAAATTTTATTTTTTGATGTCTGGTCACTTGACCTAAGCATTTATAGCCTGTTCTTCCCATATCTCTCACCACATAAAGACAAACCTTTATTCATGTTTTAAAAAAGGACACTTTTTCCCCCATGTGTGTATCAACCACAGGGATAGTTTTTAATTAAGAATCAAATCTACGAGGGAAATTATAAATGTCTACATTTCCTCTGCTTTTTAAAAGCTTAAAAATAATTTTATGTTCTTTTTAAATTCCCCAGCACTTTGAAACAATAGTATTGGAAGAATTTGTTTTGTATGAGGACTTGCATCAATAAAAAAATTCTTAATATGGAATTGAGGATAAAGTTCAAAGTGGTGATAACATGTTACTGGTTTTCCTTGTTTGTTGTCATAAATTTTCTTTATTGCTGTGCCCTTTTTACTTTTTACTTAAATTATAAAATCTAATATAATATGTATCTTTTGTTTCCAAAAAGATACAAAGCTATATTCTATATACAAAGGTCAGATTCATGCAACAACAAAGAGAATCAGAAAGTATGAAGTATCAGACACATTTTTCATGTTCCTCATAACCACTGAAATATTTTAAGAGATGTAGAAATACATCATCTTGATACATCTGGATCAGTTTTGTACTCAGAAGAGAAAAAAAGTTTCTTAATTTGATAGTTCATCTGGAAATGAAAAACCATAAGAAAAATACTTTGGAAAATGATATTTTACTTTTTATCAATGGTCTGAACAAAGAACTAGAAAGTTAGTGGGTCAGAGGTCACATACAAAACTCCTCACCTTGCTGCTGCTGTGCTTCTTTTTGCTCACTGAGGGGGACCCTGGTTGCCCAGGGCTGGGAACAGAACTGGATCCTGCTGATGTAGGACCTGAATGAACATGAGATCCTTTTTCAACAACTGACGACAGAACCAGTGGTGACTGCTGTAGTGAAACCTTCTGGAGTTCGGCTGCCAATTGCTTAGGATCAACCCCTGGGGATTTCGCCTTATCCACTACAAGAAAAGGAAATAGATTTACGTACTT
This sequence comes from Callithrix jacchus, assembly GCF_049354715.1. Taxonomy (NCBI): domain Eukaryota; kingdom Metazoa; phylum Chordata; class Mammalia; order Primates; family Cebidae; genus Callithrix; species Callithrix jacchus. The sequence goes on along the minus strand of NC_133512.1, from coordinate 67,013,253 downwards.
CTTCATTTCATAGGTACTTAATGCCATGGAACTATGTGTGCTCCAGGTGACAGGTGAAACATTACCTATAAAATAAGCTCAACTTTAAAAATGAAATTAACTTAATTGCACTTTTATGTATCAATTGCTAAGGAAGTCCTCAAGGCTCTGGGAAGAGTGACATAATACTGAATTACAGAGGAAGAGTGAAGTTTCTGTTGCATATTCAGAAATGTTTTTAATATTTTACATAGAGAATTGTTTGAATGATGCAATATCCTATTTTATCCATTGGAATTTAATTTGTTTGATTAGCTGTTTTTCCTTTCCTAAATTTTATACAGCTTTTTCTCTAAGGGGAAAATTTTCTAAGGGGAAAATTTCCATGTGTATATTTACATTTATAAATGTATTAAAATTTGTCTAGCACTTGGTTTATTCTGTTTAGTGCAGCAAGCCAGCTTACCAGAATTGGGGCTGCAAGAGTAGGAAGTGCTCAACAAAAATTTATTAAATATAGAAAAATGTTTTTTTTTCTTTGAGATGGAGTCTCACTGTCACCAGGCTGGAGGGCAGTGGTGCAATCTCGCGTCACTGCAACCTCTGCCTCCCAGGTTCAGATGATTCTCCTGCCTCATCCTTCCAAGTAGCTGGGATTACAGGCTTCCACCATCACACCCAGCTAATTTTTGTATTTTTAGTAGAGACGGGGGTTTCACCATGTTGGCCAGGATGGTGTTGATCTTCTGATCTCACGATCTGCCTGCCTCAGCCTCCCAAAGTGCTGGGATTACAGGCGTGAGCCACCATGCCCAATAAAAAGTGATGTTTTAAATCTTACAATGAATCTAACAAATTTGTAGATTATATTTGTCATCCAAGAAAGATGTTAAATCTATCTCATCATGTACTTATGAAATTACATGTTGATTTTTGTTTTTTATAAAAAGGCAATGAGAAGGTTCAGGAATAAGCTTTTTTAAAAACCCAGCTATTCTAAAAGAATGAAGTATGCTCTAAAAAGTATGTAAAACTGAAAAGAAATGGCTCCAGGTATTACTTTCACAGGATGAATTCATATTTAAATAATTAAAGCAGTGAACTCATGCAGCAAGGATTTTATGTGAACTTGTTTAAGGGGACTAACACCCAAATATATATTTTCCCAGAATGTTAAAACTGTAGCTAAAATGTCCTAGATTTTGTCTATAATTATATAAATATGTAAAAAAATCTATAACTTTATCTTTGTCTATATCTATGTGTATGTCTATATCTTCATCTATAACTGCATCTGCCTCTGCAACAACTTCTATGTCTATGTCTTTATTCACAATTGAAACTAGATTTTGTTTACCTACCAGTTTTTGGTGGCTCATGAAGTTCCAGATGCTGGGGGTTTTCAGAATCTGATAGCATATTGAGGTCCCTAAAAATTAAAACAAAACATTAAGAAAGATATTGAGGAAATCTGAGACAAAGAACACTTTTTTCCAACTACTCTTAATTGTTTTCAGTAGGTAAATGAGAAGTGGTTAATGATATAAAGCAACTCCAAAGCATGCTTACCCTCCTATCCAATATATATTTGCAATGCTGTTAAAAGTCAGAGCTGATAAAAATGATTATTTAAGGTGAAATCTTTATGAATTACATGTAAGTTCATTTTTAAATGCACACTTTGAAATCTAAATGGGTTCAGGCTTTCATTTAAATGAGGTATGTTTCAATAAAAGCATGAAAGGGAAGAGGCTGTTGACACAATCAGAAACTAAGTTAGCTGAATTCTTTCTGTGCTTTAGGCTTTGATTTCAAACACGAGAAATTTATAAAACTTATATTCACTTTATTTTATAATTACAGAAAATCTTGCTAACTGGCAAAGGTTCCACCTTAACAATTTTAAATTAAAAGAGTCATGGATAGCCAAAAAATGGAAACAAAAAGATGGGGAAAAACTCACAGTCTTACACATATTTCTGCTTCCCCACTTTGCTGACTAATGATACTCTGAACTTCTTCATATGTTTTAGAAGTTAAGGGAATTCCATTCCATTCCAATACTTGCATCCCTAGAAAGACAAATTTGAATATAAAATCATATGTGTGCTATTTCTAGTCTGGGTGTATAGGGCATCAAAGATATTTATTTGCATTTAGAAGTCAACTTAGCACACCATTTCAGAAAGCATCAGTTCAGAGTTCTCTGCAACATTAATACCAAAACCATTATGCAGTTTGATCTCATTAACTTACCTGAATGCATAAAATATATTTAATACAACATGCAAAATTTTGCTTTTGAAAATCTATTTAATATTATCAAACGCATGCATTCTGTTCACACTGCCATAAAATGAATTATTGAATGTATATTGCATAAACCAATTTTGTATAGGAAAAAAACCAAACAATTACAACCACCAATATAGTTTTCCTGTGGGGAGCAAGCTACTGGAATAATGTATTTGGTATTTTATCATGAAATGGGAGTAGTAGAAAAAAGTCGTTTGGATTTCCTTGTGAAGCTCCATTTCAGAAATGTTGTAGCTTCTGTATTGTCCAGATGAAACAGAACGCCACTTCCTGTCTTTTTCTTCACTGCATTCCAGACATTCCTGAATCAAGGAATAGCAGGAATGTTACAGAAAGGGCAGCTGATTGGGTCTGTGACCTGTGCACTAGTACATGACCCTGAGCTCAGAAAGGCCTATGCTCGGTTTAATGCTCTGCTGTTGTCATGTTGAAATTCTTACTGACATTTAAACAAAGAACCCACATTTTAATTTTGCAATGGGTTTTGCAAATTATGTAGCTGGCCTGGTTTGGCCTGGTCAGGTCATTTCTTTTTTTCTATCTAGAAAGATAATTTCATAGAAAAAAAGAAAAGTGTAACATAATTAATATTACAACACTTTACATATAGCTTCTTTGGTCCATTTGCTATGAGCTGTCAAAATCTTTGAAGGGTCTATGTATGGCATGATTCACAATGTCCTGATGCGTGGCTATGTGAATTGGGTATACAGTAGATTAAACCATCCAAGGTAGTGCTCACATAAGTGTGAGTACTATCAGCTTTATTTGAGAAAAAATGTCTGTATACCAAAATTATGCTGTTGAACCATTATTATTATTATTATTAATTTTGAGACAGAATCTCACTCTGTCACCCAGATTGGAGTGCAGTGGTGCAATATCAGCTCTCCGCAACCTCTGCCTCCCAGGCTCAAGGTTTTCCTGCCTCTGCTTCTCGAGTTGCTGGGATTACAGGTGCACGCCACCACGTTTGGCTAATTTTTGTATTTTTACTAGAGATAGGGTTTCACCATGTTGGCCAGGCTGGTCTTGAACTCCTGACCTCAGGTGATCTGTCTGCCTTAGCCTCCCAAAATGCTGGGATTACAGGCGTGAGCCACCGTGCCCAGCCTGAACCATTAGGTTTTTAATGAGTTTCACAGATGCCTATGTGAAATTACCTATTGATCATCATTGGCTTCAATGGGAAATTCTAAACATGGCATGATTGTGTCTTTAGAAGTTTTAATGATTATGACATATGTTAGAAGGCATATTACCAGTTGCAATAAGTAAGGGAAAGCTTTTACACTATAGTCAAATGGTAAAAGAAGTCCATAAAAAGGCTCACATAACACAAACAAGAATGACTTTTCTATAACTTACTCCAAGGAAACTTTATCTTCAGATGGGCCTTAGGTTTATTTCAACAATCCCAGGCTGTTGTACATACAAAATGAGAAAATTATGTAAAAGACAGTGATAACACCACGAAAGAAAAATATAGCATGCTGAAAGAGGAAAATAAAGCACTTTTTTTTTCATAAGGAGGAAGAGCACATTAATAAACAGATGATTTTGAATTCAATTAAATTGAAGTTGTTATAATTCGGAAATTGCATTGTCACATTTCTGCAGGAGCACATACTATGAAAAGGAATAGTCACATATTTTCATGCTTTTTCTATTGAATTTACCTGTTTATTCTTTACATCCCAAAATAAAAGGGCAAATTAACAGAACAGAATTATCCCATAAAATAAAAATAAAAATGCTTCTAAAAAACTAGTATGGTTAATAAAATTTCTGAAAAAAATAAACAGATAATTAGGCTTTTGCCTGGATATACATCTGACACCATAACCTACATGATCTGTTCCATGCCACAATACATTAATGGAAATTCTTTCCCCCCGCCTCAGTTTCCTACCCTAGTTGTTTCAGTGCGGCAGTTCAAAAGATTGGGTCAATTCTTTTATCCTGGCTCTATGCCCGCAGTGAGACGGCATAGGGAAGATGACCACTGACCATGGTCATTTAATAGTCATTCCCCTTTCTATTGTCTAATGTCCTACAAATTCTATGAGCTATATTAAAATAATTAATTATATATAGATATAACAAAGCACTCCTTATTCATCTCAAAAGAGGTTCTAGTAGTTGTGAAAATTAAATATGGCATTTCAAATATATATGAACATTATTTGTTAATTATAAAATTCTATAAACTATTTAAAAATCCATACAAAAATTTGTTGAAAATTATGCTCTGTGGAAGTCCAATAATGTATTTTATTGTTTAATAGGTTTGAATGTTAGCATTTTTAATCTCAAGACAGCTTTTTACACTGTGTTTCAGATTTTTCTGGAAAGTAGTACACATATGAATTTATGATATTTATTACATAGTACTATGAGTAAACATTTGTATTTTCTTTACATTTAAATAATTACAAATTTCAGATAAGAAAGTGCACAGATGAGGCTTCAGTTATGTTCCTTGAAAGTAGCTATTTTAATAGCTTTATTTATTATTATTATTATTTTTGACACAGGGTCTCACTCTTTCACCCAAGGTAGAGTGCAGTGGCATGATCTCAGTTCACTGCAACCTCTACCTACCAGGTTCAAGTGATTCTCCTTCCTCAGCCTCCTGAGTAGCTGGGATTACAGGCACCTACCACCACACCTGACTAATTTTTATATTTTTAGTAGAGAAAGGATTTCACCCTGTTGGCCAGCCTGGTTTTGAACCCCTGATCTCAAGTGATCCACTGCTCTCGGCCTCCCAAGGTGCTGGGAACCACCACACCTGGCCTTTAATTGCTTTTAATAGGAAATTAAGACAGTCTAGATTTTTGCTGAATATGTAGCAGTGATGAAAGGATTTGTTGCAAAGTCTCTTGCTTAATAGGTTACTAAACACAGAAAAGACAATAATAAGATAATTCTAGAACTTTAAAAATATTAACATAAAACATTCTCAAATTGCTTTCATAACTTCTAGGATTACTTAATTTTGCATGTTCCTTAAATGGGCAAAGTCTACTCTTCTCTCCTTAATACAAAATTTCATGTTATGTTCTTACTTGATTTATATTTATTATTTACCATCACATTGAAAACATCTTAAAATAATTCAGTTAAAAATCTTACAGATTACTCTATATCCAAACATATGCCACACAAAAGCTCATGACGTTTATCCATTTTACTCACTCTGTATGTATTTTTCCACTGCTTCATATGTAGTAGGCACTACATAATTAATCACCTTTGTTTATGTCTAACACTTTATGATGTTATAAAAATTAATAAAAAAATGATAGTCTATCAGATAACAATTGGAAATATCTAAGCAATTAGTAAAATAAAGATGATTCACAAAGGAGGAAGTTCCAAAACTTTGCAAATATATGAAGAAAGCCCAGATTCATTAGTGATTAGAAAGTGCAAATTGAAGCCAAAATATATTACCTAACTGTCATTGTATTGGGACAAGTTTGAAAACCATAAAATGCCATGTGTTGATTGAGCTGTAGGATTGGTGACCTTGATTTCATCAAGAGATATTCTAGCTTGATGGTTGTTCTGGTTTACTCTCTCTATAATGTGAGAATATCATGACTATAAATAGATAAAACAATCTCTTATTTACAATTTATAAACAAGTAATTATTTTAATGAGAATGCACATAAGTCTGACTGTTCTGGAGGGCAATCTGGCAGAATGTATTTAAATTAAGCATATGCACACTCTATCACCCAAAAATTCTCTTCGTGCGTATGTATTTGTGAGGAGGTGGAGGTATTAGGAAAAACAGGCATTGAGAATGTTGTGAACGCTCATGATGGAAATACTTGGCAGACGCTGAAAGAAACAGAGCATACCAGGTGTTAACACCAGAAGGTGGATACATCTTAAAGTCTTTGCCAAGTTAAAAACAAGTGAGAAACAGGATCTGACCTATTAGCCAATGTCATTTATGTCAATTTAAATAACATGCATATGAAATAAATCATTACATATTTTATGAAACAATATCAAGCATCTCACAAATTATTATAGTTGGTCACCGAGAGGAGAGAAGAATGGGAAAATAAAATAAGACAAAGGAAAATGAATGTGTTCATAAGTGAATAAATGAAAAACACACAAGAGCTGACCTTGAAAAAAATAATAAAGACCAAAACCTAATTTAAAAATTTACAGTATCAGTTATTTGCAATTTGTTTGCTATCTTTTCTACATTAAGATTAGTAATCATGACTACAGCGTTATTTTCCAAATTTGAATAACCTCTTTGAATAGTCTTCTATAAAGTACTAGCAGCAGCAGCAAAGGATCAGCTGAATTTGGCCACTTCCCCTGGCTGAGTCAATAGCAAACATATCTTGCAAGTGGGCTTCAGGGTTCCAATAAAATTGTCCACATCAATTATACTAGTTGCTCTTTCATGTTAATGTTAGGCAGTGTTAATGTATGAGAAAGACATAGATAAATGGAATTTTTTAAATTAATTTTTTTCATATTTTACAATTTTGATCTATTTATATATTAACATAAAGGGGAGAAAGGTAAGAAAAATGGAAGAAAGGAAAGATGAAAGAGAGGAAGGAGTAAAATGAAAAGGGAAAATTAGTATTTGAATATTTATTTACAGGAGAAGGAGACACGCTCCGTGATAATAAGACATTCAAAACTAGTATATTTATTTTGAAATACACAATAAGCTATTTGTGATGGTTAATATTTTGAGTGTCAACTTGACTGGACTGAAGGATGCAAAGTATTGATCCTGGGTGTGTCTGTGAGGGTGCTGCCAAAGGAGATTAAGATTTTAGTCAGTGGGTTGGGAGAGGCAGGGCACCAGCTAATCAGCTGCCAGCGTGGCTAGAATATAGCAGGCAGAAGAAGTTGGAAAGAGCAGACTTGCAGAGTGTTCTGGCCTTCATGTTTCTCCTGTGCTGGAAGCTTCCTGCCCTTGAACATCAGACTCCACGTTCTTCAGCTTTTGCACACTTGGATGTACACCAGTGGTTTGCCAGGGACTCTACGGCCTTTGGCCACAGACTAAAGGCTACACTGTTGGCTTCCTACTTTTGAGGCTTTGGGACTCGAACTGATCCACTACTGGCTTCCTTGCTCCTAAACTTGCAGACGGCCTATCATACAACTTTACCTGGTGATTGTGTCAGTACATTCTCCTTAATAAACTCCCTTTCATGTATACATATATCGTATTAGTTCTATCTCTCTAGAGAACCCTGAATATATTAACACTATTGTTAAATATATTCACTCCACTGTGCTATTAAACACTGGATCTTTTTTTTTTGTTATATATGTATTTTATTGCATTTTAGGTTCTGGGGTACACATGAAGAACATGCTGGATTGTTGCATAGGTACATACATGGCAATGTGGTTTGCGGCCTCCATCCCCTTCACCTATATCTGGCATTTCTCCTCATGTTATCCCCACCCCCCTGCCAAATCCCTATCCCTGGCTCTTCTTCCCCTAGTCCCCCACCGACTAAACATTGTATCTTACTTCTTCTCTCCAACTGTATTTTTGTACCCTTTGACCAACCTTTTCATACCCCACTTCAAATCCTTCCTAGCCTTTGGCAGCCATAATTTTATTCTCTATGAAATCAACATTTTTAGCTCCTACATATGGAGTGAGAACATGCAATATTTTACATTCTATACCTAACTTATTTCATCTAATATAATGTCCTCAAATTCCAGCCATGTTGCTGCAAATGATGAGATCTCATTCCTTTTTATGGCTGAATAGAATTCCATGGTATATACATATACATTCTCCTTAACCATTTATAAAATTTTGAAGTTGAAAACTATTCTGTTGAAGAGCTAATCATGTAGTATTGCTATTTATTATTATTGCTATTATTTTTATTTTTTGTATTTATGGTTCAAAGAAAACTTAAAATAGAGCCTCAATATCCAAAATGTATAAAAATGGACCTTCTTTTTATCAAAGAAGGCTCAATTTGCCTACTAGCCCCCTCACCATTCTTCAGGTCCTATTCAATAGGAACCCTTAGACATACTCTGTCTCCCTGATTTACATGAGTTGTGAGTTTAAAATTATATCACAACCTGAATAAGGGCATAAGAACAATTGCTGTTAACTAGGACATTGCTTCTTGAGATGTACTGGAATGAAGATACTCTGAATTTCATTTTACTGAAAATGAAATCTTAATTGGTTTAAAAACTGTATTTTTTACCTACCAACTATAGGAATAATGCTTTCAAATAGAGCTGTGTAATATTTAGCATTAAAAAATTAACATTTGCCTATCTCTCAATAAACAGAATATATACTATTTTTATATAGATAAATATTTTCTGTATCAGAAATGTGTTTTATGAGCCATCTTGCCGTTGGTAGCTGACTGTTGATATTTTCTTTTCACCCTTATCAAATTGTGTTCACATGCAGTTTGGTTATTTACTAGTTGTTTTACCCTTGAGCAAGTTGGTTAATCCTCCATCCTTGACTCCCTCAAGGGGACTGTACTTGCTTGATGACTGCTCTAGTTTTATTTCCATCCTACAACGGCAAATACTATGACTATGACTCTGACAGAATGGGAAACACGAAACAACTGCTTGTTTATAACTTGTAAATATGAATTTTTTAGCGGAAGGTTTACATACGAAATAAAAAAAAAAAACTTCAGGATCCTAAAATTTCCATTTTATTCTTAATTATTTTACTTATCTATAGCTGTACTTTACATATATAGTAAAACTTTCCCAAGCATAGAAATCACGTCATCTAAGTTTTCATTTTTGCACTTCCTACATCTCTTCTCATGGCCCTCTCTGTGGCAGTTGTCCAGGTTATTTGGATTGGTCTTGGATCCTCACCAGGGCTCCAATGGTGTCCCCATTACCTAGTTTATTTTTTCTCGGCATTGATACATTTGTTACATTGACTACATTTGGGTTGGTTAACTCAGCTTGGGACATCCAGTCTGCAGTCTGAATCTAAATTTGGCTTAAATCTACATGCCGAGCAAATAAAATATTTATCACTAATGCCACTAAACCCAAAGTTGATTTAAAAGCAAAATACCAAAATTTTACCCAATTAAAGAATACACTTAAAAAATGTAATACATCATAAACTTATCTCTCAATATGAAGATAATAGAATTTTAAACTCATTAAAAAGTTTAATGCAAATTTTATAAATGAATATTTTTCCAAATTTCAGTAGCATTAAAATACATATATAGGAGATTTGCAGGAACGTTCGACTCTTTTTTGCCTTAAGTCACAGTATTTTTATATTGAATATAAAATGAATGTAACAGATTGTTACGCAAACTTATATGCTATGAGAATATACTCTGTTTCCATCTTTGGGCAGGACTGTTGACAAGAATTCTTTTGAGAAATGTTATACAGCATGGATATCTTTTTAAATGAGTTGGAATTAGAAAAGGTAAATTCTATATTTGAAACTGTCATTGATTTGTGATCTTGGACAATTTACTTTCCACAAACTTCCTTTCAATCTCAAATTTTGTGAAGAACAAGCAATTAAAATTAGCAAAGTATGGTTTGCATATATAAACTACAAAATGAAATAAATTTACATATTTAAAAAATTTTTCATCACATTTTGAATAAAAGAAACTTAAGAAATACCAAAGACTACAGTTGAATGGTCTGAACTGGTATTTCTTTTCTATGTCTGAGCACATTGAAAGTATTTAGTATCAATGACTTCTTTACTCACATACCTAAAATAGATTTAGCTTCAATTGCAAAAAAGTGTAATTGTAAAATAAACAGATTCTTGTATATATTACAGTATTAATGGTTAACAATAAAAATATTGTTTGAAAGGATTTCATGAATCAAATGTGTTGTAAAGCATAAATCACAATCATTTTATAGACTAATGTCACATAGCAAGCAAGATCCTTATAAGTGTTCTAGTTTTAATCTGTTATACTATATATTATAAACATGACATCTAAGAGGTGACATAACTTTTCTAATATCCCACAGTTAATGGTAGTCAGAAATATGAAGCCCAACCATCTCCCAGCCCAATGCATCTAGCAGTGAATAGGAAAACTCATTCAATTTATGCCAACTAAACCTACATGCTAGCCTACCTGAAGGCAAACTATGTTCAAATATGTGAAACATCACACAAATAACAAATATTATTTGTAATGCCATTTAAATTACAACAAAACATGATAATTTAGAAATTGTATTAATTATCTATATGCTGATATTATTTAGAGACTTGTGCATGCAAAAACTGAAGACATTATTGAAGGAAGAGAAAGTTGCTTATGATGAGTAAACAGTGGCAGAAATAAATGAAATTTGACTGGTTCTCTTATCACTTTTCCCCATCTCACTCCCAGAAGAGAAGACAGTACCATATTTCTCCAGGCACATTGATGGAAAATT